>NC_142871.1:70753750-71460625 GCF_051225735.1 Oryctolagus cuniculus | reverse complement strand
GGGAGCTTAATGTGTTGATGTGTCTTATAACTTATGACATTCTGAATTCAATGGTCTGTGATAGATCACCAGTCCCAAATTTTCTGAGTCCGGCAGAATGTCATGAGTGGAGGCCATGAGGAATTTGTGACTTTAAAGTCCCTATTACTGACATTAGGACTTGGCCACCACCCAGGCATTCTTTGGAAAATAGCTCTTCCCCAGTGTTGTGAGTCATGAGAAGAACAAAGTGGGAAAATAGTTTGTTGGCATATTTGTTAACATACCAGGAGATTGTGAATGAGTCATGCAAGTGTGAATGGGTTACGCTGAGCCTCTTGTGGAGGCCTAGACATATCAGGATGCTGAACCATGCCATGCTGAGAGAAATTATCAATTAATCATAAAGTTAATTACTATTAATTAATAATTAATTATAAATGCTTAATTCATTTTGAATTAATTAGCGACTAATTATTGAATGTAGTTAATAAGGGACTTTATAGTTCATTATAAAATTAATTAATAGGTTACAAAATAATTCAAATTCTTCTTAGTTTATAGACTTCAATTCTAGACTCTTGGAAAAGGCAACAAGCAGTTGAACAGGTTTGCATTAGAGGGAGCTTGGGGCTGAACTAGATTCCTTTTGTCTTTCCATCTCACATGGAGAAAAGGAAGGTGACAGAACACTTGTCTCCTCTGCCAAGGATGAGTGCCACAGTGCTCCAGAGCACAGCTACACCATGGGAATGAGGAAATAACTCCTTAACTGGAAAGCAATTTTCCTTGGGCATCTCTGCAATTCCAAGCTGGCAGATCAGAATACAATATAGCATTCTATGGAAGTTCCAAGTGTAAACATACTGAATCCAAAGTAAACCATGTCTTACAGATCACCCTAAATACTAAATTCCAGGAAGATTAGAAATTCATTTCTGGGACTCTCCATGAGAAGAATAAGCAACAGTCTATGTGACTATTTCAAGAGGAAGATTCTGTGTTTGGAGACCATTGGTAATAAAATGATCACACACTAGCTCTTTAGGAACCATGTAAGGCTTATAATGCCCTGACTGAGGAAAGTAAAGGTTATTACTCAAATTATTGAACCTAGCTAGATTTAAAATTTTATAATCTTCTGGATATATTTACTTCAATTTTATATTTATTCATATTTTAAGGAATCCCAGATTTGGTTTTTCTCTCCTTTTCTGCTACAGAATCTACTGGATAAATTGCCTCTTTAGTAGATTTATATTGGAATTGCCAAACTATAGGATACTCAAATATTGCACAGGACAATGATTTGCTACATGAAATTAAATTGTTTTTGAAGATTTATTTCTTTGAGAGTCAGAGTTACAGAGAGAGACAGGGAGACACACACAAATAGAGATTCCTTTATCCCACTGGTTTACTCCCCAGATGGCTACAACTGCCAGGTCTGGGCCAAACCACAGCTGGAAGCCAGAAGCTTCATGAGTGGGTGGCAGGAGCCCAAACACTTGGGCCATCTTCTACTGCTTTTCTAAGGCAACTAGCAGGGATCTGGATAAGAACTGGAATATCTGGGACTTGAATCAGTGCCCATATGGGATGCTGGGGTCATAAGTAGCAGCTTTACTCACTATGCTATGATACTGATCCCTGAAATTAAAATTTAACTAGATGTCCTGAATTTTGTCTTGATAAATATGACAATCCTGATTTATATATTCCTTGAAAAAAAATTTCATCCTACTTACATCTTTTAAGAAGAATGTTTCTGGATTTGTTAACTGTTACTAAATCAATAATTAGTAATATAAAAATTGCTAATTAGTTACCAGTTTGTAAATTTATAAAGTGAATTATTGGTGCTTTTAGGCCCAAGTGTTTCATAACTGTTGCATACTCAAAGCAAGTCATCCTTTATTCTGAAGAATCAGAGTTGCCCAATATAGGAAAGGTTATCCTCAGTAGTTACTAAATACCTGGCAAGGAAGGGGTTATATGACTCCTTTTATTAAGTAAGGAAACCCATCCAAATATTTTGTAATATAATTTTGTATTATAAATACTAGGTTTTAGGAAGCCGGATAAAGAATCACAGATATACAAAGTTTTGCATCATAAATGATTGCTATTCTTTATTGAGACTCAAATCAGATTGCCTAATGTTTGTATGGATAGGCCTTAATAACCAATTATACTTTAATATTTTCTGAAGAGAATTACTAGAGAGAGACAGTCCTTCAATGAAACGTTTGATTTCAGTGAAACACTACATGAACTAAGTTATGCAGGCAAAGCCTTACTTGATTTGATTTACTTTCATTTCTACATGATGAAGGACTATAGAGCTAACTAGAGATATTGCAATGTGATGTAGACTGTGTGTACGTGTGTGTGTGTGTGTGTGTGTGTGTGTTTATTTGTGTACAATGAGGAATTCTGCATGTTGAGTGAGAAAGAGAGATAAGGCATCCAATCTTAATTATTAAAAATGAAGATTGAAGGAGTGCATAGATAACTCACGGGTGACCCTAACAGGTCTCAAAATGGATACTTAATTGATGCCTTTTAGAAGGCAGAACGAATAAGGAGACAAGTGGCTTATGTGACATCATATCAGCCAGAGATTTGCATTAATTGGCATGCCTACATATATTCTACCCAGCAGCAGTTGACATTTACTGTGATAACCCTGAGGCATGGTAAATGCAGTGCAGTGTGAATTATAAATGAAAATGAAATCATGTTAATGTAAAGCAAGTGTTAAGTGCATTTTATTGCACAAAATTTTCCTTAAACTGCCATCTATTTAGAGCATAAACATTTTTCTTATAATTGGGATAATTATTACACTTTCTGACCAAATCAGATGATACAAAGGTCATTGTAGAAATGTAATATGCAATCAAAACTTGTGGGATACAACAAAAGCAGTGTTAAAATGGACGTTTGTAGCAATTAGTGCCTACATCAAGAAATTGGAATGTCACCAAATACATGAGATATCAATGCACTCAAGAACTTCAAAAAACAGCAGCAAACCAAACCAAAAATCAGTAGAAGGAAAGAATAAATAAAATTAGAGAATAAATAAACAAAATTGAAACAGAAATGATACAAAAATAAATCAGCATATGAAGGAATTACCTGTACCCCACATTCACTGCAGCACAATTCACAATAGCTAAGATATGGAATCAATCCAGATGTCCATCAACTGTAGACTGGATAAGAAATTATGGCATATATAGATTATGGAGTACTACTCAGCTGTAAAAAAGAGTGAAACGCTGTATTTTGCAACAAGATGCATGCAACTGAAAAACATTATATTAGTGAAATAAATAAGTCCCAAAAAGACAGATATCATATGCTTTCCCTGTTAAGAGGTAACTAATAGAGTGCCTGAAATAAAATGTATTGGAGTGAAATAGACATTTTGAGATTTGATTATTGTTTACAGTCCTTGTCTATTCTGTAGAGGAACAGTGTTTTTTTTTTATTTTCCTCTTCATACTCTTTTTATTTAATGTAGGATTAACTATACGATCATTAATTAAACTGAAAATAGGTCTTTATAAAAATTAAGAGTGGGAATGTGAAAGGGAAGCGGAGGAAGGGTTGGAGTATGGGTGGGAGGGAGGGTAGTCGGGAACTGTGACTATGTTCCTAAGTCTGTATATATGAAATACATAAACTTGTATAGCTAAAATACCAAAAAAATGGAAAAATCTTCCATGCTCATGGATTGGAAGAATCAATATCATCAAAATGTCCATTCTCCCAAAAGCAATTTATAGATTCAATGTGATACCAATCATACCAAAGACATTCTTCTCAGATCTGGAAAAAATGATGCAGAAATTCATATGGAGGGACAGGAGACCTGGATAGCTAAAGCAATCGAGTACAACAAAAACAAAGCCGGAGGCACCACAATACCAGATTTCAGGACATAATACAGGGCAGTTATAATCAAAACAGCATGGTACTGGTACAGAAAGAGATGGATAGACCAATGGAACAGAATAGAAATATGAGAAATCAATCCAAAGATCTACAGCCAACTTATATTTGATCAAGGATCTAAAACCAATTGCTGGAGCGAGGACATTCTATTCAACAAACAGTGCTGGGAAAACTGGATTTCCACATGCAGAAGCGTAGAGCATGACCCCTACATTGCACCTTACACAAAAATCCACTCAACATGGATTAAAGATCTAAATCTATGACCCAACACCATCAAATTATTAGAGAACATTGGAGAAACTCTGCAAGATATAGGCACCGGCAAAGACTTCTTGGAAAAGACCCCGGAGGCACAGGCAGTCAAAGCCAAAATTAACAATTGGGATTACATCAAATCGAGAAGCTTCTATACTGCAAAAGAAACAGTCAGGAAAGTAAAGTGGCAACCAACCAAATGGGAAAAAATATTTGCAAACTATGCAACAGATAAAGGGTTGATAACCAGAATCTACAAAGAAATCAAGAAACTCCACAACAACAAAACAAACAATCCATTTAAGAGATGGCCCAAGGACCCTATAGACATTTTTCAAAAGAGGAAATCCAAATGGCCCTCAGACACATGAAAACATGTTCAAGATCACTAGCAATCAGGGAAATGCAAATCAAAATCACAATGAGGTTTCACCTCACCCTGGTTAGAATTGCTTACATACAGAAACATACCAACAACAGATGCTGGTGAGGATGTGGGGAAAAATAGACACTAACCTACTGTTGGTGGGAATGCAAACTGGTCAAACCACTATGGAAGTCAGTCTGGAGATTCCTCAGAAACCTGCATATAGCCCTACCATACAACCCAGCCATCTCACTCCTTGGAATTTACCCAAAGGAAATTAAATTGGTATATAAAAAAGCTGTCCGCACCTCAATGTTTATTGCAGCTCAATTCACAATAGCTAAGACATGGAATCAACCTAAATGCCCATCAACAGATGACTGGCTAAGGAAATTATGGAATATAGAATACTATACAGCAGTAAAAAAAATGAAATCTGGTCATTTGCAACAAAATGGAGGAATCTGGAAAACATCATGCTGAGTGAACTAAGCCAGTCTCAAAGGGACAAATATCATATGTTCTCCCGGATCAGTGACAACTAACTGAGCACCTAAAAAAAACCTACTGAAGTGAAATGGACACTATGAGAAACAATGACTCGATCAGCCCTTGTCCTGACTGTCGAGGAACAACTTACTACTTTATTCTTTTTAGTATTTTTTTGTTCTTCTTAATACCATTGGTTGAACTCTTTAATTAACACACAATTATTCTTAGGTGTTTAAATTTAACTGAAAATTGATCCCTGTTAAATATGTGAGTGGGATTAAGAGAGGGAGGAGATGTATAGTTCGGCACATGCTCACTCGGACTTACCCCTAATGGTAGAATTAGAAACATGCCAGGGGATTCCAATTCAATCTCATCAAGGTGGCATGTACTAATGTCATCTCACTAGCCAAAGTGATCAGTTTCAGTTCATAATTGATCACAATGATAGGATTAAGTGTCAAAGGGACCACATAAATAAGTCTAGTGTTTGCTAATACTAACTGATAGAATTAAAAAGGAGAGAACAATCTAACATGGGAAGCAGGATACACAGCAGACTCATAGAATGACAGATGTCCTAAACAGCACTCTGGCCTCAAAATCAGCCCTTAAGGCATTTGGATCTGGCTGAAAAGCCCATGAGAGTATTTCAGGTATGGAAAGCCAAGACACTGTGGCAAAAAAAAAAAAAAAAAAAAAAGAACTAAATGAAAGACCTCTGTGAGTGAGACCCCAGTGGGAAGAAGGGGCCATCAAAGAAGGAGGTACCTTTCTCTGAAGGGAGGAGAGAACTTCCACTTTGACTATGACCTTGTCTAAATAAGATCAGAGTTGGCGAACTCAGGGGGCTTCCATAGCCTTGGAAACTCATGACAAGAGCCTAGGGTGATTACTGATGCCATAAACAAGAGTGTCAATTGTTAAATCAATAACGGGAGTCACTGTGCACTTACTTCCCATGTAGGATCTCTGTCCTTAATGTGTTGTACTATGGGAATTAACGGTATAACTAGTACTCAACCAGTACTTTACACTTTATGTTTCTGTGTGGGTGCAAACTGCTGAAATCTCTACTTAGTACATACTAAATTGATCTTCTGTATATGTAGATAATTGAAAATGAATCTTAATGTGAATGGGATGGGAGAGGGATAGGGAAATTGGACAGTTGTAGTTGGGAGGGAGGTTATGGGGGGAAAAAGCCACTATAATCCAAAAGTTGTACTTTGGAAATTTATATTTATTAAATAAAAGTTAAAAAATACAAAGAATCCAGTTAAGAAGTGGGCAAAAGACATGAACAGGCAATTTTCAATGGATGAAATACTAATGGCCAACAGACACATGAAAACCTGCTCAGGATCACTAGCCTTCAGAGAAATACAATCAAAAATCACAATGGGGATCTGCTCATCTCAGAATGCCTATCATTCAAAAATCAAACAACAATAAATGTTGGTAAAGATGTTGGAAAAATGGTAACCTAATCCTCTGTTGGTGGTAATGTAAACTAATGCAACCATTATGGAAGACAGTATGTAGATTTCTCAGAGATCTGAAAACAGATGTCCCATATACCCAGCCATCCTATTCCTGAGAATTTTTCCAAAGGAAATGAAATCAACATATAAAAGAGTTATTTATACCCCTATATTCATTCCAGCTGAATTCACATATCTAAGATATGGGGTCAACCCAGATGTCCATCAACTGATGACTGGATAAATAAAATGTCACACACACACACACACACACACACACAAACACACACACGAAATACTGTTCTAGGAGAGGGGTGTGGCTTCTAGTAGTAGTGGCCAGTATTGTGGTAGTACTGGACCCAACTCCTTGGCAGGCATGCTCTGGTGCCTGTACCCACCAAAGTTGGAGAGTTCTTGGGAAGGGAGTCACTGCAGGACTGGGTCTGAGTCCAGGGTGGTGTATATTGTTCTGGAGGAAAGGAGGTAGTGTGGGCAAACAGTACCAAGTCTTCAGAGGCAAGCATTCTAACAATCTGGGAGCAGGACTTGTTCTACTGTTTTGAATCACCTGTCCCCTGTAGTATGATACTTCTTGAGCTAGGGTTATGGGTTCATTGTTGCTGCTGGGACTAGACGGACTTGTCAGACTGCAGTTCTTTTTCTTGGTGTGTTGCAATACCTGTGGGGATCCAAGGAATGGGAATATGCAGAAGTTTCTGTCCTCTAAGGAACTATAGATTACAACAATGAGTCCTTTATCAAATGGAATCACAGTGCATGCAACCTGTTTGCTGGGGTTGTAGGGGAGATAATGTGAAAACCTTCTCTGTCAATTATGAACTTAAATTGATCACTTTAACAAGTAAGATGGCATGTCTCTTGTAGCTAATAGGATTTCTGATATTCTGCAACCCTGGATATAGGGTCTTCTGAGGCTCTCCCATTTACTTCTTGCTCTGCAATAGGAATTCCCCCAATCCATAGGACTGGAGTTACAGTTGCTAGTGTGCTTTGTTTCTCTCACTGTTTTGTCATCTCAAGTCTCAGTGTCCAGTTAGCTTTCTGTATCTTCCTTGTTGAGACCAGTGTTCTCCTATGAGCAATCACCTTGCAATGTAGTTATTTACTTATTATTTTGGTTCTTCTTTGTGGAGGAGGAGACAAATGCTTTATTTCTATTTAGCCATCATGGAGAATCCCATTTTTCTTTACTTTTGAGTATATACAAGTGTGTTGGAAGTTGTTTTTCCCTGGATATGTTTCAAAATTCTCTTTTTTATTTCTCTCAGGATTTCTCTTGGATTCCCCACTCAGAAATTTTCACTTTTTCTCTTCTGTGCATACCCCTAGCATGAACACCCTAGAAAAATGGTGGGTCTATGAGCTGATTTGTTTTTTATACAATGACATTTAAAAAATCCATGTATAGAGAAATTTATCACAGAAGTAATTAAAATACCAAAAATTGGAGGCAATATAAAGACTCAAGAAGGAAGTCCTAAATCAGAGATAAATATCATTAAAACCAAATTCACTAACAGAGCATGTATAATCAGCAACAGATTAATAAAAAAATAGGTGTTAGCTCTTATTTATCAATACTAATCTTGAATGTAAGTAGATTAAATTCCTTAGCCAATAAGTTTAAGTTGGTTAAATAGATTAAAAAATAAAAACAGAAACAAGACCTCACTATGTTCTGCCCACAAAAAACTCACTTCACAA
Source organism: Oryctolagus cuniculus (assembly GCF_051225735.1). Lineage (NCBI taxonomy): Eukaryota > Metazoa > Chordata > Mammalia > Lagomorpha > Leporidae > Oryctolagus > Oryctolagus cuniculus. The sequence continues at coordinate 71,452,354 of NC_142871.1, read as the reverse complement.
ATAAATATACACATAGACCAAAAGTGAAGCGCTTGAAAAATATATATCAGACAAATAGAAACCAAAAACTAAGCAGAAATAGCTATGGTTAGATCATATAAAATAGACCTTAAATCAAAAAACTGTAACAGACAAAGACTGTCATTCTATTTTGATAAGAGCATTGATTCAGCAAGAAGATATAACAACAATAAAGATACACACATCCAGGGGCTGGCGCTGTGGCGCAGCGGGTTAAAGCCCTGGCCTGAAGTGCTGGCATCCCATATGGGCGCCGGTTTGAGACCTGGCCTCCCCACTTCCCATCCGGCTTTCTGCCATGGCCTGAGATAGCAGTAGAAGGTGGTCCAAGTCCTTGGACGCCTGCACCCATGTGGGAGACCTGGAGGAAGCTTCTGGCTCCTCACTTTGGATCGGCGCAGCTCCGGCAGTTGTGGCCAACTGGGGAGTGAACCAGTGGATGGAAGACCTCTCTCTCTGTCTCTACCTCTCTCTGTAACTCTCTCTTTCAAAGAAATAATTTAAAAATATATATACACATCCAACACAAGACCACTCAGATATATACTGCAAATACTATTACACCTAAAAGGATGGACAACAATACAATAATAGTGGATGATTTTGACACTCCACCCTCATCTATGGACAGATCATACATACAGAAAATCAGCAAAGTTGAATCACACTATCGGGCAAACGTACTAAACAGATATTTATAGAACATTTCACCCAACAGGTACAAAACACACATTTCTCTCACCAGCACATGAAACACCTTCTAGAATAGACCACGTAATAGGCCACAAATCACATTCAGTAAATTTGAAAAGACTTAAATCACACCACGTATCTTCTCAGAGCACAAAGGAATAAAACTAGAAATCAACAATAAGAATAAAAATAGAACATTCACAAATACATGGAAATTAAACAACATGCTACTGAATGACCAGTGAGTCACTGGGGAAATTAAAAAGAAAACCAACAAATTTCTTGAAATAATAGAAAATTAAAATACAACATATCAAATTTGTGGGATACAGCTAAAGCAGTATTAAGAGGAAAGTTTATAGTGTTGAGTGCTTACATTAAAAAAGAGAGAAATGTCTGAGATAAATGATTTAATGATGCATCTTAAAGACTTAGAATAATAAGAGTAAACCAAACCACAAATTAGCAGGAAGGGACAAATAATAAGGATCAGAGTATAAATAAATTAAACTGAAAGCAAAAAAATTACAAAGGTCAACAAAACAAAAAGCTATTTTTCTTTGAGCAAATAAACAAAATAGATAAGCCTTTGGCAGTCTAACAAAGAAAAAAGAGAAAAGCTAAAATAAATAAATCTAAAATAGTACAATTAGAGATGAAAAAGGGGAAATTACAACCCAAATCATTGTATTACAAAGACTCATAATACAAAGACTCATAAGAAGCTACTATATATATGCTAAGAAACTGGAAAACCTCAAAAAATTGGATAAATTTCTATATATGTATAATTTATCAAGGTTAATTCAAGAAGATACAGAAAATCTAAACCAACTTATAACATGCTATAACAATGAGATTGAAGCAGTAACTAAATCTTCCATCAAGGAAAAGTTCAGGAGTTGATGGCTTTACTACCTAACTCTACAAACACTTAAAGAGGAACTAGCTCCAATATTCTTTCAAACTATTACTCAATATTGAACAGGATAGAACTCTGCCAAACTCTTATTATGAGGCTAACAGTACTGTAATACCAAAACCTAACAAAGATACAAGCACGCAAACTATAGACCTGTATCTTTGATGAACATAAATGCAAAAATTCTCAACAAAAGACTAGCAGGCCAAATCCAAAACCACATCAAAAAGATCAATCAGGCAGGATTTATCCAAGAGATGCAAGTGCAGTTCAACATTTGTAAATTAATAAATGTCATAAATCACATCAACAGAATGAAGAACCAAAACCATATGGTCATATCAATAGATACAGAGATCACATTTGATAAGATTCAACACCCCTTCATGATAAAAACCTTTCACGTGTTAGGTATAGAGGGAAAAAACCCTCAAAATTATAAAGCCTATGTATGACAAGCCAATAGCCAATATCATACTGAACAGGGAAAAACTGAAAGCATTTCCCCTCAGATCTGGAACAAGACAAGGATGCCACTTTCACCATTTTTATTCAGTGTAGTACTGGAAGTATTAGCAAGAGCAATTAGGAAAGAAAAAGAAAAAAAAAACATCAGAATTGGAAAGGAAGAAGTCAAAATATGCATGTTTGCAAATGGCATGATGTACAAAGAAAAACCTAGACATGCCACCACAAAGCTGTTAGAACTGATAAACCAATTCAGTAAAGTTTCTAGTTACAAAATAAACATTAAAAAATAGTAACTTTTTTATAGAGTGATAATGAACTCACTAACAGAGAAATTAAAAGGGGCCAGCATGATGGCATAGCTGGTAAAGCTGCTGACTGTGAAACCGGCATCCTATATGGGCATGGATTTGAGTCCCAGCTGCTCTACTCCTGATCCAGCTCCCTGCTCATGGTTTAGGAAAAGCAACAGAAGATGCCCTAAGTCTTTGGTCTCCTATGACCCAAATGGGAAAACTGGAGAAAGCTCTTGGCTCCTGGCTTTGGCTGCCTGCCCAACCCTAGCAACTGTGGCCATTAAGGGAGTAAATCAGCAGATGGAAGATTTGTCTCTGCTTTTCTCTCTGTAAATCTGACTTTGACTATGACCTTGTCTAAACAAGATAAGAATCGGAGAACTCAGAGGGCTTCCATAGCCTTGGAAACTCATGACCGGAGCATAGGGAGACTACTGATGCCATAGACAGGAGTGTCAATTGGTAAAGTCAACAACAGGAGTCACTGTGCACTTACTCCTCATGTAGGATCTCTGTCCTTAATGTGCTGTACATTGAGATTTAATGCTATAACGAGTACTCAAACAATATATTTCACTTTGTGTTTTCATGGGGGTGCAAACTGTTGAAATCTTTACTTAATGTATACTAAACTGATCCTCTGTAAAAAAAAAAAAAAAGAAAAAAAAGAAAAAAAAAAAGAAAAAAAGAAATTATCAACTCCCAACTTGACTCTCACTGGGATTAAACATGACAATAGGTCTGATCTGATTTCATCATCACTTAAAAAAATCATCTATTATTTTTCACTTTATGTTTCTGTGTGAGAGCAAACTGTTGAAATCCTTACTTAATGTATACTAAACTGATCTTCTGTATATTAAGATAATCGAAAATGAATCTTGATGTGAATGGAAGGGGAGAGGGAGTGGGAAAGGGGAGGGTAGTGGGTGGGAGGGACGGTATGGGGGGGGGGAAGCCATTGTAATCCATAAATCGTACTTTGGAAATTTATATTCATTAAATAAAAGTTAAAAAAAAAAAAAGAGGGCTCTGCACAAAAAAAAAAAAAAAAAAGATTTGTCTCTGCTTTTCTCTCTGTAAATCTGACTTTCAAATAAATAAATGAATCTTTGAAAAAAAGAAATTAAAAAAGAAATCCATTCACAACAGCAACAAGGAATCAGATATTTGGGACTAAATTTAACCCAAGAAGTGAAAAACCTCTATAATGAAAATTATAAAACACAGATGAAAGAAATCATCGGGCAGGTGCTGTGCAATAGCTGGTAAAGCCACTGTCTGCAGTGGCAGCAGTCCAGGCTGCTCCACTTTTGATCCAGCTCTCTGCTGTGGTCTGAGAAAGCAGTAGAAGATGGCCCAAGTCCTTGTACCTTGTACCTGCATGAGAGACCTGGAAGAAGCTCCTGGCTCCTGGCTTTGGATTGGCACAGCTCCAGCCGTTGTGACCATCTGGGGATGGAACCAGCGGATGGAAGACCTTTCTCTCTGTCTCTCCCTCTCTCTGTTGTAACTCTAGCTCTCAAATAAATAAATAAAATCTTTTTTTTTTAAAGGGAATCATCAAGGATACACAAAAATGGAAAGATATTTCTTGCTCATAGGTTGGAAAAATTAATATCATTAAAATGTCTATGTTATATAATGCAATCTATAGATTCATGGAGTCCCTACCAAATTACTGTAAGGAGTCAGGTGGGCCGATAGGCAGTTAGGCTAGTTGAGGGAGTTAGATCAATTAACTGCTCTTAGTTTTATCAGAGCTAGACAGTATTATATTCTCTGCCTTCTGATTAGCTATTATTCTGTTCCTCCCCTGATGGTTAAATCTAAGTCTGATTTTCAGAGAGGGGCCAGAGAGAGCCACTTCATGTTTATAAAGGGAAGACGCTGGCAAGCTTGTTTGGCAGCTCCTCCCTTGGAGCCCCCTTTCTTACTCTGCAGCAGAAGGTTTCTTGCTTCCAATAAATCTTCTTTGCTCTGTCCCTGACTTTATGGAAAATTCTTTTTCAATGTGAGACAAGAACCAAATTCACCTTCGTCCTCATTTTCCTGCAACAATACCAAAGACATTCTTTACAGAATTAGAAAGAAAATTCTAAATTTCACGCAGAATTACAAAAGACCCACAGTATCCAAATAGATCTTGAGAAAAAAAAAATTAAGCTGCAAACATCACAATACCTGACTTCAAAGCATACTACAAAGACAGAGAATTAAAAGAGCAAGGTACTGTCATAAAAATCAACATAGATCAATGGAACAGAATAGAGAGCCCAGAAATTAATCCATGTAAATAGAGACAATTGATTTTTGATACAAGTGTTCAGACCACACATTGGAGAGAGGATCATCTTTTTAGTAAATGGTGCTGGCAAAACTGGATGTATAAATATAGAAGAATGAAATTGGATCCTTACATCTCACCATGTAAGAAGAATATGAAGTTGATTGAAGAAAATGTAGGGGAGATAGTTCAAAGTGATGACTTCTTGGGCCAGCACAACGGCTCAATTAGGCTAATCCTCAGCCTGCGGAGTTGGCACCATGGGTTCTAGTCCCGGTTGGGGCACTGGTTCTTTCCTGGATGCTCCTCTTCCAGTCCATCTCTCTGCTGTGGCCCGGGAGTGAAGTGGAGGATGGCCCAAGTCCTTGGGCCCTGCACCCACATGGGAGACCAGGAGAAGCACCTGGCTCCTGGCTTCGGATCAGCAGTCACTGGGGGGTGAGCCAATGGAAAAAAGTAAGACCTTTCTCTCTGTCTCTCTCTCTCACTGTCCACTCTGCCTGTCAAAAACAAAACAAAACAAAACAAAAACAAAAAACAAAAAAACACAAATGAAATCATATCAGACTCAGAGGCTTCTGCACAGCAAAGGAAACAATCACTAGACTGAAGAGACTTCAGGAAGAATGGGAAAAATATTTGCAAACTACCTATTAGGCAAAAGATTAGTATTCAGAATATGTCAGTGACTCAAAAAACATACTGCCACCAAAAAACCCAACCAATCCAGTTAAGCAATGGACAAAGGAACTCAATAGTTCTCAAAAGAAGATATACAGGGACCGGTGTTGTGGTGCAGTGAGTTAAAGCCTTGGCCTGAAGTGCCAGCATTCCATGTGGGTGCCAGTTCTAGTCCCTGCTACTCCTTTTCCAATCCAGCTCCCTGCTATGGCTTGGTAAAGCAGTGGAAGATGGCCCAAGTCCTTGGGCCTCTCCACCCATGTGGCAGACCCAGAAGAAGCTCCTGGCTCCTGGCTTCAGATCGGTGTAGCTCCGGCCGTTGCGGCCTTCTGGGGAGTGAACCAGCGCATGGAAGACCACACTCACTGTCATACTTCTCTCTGTAACTCTGTCTATCAAATAAATAAAATAAATCTAAAAAAATTTTAAGAAAAGAATAATTAAAAATGGCCAAGAAATATGTGAAAAAGGGAATGCAAATCAAATACTGTTTTCAATAGCCAAAATATGGAATGAATCAAGGTGTCCAACATCAGATGAATTGATAAAGAAAATGTGGAGTATATTCAGGAGTATCATTCAACTATAAAAAAGAATGAGATTCTTACCATTTGCAAAAAATGGATGCGTTTTGAGATGCATGATGTTGAGTGAAATAAATTGGACAAAGAAAAATACCGCATGTTCTCCTTTATATATGGTATCAAAATTTAAAAGAAAAAGTTTTAAAAAAAGAAATTATCACATGTGTGCATCATACTGGTGCAAATATATAAAACTTTGTTTTACATCTTTGTCAAATCAGTGTATTAAGAATGATACACTACTATAGTTTTAATGAGTATTTTGAAATTTATTGTCTATGAATGAAATGCATATCTTTTCATTTGATTGTTGTTTATAGCCCTTGCCTGAATTCCTGATGAAATACAGTCTTTTTACTTTTTACTTGTTGAACTCTTTAGTTTTTGGAGCATTAAGCCTTTGAATTCACTATAAATTAAAAGTATGCCATTCAAAACCTAACAGAAGAAAGAAAGAAAGCAAGGAAGAAAGAGAAAGAAAGAAAGAAAGAGAAAGAGAGAAAGAAAGAGAAAAAGAAAAAGGAAAGAAGGAAAGAAAGGGGAAAGAGGAAAGGAGGGAGGAAGGAAAGTATAATTATATTCTTAGAATTGTATCTCTGAGCTATATAGAATCTGTTAGTATCAAATTAATATGAGAATTTATGAATTTATGATAATTGTGTTGAGATAATTTTGATGCATTTGGTGTGACTGAGAATCTAATGTATTAATACATTCCTTAAAATCTCAAAAAATCCAGAAATGCCAAACAATTAATATTTCATACATAATTTTATATACAATATATAATCCACTTATGGCATATGTTACAGGCTAGATACACAGCAGTTTAAAAATAGTATGAGGATTTGTATATATTGGTAGAAAAAAAGAAGATGTAAAAAAAAAAGCTACTTTCAGGGCTGTGTTTTCATCATGTTGACAGGTGCTTATCAAAGGGTTAGCAGTGGTCACTTGAAGCTAAGCATGGGTGTCCTGAGAGGAAATACAGAGGATTTTTTCGTTTTTTATGCTACATCCTTTTGTGTTGTTTAAATTTCTTATGATAAGTGTATATTACTTTCAAAATTAAAACAAAGCTCTTCCAGCAATATTTACTTATAAGGTATTGTCTTTTAAATATTTGAAATTCTAAATAAAGCATTTTGTTAATATTAATTCTTCAGATATGTAACTGTCACTAATTCTTATAATATTTATGAAATTTTGTCCTGTATTCAGGAACTAAAGGCAAAATGAACAAAAGTTAATTTTTTTCTCTAGGCACAAACCAGTCTATATTAAAGGTTTCAAATCTGCTCTTCCTTTCCCTTATTTTTTTTTTTTTTTGAAAATCAAATTCAATGAATCTTAATTCTTATGTTTTTTTTTTTTTCAGGAGAAATGATGGTACTATGTTGCTATATACTGGCCTCAAAAATGAATTATTCAGTCTTCCCTTTATTTTTTGCTTGTTCCTCAAATAATTCAGGGCCTCACCCACTGAATTAGTCATCCTTTTCTATAGTCTTAATCTTTCCCTTTAGCTGTAACACACCCACACTCACACCTACTGCCAACTTCTTTACATTCTCTATACCCTTTTCCCTCCAGGAAAGCTTTTCGGTGGAGGAATTGGCTACTAATTTATTTAGCCCAATCATGTTGGAATCTGAGTTATTTATGTAAAAGTCTTTGTCATGAAGTGTCCAGGTTGGGATTAAACACCTGCATTTACCAAGCACTCTGTGTAGAGCAACTCTTTCCTGAAAGTCTCATCTGCAGAGCCTTTGTTCACTATTCACCGAGTGTTAGCTCTGCCAGTGAAATCTCATGCAACCTATGTTCATTGTCTAAAAATTCCCCTGAATTGTGGTAATAGTACACAGGAAAATATTGCATTTCTATGTCGCAATTCAATACTGTTTTTCTTTGAATGCCTGTGCTAGAGCAACTGCAGGAGGTTTTCCCCCAGCACTCCAATTCAGTGCACTCATGTTCCCTCCAGTTTGGGGAGAGGTTAAGAACACCTGGGAACAGAGATGCGTGATTCGAGAAATTCCAAAGGGGATTGAACAGGTGGTTTTGGAGGTAGCAAACTTGAAATAGTAGCTGCCTCTGGAATTTTATACAAAAAGAGCTGTATTTTACTGTTGTTCTAGACTTACGGTGTTATGGACCTCGATGTCAGTCTCTGCCTTTTATTGGCCATGTAATATTCAATAATTTACATGAAGGTTTGTATCTTTGTTCCCCCACTTACAAAATGAGAAAATAATACCTACTTCAGTAGACTTAAACAGGAGGAATAATGAAAACCCAATATGGACATATTATGTCATTTATTTCCTCCTCCAAAAAGAACTGAAATGAATGAAACTCCTAATACTTACCAGAGGCAAAAAGATGGAAAAATTCAGTACAACCGAGCCTTCCTGACAAGTAATGAATCTCTTACAATTATTAAAGCAGACATTTGATGTTATTATTCAAAGGAATTGTAGAGTGTGATAAGATGACACCAGCTTCCCGCTTGTAAAATTCAGGTGTCATGAGAGAAAAATTATCATTTATGCCTTAGTGAAACATCTGGGAAGAATTTATGAGGATACTAAGTTGTTTGCAATTCACCAAATAAAAGTGAATGGGATTAATAACGGAAAGAATTTGAATGGAAATAGCTTTTAAAAAATCAGTGAATGGACAACAAAGAGAAGTTGTGTCATGTTGGGCTTTCAGAAGTTAAAGAGGGCTCCAAGTACTTCAGAATACCAGAGTCTAGGATAAACTTTTAGATTTATGAGTCTTTAAGTTTATCTTCAGTATATGAAGGTAATTGAAAATGAAACTCGATGAAGGGCGGGATGGGAGAGGGTGTGGGAGAGGGGAGGGCCATGGGAGGGAGGGAGGTTGGGGGGGGAAGCCACAACAATACAAAAGTTGCACTTTGTAAATTCACATTTATTAAATAAAAAAATTATATAACAAACAAAAAAAAAAGAAAGAAAAAAGAACTTAATACTTTACCCTTTTAGTATTTTTTATGTTCTACTTAAAACTATTGGTTGAACTCTGTAATTAATACACAATTACTCTTAGGTGTTTAATTAATGCTATAACTAGTACTCAAATAGTATTTTATACTTTGTGTTTCTGTGTGGGTGCAAACTGTTGAAATCTTTACTTAATATATGCTAATTTGATCTTCTGTATATAAAGATAATTGAAAATTAATCTTGATGTGAATGGAAGGGGAGAGGGAGTGGGAGAGGGGAGTGTTGTGGGTGGGAGGGAAGTTATGAGGGGGGGAAGCTATTGTAATCCATAAGCTGTACTTGAAAGAATGGGTCATCAAAGAAGGAGGTACCATTCCCTGAAGGGAGGAGAGAACCTCCACTTTGACTATGACCTTGTCTAAATATGATCAGAGTCGGTGAACTCAGGGGGCTTCCATAGCCTTGGCAGCTCATAACAAGAGCCTAGGGTGATTACTGATGCCATAAACAAGAGTGTCAATCTGTTAAGTCAACAACAGGAGTCACTGTGCACTTACTCCTCATGTAGGATCTCTGTCCTTAATGTGCTGTACATTGTAATTTAATGCTATAACTAGTACTCAAACAGTATTGTTCATTTTGTGTTTCTATGTGGGTGCAAACTGTTGAAATCTTTACTTAATGTATACTAAACCAATCTTCTGTATATAAAGAGAATTGAAAATGAATCTTGATGTGAATGGAAGAGGAGAGGGAGTGGGAAAGGGGAGGGTTGCAGGTGGGAGGGAAGTTATGGGGGGGGAAGCCATTGTAATCCATATTCTGTACTTTGGAAATTTATATTCATTAAATAAAAGTTTAAAGAAAAGAAATTTATGTTCATTAAATAAAATAAAATAAAAATAGATTTATGAGTCTTTCACTGCATTTTTATCACTTCTTAATAGCCATTGATGTCTTTGATCACCAAACTTAAAGGTTAATTAATTTCTTAGTATGTTCAGATCCAACATTTCTTTTATTATTGTGCCTTTATCATTAAGAACCTGCAAAATGTATTTGCAGTGTTTCTTGTTGGAACTGGGCATTTTAACACAAGATTAATGAAAGAGAAGATGATTACCGGCTCCTTCCACACCACAAATATGGCAGTGATAAATTCAGGTGTCATTCCACACAATGCCATGCATGACTAAGGGAGTGTAACATGGCTTCTACTGACAGAGTGCCACCTTTTGCAAAGTGGCTTTTGTACATAATTTCTATAATTTCTTAATTTCTAAAGCAGAGACTGTCTCCTGCTGTACCTGTTTTCATCATTTCAGGCAAACTTCTTCTCTGTTCAGCTACTCAAAAATGGGGAAATTTGTGCTATTATTTAAAATTCAGATTTAATCATGAGGCAATAAATACATTCTCCAGAATATTTTATTCTAAACTCTATGCTTAATAATGTATTTATACTTGGACAATGTATTTGTACAGGACTAGGCCCTGGCTTCGGCCTAACCCTACCCTGGCTTTGGGTAACATTTGAGGAGTGAACTAATGGTTGAAAGATCTCTCTCTCTCTCTCTCTCTCTCTCTCCCCCTCCCTTTCCCCCTCTCTGTAACTTTGACTTTCAAATAAATTAATATATATTTAGATATATAGATATATATTTAGAGGCACAGACAGAAAGAGACACAGGGACAGAGAGATGCAGAAACAGAGGGAGAGAGGGCTATCAATTGGATCACTTCCCAAATGCCTGCCACACTGAGACTAGGTCAGTGCTAAAGCTGGGAGATGGGAATGCAGTACTTTGAACAGTCACCTCTGCCTCCCCAAGGTCAGCATTGGCAATAAACTTGAGTCAGGAGGCAGAATTAGGAACCAAACCCATGTATTCTGATAAGGGATGTAGACATATTAGTCATTAGCATTCATGCCTACTGCAACACATTTAAAGAAATTAAATCATACTGTCCATGTTATATTTTATCTTGCTTATTTTACTAACAATGTATCTTAGAAATATTTTCACATTAGTAAAAATAAATGTACCTCTTTGATAGTTCCATAGTGATTACTTAGTACTCTTTATTGAGTAGAGGTTTGGCCTTGCCTCTCCTTATTTTTACTTCTATAAACATTGCTACAATGAATGTTCTTGTATATACGTGTATAGTTATCTATCAGCCATCTATCTATTTCTTTATTTCTATCTTTCTTCTCACCCATCCATCCATCCATCCAACTATCTGTAGGGTATGTTCTAAAAAATAATTGATATTGTGGGATAATTTCCTAGAAACTGGAACTGCTTGGGTCAAAGGATATGCACATAATCAAGTATGAAGGATTCTGAGAAATTGGCTTCACTGAAACCTCCTGATTGAATTCTTGAGTGCAGATTGTTGACATTTACTGCTGCTATCAGTGTGCATTACTCTCCCTAATGGAGATGGATTATATGAGTCTGTGATGAAAGTTTAGCATGCTTAGTATCTTTAGAACTCAGGGATTTGTAACCTGATTCCACTACCACTCAAGTCTTAGGACAGGTGGACAACCAGACGAAAGAGTAGTGTTGTTAAGATTACATGACAAATAGTGCTATTCACTGCTTCAAACGCTTGTGTCTTTCTGACATTTCCCATCAGTTCTTAGTTCCAGTGTTCAGTCATTCCTAAATACTTCATGCTGCGATAACATTCAGGCTTTTGTTATTATTTACTTTTAATAAATTAATTATATTACAAATAAATTTCATTTGTGAATCTTATTAATAATTATTTGTAACTTTAAACTATAGCCAAAGCTGTACTGGGAAATACATGTGCACAAAAGTTAATTTTTATATTAGTAGAAAATGTTACACTTTTGTTAAATTGTGTGTGAAAGATCCATTGATTGCCTTGTTGCCATTTAATTTTCACCCTATGCATAATGTGTTTGTATTAAATAATACATATACAAGATCGGCAAATTGTCCAGCTTATATGGACAGCCTAGTTTAATGATAAATGGTCATAAATACTTTATATATTTAAGATATCCATAGAAATCTGAACTTAGTTTATGATTTCATGTCAAATTTGCCTGGACAACAGGGATATTTTTCACAGGTTAATCCAAAAACTTAGTTCATGATATTAATTAGGGAAAGGATTTTAAAACACACCTGGAGATTGAATTGCTGACAATGACCTATCTAGTTTTGAAGATTGCTCCATATCTAGCCAACTGGTTCACAAATGATAACTTTGGCACAAATGGACCCACATCTGAAATACATCATTGTGTAGGTGTGAGACAGCATTGAAGGAAGCCACCTATAAGTTTAATACCAGGTCTGTTATGTATAAGCTGTGTGATTTTTTTAAAAGACATTTATTTTATCTATTTGAAAGGCAAAGTTACAGAGAGAGGCAGAGATAGAGAGAGGAGATCTTTCATCTGCTGGTTCACTCCCCAAATGGCTGCAATGGTCTGGGCTGGGTCAGGCCAAAGCCAGGATACAGGACTCTCCTCTAGGCTTCCCACGCAGAGGCCCAAGGACTTGAGCCATCCTCTTTGCTTTCCCAGACACATTAGCAGGGAGCTGAATTGGAAGTGGAACTGCTGGGACTCTTAGCATTGCTTACATTGGATGTTGGCACTGTAGGCGGCAGCTTAACCCATTATGCCACAGGGCCTGGCCTCAGCTGTATGATTTTGATTGAGCACCTGAAACATTCTGAGACTCAGTTTTCACATTTGTAAAACTACAGTAGTGTTATCTGCCTAAGTATTACTACAGAGATTAAATCATGTGAAAGAACACATGTTGAGCATCTGATATGTGCCTAGCATAGAACAGCTCCTACTACTGGGTGTAGCTTCATTTTGAATTCAAAGATTAGAATCTTATAATTAACTTGGACTCAGTCAGAGTTCCTCTCTGTTGAAAAAAAGAAAGAAGAAATATATTTGATTGATTGATTGCCTGGGTAGTTTAATTATTGAGGCTTTATCATGTCACTGATGTGGTAAAGTTAGGGAGTCTCTAAATTTAGTGTTAAATGTATTTACTTTAGTGACCAGCTGGAATAATCAAAGTACTGTACTTATTTTTTACACCATTTCACTGCCTTTTTGATGTGACAGCTGATTAGAAACACTTAAATACTGATGTTAAAAATGGAATGAAAATTTCTGTATATGATATATAGTTTTCAATTTATGTGTGTGATGAACAAAGAAAGAAGTTATTAAAATGGAACACATGTCAAGTGAAACGTATTTTGTATTTCTGGAGGAGTATTAAGAAATAATCAGTGAACACAAATAAGATGACTAATACAACTTCTCCCAGAGAAATTGTAAAACTGATTTTCAGAAAAGCTTATTTTGAGGGGCTTATTTGCATTTGTAAGTAATTCTTCTTGCTCAAGGATGATTTTTCATTACTGAAAACACTAAGTTGTGATGGACTGGAGGAGTGAACATAAAGAGGCAATATTTATGAAACGCATATTGACTTTGGTATTGGCATTTCCTCATTGAAGACAGAGAGTTTTATAGGATGGGGTTACAAGTTTAGAATCTAATTATTGAAAAAATAGCAAATCCTCATGAAATAGCTGCTTTTCTAATTTTTATTGAGTTGTGTGAGATGCAAAACAGCTCCATTCTTTGTCCAAAAGATTAAAATTGTCCAATTTGGTTTATATTGCAAACTCAATTTTAATATATAATTATCCATGTAAACAGATCCTAGAGAGTGGTAGTGTCAAAAATCATTTAAAATATGCAGAAGGAAACATTGAAACTTAATACCAGCAATAAAACAATAAGCCTGGGGAACTTTATGTAGCTCTGTAATTTTACTGTGTCTACAGTCTAGTTTTAAAAACTGCATTTTAATTTTTGAAGAGGGAGATAGAAAGATCTTATTCACTGCACCAGCTGGTTTATTCACCAAATGCCTATAGGAATCAGGGCTGGACCTGGCCAAAGCCAGGAGCCAGGAACCCAATCTAGGTCTCTGAAGTGGGTGGCAAAGACCAAACAACTTGAGCCACCACCTGCTATTTCCTGGAGTATACACTAGTAGGAAACGAGTTGGGAGTGGAGTTTGGATTCAAGCCCAGACACTCTGATAAGGGATGTGGAAGTGATTTAGTCCCTAGGCTAAATACTCATGCCTAGTCCACGTTTTTGTGAACTAATGTTAAAGATTTTGCAGTATTAGAGTTATACATGTGCAAATATTTCAAGGTAAAAGTAAAAGTAATGAAAATAGAATTCTCACTTTTTCAAACATATGTATACCCAAATCTGCCTAAATCAGAGTAGCTATAGCCTTGGTGCTGAGATTTTGGACTCATAGCCGTTGTATGAGTGGAATTTCTCTTACTAGAAATTTACAGATCTAGTGATTAGCCTTGTCTCCACACATAAATTTGGAATAATTTAAAGGATGAAGAGTAGGTGATATGGAGATGAGAATATCATCTTTATTAATCATAAGTTTTGAGGTAGATTGTGTATACTGTGGGATACTGAACTTTCCAAATGTGAATGCCAGAATCTGGTAGACTGGTCATCCTAATCATAGGCAGCACTAGACTACCTGAAATGAAATTTATTTGTAATCTTACCACATGTATGATTATAAAGGCTACAGTAGATACCCACCTAAGTTACCTGGGCTTTCCAGCTGGAAAAATTGGGAGAGGAAATTGGGCTTTGCATGGTCAAGTTTTTTCTGCAAACTCACCAGTCAGATAAAGCATTCCACCTACCCTAGGAGAGGTGTGGGTAAAGGAACAAGGCATGGAAGGAAATGTCAAGATAGGGGACAATAAATGTGCCCCTACCACCAGTGTTTTCCATGTTTATTCCTACTAACACTTTGGGATTAACCACTGAACCCATGGTTAACCTATACCCACTCACCCCTCTCTAGAGGATCATCAGTGCTCAGGGCAGTCCAGTGAGGCCACTTCACAGATGGAACTTCATGTCTCCTAGGAGGATCAACATGTTGCACTGCAGATTCTGTTCATAAAAAGCATTGAGAGGAGCTTAATTAATAAATACTATTCAAAACTTAAATATAAACTCATAGGAATACTGCAGTCCTGAGATTAAAAATGACCACTTACCTGTGGCAAAATTGTCTTGAGCTTTAGGGAGCTACCATGATTTAAAAAAAAAAAAATACTGGGACCGGCGCCATGGCTCACTTAGTTAATCCTCTTCCTGCGGCGCCAGCATCTCATATGGGCACCAGTTCTAGTCCCGGTTGCTCCACTTCCAGCTCTCTGCTGTGGCATGGGAAGGCAGTAGAAGATGACCCAAGTCCTTGGGCCTCCGTACCCACGTGGGAGACTAGGAAAAAGCTCCTGGCTCCTGGCTTCAGATTGGCACAGCTCTGACCGTTGCGGCCTTCTGGGGAATGAACCAGCGGATGGAAGACCTTTCTTTCTGTCTCTACCTCTCTCTCTCTGTAATTCTCTCCAATAAAATAAATAAAATCTTTAAAAAATAAATAAATGAATGAATACTAAAATCCTGTATTGCAAGTTTTAAGACAGCCAGGGCCTAGCTCAGTTATACTTCTTTAATTTTGAAAATTGACATGTAGTAATTGTACATGTTTATGGCCATTTCCTTGCTTTCTTATGTCTGTCTCTTCCTCTGGAATATAAGCTTCAAGAGAACAGTGGTTTTCTCATTGGTCATCGCTGTCTGTGCACTTTGAAAGATGTTTACCCATAGGAGGTGCTTGGTAGAACCTTGTTGAATAGAAGAAAACTGAATGAAGCTCAGAAGCAGAGCAGTGTCCAGGCTGACGTGAACGTAACCTGGGCAGTTTCCCTTTAGTTTTCTTTTCTCTCATTTCTCTTTGTGATGGATTGCTTCATACTCAGATTTGTAGCAAAATGGCTGCAGCCATTTCTGTCTCACCAGAAACATTGAGGAAAGAGAGTTAGAGCTAAGACCAGAAGCACTCCCATATGAACAAAAACATTCCCTAGAAGTGCTCAGCAAACCTGGACATAAGCCTTGACATGGCATAGATTAAATAAATGGAAAAAAACAAATGCTAAGAAGGAAATATAACTAGTATGGGAAGGTCTTGAGATAAATTTTGCCCCTCCCCCCAAAAAATAAAACAGATGAACTTGCAGAAAGATTTAGAGTTAATAAATGTTCTTTACAAGTTTGAAAAAATAGTTCATTTTATGCAGATAGGAAGAGCATTGAGTAATTGTAGGAGGAAATAGCAGATAGTTGTGTGAGCAAAGTTCTGGGCCAGGCAAGAGCAGGTACAATCCAACTGTGACAGTGGCCATCCCTAGTAATAGGATGAAAGGCAGAGTTTATGGATATAAAAATGAACAAGCTTGTAGTTTTGTTGGTGGGAAGATGTGGCAATTTTTTTTTCTGACTGATTTTAATTTCCCAGTGAAAAGTCCAGTCATCAGGTAAGATGAGAATGGAGAAAAGGATATTACGCATTTGAAACAGGAAAAAGGATAAAATTATCTCAGCGATCATAAAAACTTTCTAGGATTGCTGAGCAATACTGAAATTTGCTTTGGAATTTGAATCATTGATTTGAAGTGTGACTAATCATCCAGTTTCCATAAACCAGGGAATAGGTGAACAATCGATTAAATCTTGGAATTGGGTTTTTCCAGCAGAGTATGCATAGGAAGAGAGCAAGTAAATGGAGTCTGTTTACAAGGAAGCAGGCTACAGTGAAGGGTCATGGGTTTTGAGCCATGAAGGAAAGGATGTGAAGACGATAATGCTCAGTGTAAATTAGTGAGGTCAGTGGACTGCACATGCTGTCCAGGTGGAAGAACAGTGTTGTCACTGGGGAAAGGAGACTGGATAGAAAGGAGAGGGTAATGCAGCTGGGAACTATCATGGCTGAGCTTTTGTATGAGAAAAGAATACTTGCTACTCATTTTTCTAAGTGAAAGAGTTTATTGGAGAAAACCCAACAGACCAGAGCGAAGGGATGAAGAAGGAAAAGAGGAAGGAGAGTGTAAGAGAGAGAGAGAAACAGAGATCAGAGACAGAGAGGAAGAGAGTACTGTCAAGATGTGAAGTGGTGCTAAATTTTAAGTATTTATAATATAAAATGCTACCGATACAAATGTCGAAAGTTAAAAAGTCTAATGGTCTTGTTACTAGATGTGATGGTTATCTTAATGAGAAAGGCTCAGAGGCCTAAAGGGTTAAATGCTTTGTAAAATCCTACAGGTGCTTTCAAAAATATTGTGTGAAGTAAGCAAGTACCTCTTGTTGGGTAATGAGTTTATTATTTTAAACATGGCAACTTAAATTCTTTTGTCATCCACAGTCTTCTATAGGTTCTGATGGACTTTTTCCAGCCATTTCTACTGTATTCAGTACTTTGGGATGGCTCTGTAAACAGATGAAGGTACCAACTGAGAGAAAGTATTGTTAACTGAGGTTACTAAGAGCAGAAAGCAATTTGAATCAATTGGCAATTTACAAAAAGGAGTTAAAGATTTTAAAAAGCTATTACTGAAACTGCTTTATTGTTCTATCTTGTATGTTGTAAGTGTATACATATTGTATATCTACATGGAAGAATTTATTAAGAGTTTTATTTAATTGGCTTATAGATAAAAGATTGCTCATCAATTTAAAGGGCTAAACTTGCTACTCATTTTAAGTGTTTCAATTTATTAACTTACAAATCTTTTCCATTTTCAAGATTTAAAGATTTAAACACAACTTAACACAACTAACAAGTCACCAATAAATCAAAATGTATTGCTTTTGCAAACAGATTTCTCTTAAACGTTTAGATAGGAGTTTCAAATATTAGAAAATAACAGGATTTAATATACTGAATTTTTCAGTGTTTCTGTTACCATAAACACACCCACAAGTTATTCCTATGATAAACATGTATTATTTCATTTATGCTATCTCAAAGTAGCAGAATTATCAATTTGTTTCATTTATTATCTTTGTACTTCTTTTTCTATCTCTTCAAGGTATAGTCAAGATAATATTTCAGATCAGCTGAGATTTGCATTTCTAGGCTACTAAACAATTGATTCTTGGCTGACCCAGAGGACGTCAAGCAGTCAAGCATCCAAAAGCAGCAACATTTTGGCTAACAATGCCACAGTATCACTGCACTGATTTGATTGGCTTACCATATACATGCGTAATTGAAGTTGGTGAGGAAAAAAATCAACCTAAATGGATTCAGATAGCAAAAACAAGGCACATGCTGTCAGCTCCCTGCAACCCTTGTACTACAAGAGGGCACAACCCAGAGATGCTAATGAGATACAATATGAGTGGTGGGCTGTCCTGTTGTGGAGAAGTCATCTCTAAAATACAACCAAGCAGTTTTACGGACTTACACAGAAGCCTGCAGCTGTACACCAAGTGTAGGTCAAGATGAAAGTCCTATGCTCAGCTGGAATTAGGGAGATTGGTGAGAAACATCCTTGCAGCAATCTCCCACGGGGATAAGAAACGCTCCTGGACGCACCTCTGCAGACTTATCTCCCCTTGTTCTAGGAGAAATCGCAGCAAATTCTTCCAAGAGTGGTCAGAATGCAGTCAAGTCTCGTGTACATGCTTGTGAGGCAAGATAAAAAGTCACTAAGGCATTATGGCAGAGCCATGCTCCCATTAAGGCACGATTGTTCCCTCAAATTGGAGCCTGTTAGCAGCCAATGCTCAATTGTTATTTATACAGACATTCTAAACTGGATCTCTCCTTGATGTCTGATGCTGTGTCTCTCTTCTGTACCATCAAGTGTTTTCTGCAGACATTCCTCCTCATTCTTTACTTACGTTGTTTGATATTCTCATGCCTTCATCATAGATAGCAAGGCCACCTCCCACCCAAATTAGAAGGGGGGCCAGAACTGTGGCATAGTAGGCTAAATTTCCACCTGTGGCACTGCTTCCCGTATAGCCAATATATGTATGTCCTGACTGCTGCACTTCTGATCCAGTTTTCTGTTATGGCCTCAGGAAGCAGTAGAAGATGGCCCAACTCCTTGGGCCCTGGCACCTGTGTGGGAGACCTGGAAGAAGCTCCTGGCTCCTGGCTTCAGATTGGCTCAGCTCTGGCTGTTGTGGCCATCTGGGGAGTGAACCAGCAGATGGAAGACCATTATCTCTGTATCTCCTCTTCTCTGTATCTCTACCTCTCAAATAAATAAATAAAATCTTTTTTTTAACTTTTATTTAATGAATATAAATTTCCAAAGTACGGTTATGGATTACAATGGCTTCCCCCCCATAACGTCCCTCCCACCCGCAACCCTTCCCTTTCCCACTCCCTCTCCCCTTCCATTCACATGAGGATTCATTTTCGATTCTCTTTATATACAGAAGATCAGTTTAGCATACATTAAGTAAAGATTTCAACAGTTTGCTTCCACACAGAAACATAAAGTGAAAAATAATAGATGATTTTTTAAATGATGATGAAATCAGATAAGACCTATTGTCATGTTTAATCCCAGTGAGAGTCAAGTTGGGAGTTGATAATTCCTTCTTCTTCTTCTTCTTCTTTTTTTTTTTTTTTTTTTTTTTTTACAGAAGATCACTTTAGTATACATTAAGTAAAGATTTCAACAGTTTGCACCCCCATAGAAACACAAAGTGAAATATACTGTTTGAGTACTCGTTATAGCATTAAGTCTCAATGTACAGCACATTAAGGACAGAGATCCTACATGAGGAGTAAGTGCACAGTGACTCCTGTTGTTGACTTTACAAATTGACACTCCTGTTTATGGCATCAGTAATCTCCCTATGCACCAGTCATGAGTTTCCAAGGCTATGGAAGCCCCTTGAGTTCTCCGACTCTTATCTTGTTTAGACAAGGTCATAGTCAAAGTGGAGGTTCTCTCCTCCCTTCAGAGAAGGTACCTCCTTCTTTGAAGACCTGTTCTTTCCACTGAGATCTCACTCACAGAGATCTTTCATTTAGGTTTTGTGGTTTTTTTTTTTTTTTTTTTTTTTTTTTTTTTTTTGCCAGAGTGTCTTGGCTTTCCATGCCTGAAATACTTTCATGGGCTTTTCAGCCAGATCGGAATGCCTTTAGGGCTGATTCTGAGGCCAGAGTGCTGTTTAGGACATCCACCATTCTATGAGTCTGCTGAGTATCTCGCTTCCCATGTTGGATCACTCTCCCCTTTATTTACTCTATCGGTTAGTATAAATAAATAAATAAAATCTTTTTAAAAAAATTAAGAAGGTCATTTTATGCAGCAAGCTCTTCTCTGAAAACTTTGGACTAATCCATTATTTTACCTCTCATTGCTTTCACTTCTAACTAGTTTGTCATTTAAGTACTTTTAAAAACATTATTCTTGATTTCTGGAAATATTATATCACAGACTTATTATCTGGATTTATTTCTCACCCAAGACTTGGATCCAACCTCTCTTACATTTGCCTGAGTTATTTGGATGGAGAATGGAATCGGATATTGAGATCTTGAATCTAGAGTGTATATCAGATATTGTAAGTGAAAATCAGTAGCATGCAAGATGATGTTGTTGTGTGTATATGAGTTAATGCTTCAAATAATTGTCCTATATAATTCTTATGGGTCTCATTGACCACTTCGTTTGTGACAATGCGATGCTTGACATCAAAATGTCTCATGTGACACTGCCCACTGATTACACATTACAGGATGTTACCATCAGAAAAGTAGCTGGGGTAAGAGTGAAGATTTCAAGGGACTGAGAGCCAAAAGTGTTGAACAGATACTTTGTGAGACAGCAAGGATGATGACAGAATTAGAAGCAGAAAAGTTAGTGAACTAACCAGAAGATAAAATCTTCTGATAAGTCCAAAAGATTAAAAAATCATAATACTATTTTAGCTTAGCTACTAATCAAATAAGTGAATTAAAGCACAACAATTAAATATTTTCACCCATCAGATTGGCAATGATGTAAAAGCTGATCCAACTTGGTCTCTGCAATAGTAAATGTAGTGTCAGAAAAATACATGAATTTCACTATGCATTGTTTGAGGGAGTACATCAATAAAGCTCTTACAGGGAGCAGGTAATGTGTATAAAAATGTACATGAACAATCATTTTTGTACCAGAAAACCCACACTGAATAATTTATCTTAAAAGAGAATCACACCAATTTAACAAAACATATGGTAAAAGTTGTTTATGGAAGTTTTATTTATAATAAAAAATTCAAAGCAATTTAAATAAACATCAATTGCAATCTACATTCATCCAGTATAAATGTATGCAGTCATTTATAAATGTACTATTGACTTGAAAATATGTATAATACCTTGTGAAATAAACATACACTGCATAATCTGATCCTGTATGTGTAACTTTATATGTGCTCACATATACATGGATATGGAATATGCTTACAAACAAGCTAAAAGGGCCTGAGTAGAAGGCTTTAAGTGATTTTTAATTTTCTTAACCTCTGATCTTTTTTATTAAATAGCAGCAAATATCTGTAATTTTTAGTATATGTGCTGCCAAAGCGAGCACAAATATCTGTAATTTTTACAATGAGCAAAACAAAATATTATTTTCATTTCAAGTGAAAATGCAGCTGTCCTGAAATATTCTTTAACTTTTCTTGGCAGATTTTCAAAGCTATAGATAGAATTTGGGGACTGGTAACATCTCTATTGTGTCATTTAGTTACTTCCTGCGTTAGTATATATTCAATTCTTAGGGCTTTCAAAGAAAATATGCCCTGTCATAAACACCAAATGTACAAAGGCGGGACAGATTCTCCAGTATCTGCCATGAAAGAGCATCAAAAATAGATTCTGATTTGCCTGTCACTATCATGAAAAGTAAAATGGAAAGATGACTTGGTGTTTAACTTCAGACATCTGATATCAATTGGACACAATCCATCTCTCAGTTTAGAGTAGTTATCCCTCAGTCTGCTTTCAGGCCTAATCCCTTAAAAAAGTCTTAACAGTTTCCAGAGTTTGGTCTTTTTCCAATTTTCAAGGCATAAGCCTTTGGGAAAACCTTAGATCTAATCTTCCCTTATTGCCTTTCCTTTCCCTAAAAGAACAGAGTATTTCTTCACATGTGGGATTTTTGTGGTTATCATTTATCACTTTAGGCTTTCAACCACAAATTCACCCATTATTTTGTAAATTTCTTAGTCTTTGTTGCAGTGTATAGGATTATACTTAAAATAGCTTTCTAGACTGGGACAACTTAAAAAGTAATAGAATGTTTTTGAATTATTAAAAATGATTCAATGACCAATTCCAGTAATGTGAATAAACACAAACTCTTATTTCTGGGACACAGTTCTTTGAGCAGCAGGTCATGTTATAAATTATTACATCCGTGCTATGTGAGAGGTGAGCTGTGTTTAGACCAAAGAAAAGTAATCGGCATATCCTAACTGATTCTAATAAGGCTTTAGATTCTCCCTCACCACCACCACTTACTCACCTCTTGGCAGCGTTGTCCACAACTAAAAAGATTAAATCTAGACCTAACCACCGTCAGTGGGTGCATAACAAGCTGAAAGATCACCCATTAAGAATTGCTTCTCAGGAGCCCCTCAAGGGGTGGTTTTATTTGATAGCTCTGACCTGAATGAAGAAATTGAGATTTCATCACGTCTGCCCATGACACTAAATTAGTTGGAGCACATAACACCTCCTAGTATTTCCTTGATATATTTGGGAATGGTTTATAGACCCCATTGCAAAACAGTTCACTTAGGGACTAAAACGAAGACAACTCCAGGGTGCAAAAAAAAATCCACACAAATGCAGCCAAGTTCCAGGGGTCTTATCAATCACAGAGATCACATGGCAAGAATGCTGCTTTTGTGAAAAATACAAGATAATACTTCAATGTATCCAGAAAATCATTCATCCTTGACTCTTGGCACTGTTTTCTCTATTCTCTTTTTAGTGCAGGAATAAGAATGAATCTTGAAAGAGGATTCAAATTCATTTAAAATCAAGAAAAATATATCCTTTGAGAAAAAGTTAATAATCATGCTTTACTTGGATTAAATACGGAGAAGATAATATCTTTAGGAGATGCTCATTCTGTCAAGAGAATTTGACTAGTCTTGAGAAACAGCATTAAGCTAGGTAAACCTTAGTCTACGCCAAGAAAGATGATTGAAGCTCTTTTTGTCCTTTGAGATCAGTTAATGAAAAGAAGGAGTTATTTGTCTGAAATAGCTTATGTATCCCAAAACCAGAAGTCATAAGGTGAATTGCAAACTTTTTCAAGTTCAGTGCATACTCTGAGATTCTAGCAAATAATTTACTTCTTATGGTATTAAGATGAAAAAAAGACAAAGAATTTTAAAATTGTATGACTTATTAATTATGTCTATAATAGCGTCTTTTTGTGAAAACATCAAATTCAATGTCTATTGATCACCTATATTGTTCCAAGCACTCTTTTTTTTTTATTTTGTGAGGTAAAAGCTTATTAAGTCATATTAATTGCCCTACAGTGACTTAAAATTTCTGAGAGAACATAGAGTATTTATGTAAGCACTAATGTATCAATACAGTGTGTGATATGTGTCTTATCACAAGATAATACCTAATACTATTAGAGTATAGTGAAAGATAACAGGGGCTGGCTCTGGCATAGCAGGTAGAGCCGCCACCTGCAGTGCCAGCATCCCATATGGGCATTGGTTTGAGTCCTGGCTGCTCCATTTCTGATCCAGCTCTCTGCTATGGTCTGGGAAAGCAGTGGAAGATGGCCCAAGTCTTTGGGCCTCTGCACCTGCACGAGAAACCCGGAAGAAGCTCCTGGCTCCTGGCTCCGGATCGGCACAGCTCTGGCCGTTGAGGCCATCTGGGGAGTGAACCAGTGGATGGAAGACCTTTCTCTCTCTGCCTCTTCTTCTTTCTCTGAGTAACTCTGACTTCCAAATAAATCTTTTTTAAAAAGATAATAATTTCTTATCAGATAATGATGATACTAATAGCAAATGTTTTATTTACTATATTCCAGTTACTGTTCTAAGAAGTTTACAGAAAGTAACTTATGCAATTGGCACAGCAACCCCATAAGTGTCTTACTATTCATACGTTAAGTATGATGAATCTGAGGCACAAAAAAGTAAAGTAACTTGTCCAAGCTCATATATCTGGTAAATGGAAGAATCAGGATTAAAACTCAAATGACAGTTGGTCCATCTAGAAAATAGGCAGGGATTTTGGTAAATAAAGTTGAGGTGACACAAGTAAAGACAGAGGGCATTCCTGACAGAGCTCATCGAGATAAAATGGTGATTCTAAGAGCAGTGTGTATTATAAAATGAGTGGTTCTGCTTGTCTGGGAATGGTGCCTGTATTGAAGCATAGAGGGAGGGGAGACTAGAAGAGAGGCTAGGCTAGATGGTGCTGGGTCTTGGATACCAGAGCAATGAGTGGGACTTCAGAAGCACTCTTTTGAAGACATTTAAACATAGAGATACCATAATAAAACCAATTTGGGGAGATAACTTTGTGAGGGGATAAGGGAGGGAAAAATATGAAGTCTAAAAGTTACTAGTGATTTATGATGAAAATTATAGAAATGTCTTCCTTCTAGATACACTTAATATTTTTATGCCTTTGTAACTGTTAAGGATTAGGAGAATGGAACATGGCAGAATCATATTCTAAGGATGAAAAAATAGGTTTCCTCTGGCATTCTAAATCCAATTAATTTATAGTGAGTGCATGGCAGGTTGTGTTGTGAAGGATTCTGAAGCCATACCCAGGAATAGCAGGGAAGAATGCGGAGTCAGAGTGGAGAGTGCCAGCATAAATGTCATCTATTTGCCATTCTTGCTCTTTGCCATAGGCCTAGTGTTGTGATGGGCATGGAAAATCTATGGATCACTTTACTCAAAGCTCTACTCCATGAGAGCTATCCAAAGAAAACATAATAAATGGAAAGATGACTGGTTATACTGAGAATATTACCACGTCTGGACTCAGAGGAATTGGATCCCAGTTCAACCTACTGCTTGTTACTTGAGTGCTTCAGAATAAGGCACTTAAGACTCCTAAAAATTGCTTTGTGAATTATCTCAGATGTGAAATACATAAAGTTCTTTGTAAACTATCAACATTATTAAGTACAAGCTTTGAATAATAATTCAGTGTAGCAGTAGTTCAAATATTGTCATAATTTATTTTTGGTTGTTTTTGAGAATTTAGCTTGTTGATAGCATACTAGGCTTGAGTGTACGAGATTCTTTAGCATCCAATCTCCTTTTACAAAATTGGACACTATGAATTAAAAAAAGCCTATCATTTTCTGACAGGTATAACCTTCATTCCCATGATAAAAGCTTCTAAACTTTTCATAAATCCAATGTCTTATCTGAGAGTAGGTTACAGTTTCTACTTAAGAATTGGACATAAACAACATATTATCATTTCTCCAGTGTAAGTGCTCTTTTTGGATTCAAAGAATATGTTGTTCATAAAATATTTGAGACTTTTTCTATGTAATGCCAATACCTTTGGCAATTCTCAATTTTTAAGAATATCTATTTAAATAAAACACTATTTTGATGTACCAATTTCATAAACATTTATACTAGTAACGCCAATTTGGTAAACCCTGAGCTTATCAAATTATCTTATTCCCAATGTAAACAAAGTTGTAGTTGCTTGACTTGGTTCCTTAGCATTTGGATAGTGATGAAAAGTGTCATTTAATAGCGGTAACCAGGAGAGCAGAGGGAATTAACTGTTCCCTTGATGCCATAATTGGCTTACCTGATGAAACATAAAGACATAATCCAAGTTGTAGGGGCAAATACGATATTTAAACTGCCAAGCATGACTCATAGTTTCTGTATCTGTAGTGACTATTTGAGACATAAGTAGTAATATTCTATTTTTAGAGACTAACAAATGCTAAATAATTGTGATTTGCATTCATTTCTGGAGGAAAAAATGCTCTGAATTATATCTTCTACATTTAGTATTTTTTTACCCTGTGGCTGTGCATACAAGTTTAATAGAATTTATCCAGGGAGCGGAGACAGAGTAGAAGAGAGATACTGAGTTTCCATCCACACCCTTTTCATCCAAGATCTCAATAACCCATTTTGGGGGCGCGCGTAATGGCTCCTTGGCCTGCGGGCCGGCTCGACGACGAGCTCTCCTCCGAGCCGCTCACTGCTTGGTAGAGTGTGGTGCCCCCGCCGCCGCCGCCTGCATCGCTGCCGCACTACGACCACCTCCGCCCCCTGCCCTGCATCCGCCGCTGCCGCCTGTGTCGCCGCCGCCTCGGGACCGGCTGTATGATTAGGCCACAATCTTCAATAAACATATTCCTCAGTTCTGTGGTGTTCTTGGTCACACATTTATGGAGTTTCTGAAGGGCAGTGGAGACTACTGCCAGGCACAGCACGACCTCTATGCAGACAAGTGAACTGTAGAGATTCGTTACTACTCCACCAAGAAGCCCCCATAAAAGTGGTTAACCTGGACACAGAAGTGTTGGATTGAAATCCACAGAGCATTTTTCAGGAGTTCTGACCTGGATGGGGTAAACCTCAGTGCACTTCCTTTCTATTGCCTCAGTATTACCGGATTGAAGAATTGCTGCTTCTTGTTAGGAGGTTCATTTCATTTCCCATTACTCCCAACTTCATACTTAAAGCACTGAGAATCACAAGTGGAAGATAGTGAAGTAGACTTCAGTTTCTTTGTGTAATTTCTGTATTCAGTTTTTTAAAATTCTTTCATAATCCTATAAAGTGTTTTTTAAGTAAATTAACATGGCCCGAATGAACCGCCCAGCTCCTGTGGAAGTCACGTACAAGAACATGAGATTTCTTATTACACATAATCCAACCAATGCAACATTAAACAAATTTATTGAGGAACTTAAGAAATATGGAGTTACCACGATAGTAAGAGTATGTGAAGCAACTTATGACACTACTCTTGTGGAGAAAGAAGGCATCCATGTTCTTGATTGGCCTTTTGATGATGGTGCACCACCGTCCAACCAGATTGTTGACGACTGGTTAAGTCTTGTAAAAATTAAGTTTCGTGAAGAACCTGGTTGTTGTATTGCTGTTCACTGTGTTGCAGGCCTTGGGAGAGCTCCAGTGCTTGTCGCCCTAGCATTAATTGAAGGTGGAATGAAATATGAAGATGCAGTACAGTTCATAAGACAAAAGCGCCATGGAGCTTTTAACAGCAAACAACTTTTGTATTTGGAAAAATATTGTCCTAAGATGTGGCTGCGCTTCAAAGACTCCAATGGTCATAGAAACAACTGTTGCATTCAATAAAACTGGGGTGCCTAATGCTATTGCCTTGGAAGAAGAACTTGAGACAGGATCTAATTTGTCATACATATTAGCCAAAGGGTATTGAAAATTAGTTTTACCAGGCCACGAGTTTGACAGAATTGCAACCTCTATCTCTGGGTTATAACCAACTTATTTGGACATTTAGCAAAAGATTGTTGCTGTTTAGTATTTAAAATGTGCTTATCATTTGTACCAATTGACTTTTCCTGAAATCATGCAATATTGAGTTGTATCTTAAATCTATTCCCATGCCAGAATCTTATCAATACATAAGAAATTTAGAAAGGTTAGGTGCCAAAATACCCAGCACAATACTTGTATATTTTGTGTCATACAGAATTAAAATCCCAGGAACTATGAACACTCTAGACCTTATGTGGTTTATTCCTTCAGTCATTTCAAACATTGAAACTAGGGACTATATGGTTATTTGCCTGCTCACTTTATGTTTACATCTCCCACATTCATACCAGTATACATCAGGTTTGCTTAACCATTGATTTCTTTTTTTTTTTTTTACCAAGTCTTATGATTATTTAATGTTTCTATAAATCTTTTGCTGTTAATATAAAACCTCCATTTTGAAAAATCTACATTGTACAGAAGCACATGTCTTTAATGTCTTCAGACAAAAAAAAGCCTTACAGTTAATTTAACGTTTGCACTCTGAGGTGCAGCTTAACAGGGACGGCCTGAGAAAAGAATGGGAGGGGGCTATTAAATATTTTTAGTAAAATGTTGCCTTTGTCTTGTGCATAACATGTAGAATATGCTCTTTAATTTAGTAAATATTTTAAGAGGTAGAGATGCTTTGTTATTGTAGCTTAAAATTCTTAATCATAAAATTTCTGAAATTCTTGTAATTTTTTCCATACTTATCAAAAGTTGTTTACCAACTTATTTTTGCTTGAAGTGTGATTTTTTTTCCTTCCCAACCTCTTGCAAAAAAAAGTGGGTTTCTGCTAATGAATTGAGCAGACATCTAATATTTTATATGCCTTTTGAGCTGTGTAACTTAATATTTGAATACTTGATAATTTGTTTTATTATGTAATTGATAAAATGGTGATGTGTATTAATGTTAGTTCAACCATGTATTTATACTGTCTGGGAATGTGTGGTTATAGTTCTGTGGGAGAATAATTTGTCAGCGTTCACCAGCTTGTAAAAACTTAGTGCGAGAGCTTAAACATCTAAATAAATAATGAAATGCATTTATCATCAAAAAAAAAAAAAAACCCAACCCATTTGGATCTCTGATTTGGTTACCTAAGCTGAATGGATTCACTAGGTGGATTCATAGCTCTGGTTTGGTATAAGTGCAGCCTACATCTAAATATGCAAAAAATTAAATCTCCTACTATTGTACAAAGATTTATACACAGTAATTTTCATAAAAAGAATGGATTTCATGTGTTTTTTTCTATAATCTCTTATTCACCTAATTGTACTCACTAACAATCATTCCTTTTGGAAAGTAGAGGCTAATCACCCTGTTTAATGACAATATTATTCCATTACATATATATTTTTTAACTTTTATTTAATGAATATAAATTTCCAAAGTGCGATTTATGGATTACAATGGCTTCCCCCACATACCGTCCCTCCCACCCACAACCCTCCCCTTTCCCACTCCCTCTCCCCTTCCATTCACTTCAAGATTCATTTTCGATTCTCTTTATCTACAGAAGATCAGCTTAGTATACATTAAGTAAGGATTTCAACAGTTTGCTCCCACACAGAAACATAAAGTGAAAAATAATAGATGATTTTTTTTAAATGATGATGAAATCAGATCAGACCTATTGTCATGTTTAATCCCAGTGAGAGTCAAGTTGGGAGTTGATAATTTCTTTTTTTTTTTTTTTTTTTTTTTTTACAGAGGATCAGTTTAGTATGCATTAAGTAAAGATTTCAACAGTTTGCACCCCCATAGAAACACAAAGTGAAATATATTGTTTGAGTACTCATTATAGCATTAAATCTCAATGCACAGCACATTAAGGACAGAGATCCTACATGAGGAGTAAGTGCACAGTGACTCCTGTTGTTGACTTTACCAATTGACACTCCTGTCTATGGCATCAGTAATCTCCCTATGCTCCAGTCATGAGTTTCCAAGGCTATGGAAGCCCTCTGAGTTCTCCGACTCTTATCTTGTTTAGACAAGGTCATAGTCAAAGTGGAGGTTCTCTCCTCCCTTCAGAGAAAGGTCTTGAAGACCTGTTCTTTCCACTGGGATCTCACTCACAGAGATCTTTTGCCAGAGTGTCTTGGCTTTCCATCCATTACATATATTTTATTTTATTATTTGATTTCTTATTTGTGATTGGCTAAGTTCAACTTTTGAGAGATGGTACTAGTCCTGCACCCACAGCTTTGCGTCAGTTTCTTGCTCATTTATGACCTGACTGGCAGTCTGTATTGTCTTCCACATACCAACTCCAACTCTGTGTATCAACTCTCCTGATAGCTCAAAGGTCATTTTTTACTGTTGCCTAAATTTCATTATTATTATGAGTGCGACTGTAGTTTCCTGAGAATTTTATTCTTGCCTATTTGAACTACTCTCTCTCCCTCTCTTTCTCTCCCCTACCCCACACAGAATTTCTGAAAAGCTTGGAAAAGACAAACATTTTGACTTCTGCTTCTTCTCAATTGAAAATAAGTTTCTGATACTGATAAAATCTGTCAATCTTCTTCTTTGGAAAAATATGTCTGTCTTTGAAGTTGAAAAAAAAATGAAATCAAGATTAAGAAGTCCATATGCATAACAAAATAAAAGATACTCATCAAGGGCTGCTGTTGTGGTGCAGTGGGTCAAGCTGGTACCTGAGATGCCAGAATCACAGTTCAAGTCTTGGCTGCTCCACAGCTGATCTAGCTCCCTGCTAATGAATGCTAAAGCACCAAAAGATGGCCCAAATGCCTGGGTCCCTGGACCCATGTGGGAGGTCTGGATGCAGTTCCTGGCTCTTGGCTTCAGCCTGACACAGTCAGCCTTTGTGGCCATTTGAAGTGTGAACCAGTGGATGGAGAAAATGTCTCTCTGTCACTGTTTCTCTTTCTGTCTCTCTCTTTCTCTCTGTTTTCTGCTTTAAATAAATAAATATTAAGAAGAAGAAGTAAAGTATGTTCCATAAAGGGGCTTTACAAATAGTTATCAATCCTTTATTCTAGTTCTCTAATTTTATTTTTAATCTCTAAATCGTATACAACATAGTGCAAATGATGTTTTCATTGACAACAAACTGTTCTAAATGTCTTTCTGCTATTAATGATATTTTTTCCTGAATGGTTTTTAGAAAGGAGTATAGTTGTTTTCCAATTTTATTGAATATGTTTTGAGTAATTAACTCATATTCACAATATTTTTGTGTATATTTTAATCTGTTGCCTTGCTTATCCATAAGATTTTATTGAAGATTTTTAAAAAATTGAGGTGGGCATCACAGCACAACAAGCTAAACTGCTACTTGGGATTCGAACAGCCCATATTAAAGTACCTGGTTCAAGTCCCAGATATTCTGCCCTTCTGATCTGTCTTCCTATCAATACACCAGGGGGTCAAAGTATGATGGCTCAAGTACTTGGGTTCCTGTCCCCACTTGGGAGACCCCAAAGGAGTTCAAGGATCTCAGCTTCTGCATGGCCTAGCTCTGGCTGTTGTAAGCATTTGGGAAATGAATCAGTACATGGAAGGTCTCTCTCTCTCTCTCTCTTTTTCTCTCCTGCCTTATTTATTTTTGTGTTTATCAGATTGCTTATTTATTTTCACTTTTATTTGAAAGGGAAAAAGAGAGATAAGAAGAGGGAGAGGGAAAAGGAGAGGGAGAGGGAGAGGGAGAGGGAGAGGGAGAGGGAGAGGAGAGGAGAGGAGAGGAGAGGAGAGGAGAGGAGAGAGAAGTATTTTTTATCCTCACACTTTCAATATAATGGTGACAAATATTTCTGATTCCCTCCCTCTTCAGATTCTTACCATCAATAATTGCTCTGGGCGTTGGTTGAAAATAAATTCCCAGTCTGATACCATGTAGAAAATGTTATGTTCTTTAATTGAGAACTTTAATCATAAATAAATGTTAAATGTCAACAAACATCTTTTAAAAAAAATACTTATTTATTTGAGAGGTAGAGTTACAGACAGTGAGAGGGAGAGACAGAGAGAAAGGTCTTCCTTCCGTTGGTTTACTCCCCAGATGGCTGCAACAGCCGGAGCTGTGCCGATCCGAAGCCAGGAGCCAGGAGCTTCTTCCAGATCTCCCATGTGGGTGCAGGGGCCCAAGCACTTGAGCCATCTTCAACTGCTTTCCCAGGCCAATGCAGAGAGCTGGATTGGAAGAGGAGCAGCCAAGACTAGAACCAGCAGTTAGGAAACAGAATGTTAGAAGTATGTGTAGCTTCGCTGTTTTCATTAGCAAGACTATGTAAGAAAGAGAAGAACCAAGAATTAGTAGATTGCAAAAGAAAGAATATTGAATAAGGTCAGCCCAGAAAGTTAGGATTTAGAGGGATTGGAAATGCCAACTGCTTATAAGCTCCAAATGGGAATAAGCAAAAATTTTAAAGCCTTTAAGTAAAAGAAGTCCACTAATATTTAGCCTTATGGAAAATATCATATTAAATTTGTAGCTTCTTTCCCCAAGTCTACTTCCCTCCAGGAAGATATTTTCAGTTGAAAGAGAAAAGTATGAGGGTAAGGAAGAAACAAAAAGAGAAAATGAGTTTGAGAATTATGTTTAAGTACTTTGGAATTTGTTTAGCTCTCTGCTGCTGTACAACAACAAATTATTACAAATTTGCCAACAGGGTCGACGTTGTGGTGTAACACAAAGCTACCCTTTGTGATGCCAGCATCCCATATGGGAGCTTGTTCAAGTCCCAGCTATTCCACTTTCCTATCCAGCCTCCTGCCTGGGAAAGCAACAGAGATGACCCACATGTTTGGCCCTTGCCACCCACTTGGGAAAGCCAAAACAATCTCCTGGCTCCTGACTTCCAACCAGCCCAGCCCTGGCTGTTGCGGTTCTTTGGGAGTGAGTCAATAGATGGAAGATTTCTCTCTGTCCCTCTCTCTCTCTGTAACTCTGTCTTTCAAATAAATAAATAAAATCTTTTTAATAAAAGAAATTTGCTGGCTTACAACAGTACTTATTATCTTACAGTTCCATGGGCTAGAAGTCTAGACACACAGAATTAGCTAGGGCAGGTTCCTCTGCTCAAGTCTCAAATAGCTGAAATTAAGTTATTGGCTCGGGTTGTGGTTTCATGTGAAACTCAAGATCCACTTCACAAACCATGAGTTGGTAGTAGAATTCACTTCCTTGAGTTGGTAAGACTTAAGTCCCCATTTTCTTACTGGCTATCAGCTGTGGGCTTCTTTCAGCTCCTAGAGGTTGCTTAAAGGTTCTTGTCACATGGCATTTTATTTACCAAGTGAACAGTAGAGAATCTCTTGTCCAGAATCTCTCTGCATTCAGGAATGGCTCATTTCCCTTGAAAGGTTCACCTGATTAGGTTATTCCCACCAACATTATTTCCCTTTTGATTGATTCAACTGATGGGTGACCTGATCATAGAGTGACAGCCATTACATTCACAATGCTGCCCAAAGTCAAGTGGCATTGTAAAGGCATGTACACTATGGGGTGGAAATCCTGGGAGTCATCTTAGAAGTCTGTCTCACACAAAAACTGATGGTAATAAACAGGTTAGAAATATACTAGAGTTTTGAGGGAAATTTATTGTCAAAGAAATCATGAAACAATAAAAATAAAACATTTTTAAATAACTTTTGAGGCTTCTAATGTGCACAAGCAACAAATGCTGGATGTCTATGCTCAGGAGCACATTAAAGAAGGCATAATCTCAGTCAACCTAGGTCTCCAAATGCCTGCATGGAGCACATGTCCCACCTTCCCCCACCAGCTCTCCAGCCACTCACCAAACTTTACGTGAGTGAGAACCAGTGGCATTGATCCACTGTTGTTTGTTTTATATATTCCTGACATTTCTGTATCATCTTAACAAATATACTACCTACGAGAACAGTGAAGTGACTCAGTAGAAGCTTTGGGTTCTTCAGTGACTTATCACTCCTAGACTAACATTCCTCCAAACATCAGTATTGTTCACGTCTCTGGATTCTTTAGATCTTTTTATAGTAGTTGAGACCATCACTCAACTAACAGATTATTTCTTCTGAGCAATGCTTACACTTTTGTATTTCTATTAATTCAGGAATTCTTAGGCACTACCTTTAACTCCTTATTTGTATCTACTCTGAAGTGTTGTTTACATTCTTTATTGTTCATTTCTTTTCTGAATGTTTCTATCTTCTCTCTCCAAAGTTATATGCTCCTTAATGTCAGGTATTTTTATGTTCCATGATTCTGAATACTTTTCCTTATAAACAAATGAGTTCATTGTATATTTGTGATTTGGGGCTGCTCTAGAGTTCTTTTGTTCTTGTTGTTTGTAATTCAAGTTTCTATCTCCAGAAATATAATATTTTTATTCCTTATATTAACAACAGAAACAAACAGTTCAATTTTAAAAAAAAATTTATTCCAAAAGTAGAGTTACAGAGAGAGAGAGAGAGAGAGAGAGAGAGAGAGGCAGAAAGAAAGAAATCTTCCCACCCACTGGTTCTCTCCCCAAAAGGCCACAACACTCAGTTCTGGGACAGGTTGAAGCTAGGAGTCTGAAATTCCATCCAAATATCCATGTGGTTACAGGGACCCAAGTACTTGGGTCATTTTCTGCTGCCTCATCTGGCATATTAGTAGGGAGCTGGATCAGAAGCAGAGCAACCAAGACTCAAACAGGTACACATATAGGATACCGGCATTGCAGGCAGGGTCTTAGCACTCTGCACAACACCAGCCTCATTTAGTTCAAATTTTACAAACCTCATTCTTAGTTCTTTTGGCCTATTTATTTTTTTGATAATAATATCCCTGCCTCAGATATTGAATGCATTCTGAGTTTATTCAGCCACAATGGCAATTTTAACAAGTAAAGAGGTCTTAGAGAAATCTCCCACAGAAAATACTTCTTTGCTGTCACTTAGCAGGACTGTGGTCTACAGAAGAGAATGGAGCTTGGCAGAGGACATGAGGAAGGAGAAATGATTATCAGAATGAAGGTGCACTTCTTTTCCTCTCTCAAATGGAACAAAGCCACGTTTATGTTTACTCTACAAACATCTGGGTCATATGAAATGAAAATATTCTGCTGAAGTCTTTACAATCAATGAATTTCACTACTTAGACTTTACTAATGGTAGCTTTGCGAGAAAGTTCTGTATGGTATCATAAATGTTGACAGCTCTGATCAAAGAAGGAAGCTAACTGAGACGGGTGAGAATCTCCAACAAGGCAGAGTCCAATGATCCACACAGAGAACTGATGAGCTCCATGCAAACGCTTTCTTAGAGTCCCTAATTTGAAGTTGATGAAAAAGACAATGAAAACCCAGCAGAATTCTCCATTTTTATATGTAAAACCTACTTTGGGCAAAAAGCCTAAATTTATAAATTTATGATAAGTGTAAGTTACTGAGCTTATTGGATATAAATTGCTTATGTATTTATGATTTAAATGCAAAAAAGTGATAAGACATATGCTTAACTGTAAGTTATTCTTTCATTAAGTGATGCTACTATAAATTTTTCTCTAGCTGCCTAAAAAATGTTATCTAGGTTTAAAATTTGGTGGACATCTTGAAACTTAACTTTAGCCTTCATCTAGAAGGATGAAAAGATTTTTTGAACAACTATAACTGACTTAATCAGTTGTGATCTTTCTGAAGTAATGGTCTTAGTACAATTAGGGGGGAAATTTATATTTTTAAAAGTTGGAAGAAAAGATTTTGAATGCTTTCACCATAAAGAAATGTTGGATGTTTGAGTGGATAGATATATTTACCTTAATTGAACATTACATAATGTATACACTTATTGAAACATCTAATGATCCCTGTTAAAAATAAAATAAAATTCTTTATGTGTCAGTGAAAAATAAGAAATTTTAAATTTATCTTTCTTAATCTATTAGCTTATATAAGTAAATTAGGTTAATTAATTTACAATATAATATTAGTTCCTTTTCTGTAATTCATACTAAAAATTTTCATGATTTAATATTTTCTTAAATAGAAGTTGATGTTATTGTTTTGGTTTCCTTGTTTTGATTTTACCATCTCTCATACATATATCTTAGTTATTTCAGACTTTTTTTGAATATTACGTCAAACTGTAGTGCCACCTAGTGTTTATGCAATTTATGTGGCACACCCTTTCCAAGAATTAAAGTGATAAAATCGTTGTTATATTGGTGAATATGTTAAAGTAGAAAAGAAATACTCTTTCATAATTTTTTCATATCGGTGGACTCTAGATAAATGAAATTTGTGTCTTGGATGAAGCTAAACTTCCAACTTCAAGCAAGGAAAGCTTATTTTCAGTAAGCTTCACCTAGGTAATGGCTGAAATGCTTAGTATTCTACAGACATCATGGAAATGTTTGGAATTCACAGAGCTTCCCACAATGTCAAGTCCAAAGTAGCTTCTTAACAGATACTTAAAATCATAGACTGCACGAGCTGAGACATCCTCGCTGAGTGACTGCAAAGGGCAATAGTGAATAGCGGTGATTATTTTAAGTCTGCCATAGATTATTTTCACCAGTTTCCTGGTTTGCAGGATTCCAAACTTTGGAAACACATCTAAATAGTCCAAAAGTTGAAGAGGAGATAATTTAAGTGAAACATTTACTTGAAAACAAGACTATACCAAAGAGAAGAATTGACACCAAAGTTAACGCTTTATGGATATAGTTCTTTTAGAAAAACATACCAGAACATTTACTCCTACTTGCTAAGAAGAAAATTAATCACTTATTCAGAATGGATGATAAACTTCAGCTTATTTTTATATGTCATCTAAAGCAGGAAGTCTACTTCATAACCTTCTAACTGTTGTTTACCTCTTACCTTGGTGTTGATCTTGATATTCTTTCAGTTAGAGCACTTTTTTTTTTTTTTTTTTTTTTGGACAGGCAGAGTGGACAGTGAGAGAGAGACAGAGAGAAGGTCTTCCTTTGCCGTTGGTTCACCCTCCAATGGCCGCCTCTGCCAGTGCGCTGATCTGATGGCAGGAGCCAGGTACTTCTCCTGGTCTCCCATGCAGGTGCAGGGCCCAAGGACTTGGGTTATCCTCCACTGCACTCCCGGGCCATAGCAGAGGGCTGGCCTGGAAGAGGGGCAACCGGGACAGAATCCGATGCCCCAACCGGGACTAGAACCTGGTGTACAGGTGCCGCAGACGGAGGATTAACCTATGGAGCCCCGGCGCCGGCCTGGTTAGAGCACTTTTATAACAAGTAGTAGAAAAGACATATAATCTGCTCCTTACATGGCAAAAAAAAAAAAAAATCCAAAAGCAAACAAACAAGCCTCCCTCCCCCTGCCACATGTGCACACACACACACACAGGGTTTGTTTGCTCATGATTTTGGCTCTTTTTCTGTAAGTTCTATCAGTACTGCACTTCTTCCTGTAGGTTGCCCTTCAGCCAACATTCCTCATGATGGTAATACACCTGCCATTGATTCATCCTGAGGAACACAAAGTTTCTCTTTCCCATTCACTGAACAAAATTCAAGGCAGGGCTTTACACCCGTTGGACAAATAGATCATGTGTTTCATTACTGGGACCAGATCATTAATTATGGGATTATGCCAACTGATTTAATCTAACCAGAGGTCATCCTAGAAGTGCAGCTAGAGTGGATCACTACCAAAGTTCATGTCCAATAGACTCAAGGTTTTACTAGGAAGTGGGATATATACATTCCAACTCCTCCTGTCTGAAAGTGTGCTGGGGCTGGTGCTGTAGCGTGGTGGGTTAAAGCCCTGGCCTGCAGTGCCAGAATCCCATATGGACATCGGTTTGAGTCTTGGCTGCTTCACTTCTGATCCAGCTCCTTGCTAGTGTACTTGGGAAAGCAGCAGAGGATGACCCAAGTCCTTGGGCCCCTGCACCCCTATGGAAGACCTGGAAGAAGCTCCTGGCTCCTGGCTTCAGATCAGCTCAGCTCTGGGTGTTGTGGCCATTTGGGGA
Organism: Oryctolagus cuniculus; assembly: GCF_051225735.1. Taxonomy (NCBI): domain Eukaryota; kingdom Metazoa; phylum Chordata; class Mammalia; order Lagomorpha; family Leporidae; genus Oryctolagus; species Oryctolagus cuniculus. The sequence continues at coordinate 71,414,973 of NC_142871.1, read as the reverse complement.
GTGAATCAGCAGATGGAAGACCTCTCTCTTTCTCTGTCTTTACCTTTCTCTGTAACTATGTCTTTAAAATAAATAAAATTTAAAGAAAATCTTAAGAAATAAATAAAACTGTGCTATTAGTTCCATCATGGTTTAATCATTTTAGTAACCACAATACAGAACTTCATATAAAGTAGGTGTGCCATTAAGTATCCCTTAAGATAAGTTATTGAGAAGTTATAGGAGTAATTCAATAGTGACCTAATCATCTTGGCTTAAAATAATATATATATGTATAAACATATATTATATATTGACTCCTAGAGCAATAATTGATAAAATGGTCATGTTTAAAATGAAGCCAATTTTATTTTTTGCTATTGATTATGATAATAGTTACCATATTTCATTATTACCCCCATACAACCAAACAGAAAGTTAAAAGGATGGTTCAAAAAAAGTACCCTCAGGATGGAGATTAAGGCATAAGGATGTGAAAAACAGTATACAATTTCATTGCTTTTCAAAATTTGTTTAAGATGTCATCATAAGAAGACAAATGGTAAAAAAAAAAAAATAGGATGGGACTAAAAGCATGGTGTTAATGTCATTTAGCTGAGTAAGTGTCAGCAATCAAAGATGAGAATCCTAAACTTATCAGGTTTCTATTAAGACATTACCTTATTTTCAAGCCACAATTAATATAAACAATCATATTTTTCAGTCTTGTCCAATAGAATGGCCACATAGGAGTGGCTTTATGTTAAGTCTCAATCTACCATCTCACATGGGCCATGTTTTCAAAGATGAGATACTCTTTCCATAAACCACCAGACAACACTTTGCTCATTGAAATGTCAACTGCTACAGTTGACCATTATAAATGAGGAAGCTACAGACTTGGGTAAAACTCAGAGTTTGGTTTCCTTCAAAAGAAAATAGACATCTGCATAGATGAAACCCCCAAAGTGGTCTCTAAAATCTGTTCATCATAACCTTAGGGACTCACTTGATAAAGAAGTTGCTAGTGGACTGGTGTCCAGTCCCTGGCCTCTCCTATCAGTTTTATAAATTGGGATTTTCTGGTGTATATTGAGAATATGCACCCTTTTTTGGTAAGTAAAACAATTTTCATAGTTATGATGTCTTTTTTTCAACTTTTATTTAATAGATATAAATTTCCAAAGTACAACTTTTGGATTATAGTGGCTTTTCCCCCCATAACCTCCCTCCCACCCACAACCATCCCATCTCCCCTCTCCCATTCCATTCTTCATCAAGATTCATTTTCAATTATTTTAATATACAGAAGGTCAGCTTAGTATATACTAAGTAAAAATTTCAACAGACTGCACCCACACTGACACACAAAGTATAGAGTACTGTTTGAGTAGTAACTTCCCGGATTAACATAGATGCAAAAATCCTCAATAAAATTCTGGCCAATAGAATGCAACAACACTAAGAAAGATCATCCATGGTATGATGTTTTGACAGTCCCGACCATGCACTATAGTTAAGTAGCCATGCCTGGAGGGCATTGTAGCACAAACTGTGGTAGACTGTAAAGGTCTCGGCAATACTGGGTGCCGTGGTCCATGTGTCAACACTACATGTGCTTCAGTTCAATCCCAGTTCACTTTCTAGATGGGTAATTTGCCACTCAGATACGTATTGAATATGATTCTACATCCTCAGATAAATTAATGATTATTAAGTGACTTCTAAAATGAAAAGCCAGTAATACTATATATCATTATAGTTTTGCCAGTGATTTAAGTAGAGGACAACAGAATGTCTCAAAATGGCTGAGCATTGTGGGCTGGCAACTTTCTACAGCATTTTGATTTGGGAGATTTAAATCTCCCTTGTTAAGGTTTCTCTCAGTGCCTTGTGACTATTATCAGACATTCTTTTGTTTAAAATTATATTTTCTGAATTAGGGCATTGTTTTCAATTAAAATACAAATGATTCCATGCAGATAAGAGGATGTTTGATGTTTTGTAAAACACATACTCAGGTTTCAAAATTATAATTTTTAAAACAATCTGAAATTAAATTCATTTAAGTGCACGAGTCTCCCTTTCACTTCATTAGCAGGAAATTGAATCTTGACAAACTGAAATAACTCAGTCACTTCTGATTTTAAACTTGGTCTTTCAGGGAGGACTTTCTACTCAGCATTTCAGGATTCTTTGCCCGCTTCCTCCTTTCTCCCCAAAAGAATATGGGTTTACAGAAGTTGTACAAGGGAAAGGAGGTGCACATGGAAGGTGCACATCTAGTTGATGGTACCTCCACTCTCATAGGCCATCAGCGAGTTGTAATTCACCCCACCAGGCCTTAGCCATTGACTCCTATCTCCCTGCCACCGATGCCTGTAGAACCCCCTTTTATCCCCATGGCCACTACTTGTGTGTTCCATGCTGTGTTCTTCTTGACCCGAACATAGGGTTTTTAGTTTGTCTGTCCCCTCAGCAACTTCTCTGGTTTCCTCACTGCAAACTAAGGTGAGCAAGAATCTGGGTGAGTGTCTTCAGGTTGATGGCCTGGAGCAGAACTACAAAAATGTGGTATGCAGACATGGCACTGCTGCATTAATTATTTAAACTTTTCCTTGTGAGCCCATCAGGGCTACTATAACAAAATACCACAGTCTAGGTAGCTTCTAAACAGCATAAATTTATTTTTCACAGTTCTGGAGACTGAGAAGACCAAGTTCAAGGGACGGGAAGTTTTTTGGTGAGGCTCTGTTTCCTCACCATTCTTGTTATGTCTTCACATTATAGAAGAGGATAAGCAGCTATCTGGGTCCTCTTTTTTAAAGGCATTAATCTGCCTTCACAACCTGACTCATCCCAAAAGGGCCAACCTCCAAATACCATCACCTTGGAAGTAGGGGTTTCAACGTATGAATTGATGGGGTGATGCTAACATTCAGATCACAACACTAGTTCCCAGTGAGTTTAAGAAATGGAGAGTGGGGCAGGTGCTGTGGCATAGCTTGGAAAGTCATTTTATCTCTAGAGAACAACATTCTCTTCAATAAGAGAAAGAAACTAAGTCCCCATCTCCTAGGTTATTTGAAGGGTGAAATGGAAGAACTTAAGCTAAGCACAAAGCCAACACAGAAAAGGACATTCCCTATAAAATAATTGGAATTTCTAAAACCTTTTGCATTTGAGCAGTTTTCTACCCCTGTAGAAACATAAATATTTATTGATATTAACATTTGAATTATTAAGAACATTTAGGCCGACACTGCGACTCACCAGGCTAATCCTCCATCTGCGGCACCTGCACACCAGGTTCTAGTCCTGATCGGGGCACCAGATTCTGTCTCGGTTGCTCCTCTTCCAGTCCAGCTCTCTGCTGTGGCCTGGGAGTGCAGTGGAGGATGGCCCAAGTGCTTGGGCCCTGCACCCGCATGGGAGACCAGGAGAAGCATCTGGCTCCTGGCTTTGGATCAGCGTGGTGCGCCGGCCACAGCGGCCATTGGAGGGTGAACCAATGGAAAAGGAAGACTTTTCTCTCTGTCTCTCTCTCTCACTGTCCACTCTGCCTGTCAAAAAATAAAAATAAAAAAAAGAGCACTTGAAGTTTAATGATTATATAGGACTATAATTATAAGAATTATAATATTTGTGCATATTAGATTGTAAGAATTAAATAAAAGGACAAATGTGCAGTGGTTAAGCAATGTGTCTTACGCACAGCAGGTGTTTACTGATAGTCCCCTACATGCAACACTCATTTATCCACACATGTACAGACATGTGCACATTAATACATACCTAGCACACTCAGATACAATATTTAGAAGTGATTTCCTTTCATTCAGCAAAAGACAAATGCAGTTGACCTGAGAAGCTACTGTGGATAGCATTTTGTTAAGATATTTACTGTATGGTTTATTAACTAGAAACAAGGCCAAAAAAAATGACTGAGTTTCCTGATGGTTTTGTTCTTTGGCTTTCAGTGACTTCAAAACCACATGTATTTTGTTTTTTTCCTATCTTGCAAACAGTGTGATTTTCACAAATTATGGTAGCGAAGGTTGGTTTAGACCTCTGAAGTGAAATATTTCTCCTAAATGCTGCTGTGTTTTAATTAGATGTTACCCTAGGAGAACAGTGTTTCATTGCACAAATGAAATGGGCTTGAGCCTTGGGACATCTGACTCCAATAGAGAAAACTGAACAGCAGAGGCAATTGGGCACAAGCTATGAGAAGAGTAAAGCAATTTATCAGGTTGACTGGAAGTTAATTATTTAGTCAAAATCTAATACGTCATCTTATACCATACACATTGAACCGTAAGGAACAAATACATAAATATGGCAACTTACTGATTATCATAAAATGAATGTCTTGTTATTTAATCAGTTTTGTTATTTGTTTTTATCACTTTATAATCATTTAAAAGCCAGTGCAATAAAATACAGTTAGAACTAATACAGCGCCACACATTTATTAGGTATCTGCTTTAAAATGTGTGTATAACCAGGATCTGTTTGAATCAGTTACAGTAAGACACACAGACATGGAAATGATAGTCATGGAGACCAAATTTTTATGTTCACAATGTAGACTTTCTGGAAAGTCACATGCACCATGCAGGGCAACATGGGGAGGCACTATGGTCAGTTAGGATGAATAAGGATTGTGAGAGGAAACGGTAGACAAGAGCATGTATTTTGTTTTTGCAAGGAGGACTAGGGCAAGTAGGATGAGCATGTTTAGGACTGGCTGGCAGAACAATTTTAGCAGGCTTGGGGCTCAGGTTGTCTGATGCTTATTCCTAGGATGATTAGGGCAGAAAACAGTGCCTGCTGTGAGTGTTCAGTTCTGTACCAAGGTATCGAGGGTTATGGGCCTGGGAGTGGTTGGTCTATATATGAAAGGCAGCTTGCGAGCAGATTATTTACTGTCTTAAGATGTGGCTAGTTCTGAGAGGAGCAGTCACCCCATGGCAAGTGAGGCACCAAATGCCAGAAAATTAAAAATAGAGAAAACAGGGCTGAGTATTGTTGCACAGTGGGTTAAGCCCCTACTTGTGACATCTGCAACCCATATCAGAGTGCTCACTCAAGTCCAGGCTTCTCTGCTTCCCATACAGCTTTCCTGATAATGCACCTGGGAAGAAGCAGATGATGACCCAAGTAGTTGGGTCTCTGGCACGCACATGGGAGACCTAGATGGTGTTCCTAGCTCCTGGATTTAGCTTGGCCCAGCCTTGGCAGTGTTCGGCATTTGGGGAGTGAACCAGCAGATGGAAGATCTCTCTCTCTCTTTCTCTCTCTCTCTCTTGCCTCCCCGCCCCTCCTCTCTCTCTTCTCTCCTCTCTTGTACTGTCTCTCACTGGCACTCTACCTTTCAAATAAATAAATACATCATTGTAAGAAGGACAGAAAAAAATAAGGAAATGTGGTCAATACAGGGCCTTTCAGACTCTGTCTACTGGAGATATAAAGTACTGAATACCACAGGTCTGGGGCCAGCATTGTGGCACAGGGAGTTAAGTGGCTGCCTACAATGCAGCCATCCCATAGTGGAGCACCAGTTTGAGTCCTGGCTGCACCACTTCCAAGCCAGTTCCTTGCTAATGCACCTGAGAAAACAGAGGATGATGGCCCAAGTACTTAGGCCCTTTCAACCCACATGGGAGATCCAGAGGGAGCTCCTGGCTCCTGGCTTTAGCCTGGCCCAGCCTCAACCATCACGACCATTTGGGGTGTGAACCAGTGTAGGGAAGACCTCTATCTGTCTCTGTCTCTGTCTCTTCTTCTCTCTGTGTCACTCTGCCTTTCAAATAAATAAATCTTTAAAAGAAAAAAGAAAACACCATGGCTGACATCATTCAATCTATCACCCCAGCTGTGCTAAGGGTAGTCTTTGCCTTTTGCTCTGTTCACCATTGAAAGATGGTCTCTGAGCTTCTCTGATACTGGCAATGCCTTCTTCTTAACTACAGATTATTTTGCAGCTCTGTAGCTGATCATGTTTTCTTCGATAGCAAGAAGGCTTAAAAAGTTAAATAATGAGAAAATGACTCTTTTGACACCTGTGATTCTGCTGAAGTTCTCTTGAAAACTCTTCACTCATGGAGAAATGCTGAGGAAGGCTGTCCACCGAGGGTGTCAGAGAAGGTATTAAGAGATCAAGCATTGTTGAGGAAAGATGAAAATCCCATGGTGACACAAATGGAATACATTCTAGAAATTAGGGTTTTCATGCTCAAAAGAACTGAAGAAGCAATATCTTTAGACTGAACTAGGTAGAAATGATTTACAGAACATTTTTATTCCTTATACACAGAATATATTATGAGTCAAACTGTAGCTAAATATATAATAGCAGAGGTGTATTTTTCTTTCATTTACTTAATATGATCACTGTAATCACATTGAACACATGTACCCCATTGTTACATTTGTGCCAAATTTTCAGTTATAAAATTTGATTTTCAGCAGATTAAATTTAGTAATAAAATGTTCTCTGTACCAAAGAATAAAAGGAAAGTCCTCAGGGCAACAGTGTTTTTTCAATCATTGTTTTTTGAAATCCATTTGGTTATAATAAACACAACCCCACGTGGTAAAATGAGACAACTATTTTTTCATTGTTAGCATTTTCATCTGTAAATAAATCTGAAATTTAGCCAACAATTCTTCCTGTCAAGAGGTCAGAAAGTGAAGACATAAAAATTAATTTCTTTTTTCACAGAAAATAACACCACCTAGATCACATGCAAATACTGGGAAATATAACAAACTCCTCTACTTCGAATGAAACAAATGATTATGCTTCTATCAAAGAGCTACTATTCCTTGTCCCACCACTGTGTGGTGCTACTTCCTTTTAAATTGTGAGTGTGTGTGTGTGTGTGTGTGTGTGTGTGTTATTTAGACTACTTGATGTTGAAAATATGGAATATGTCCTAGTTTGGAAGCATATCACTTGCTGAGATTCTATTTAATGAATCTGAGCTTTCTGAGGATGACTGTAGAGATTCAAATTTTCTAAATGATGAACAGCTATCCCAAAACTGAAATTGCATATATTTCTTGCTCAAGAAAAAGCCACCACTAAGGTAGCAGATCTCAAACTAACGGTGTTACTAATTAATTTGCTCTTATACGTTGGCACAGATTTGGTGTAGAAACATGACCAAAATGTATGTAACTTTCCCCAAAAATCTGGAAGCATTTAACTCTGTATCTGCCCAATTAGAGCATCCATATTTCCTCATTTTTGTGAAAGTATGATAAAGAAAACAAATAAAACTGTTCTATCTGAGAATGCAGATTTCCTAATTAAAGTTTAGTTACAAAGGAAAAAGCCCACATCCCAATTGAACTGGCTTAAACAACAACAACAACAAAAGGAATAATTTAAGCTTACAGGATAGGAAAGAAGAACATAACCTTTCCTAGACAGGAAGTGGGAATTGACAGTCCTCAGGAAACACTGAAACTGCTATCTCTATTACTCAGAAGCCACATAGTCTCTCAACTCTTTTTCTCTCAGAACTTCCTCATTTACTCAATTTGGAGTTTCCCTGTGACATTTGTTTCTTTCGTAGCTGTCACTAAATCTGATTCTGCTTCTATTAGAACGTTCAGGTCAACCCTCACCCTCTAAATTATTGTCGTGTATGTGTCTCTGAGGTCAACATCTAGGGAAAGAGAATCCAGCCACTCAGCAAGGTTCTTAGACATTCCAAGTCTAAGAACCATGGGGGCTGGAGGAACAGTGAGCCTATCTTCCTATTATACGGTCAGGACAAGTCTCTTTAAAATGCCAGTCAATTTGGTATAGTTCAACAAAAAGAATTAAATCATCAAAATGAAATGAAGAAAAAGACATGAGTAGTATAAGAATATTCTTAAAAATACAGTTGAAACGCTGATACTGAAATAAAATTAATCCCAATATATATAAAACCAGGTAGTCTACTCAAACTGGAATATCACTTTATGTAGAGAAATGTATTAAGGAATATATTCAATTTCTACCTCAAGGGATTTTTACAGTGTTTAAATGCATAGGGGAAGGGAGGAAAGCATTTTTCCATGGGTAAATAATGTGGAAATGAATTCATAATAAAAAAAAGTGTTCTCTGGCATCAGGGGTTTTCTTGCCCATGTTTGGGAGGAGAACACAGAGGGGTCTAATGGTTGAATGACAAGGTTATTTGCATATGTCCTAAGAAGTATGAGGCTAAAGATTTAGAAACAGAGTATGCTTAAAGATCTTTCCTCTCCAGAACCCACACTAGAAAGTCTGTATAATTTAAAAGGCTTTGTAAGATACTCTGAAGTAAGGCCTAAAAGAAGGGTATCATTCATGATGATCATGGCTGAGCTGAGCTATTCAATCACTAATCAGAGATGATGAATCCAGATATGTCTTCTTCACCATCTCCTCCCTACTCTAGTTTCTGCCATGGCTTCTCCATCACAGATGTGGGGGTGAAGGAGCTGCTTCCTCTGTGTTTAGTTGACTGAGAGATGCAGTGATTACCCTCTTTGGATCCTCAACAATTTTTTTCTTTGACATACAATACTGATGGTAGAAAAGAAAAGAAAATGTATACAGTGTTGTTAAGAATGCAAGCCCATTGACAGTTATCATGGCCAAGCATTTTATTTTAGTTATTTGCACTCTGTCAAATAAGAGTCATTGTCCAGTACTAGAAAGAGTTCTTAAAGAGATCAGTGACTAAATCTATTCTATTACTCAGAAGCTTTATGAATTTGGTAGTTTCCCCTTATGTCTGTGGGCCTCAGCTCTCTTCTCTAGAAAAAGATCGGTTCTCTTCCTGCTCTAGTTATCCAAGTTTTTATTCTCATTACTCACATGCAGCCATTTGCAGCTGGCTGGACCTGTCCCCACTGAAGATGAAAAATCTTCCTTTTCCAGTCCTAATCAAAAAGTAGTTTTGGAGATGCAGAGTGCCAAATTTAGATTATAAAAACAAATGAAAACACAAAATCCAGCTCCTCTCCCTCAAATAGGACAGCCTTTTGCTGAGCATACTGTTTTTAGAAGACGAAGAGGATCCATGCAACTACTTGCTATTCAACTATTAAGTCATTCCTCCCTCACTCCCAGGCTCCCCTGGTGCACATTATGATTCTAAGCGAATTATGTCTCTGAAACTCCCATGGAAAGGCAGAGAGTGCTAAGAGTTTGAGAATTTACAATCTAGAGACAGACTGTCTAATTTCAAAGCCAAGCTCTGCTGTTTGCTACTATTTCACCTTGGGAAAATTACTTCATTTCTTTGAATGAAGCCACATTTTCCTCATCTGTGAAACAGAGATAACATTTGGTCCTTCCACAAAGGATGGCTGTGACAATAAATAAAGTCACTCAAGATAGTGCCTGCCACATAGTAAGTGTTCAATAAACATTGGCTATACTTACTATCTACATGTACTAGAAAGGAAACGGTTAAGAGCCGATGGGCTTTGAAATGGTCTGGGAATGCTTGCACATGAAGAAAAATCAAATATTGACAAACTTTATTTGGCTTTCTAAAGGCATTTTTCCCATGGTAGCATCTGCTACAATTTATCCTTTTCTACCAGAACATCATCTCAGTGGTAAATAATGTCTCCTCTTCAATGAGTCCCCCAAACCAAACATGGAAGAATACTTACAGGTGGCACCAAATGATTACATAGACAAATGGGATGGAGAAGGCTTCATTTGATGATGCAGTTAGCTCCCTGTTTCGTTGATCATTGTCCACTCTTGTTGGAGAAAATGATAGGAAGACAGTTGAAGCCACCACCACCCAGCGCAGGGCCATATAGAGCATGGAGAAGGCACTGCCTTTTTTTTTTTTTTTTTTTTTTTTTTATACAGGCAGAGTTAGACAGTGAGAGAGAGAGAGAGAGAAAAGTCTTCCTTCCTTTGGTTCACTCCCCAAAGGGCTGCTACGGCCAGTGCACTACGCCGATCCGAAGCCAGGAGCCAGGTGCTTCCTCCTGGTCTCCCATGGGGGTGCAGAGCCCAAGTACTTGGGCTAGACTCCACTGCCTTCCCGGGCCACAGCAGAGAGCTGGACTGGAAGAGGAGCAACTGGGACAGAATCTGGTGCCTCAACCGGGACTAGAACCCCGGGTGCCGGCGCCGCATGCGGAGGATTAGCCGAGTGAGCCGCGGCACTGGCCAAGAAGGCACAGTTTTAAGAATTCAGTCTGGAGAAGTGCAGCATATAGAAGAAAGTACCAAAAAAGTAGGTTAGAATAAAGAAGCAGAGACACAAAGAAGGTATATAAACATTTTCCACAAATAGCTCCAAGCAACATAAAGGTGTGGAACTGAGAAGTATCTGTGGAGTTAGAGTGTGTGGTGTTCATGGCATTCATGGTTGCTCAGGTGAATAGTGTGCTAGAGACCCAGCTTGCTGCAAAACTCATGAGGGCTTCATAAAAAGATGCCTAAGAAACCAGAAGGAATGGACTGAAATTGGTAACTCTTTAATAGGAAAAATACATGAAAGAAAATGTAGCTGCCAACTGCTCACTCACATACATTGGTAATTTGTTCAATGTTTAATTCAGCTGACTGACAAAGCTAGTTCTCCATTTATTCCTATTGCTTTGGAGTTATTCTCAGATAGTATCTTTTTGTTAAAAATCCTGATGTAAGAGCTCTAATTAGGTTTTGAAGGAGAACTACCTGAATTGGAAGGACTCTAATGACCTGCAGCTGGTTACTCTGCTGGCACCCAGAAAAAGAAATCTTACTCTTAATTGGATTTACCTGCATGATTTAGTTATTGGGCAAGAAATAAAAGAAAATAATTTTATAGACTAAATATGTAAAATAAGGGCAGGTCTATGTCTACAAGAGACCATTAAATATCAAAGATGTGCCTTCTGCTGCATTTTATATCATTATAATATTGATATTATACAGAGTTGTAGTGGTGATCTAACATAATTTCTCATTTTTTAGATGAGGAAAATGAGGCCCAGATTAGTTCAAACAGTTGCTGAAGCTCAGTGAGTCTATTTCCCTCTCGGTGGCTCTTTCCATTTTAGTCTATTACCTCTTGTGGGTGTTGCTAAATAGGTCTTTGGTTTTCACTATTTTTTTTCTCCTGTGCAGGCTGGAGGACTTCTTTTTAGTAGAACATATTAATGAAAATTGATATTGATTATGCCCTAAAGAATGAGGATTCCAAAGGTACTTTCCATTTGGAAAAGTTCTTCACAAGTAGGTAAGAGAAAAACATTCACTTTCAATCTTCCAGGAAGAATGTTGAAGAACACAAGGCAGTGATAAGGAAACTGGAACAAAAGTCACAGCATTTTTTTTTAGAAAGTAAAATGTGGGGGCCAGTGCTATGGCTCAATAGGTTAAAGCTGTGGCCTGCATCACTTGCAGCCCACATGGGCTCCAGTTCGAGTCCCGGCTGCTCCACTTCCGATGTAGCTCCCTGCTATTTTACCTGGGAAAACAGCAGAAGATGGCTCAAGTGCTTGGGCTCCTACACCCCTTGGGAGACCCTGAAGGAGCTCCTGGCCTCAGCCTGGCTATTGTGGCCATTTGGAGAGTGAACAAGCAGATGGAAGATCTCTCTCCCTCTGTGTGTCTCTCCTTTTCTATCTCTCTCTGTAACTCTGCCTTTCATATAAATAAATAAATCCTTTAAAAAAGAAAGGAAAATATGTTGCTTAAAGAGCCAATGCAAACAACATGGGGGAAATGCACACTTAAAAAGCAGCAGAAAGGAAAGTGGGCTTGCACAGACAAGGAAACTTGCTCAAACTGCGGCCATAATTGCTAGAAGAGAAATTAAACCCAAGCAACCCGAAACACCATTGACCAAGTATAATTTAAAATTAGACTTCATTCACATGACTTTAAAGGTAGAAAAACATGTTTTAGAAAACCCAATGTTTAGTATGTAAATAATATCATGGCCTTCACAATTTTGATATTTAAATTTCAATTAGTGAAAGTATTATCAAATTTTCCCAGGGTTTGAGTGGAATAGGAAAAGGATGATAAGCCGGTTGAAACCCAGAAAGCTTCAAAAAGGCTGGCAGGGTTAAATGCTTCCCATGCTCTGTAGGAAATGTAGGAAAGGAGCAGCGCTTTATAATGGGAAAAAAACATACTTTTAAGAAAAACAAGGTATAATTTTTTTTTTTACTTTTGAAAAACATCAGGGTCTTTTATTTTTCCTGATGCAAAATATGTTTACACATGAAGAGTTCATGTAAACCTCAACATTTCCTTTACTGCAATAGGGAATGTATAAAAAGCATTAAGTGGATCATTTTTAGGTGAAAAATTTCTCATAAATTTGACTTTTATTGTATCATCACAATATTCAGAAGAAATTTTATATTGGTTACAGAAAAACCAAGAGAGTTTATGCTATCCTTGCCTTCTGAGTTCAACTTTTAGTAAGGTCATTAGAAAAAAAAAAAACACTTCCTAATTCCACTGGACTTTTTTTTTTAATGAAATTATGGGAAGACCCTCATTGTAACCTTTGCCCCCTGTTGTAAATTGATCTTGCACATGCTTGTGTGATATGTGAACCGTGAAAAATCTTTTTAGAACTCTTTCAACTCTCTCTCTTTACTGGTTGTGGTACTTAACATCAACAATGAATGATACACATGTAAAAGACAAGCAACAACACTGCTCATTAATTAGAACAGAGTACAAATTTGTAAGTGGGTTGAAGCTCTGTGGGTTAGTCAAGGGCACTGGGTTTATGGAGTCCTCTTTGTTCCTGGTGCGACAAAGTAATAAAGAACATGATGTCGTTACCAATAAAACAACATTCTAGAGGTCTCTTTTACAAGTGCAGGGATCAGTTCTAAAGCCAGAAGGCTGGTGGTTGTTGCCAATACTGCAAAACTCCAAATGAAGTCACTAGTTTCTTCCTTAAGCCTTTTTTGTTTGTTTGTTTGTTTGTTTTGTCTATTGGGAGTGATAGCAACTGTCAACTCAAATCCAGCTTTCCTCTTTTGGACCTAAAAGCTATACCATCTACTTGGTTTATCAGCCTAAAAGTCTTTTGACATTCTAGAAATTGTTTAAACTACTCTGTTTCCTCATTAACTATAACTTGAAGAATAAAAGAAGAAAACTCAGTAGATTCTTTCCAAAACTTCCCTAAAGTGAATTTAGGTGCTGCAGACACAAAAATTCACTACCCAAAAGTCATGAGCTATATATAGTTCAGTCAGTGTAGGGGCTGGTGATGTGGCGAAGCAGGTTAAATCACTGCCTACAGTGCTGGCACTGATATGGGCATTTGTTCCTGCCCCAGCTACCCCACTTCCAGTCTAGCTCCCTGCTAATACCCTGAAAAAAGCATGGAGGATGGCCCAAGTGTTTGTGCCTCTGCCACTCACATGGGAGACCCCAGTGAGGCTTCTGGCTCCTGGCTTTTTCCTTCTCTCTCTCTCTCTCTCTCTCTTTGTCTTCTCTCTTTCTTTCCCTCCCCTCCTTCTCTCTCTGAACCTCTGACTTTCAAAATAAACGAATAAAATCCTTAAAAAACTACTCAGTGTAAGCAGACTCTTGAAATGGGGTAGAATAAAGGAATTGTTACAGCAGCATGATCATTTTTATGTAGTTACTCACAGGTGACTTCTAGTGTTAGGATCCAGGTGTTTGAATTCTGATCTGCCATTTACTAGGGAATGGTCCTAGACAGGATGTGGAGACAAGTGTCAAGGAAAAATGTGATGATATTAGGAACTTCCTCATAGTGGTGGAAGGGCTGACAGATGATGTATCTAAAGCTTCTAAAAGTACCTTGTTTATAGCTACTATTATTATGGTACTTTTTTCAAAGACTTTATTTATTTATCTGAGAGAGTTACAGACAGAAAGGGAGAGACAGGAAGAAAGATCTTGATTTGCTGGTTCACTTCCCAAATGACTTCAATAGCCAGAACTGGGCCTATCTGAGCCAGGAGCCAGGAGCTTGGGTCATCTTCCACTGCTTTCCGAGGCCACCAGCAGGGAGCTGGATGAGAAGAGGAGCAGCTGGAACATGAACCAGTGCCTACGTGGGATACTGGAACCACAAGTAGAGGTTTATCCCATTGTGCCACAGTGCCAGCCCCTATGATATTATTTTTAAGGCTAGTGATAGAAATGTATCTGATGGACTTAAATGCTTATCACATTTCTCAGCAATTTGTCTTGGTAGTTACATTTATTTTTTTACAGGCAGAGTGGACAGTGAGAGAGAGAGACAGAAAGGCCTTCCTTTTACTGTTGGTTCACCCTGCAATGGCCACTGCGACCGGAGCACTGCGGCCAGCGCACCGCGCTGATCCGAAGCCAGGAGCCAGGTGCTTCTCCTGGTCTCCCATGTGGGTGCAGGGCCCAAGGACCTGAGCTACCCTCCACTGCACTGGCCTGGAAGAGGGGCAACCATGACAGAATCCGGCACCTCGACCGGGACTAGAACCCAGTGTGCTGGTGCCGCAGGCAGAAGATTAGCCTAGTGAGCCGCGGCACCAGCTGGTAGTTACATTTTAAATAACATTTTGCTTATGTTTTCAGATGAAAAAATTTCAAATGAGGAATCTCCAGACTGACTTCCATAGCGGCTTAACCAGTTTGCTTTCCCACCAACAGTGGGTTAGTGTCCCTTTTCCCCCACATCCTCTCCACCATTTATTGTTGGTAGATTTCTGAATGTGAGCCATTCTAACCGGGGTGAGGTGAAACCTCATTGTGGTTTTGATTTGCATTTCCCTGATTGCTAGTGATCTTGAACATTTTTTCATGTGTCTGTTGGCCATTTGGATTTCCTCTTTTGAAAAATGTCTATTGAGGTCCTTGGCCCATCTCTTAAGTGGGTTGTTTGTTTTGATCTTGTGGAGTTTCTTGATTTCTTTGTAGATTCTGGTTATTAACCCTTTATCAGTTGCATAGTTTGCAAATATTTTTTCCTGTTCTGTCAGTTGCCTCTTCACTTTCCTGACTGTATCTTTTGCAGTACAGAAACTTCTCAATTTGATGCAATCCCAAATGTTAATTTTGGCTTTGACTGCCTGTGCTTCTGGGGTGTTTTCCAAGAAGTCATTGCCAGTACCTATATCTTGCAGGGTTTTTCCAATGCTCTCTAATAATTTGATGGTGTTGGGTCATAGATTTAGATCTTTAATCCATGCTGAGTGAATTTTTGTGTAAGGTGAAAGGTAGGGGTCTTGCTTCATGCTTCTGCACGTGGAAATCCAATTTTTCCAGCACCATTTATTGAATAGACTGTCCTTACTCCAGGGATTGGTTTTGTATCCTTGATCAAATATAAGTTGGCTGTAGATGTTTGGATTGATTTCTGGTGTTTCAATTCTGTTCCATTGGTCTATCCATCTGTTTCTGTACCAGTACCATGCTGTTTTGATTACAACTGCCCTGTAGTATGTCCTGAAATCTGGTATTGTGATGCCTCTGGGTTTGTTTTTGTCGTACAAGATTGCTTTAGCTATTCGAGGTCTCCTTGTCTCCATATGAATTTCAGCATCATTTTTTCCAGATCTGAGAAGAAGGTCTTCTGTATCTTGATTGGTATTGCATTGAATCTATAAATTGCTTTTGGGAGAATGGACATTTTGATGATATTGATTCTTCCAATCCATGAGCATGGAAGATTTTTCCATTTCTTGGTATCCTCTTCTATTTCTTTCTTTAAGGTTTTGTAATTCTCATCATAGAGATCTTTAACGTCCTTGGTTAAGTTTATTCCAAGGTATTTTATTGTTTTTGTAGCTATTGTGAATGGAATTGATCTTAGCAGTTCTTCCTCAGCCATGGCATTGCCTGTGTATACAAAGGCTGTTGATTTTTGTGCATTGATTTTATACCCTGCTACTTTGCCAAACTCTTCTATGAGTTCCAATAGTCTCTTAGTAGAGTTCTTTGGGTCCTCTAAATAAAGAATCATATCATCTGCAAAGAGGGATAGTTTGAGTTCTTCCTCCCCAATTTGTATCCCTTAGCTCTGGCTAAAACTTTCAGAACTATATTGAATAGCGGTGGTGAGAGTGGGCATCCCTGTCTGGTACCAGATCTCAGTGGAAATGCTTCCAACTTTTCCCCATTCAATAGGATGTTGGCCGTGGGTTTTTCATGAATTGCTTTGTATTGAGGAATGTTCCTTCCATACTGAGTTTGCTTAGAGTTTTCATCATGAACGGGTGTTGTATTTTATCAAATGCTTTCTCGGCGTCTATTGAGATAATCATATGGTTTTTCTTCTGCAGTCTGTTAATGTGGTGTATCAAATTGATTGTGCTGCAAACATTGAACCATCCCTGCATACCAGGAAGTCAGTCTGGAGATTCCTCAGAAACCTGAATATAACCCTACCATCCAACCCAGCCATACCACTCCTTGGAATTTACCCAAAGGAAATGAAATTGGCAAACAAAAAAAGCTGTCTGCACATTAATGTTTATTGCAGCTCAATTCACAATAGCTAAGACCTGGAACCAACCCAAATGCCCATTAACAGTAGACTGGATAAAGCAATTATGGGACATGTACTCTATAGAATACTATACAGCAGTCAAAAACAATGAAACCCAGTCATTTGCAACAAGATGGAGGAACCTGAAAATATTATGCTGAGTGAATTAAGCCAGTCCCAAATGGACAAATATCATATGTTCTCCCTGATCGGCAACAACTAACTGAGCACCAGAGAGGAAACCTGTTGAAGTGAAATGGACACTATGAGAAACAGTGACTTGATCAACATCTTGTTGATGTGCAATGTAATACTTTATCCATTTTAGTATATTTTTTTGTTCTAGTACTATTGGTTGAACTCTGTAATTATCACACAATTATTCTTAGATGTTTAAATTTTAACTGAAAAGTGATCCCTGTTAAATATAACAGTGGGAATAAGAGAGGGAGGAGATTTATAATTTGGGACATGCTCAATCGGACTTACCTCAAAGGGTGGAGTTAGAAACGTTTCAGGGGATTCCAATACAATCCCATCAAGGTGGCATGTACCAATGCCATCTCACTAGTCCCAGTGATCAATTTCAGTTCACAATTGATCACACTGATAGGTCTAAGAGTCAAAGGGATCACACAAATAAGACTAGTGTCTGCTAATACTAACTCATAGAATCAAAAAGGGAGAAAACGATCCAACATGGGAAGTGGGATACACAGCAGACTCATAGAATGACAGATGTCCTAAACAGCACTCTGGCCTCAGAATCAGCCCTTAAGGCATTCAGAGCTGGCTGAAGAGCCCATGAGAGTATTTTAGGCATGGAAAGCCAAGACACTCTGGGAAAAAAAAAAAAGACCTAAATGAAAGATCTCTGCGAGTGAGATCCCAGTGGAAAGAACGGGGCCATCAAAGAAGGAGGTACCTTTCTCTGAAGGGAGGGAACTTCCACTGTGACTAAGACCCTGTCTGAATAAGATCGAAGTCGGCGAATTCAACAGGCTTCCATAGCCTTGGCAACTCATGACTAGAGCCTAGGGAGATTACTGACACCATAAACAAGAGTGTCAAATTGTTAAGTCAACAACAGGAGTCACTGTGTAGTTACTCCTCATGTGGGATCTGTCCTTAATGAGTTGTCCAATGTGAAGTAATGCTATAACTAGTACTGAAACAGTATTTTACACTCTGTGTTTCTGTGTGGGTGCAAACTGATGAAATCTTTACTTAAGCTATACTGAATTGATCTTCTGTATATAAAGATAATTGAAAATGAATCTTGCTGTGAATGGAATGGGAGAGGGAGCGGGAGATGGGAGGGGTGCAAGTGGGAGGGAAGTTATGGGGTGGGGGAAGCCATTGTAATCCATAAACTGTACTTTGAAAATTTATATTTACTAAATAATAGTTAAAAAATACTTAATCAAATAAATAGTACTTTTTAAAGGAATATTCTAGCGGAGTGTGCAAAATAAAAGATTAAAAATAAGATTTAAAATGAATAATAGTTTATTTTATTTTATCATTGGTTAAACACTAAGATTTTTAAAAAGATTTATTTGAAAGGCAGAGTGACAGGGTGGCTGGGTGGGGAAATGAGAAAGAGAGAGAGAGAGAGAGAAAACATCCATTCACTGGTTCACTCCCTAAATTGCTACAGTAGCTGGTGCGTAGCCAAGATGAAACCAGGAACCAGAAACTCCATCTGGGTCTCCCACATGGGTGGCAGGGCCCAAGTGCTTAGGCCATCTTCCACTGCTTTCCCACACATATTAATAGAGAGCTAGATCAGAACCAGAACAGCCAGGACTCGAACCCAGACCTCAACACGGGATGCCAGTTATCTAAGCTGCGGCTTAGCTCACTGTGCCACAACACTGCCCCAATATTAAGATATATTAAAAGTGCTTCTAATGGGACATGATAACTTGAATATGAGTTTCAACATGCATCCCCTTTGTGGCTTGTCAAGAAGTTAACAATTGCATGTTCCTTCTCCTTTTTGTTAGCTTTGCGTAATAAGCTGAACATTTTTAAGCTTTATTTAATAGAAAAAATAGGAAAAATGCCTATCTCTCTCTCTCTCTCTTACAGAGAGTAAAATACATTCAATGAAGCCAGCTACTTTGTGACCAAATAGTTTCCATGTACCAGCAAAATAAATGTTGAATCAGAAAACAGAATAGCCAAGTTACAAGTGTTTGGCTGAGAAAGAGCAAACTGAGCCAAAAGCAGAAGTTATAAGAAATCCCTGTTGGAGTTACATGTGGCTTATTCCAACTGATTTTGTATTCAACTCACAATCACCTTTGCATTCTACACAAATAGAAATGGGAGATGGTTAATTCTGGAAAACACTATTCTGGGAAGGCGGGTGATGATGAGTGTGCACTGCCTGCCCCCTCCTCAGGGGCCCGGGGCTCTCTCAGCAATGCTCCTGATAGTCATTGTCTCAAACAGATTCCAGCATGACTCTTTTTGCCTTTTTTTTTCTATCTCATTCTTCTATATTCCTTAAATAACTAATGCATACTATACAAATGAAAGAGACCAGCTCCGGTCCACAAAAAACATATAGATGAATAGATGTTCCTTACAGTGATCTCAACAAACTCCTTCATAAGTCTGCAATGTCCAGTTGATGATTCAAGATCCCTCAAATTTAACCATGTTTTATGTATCTAATTAGTGCTCTACTGGATAGCACATTTGCAGGATAAGAATGCACCACCACAGACAGCATATTTTCCTTATGATTACATGTTCTAAATGGAAAACTTAAAACATGCCATTTTATTTTCCTATATATAAAACAGTGTTTCCAGTGGAAGTGAATTCAGCAGTCCAAGAGAGCTTTGGTAACTGCTAACAGAGTTCCAGTTTGCTTGGCAATGCACATAAAGACCAAAAAAACATATGGCTGTCATTCCAGACATGCTCAGATGAGAGCAGTCCAGAATAAAGCTTTGAATGAGGGGTAAAAAATGTGAAGGCGCCTTTGCATTTTACTTTTTAAGCAAAACCAAAATAAACAAAAATTAAGTCATTAATGTATTATTTCACCTCAAAGGAGAAACACCAATAATGGGGTTTTGGGTTGTGGTGCCAAATTCTCTAGAGTTATAAAGTAGACTGATGCAAAGCAGATGAAATTTCATCTGTGGCTGCAAATGAAAGGTTTTTAATGGGGAAATGAAACTGTTTCTGCCTGTAGATGTGCTGAGTCCCCAAGTTCAATAGAAGTTCAAGTCCCCCTTTTCTTCACATACCAGAAGCAAGCACCTGGATGATCACTATGGTAAAGAATTCATGAGAATCACATGAAAGGGTTAATGGAAAAGGCTTCTGAAAGCCAGAGGATTATAAAAAAGCAAATTAAAATCTATTGCTTTAATTTTATTTTTAAAAATGCACCAATCTAATGTACATAGAACAAAAGCCTTGGCAAATGGAGACCAATCAATAAAGAACCCCTTTGGTAACACATCTTGTTGTCTTCTCATTTGCAGATAATCATGAATTTGGCAACCATTATGTCCCTTATTACTAAATTTAGAACTGTTATCCCATCCATCTCTATTTGTACTATTTTCTGAGCAGGAAAATTTTATAACACCATTGTCCTAGGTACAGAGTTAATACTGGAAGGACTGATAGAATTTGGGAGAGTTGGAGAGGCTAGGGTTTTGCCATTCTTTTTCTGTGATCATTTTGGTAGTTCATTTATTTATGTCCATATCAATGAAACGAAAACCTCCCTTCTTCCTCCAATCTTTTCATAAGGCTCTTAGGAAGTGTAGGTGGGGAAAAAGAGCCATGTAACAGACTTGTGTGAGACTAAATGGCCAGCCAGCACCACTGCTCACTAGGCTAATCCTCTGCCTGCGGCACCGGCACCCCGAGTTTTAGTCCTGGTCAGGGCGCCGAATTCTGTCCAGGTTGCTCCTCTTCCAGGCCAGCTCTCTGCTGTGGCCCAGGAGTGCAGTGCAGGATTGCCCAAGTGCTTGGGCCCTGCACCTGCATGGGAGACTAAGAGGAAGCACCTGGCTCCTGGCTTTGGATCAGCACAGCGCCCCAGTCGTAGCGGCCATTTAGGGGGGTGAACCAACAGAAGGAAGACCTTTCTCTCTGTCTCTCTCTCACTGTCTATAACTCTCTCTCTCTCTGTCTCTCTCTCTCACTGTCTAACTCTGCCTGGCAAAAAAAAACCAAAAACCAAAAAAACAAACAAACAAAAAACACCAAATGGCACCAATGAGGACATTGTGAAAGATCACCCACACCAGTGCCTGTGGCACCTCACTCTAAAATGTATGGCTGCCAAGTGTCAAGGCTTCCAGGATACTTGTTTACGTGTTCTGCAATATCTGAAACTAGAGAGCTAGAATGTAGTTGAGTTTCTTTAGAGAATAAAAGAAACCACCACTAGTCTTTCCTTGCTTGATAAACTCCAGATAGGCAGGAAAGTCCTCAAGGTGGCAGCACCTTCATAACTTTCAAATCCTCTGCTAGTGTGTTTTTCAATTAAAACTAAAAACATAGCAATTACATAAAAACAGTTGATTCATAAATAAACACCCATGTGGTACCACCAATCTGAGACCATGCAAGATATATTAAATTATTAATAACATCTTCTAGTCTATGACTAAATATTGCTTATTTTGACGTTTATATGAAAATACTCTTCTTGTAAGGGAATGCACAGTTTATAGACTTGAGGATTAAAAACAGGGAACAGAATCCTAAGAATGAGTCGGTGACCTGTGACTTTGGCACTAATATAATTGAGTGCCTTTCTCCACACCAACTGACATTTCCAGTTCTTCATACCTGGCCATGTCGTTCTGTTGTGACTGTAGCTGTGTTTTCTGTGTCCCTATGCTTAAACCAGAAGCCATTATAGGAGCTTTAAGTCGAAGTAATAATAATGAAGTGATTTAAAACCAGAAGCAGGAAAAAAGAAAGAGATAACAGCCAATTAGAAGGCTACTGATAGGTGAACAGGACTTCCTTGGCGGAAATAACTTATGTTCAAGAAAAACAGCATGATGTTCCAGGAGAAATTCCCTGTATTTTTGGTCTTACCAAATGATCCCATGAGAAATACTTACTCAGTGAAAGTGTAGTTAGTTCAACCAACAATCTTTTGTGTAACAAAAGAAATTCTAGGAAAGGTTAGCATATACCACAATCTATAATATAGCTCCATCTTTCTGCATCCTTTAGCATAGATCTTCAAAACATTAGAGACAGCTAGGTGAAAGGGAAATGTTCTAAAACTAGTGGTCTCTTTTACAAACCACTAAACTATACAGTTTGATTTTTTAAGAAACCAGTCTTAATGAATTAGATGAACAGACCTTGAGTGACCATGATTTCAATTTTGTGTTGTCTCAGAGTGGCTAAATCAGCTAAAAGAAATTTATGATCTTATTGTCTAGTATTTATTGTCATCAATGTATCAGTCACTGAGATTCAGAACCTGAGATTTAACACTGGGCATCTAAACTCTAGTTTCTCTTCAAATCATACAAATCTTTTGCCTTTTAATACTGGGCATCCATTTAACACCACCCATTCTTTTCTACCAATACCACTGCCACCTACTTGCATGATTCATTTTCATTTAGTTGAAAAAACTACCATGACTCCACTGTGTGTGAGATCTATTGAAACATTTCTTCTTCCAAGATTAAAACTTCTTATCAACTTATCCTTCCACACTAATAACCTTATTTCTCAAGGCTCTTCACTGTGTCCTATTACGTGTCATGCACATTTGCTCCCTACTATTGCACTCAGGGCAGCCGCTGATACTCTCTTGCTAACCTCCAGGTTTCCTCTACCATATTTGCTCTCTTTATTGCAATAACTCCCACAGAATTTATTATTTCTGTCACACATTCTACATTACGTTACCATCTATGTTTTTTTAACATTTATTTTTCCCAACAAGGTTCTATTATTCAGAAAGATATACTTTGGGTATTTTGTTCATTTTGTCCCATTCACTATGTTCAGCATGTAGTAGGTAGTCAAGAAACACTTAGTCAACACTTATCAAACTGAGTGTTTCATTTATAACCAGTGCATACCCCTCATGGTTATTGGCTCCAAAGAAAGCATTTTTCAGGAAGACATTATCATTCTATTCATAAAAAGGAAAGATTCAACTTAAGAGTGTCCCTAACAGGTCCTAGAAAATGTTAAATCTTCTTATGTTGTAAAAGCCACATTTAGAACTTTAATGTAACAGAAAAAGCATATACTTGATTTTTGTTTGAAGCAAGAAAAGGTCAGGTTATTGCAAGATCTTCTGTGTTGTTATGACATATTAAATACAGGACAGCCTGACCTCTTACTCTATCTTAATAATTTTATTTTTTCTAATAACACGCTCTCTATAATGATGAATATAATATTTAGAAATGATTTGAAGACTGCATTTGTAAAGTGAGTAATTCTGACCATTGGGGATGCTTTTCTTTACTACAATAAAGACCATAAGACAGCTGCCATTTGCCAGCATTCCAGCTGACTTTGAAAAGCACAGTGACACAAGCTCTGTTCATAGAAATTGTAAATGTGTGTCTTGCCTATACCTATCACTGATGTTACCTTGGCCTCCTGAGCTCCAGAGAAAGTGGGAAGAAGAGGATGATTTGGCTAGTATTTCCAGTTTCACATGGAGCATTTGCGTTATTTATTTATTTTTTTTTAACTTTTATTTAATGAATATAAATTTCCAAAGTACAGCTTATGGATTACAATGGCTCCCCCCCCCCCATAACTTCCCTCCAACCCGCAACCCTCCCCTTTCCCGCTCCCTCTCCCCTTCCATTCTCATCAAGATTCATTTTCGATTCTCTTTATATACAGAAGATCAGTTTAGCATATATTAAGTAAAGATTTCAACAGTTTGCACCCACATAGAAACACAAAGTGAACAATACTGTTTGAGTACTAGTTATAGCATTAAATCACAATGTACAGCACATTAAGGACAGAGATCCTACATGAGGAGTAAGTGCACAGTGACTCCTGTTGTTGACTTAACAAATTGGCACTCTTGTTTATGGCATCAGTAATCACCCTAGGCTCTTGTCATGAGCTGCCAAGGCTATGGAAGCCCCCTGAGTTCACCGACTCTGATCATATTTAGACAAGGTCGTAGTCAGAGTGGAAGTTCTCTCCTCCCTTCAGAGAAAGGTACCTCCTTCTTTGATGACCTGTTCTTTCCACTGGGATCTCACTCACAGAGATCTTTCATTTAGGTTTTTTTTTTTCTTGGCTTTCCAGAGCATTTGCTTTAGAGACACATTTGTTGCTGAGACTGTCTTGTGAAGAAAGAACAGATAATGTAATTATATGATTTGGGTAAAATAGGATCTTAGGGAACAAACCTTTCTGAGAGCATTCCTTCTATTACCATTTGCACATGCTTCTATGTTGCATACTTGATTGTAAGCAGCCTTCAAGTTTAGAAAAACTACTTTCTATAGTTTAAGAAGTTACCAGGTATTGGGCACCTGGTATTGCATAGGAATTTGCAAATGGGGTCCGCAGCAAAAGGCAGGGAAACTTCTCAGCAGAGAAGGACACTGGCTCTCTCTCTGGTCACTGGCATTCCTAGTCATTGCCCCAATCCAGTTTTTCTGCCTTCCTGATCAGATGCTTAGTGAGTGTAATCCATATCTTTTTCAGCATCCACAAGCAGCAAAAACTTTTTAATTTGCATTTTCTAGCTTGTATGAGAATTACTCTCTGTTTGATGAGTTTTAATGGAGCACCTGTGCTGGGCTTCAAAGAGCACACTCTATAGAAAGGGTTCCCATCCTATTCCTGCACCATACTCATGGGGTCAGTGGAAGAATTCGCTTGCTCTCTTTCTATCTCTATCTCTCTCCACCTCTCTCTCTATTGTTTTCTTTCTCTCTGTCTCCTCTGAACACTGTCCATGCCAAATTACATAGCAATAGAAGTAGATGTTTGGCACAGTAGAATAAGGTCCTTATTAATAATCATAACTAAGAATTGTGGTAAAAGAAGTGGTCTATATTGCAAGAGATTGGAGTATATTTACTTCATATTTACTATAAAGTACCTGACAAGCTTAAAGTTCTCCTACCTGCTATCACACTTTCCCAGCTCTATGAAAATGAGGTAGAAAATTCAGATACCTGAGAGTGAGGCTAGAAGAGTCAAAAATGTATTCTAGACTATCAGGGGAGGTAAACACATAGGAAAGAGATAGAAAAGGGGATCCTTGACAATAAGCTGAACTGGCATCTGCTAAACTTTACTGATGGACAATGTAAGAGGGAAAAAAGGTTATTTTTCAGAGCCAGTGCTGTGGTGTAGTGGGCTAAGCCTCTGCCTATAGTGGGGACCTGTTCGAGTCCCGGCTGCTCCTCTTCCAGTCCAGCTCTCTGCTATGGACAGAGAAAGCAGTAGAAGATGGCCCAAGTGCTTGGGCCCCTGCACCTGAAGGGAAGACCTGAAAAAACTCCTGGCTCTGGACTAGCCCAGCCCCTGACATTGTGGCCATTTGGGGAGTGAACCAGCAGATGGAAGATCTTTCTCTCTGTCTCTCCCTTTCTGTCTGTCACTCTACCTCTCAAATAAATAAATAAACTCTTTAAAACATAAAAAAGTTGTTTTTCTCCAACCTCTAGCCTAGATGTGTATGCTTGATTATCTAATACTTTTATCACATTCTGATAATGTGGTCTTCATCCCTTTGGAACATTACACTATAGGAAATATGCTCATAAGAACAGAATTCCCGGAGTGGTAATTTCCTAGAAGACACATCCTATAAATGAAATGCAAATATTTTGCACAGATACAGCTGGAAACATTTCACTTACAGCTCTTCCTCCTTCCTCTGATGTCATGACTCAGAGCCCATTGCTTTCCACAGTTTCTTTTAAGAAGCTTTTGCAATTCATTCCTGTAATGGCTATAGATACAGAGTTTTTGTTTTAGTAGTTGTTAAATATTTAAAACTGTTTTAAAATTGTTTAACTGACACACAAAAAATGCACATATTTGTAGGGTAACATATGATGTTTCTATTTGTGTAAACATTGCATAATGTCCATTTAGGGTAAACACACCTATCTCCTCAAATTCTGAATATTTCTTTATGGTGTAAACATCCAAAAATATTTTATTTCCTTTAGAGAAATATACAGTGCATTTTCATTATCTATAGTCACCCTACATTGCAATGGAGCACCAGAAATTCTTACTCTTACCCAAATGTAACTTACTACTTATCTGTTAATGAACTTCTGAAAATTTCATTCTCCCGTCTTACCTCCCCAACCTGCGGTAACCATCATTATACCCTTCTGTGAGGTCAACTATTTTATATTCCACATATCAGTGAGATCATGTGGTATCTGCTTTCAATACTTGGTTTATTTCATTTAATATAATAATCTCTAGTCCCATCCATGTTGTTGCAAACGACATGATGTTACTCTTTTTCATTGCTTAAAAGCATTCTACTGTGTATATTCGGTACATTTTCTTTATCCATTCCTTAGTGGAAGGACTTCTGAGCTGTTTCCATTTACTGGCCATTGTTACTAGTGCTGCAATAAACATGGGAGTGAAGACATTTCTTCAAGATACTGATTTAGTGGTATTGTTGGATCACGTGGTAGTTTTATTTTTAGTTTTTTTGAGATCCTCCGCCCATCATTTCCCTCAGTGCTATGACAATCTCTTCTCACGCTCTCATGTTTCATAGGTTTCAGCTGAGAAGTCTGTAGTCAGGTGGATTGGCACCCCTTCAGATGTCACTTGTTTCTGTTCTCTCATAACTTTGAGGAGCTCTCTCTTTATCTTTAACTTGATGAGCTTGATTATAATATGTATTGGAGTAGATTTGGTTGGGTTGAATCTGAATGATTATCTTTGATCTTCCAATACCTGCATAGTTGTATCTTTCTCAATGGTTGGAAATTTTTCTGTTATTATCTCCTTGAGTATGTGTTCTACTTCTCTGACATTACTGAGTCTCTCCTGAACCCCAATTACTCTGATAGTTGCTCTTTCATGCAGTCCTTATGTTGTCATAATCTTTCTTAATTCCTCTTGATTCTTTTTTTTCTCTTAGTATATTTTCAAATCACCTACCTTTGAGTGTACAAACTCTTATTTCTGTTTGATCTATTTTGCTATTAATGCCTATCACAGTTTTAATTTTGCTTACTGTAGTTTTCAGTTGAGGAATTATGCCCATCTTTAGTCAAGCCTCCCTGGTAGAGTGTTAAATGGTATTCTCCTGAAGTGCATTGTGTTTACTTAAACAAGCTATTTTAAATTTGTCATCTGAGCACTTGACAATGTCAGATCTGATGTCATTGGTGTCTTACACCTTATTTTGTTCATTAGGTGGGGTCATGGTTCCTTGAGAGATCTCAATGTTTACTGGCATATAACTTCATCTGCACACTGATAGATTAGTTGTTTTTTTCTGTTCTTTGTAGTTCGGCTTTGAAGTGTCAATTTGTTTATTTCCTCTGAGCCTGTGGGCACTTCTGTCACATCAGCTCTAGGTGATGCTCTAAGTGGACATTTGCTGCAAGTCCAATACCAGTACACTGTCACCGCCTCACTGATGCCCTGAGGTCAGATTTGTCTGAAATCTACACTTGGTGTGCCACTCAGAATGAACCAGGGAGGCATCCAAAAATGGGTAACCTATTATTACAAGCCTTTCCTTGGGACCTGGAAAGGTCAAGACAGTCAGGTCAGTGGTCACCAACACTGAAAGGCTAGCTCACACCTGAAGCCCACAGTCACCCAGACTAGCACAGCATGTGAGTAGAACCAAAGAGCACATTGCCTGTGCTCTGTGTGTAGCTGAGATGTTCTCACAGCCTGAAGCCACTGCAGTTAGCCACAAATAATAATGGCTAGAATATAAATCCAATCAACAGAGGCCTTAGACTTCACTTGACACTGGTGGAGGTCCAAAGGCTCTTTCCAGTGGAACTGTCTTGGTGATGGAGACCATTAGCATTTTTCCCAGTTCTAGATCTTACCAGCCTGGCTGCCGATGAATATTTTTTAAAAAGATTTATTTATTTATTTGAAAGACAGAATTACACAGAGAGAGGGAGATGTAGAGAGAGACAGAGAGTGAGTGAGAGAGAGGGAGAGAGAGACAAAAATTTAAATGGCCACAGTAGCTGTGGCTGGGGTAAGCTGAAGCCAGGAGCTTCATCTGAGTCTCCAACGTGGGTGTAGGAACTTAAGTACTTGGACAATCCTCTGCTAATTTTCCCAGGCCATCATCAGGGATCTGGATTGGAAATGGAGCATCCAGAACTCGAACCAGCACCCATGTTGGATGCCAGTGTGCTGCAGACAATGGCTTAACCCTTTTTACCACATTACTGGCCCCTATCACTGAATTGTAAGACACAGTCCTGTTGTTCCTTGATGTCTGCCCAAGGATGTGGGGGATGATATAGGAAGCCTCCTAGCCACTCAAGATAGTGCTAAACTGAGACACACCTTGATCTCACAGCTTCCAAGCCCTGCACAATCTTTGGGATGGGTGCTGGGCCCACATGAGACTGGTGGTGATACATGCCAAAGTGAGTATGTCCCATCAGAGCACAATTCTTGGCCTGATGCTGGGGTAGGTTGAGGCTTTCTCTGCAACTGCCAGCTTAGGGATGGGAACATTAGTAACTTTTCAAAGTGGGTTTTATAATCCTGGCCCTGAATACCAATACACACTCCTATGGCTCCTTGCTGTCTGCCCAAGGATGGGGTAGCACTGATAAAGGCAACCCCAAGGCCACCCAGGCTGGCACTAAGTTAAGTCACAATGTTCTCACAATAACCAAGACTGACACAATCGCAGGGATACATGTCAAGGTGGTGGTGATACACACAGAAACAAATCAGTCCTACTGAGACACACATGCAGGGACAACTTTAGTAGCTCACTTTGTGAGCACTGCCCTGGGAGTAGAGAACTTTGGGCTTTATCAAGCACTGGATCTAACAGCTGTGGTCTAGTGCTGAGCTCTAAGATAAGGTCCTAAATTCTCTTTCCCATCCTTTTTCCCAGCTGCTTGAGTTTTGCACCACTGTCTACCAGAGGTTAGAGGGAAGAGTAGTAGAGGCAACTCCTTACCTAGCTAAGGAGGGCCCAATATCTCAGTCTTTTTCACTTTCTTCAATGCATCTTTTTTTAAAAAGATTCATTTATTTATTTGAAAGTCAGAGTTACACAGAGAAAGAAGGAGAAGGAGAGAGAGAGAGAGAGAAAAGGCAGAGAGAGAGAGAGAGAGAGAGGTCTTCCATCCACTAGTTTACTCCCTAATTGGCTGCAATGGCCAGAGCTGCACTGATCTGAAGCCAGGAGCCAGGAGCTTCCTCTGGGTCTTCCCACAAGGGTGCAGGGGCCCAAGGGCTTGGGTCACCTTCCACTGCCCTCCCAGGCCATAGCAGAGAACTGGATCAGAAATGGAGCAGCTGGGACTCAAATTGGCACCCATATGGGATACAGGCTCTGCAGGCAGCAGCTTAACCGCTATGCCACAGTGCAGCCCCCTCAACGCATCTTTTATTTTGTTATATAATAACCAGGCACTTAAGTCTCTCACCAGGTTTCTGTAGTTCTTGTGAAGGTAATTTAATGTGTGAATTGTTTAAATTTTTGTCTCTGTGAGATGATTCCTGGAGAATCTTACTATCATTTTGCCAGAAGCCCTAACTCCTTCTTAATGAAAGTTAAGAACATTTGTTATGAGCCAAGAGGAAGTTGTTTTCCTGAAATCTGGTAGTATGCAGCTATGCATGAACATTCCAGAGTTTCTAATATGAAAAAATATTGATTTTCCTAATACTTGCACAGCTTGTCTCTTTAAACTAGAAAACTTGGTGGAAAATGTATTGATGTTAAGGATTAAGTGACTGAATTAAAGTTTTTATGATTCTCTACATATTTTTTGTCTTTTTCTATCCTTAGTTTAAGAAGAAAAAAGGGTAAGAAGAGAGGAAACTGGGTGGCCAGGACAACATTCTAGCTTGAATCACAATATATAAAAAATGACAAGGCTGATCCATAGGTGATACATATTCATACATTGCATTGTAAGTGTGCTCAAGTCCTAGGACATAAGTGCCACAGTAGTTCTCTAATCACCTGAGTATAGGACTACAACTCCGTAGCCACTCTGACCATCTGAACCCTGGAATGAAGTGCCACTATAGATGCTGTGGGCTACACTAAATACAGTGCCAAGAGAAATTCCTTCTTGTGGAGAAAAAGAGAAAAGGAGGACCCCAACAGCCTTTTTCGCTGAAGACCACAACAGTCTACATTGCCATTGCTGCTGTCACCAACACCCAGTAGCCTTGATTGCCAAGGCTTCCATAAACATCACTGATGGTGATTTTAGCTGACAAAGTTGCATCAGTGAACACCCCTGAAACAGAGCTACTGTGCACCACCCAACTGGTACCCTCACAATAAACTTCAGGTGAAAGATTTTTCCAACAAATGGCAGTCTATAAAGTCTGGAAGATCTGACTAATCCATTAAACTTACACATAGTAATGCAAGTCCACAAGAAAGCAATGAATCATGATACCACCAAAGGAACACAATTCTCAAGTAATTGACTCTCCCCTCCAATGAGGATCTACACTTTTCTTGAGAAGAAATTTAAAATAATTATTTTTAAGGAAGATCATTGAAATACAAGAGAATACAGATGGACAACAAAATAAAATCAGGAAAATATGCTAATAAATCAATTTTAAAGAGTTGGAGGCTGTCATTGTGTCATACAGTGTTGGCCACTGCCTATGAGGCTGGCATCACATATGGGCACAGGTTTGGATCCCAACTGTTCCTTCCCAGGAACAGGCAGCAGAAGATGACCCCAGTGCTTGGGCATCTGCACTCATATGAGTGACTTGGATAAGGATCCTGGTTTTGGCCTGACCCTGCCCTGGAAGAGTGGACCAACAGATAAAGGATCTCTTTCTCTTTCTCTCTCTCTCTCTCTCTCCTGCTCTTCTTTCTTCCTCTCTCTGTAGTTCTGACTTTCAAATAAATAAATAAATCTTTTTATAAAAAAGGAAACAAATCATGAAGGCGATGAATGCAGTAAATTAAATGGAAAATGCAATAGAGAACTTCAATGGCAGACTTGATCTAGCAGAAGAAAGAATTTGCAAGCTTAAAGATAGGTCTTTTGAAATTATCTGAAAAAAGAATTTAAAAAGTGGGTATAGTCTATGGAACTTTTGGGACATGATTAAACAAAACGATATATACATTATGGTAGTTCAATGAAAGAACAGGCTGTGGGGAAAAGGGCAAAAAGCTTATTTAATAATAATAAAAAAAACTACTGCTAAAATCTTCCCAGATATCAGGAGAGACATGAGTATCCAGATTCATAGAGATAAAAAAGTCCCCAAATATGTTCAGTCCAAAGAGATATGCACCAAGACACTGTATACTCAAACTATCAAAAATTTAAAAATGAGAAATTATTTAAAGTACTAACAGAGAAGTGACATGTCACACACAAGAGACTTTCCATATATATATATATATATATATATATTAGTGGTTTTCTTAGCAAATCTCTTAGAGGCCAGGAGAGAACAAGATGATATATTCCAGATCGGCCCAGTTCTGGCTGTTGCAGCCATTTGGGGATTGAAACAGCAGATAGAGGATCTTTCTCTCTGTCTGTAACTCTACTTCTCAAATAGATAAATAAAAAATCTTTAAAAAATTTAAATTTTGCCTTTCTAACATATCCACTCACCCCTGTAGAAATCATACTCTGACGCCCTCTGTGATCTCATTGAGGCAGTTCCTGGCCTATGGAGGCTCAAACTTTGGTCTTTCATTTATGCCTCCCAACAATCACTGTGAAAACACATCTGCCCATTTCACAACCCCAATTCCATAACTTTTATCTCATTCCTAACTTGATCCCATGTTTTTTTTATTTATAAAGCTTAACTTTCAGTTTTTGTTTTATTTTCAATTGCATTACCCACTACAATGTATCTTTAGCTGAAAGTACAAAAGCAATGGTATTATTTGCTAAGGTTTTATGGAGTTCATTTGGCTTGTTAGGAATGTGAATTAGAGCTGTTTTTTGTTGTTGTTGTTGTTGTTGTTGTTGTTTTTGACAGGCAGAGTTAGACAGTGAGAAAGACAGCCAGAGAGAAAGGTCTCCCTTCCATTGGTTCACCCTCCCAAATGGCCGCTGCGGCCGGCACCCTGCACCAATCCGAAGCCAGGAGCCAGGTGCTTCCTGCTGGTCTCCCATGCGGGTGCAGGGCCCAAGCAGTTGGGCCATCCTCCACTGCACTCCTGGGCCACAGCAGAGAGCTGGACTGGAAGAGGAGCAACCGGGACAGAATCTGGCACCCCAACTGGGACTAGAACCTGGGGTGCTGGAGCCGCAGGCGGAGGATTAGCCTAATGAGCCACAGCGCTGGCCAGAGCTGGTTCTTGTTTCAAGATCAGGCAAGACTTGAAGAAGAGTTGCCTATTAGAAGACAGTCAAATCTGTGTAACATCTATTATATATAAATAACGTAAATACTGCTTCTTGCTTATAATAGCTTAATATCTCAATACCACTGAAATAATGAAAGCGACCTTTGTGGTAAAAAAAAAAATGATGCATAAAACTCATATATGACTTTCTCTCACAAACTCAACTGGAACAACAGCAAATAGATTGACAATGCCTTAAAAAATGGAAGGACAAAAAAACAACACTAAGGATTAGAAAATGGAACGCATCATTTCTTGGCCTTTTGGCTAAGATCAAGTGTAGAAAATGGAACACAAATAGAAAACTTAGCAGAATCCACAGGGAGCCAAAACCTAACCCAGAAAAGGGAGAAGCTGAGGATCAACCCAAGATATAAGATGGACTACAGCATTAGAGCTTTAGGTACAGCTGGCAACAGGAGGACTGGTTGTAGATCCCTGAACTCCTCCCACTGCCCATACATCCTGGATTTTGGCTTCTTTCCACAGAAAGCAGAAGATTCGAAGTTTATCTAAAAAGAGGGTGCTAGATTTGTGACAGGGCAGTGTGCTCAAAATAGGGGATTCAACTGACCACCATATCCCCCAGTCTCTGCCCCCACTTAGCTCACACAAGCCTCAGCCTTGTGTATGTCTTCTGGCTGGTGTACAGAGCCAAAAGGTCATCTCTGGGAGCCATGCCAGCTCACGGGAAGAAACAAAAGCTGAGCTTGCTCCAATGAGGCCCACTTTGACAAGCTGTATCCGAGTACACTGAGCCTCTGCCCTAGCATATGAGCCAACAGGAAACTCAGAATCTGAAAAACACATTCAGTGTAAATGACAGAAAGCAAAACAAACAACATTGAGAAGAATGAGGTTAGTGAAAATAAAAGGTAGAGGCTAGAGACACCAAGGGAAAACAAAATTTCCTTTCAAAACAATAACAACCTAAGAAAAAAGCAGGATATTTATAAAATACTTTTTAAAAGAACATTCAAGGGGGCCGGCGCCGTGGCTCACTTGGTTAATCCTCTGCCTGTGGCACCAGCATCCCATATGGGCACCAGATTCTGTCCCGGTTGCCCCTCTTCCAATCCAGCTCTCTGCTGTGGCCCAGGAGGGCAGTGGAGGATGGCTCAAGTGCTTGGGTGCCTGCACCCGCATGGGAGACCAGGAAGAAGCACCTGGCTCCTGGCTTTGGATCAGCACAGCGCCGGCTGTAGCGGCCATTTGGGGAGTGAACCAACGGAAGGAAGATCTTTCTCTCTGTATCTCTCTCTCACTGTCTATAACTCTACCTGTCAAATAAATACAAAATAATTTTAAAAATTTTTAAAAAAAGAACATTCAAAATACAAAGATGTAGAGTTCTTAGGAATCAGATTGTGACTGTAGAAATTGAAAGTCTCAATTGACACTTAATAGGTGAGTTCAAGCAGCTGAGAAAGTAGAGGGAAAAAACGTGAGAAAATTAGAGGACCATCCAGTAGATTCAAAAATCTTTAGAAACAAGAGTTCTATAAAGAGAGTACAGAAGAAACTAGCTTTTAAAATGTCTCAGACTAAATAACAGGAGTTTCATAAAGGAAAGGACCCTGTGTGACCAGCCTCATGAACAGACCCACCCTGAGACCCATTTTCGAGAATCTGCTGGGTAATGTGGACTGTAATATGTTAGATCCGTCTGAAGATGATTTCATTTAGCAGCTCCTACCATAATGCGACAAGAATTAATATAGGTGCTGTGGTGCTCCAAAACCAGATAAAAGATGTAATTTTATACTCAAAGAAGTTCATGTTCTAGAAAAAGGGCTAACAGAGAAGGAAACCAGGAGAGCTTGGTAGCAATCAGATAGGAGGGGTAGTATTGGGAGGACGGGTTTCGTCAAGGTTTTACTCCAGTTGCAACAGATTTCCAGCTCCAGCTCCAGCTCCAAATACAGCAAGCAGAACGGGAATCTTGGGCTCATCTACTTGGGAAACCACCGGGGTGAAGCTACATGATTCAGAGACTCAGATGATATCAGAGATGATTCCCTTCCCATAGCTCAACTCTGCCTTCTCTGCATGATGTGATGGTTTCATCTGGCAGGCAGGGTCTCTTGACAAAGGGGAAAAGATGATTGAGGGTCTGTGAGCTTGTATTCTTACAGCTTATAATTCACAAGGAGGAGAGACCCTCTATGTTCAGAGGAGAATGTGATCAGTCCTGCTTCATGCCTCTAACTCATTTTGCTTGTAAAGGGGTTCATCTGATTGGCCAGTTAATTCAAGGGCACAACCTTGTAATGATGGGATGTCATTGACAGTCCCACTTGAACAACCTGGAGAGAGGAAGCTGGGTTCTGCAAAGAAAGGTGCTGCTGGGCAAGCAATTTAAGTATACTAGGGAAGACGCCATGAGGCTGTAGACAACAGATAGGGTAAAAATGAGAGTAATGGCAGTAGGTGCTTTCCACCAAGAGTTCCATACAGCTTTTGCTGAAGCATCTCCTTGGTATTTCAGTGTAACTCCACAGTGGTTTTAACCAGTTCCCCCACCTTGTCAGTCTTAGAAATTCCACTCTCTCTTACATTTCTCTTTCTGATTGCAACTGTTCCAACCAGCGATGTGGATAAAGAAAAATGGATAAACAGTCACCATGTGGTGACTTACTGTTGTATAACTGAAAATAGTCTTTGCTTAGCTTGTGCTCCAAAAATGTTTAGTTGATCAGAAAAGTATTTATTACCCATTCTGTGCCCAGGAGAGCACCAGACACTGAGAATACAAAAAAAGACCAAGGAATTGTTTCTGTCTTTGAAGGTCTTGAAATTTAGGGGGGTGGTAAAAATATAAAAAAAAAACTAGAGATGAATTCCAAGCAATTCATAATGTGTTGCTAGTGCAGCCTATAATGAGGTTGTGTAAGGGCTTCAGTTAGCTGTGAATGGAAAAATGTTGGGCTTTATAGTGAGCTGATTTGCCTGCTGCTGCCTTGTACCCATGCCCAGCCTTGGGTCATCTGCTGAAGTTATGCACTATTTAAACATGCTCCCAGAATATTTCACTTTTGTAGTAGATATTACACATCCACAGCATATGTCCAATTCATCTGTATATCTTGCTTCCCTTTCCCTTTCTGAATTTCCACATTGAGGGCCCATCAAGAGAGCAAGAGATCATCTGTGCCATGTGTTTATGTATAAAGTCTCCTGCACAGACGTTAAGATTGGGACAGTAGTTAGATTTACCAGGTTCTAATCCTGGCTTCAGATGCATGATTCTGGAGAATCTAGACAATTCGTTTCCCCATTTGTGAAATGAAGGTAATAATACTATCTATGCTTATGGTTGAAATAAATATTCATTTTGTAAATATACATACTTAGAACTGGCCTGGCTAATAGGAGACACTGGATGGTAGCTAGTGTTATTAATTTTTCTAGTTCTTTCAAAAACATGATGATTCTCTGTCCTTTTGAATGACTATAGATTTTTGTGTTCTTCCTTATTTTATAATATCTCCACCATTTATTTAGTAGATTTTTATTTTCCATAAACCATAGTCTAACCATGCACTGGAGAATCAAAAATACAATCCCCTGTGGGTCGCTCCCTATCCATCCCCATGACCACCACTCTCAAATCTGGATCATTGCAGATGAACTTTCCTAAAATCTATCTCAAATGAAGCCATTCAACTCAAGTTTCTACCCTGTTCTTGATGACCACTAGTTTGAGCTAGAACTCTGGTCCATGAATTTCTCCTTACAGATTCCTCTCTTCTTTGATTACAGCTCTGCTCTAATCCAGTCTCCTGGCTATCACATTTCCTTTCATCTTGTGCCTTTCCCTCAATTAGATTCTAAAATTCTTTAGTAGAAAATCACAGGTTTTATGCTGGGTCTGGGCACTATAAAACAATTGGGGCCAGTATTGTGGCACGCTAGGTTAAGCTTTTGCTTGTGATTACAGCTTCCTATATGAGTGTCAGTTTGAGTTCTAGCTGCTCTACTTCTGATACAGTTCTCTGCTAAAACACCCGGGAAAGCAGTGGAATATGTCTTGGTACTTGGTCACCTGCAACTCCTGTGGGAGACCCTGATGAAGTTCCAGGCTCCTGGCTTTGTCTTGGCCAGGACTTGGC
This sequence comes from Oryctolagus cuniculus, assembly GCF_051225735.1. Classification (NCBI taxonomy): domain Eukaryota; kingdom Metazoa; phylum Chordata; class Mammalia; order Lagomorpha; family Leporidae; genus Oryctolagus; species Oryctolagus cuniculus. The sequence goes on along the minus strand of NC_142871.1, from coordinate 71,378,836 downwards.
TGCTGTAACTATTTGGGGAGTGAACCAACAGATGGAAGATCTCTTTCTATATTTCCTCACTTCTCTCTGTCACTTTGACTTACAAATAAGCAAAATACATTTTTTAAAAAAGCATGTATGTAAACTAGTATAGCCATTACAGAAAATGGAATGGGATTCCTAAAAATCTGAAAATTGAGCTACTATACGACCCAGCCATCCACTCTTCAGAATTTGCTCAAAGGAAATGGAATCAGCATATGTTAGAAGCACCCATACTCCTATGTTTATAGCAACTCAATTCATAATAGCTAAGATATGGAATCAACGCAGATATCCATCAGCTGATGACTGCATAAAGAATATGTGTTGCATATGTGATGGAATAGTACTCAGCCATGAAAAAGAGGAAAATCCTGTTTTGCAATGAAATAGATGCAATTGGAGACCATTATACTTAGTTAAATAAGCCAGTTCCCAGAAGAAAAATATTATGTTTTCTTTTATTTGTGCTAAATAACATATACAGTAAAAAATTGCTATGCATATGAATTAAATTGACACCTTGAGATTTTTTTTTTAAGATTTTATTTGTTTATTTGAGAGGCAGAGTTATGGACAGTGAGCGAGGAAGACAGAGAGAAAGATCTTCCAGCCACTGGTTCACTCCCAAAATGGCCACGGCCAGGAGCCAGGAGCTTCTTCCGGGTCTCCAACATGGGTGTGGGGGCCCAAGGAATTGAGCCATCCTCCACTGCTTTCCCAGGCCACAGCAGAGAGCTGATCAGAAAAGGAGCAGCTGGGATACTAACCAGCGCCCATAGGAGATGCTGGTGCTGCAGGGGGAGGATTAGCTCACTGCGCCACAGCGTGGACACCTTGCGTTTTGATTGTTGCTTATTGCCCTCCTCTAGACTTCTGAGAAACAATGGTCTTTCTATTTGTTGAATTCTTTACTCAAGTGTAAGATTGAATTTGTGATCATAAAGTAAATTGAAAGTATGTCATGGCAAAAATTAAAAGAAAAACAACAAAAGAAGGAGGAGCGAGAATGGGAAGTATTATTATGTTCTTAAAACTGCATATATGGACCAGCGCTGCAGCTCAATAGGCTAATCCTCCGCCTGCGATGCCGGCACAGAGTTCTAATCCTGGTCGGGGCACTGGATTCTGTCTCGGTTGCTCCTCTTCCAGTCCAGCTCTCTGCTACGGCCTGGGAGTGCAGTGGAGGATGGCCCAAGTGCTTGGGCCCTGCACCTGCAAGGGAGACCAGGAGAAACACCTGGCTCCTGGCTATGGATCGGCGCTGTGCGCCGGCTGCAGTGCCCTGGCAGCGGCGGCCATTGGGGGGTGAACCAATGGCAAAAGGAAGACCTTTCTCTCTGTCTCTCTCTCTCGCTGTCCACTCTGCCTGTCAAAAAAATAAATTAAAAAAATTTAAAAAATAAAAACTGCATATATGAATTACATGAATCTATTTCCTTTATATAAATAAATAGATAAATGAAAAAAGGAATAAAAATAAAATCTTGTCATTTAGCTTATTTGTCTGATACTCAGTTACTTCATCTGTAAAAGGGAAAATGAGCTGGGAATATGTAATAAATATCAGTTCCCTTCCTTTCTTTGTGCCTTCTCCTATACCCACTATATTGCTGAGTGAACAACAAGTGCATTATCCAAACACAGAAGGAGAGTACAATCATATAACAAAAAATTTGTCTGGAAGTTGCTTCCTTTACTACAGCATCTCATTGAGGCTATGGGAAATGAAGAAGAAAGCTTCCCTCTGATTAAAATCACAGCCCCAGCGTAACACTTTGGCAACTTACTTTGTACAGCTACCTGGACAAGAGCTGGGGTCTGATTTTCCTCTCCATTATTCTGTAACTTTTGTTTATGATGTCTCGGACTCATTTCCCATGCAGTCCGAACATCAGCAGCAGCTCCAGAGGTTATCCAAAAGGCTTGCTTTTCTTTTGTATAACCAGGGCTCCATGCTGCTGTGCATATTGCCTGGCAGGAGGGATGTGGCGTGTGAAGGTATGAATCTTCTGATGGAGAACAAGGAGCTGCCCAGCTCCCCCCAGGCCTACGGAGTGGACCTCTGTGGCCAGAATGGATTTGATGCAGCAGCTCAGTGGTGAGTTGTGCAACTACTGAGCGAAAGGATCTGTTTAGATTATTAATGACCCAGTCTCAGCAGATTCAAAGACTTGGTTCCCAGGAGCAACCCCAGAAGAGTTCGGGAATTTTAATCATGAGTTATTACAGTGTTGAGCTTAGAAAATCCATCTAGAAATTTTTGAAGGCTTGTTTGAGGCAGTAATGCTAGGAATACATAAAAATACACATAAAGGCACACATATTTACATAAGCTGAAAAACAAGATATAAAGATAAAGGTGGCAACTGTTTGGATCAAATTATTCGACAATGTGTTTAAAATAAGCACAATGAATTTTAGTATACATTGATGTTAAATTATTTTTCACAGCTTATGTAACAATATTGATGGGAAGTATTATTAAATAACAATATGACACAGTTTAAAATCAATGGGCTACTGATTCTTGCGTTAGCCTTACTTGAAGTTACTGAGAATGAATGAGACAATTTCTGGAGTTTTATTCTAGATTTGTTATTCTGTGAAAGAGGCCTCAGGGGCCGGCACTGTAAAGCCTCCGCCTGCAGTGCCTGCAACCCACATGGGCTCCAGTTTGAGACGCTGCTGCTCCAAGTCCGATCCAGCTCTCTGCTATGGCCTGGAGAAGCAGCAGAAGATGGCCCAAGTCCTTGGGCCCCTGCACCCATATGGGAGACCAGGAAGAAGCTTGGCTCCTGGCTTCAACTGGCGCAGCTCCAGCCATCTGGGGAGTAGACCAGCAGATGGAAGACCTTTCTCTCTCTCTCTCTCTCTCTGCCTCTTCTCTCTATGTGTAACTCTGACTTTCAAGTAAATAAATAAATCTTTAAGAAAGAAAGAAAGAAAGAAAGAAAGAAGCCTCTTGATTTAACATAACCTCAATCCAGGGTTATTTAAATCACAGTGGGAGAATACATAAGCTTTCCTTCATTTCTGTTATTTTTTTCTCTGTTTCCTTTCTTCCTCCCCTCCCCTCCTCCCCTCCCCTCCCCTTCTCCCCTCCTCTCCCCTCCCCTCCCTTTCCCTTCTCTTTCCTTCTCATCATTTCCCCTTCCTTCTTTCATGCCCTGAACTCTGCTGAAGGCATGCTTGGCTGAGTTGCAAGGATGATGGGTCAGGTTGTGTGACTGGCAAAGGTCAGTTTGCATGATTCAAAGGCAGATGAGGAAATTCAGCGGGCTCTGGAAAACAATTGAAACCTTCTATCCTGGTTAGTGTTTGCGGGGTGAGAATGTGTTTCCTTTAGGAGTTCTCGATACTGTGATTATTATTGTAGTTATTAGTTTTTAAGTAATCATGTATAATCTGTGGTTGCCTATACTTTTGTAAACACTATAACTTCGTATTCCTTGTTTTTAGTGTTTAAACTTCCTTGTTACAGAACCCTGTTTTTGTAGAACTGCACATTGTTTATGATTACATCACTGTTGATAATAAAAGCTGAGAATAACTGAACATCAGGGCTTCTGCCTTTGCCTTTAGTCTTTGACAGAGAGCCCCCTGGTTTCCCCACACTGAAGTCCTTAATATGAGTCTGTTCCTTTATTATATGCCATGCATCCCTCTCTCAGGTCAACCTGACATCCTGCCTTGCTGGACACAATCCTCCCTCCCTGCCTCCCTCTCTACCTCCCTCCCTCCCTCCCTTCCTTCCTTCTTTCCTTCCTTCCTTTCTCTCTCTCTCTCTCTCTCTCTCTCTCTGCCCTTCTTTTTTTTGGTAATTGAAGATAAATCTACTTTCTTGTAAAAGGACATTCATAAGTAAATGATAGGAAGATAATGATGAGTGATAAAGGCAGGTGCTAGAGGAGCTTGGACAATAGGATATCTTTTTCAAAAGGATACAAAGCAACTACATTAAATAATATATCATGTAGGCATATATGTGATTAAAATTACATTCTAAAAAAACAAGCGGATGATAGATAAAGACAAACTTCTGGATAGAACTTCTGTGTGTTGGAGGCAAGGAAACTGGGTCCCAGAGGTTGATCTCAGTTACCGGCAATGTTCTAGTGTTTGTACCAGACACCATGCTTAAGGAGCTCATAATGTTAATAAATAAATAAGTAACATGTTTTGTGATAAGACTATCATAAACTAGTGGTGATAATGTGTATTGACCAGCCCAATATTATACATGTGAAGCTCATTAAAGAAATAAAAAACAAAACAAAAATTTTTTAAAAAGAAAATTTTGGAGGAAATAACAGGGAATACACTTTTTAAAATGGTTTTAGAAACAGTTTCAAAGTTAGATACATACATTTCTATCACTAGCTCTAGAATTATATCAGTTAGGCAGGTGATAATTTTCTCCAAAGGTAACCAATCCTGGTACCACACACTATGGTGGGTGGGGCTGGAGGGGTGGGAGGAGAAAGGAACTGGGAGGGAGAAGAGGAGGATAAATCAAGAAAGAAATGAAGTCCATCTGTATAGATAGGAAAGTGTCAAGAATAAGGCAGGAATTGGAAAATCTATTGTCTGACAATGACCTCATTGGCAAGACCATTACATTCATTGAACATCTATTATGCTAGGTGTGAGTTATGACAGCACCCCTTACAGCCTGCAGGTAAAATGACTAGCAGATTCTCAGCTTTAAAGGGAGCATTACCTTCACCCATCTGAAAAAGAAATTAGAGAAGAGTGATAAGATCAGGCTCCAAGTCAAGGATACCAGCACAAAAACTCTGGACAACAGTGTGGAAAACGATTCAATTTCCCATAGTAAAACCACCACCTGTTCCACTTTATGGTCACAGATCTTACTCTTCTATACTCTGGAAGCTGAGAACTCTCAGCAGTAAGGATGATAGAAAGTGCTTTAAATCTGCACTTTCCTCTTCTTTTCTACTCATTTAACTCATATCATAAGGCACCTGCTGTACGCAAGGCAAACAGCCACTGAATTAAAAATTGAGCCAAATTTTTTTTTCCTGGAGAAGACAGTTGTCTAAAGTAGTTTTAAATTTGAGCCTGTCTTATTTCATTCCACTCAGTTGAGGCATACCCCTTGTGGACATTTAGGTTTGCTTTTGATTTGTGATGCTTTGCCATGAGCATATGTCCTTGCCACTTGTGGGCACCCTTCCCCTTTGTTTTATAATATATATCACTTAGGAGAGGGCCTGAAGGACATTTGTAACCAGCACGTTTCTTTTCATACGCAGCATCTTTATGGGGATTGCAATCTGCTTTGCAATAAAACATACTTTCTGGTATTTATTGACTTCTTTAGCCTGAACACTAACTCCAGTAATTAGACTAAAACCATGGCATGATTGATTTACAAGAGCGGATGGCAGCTCTTAGATCAGCACGTTCTAGGGAACCTTCCATGAAATAATTTTCCTGCAAACTGCCATCACATTATGGTATGTGAAAAGGAATGTCCATAGATGCTCTCTTACACACTCCTTATTTTTGTTCATTCATGGTAATGAGGACCAGGCAGACAGCCCTGTAATTCCTAGTGGAGCATCAAGTTAAATCCTGGTGGCCTAGAAATATGGTAGCCTTTGGGTCAATTTACCCAAGGGCCAGTTAGGCATTTGTCAGTAGGACTTTGCACATTTTTCCTTAGGCGGGAGTTTAAAATAGAAGGTACCTGCTGAATAAATCCTCCATTTTCATTGGTCTCAACCAGAACTCTGAAGAGCACCCCAAGGAAAACCTTGAGTCTCACCCTGGAGGCAGTCTAGCTTGTCTGCTCTGTGGATAGATACTGCCAGCGCTGGCATTCAGCTCTGCAGGTTTTCTACCTGCTTCCCATTCCTACAGCCTTCTTATGGATTAAGTCAGAGTCGCTGACGAAGGAGGCTCTGATGGATTTGAAGGAGTAGCTGACCAGATGGAGAACTTGCTGTGGGAATTTCATCTCAGGAGCAGAAGCACAGCAAACAGTAGAGGCCGGCCATTCCAAAGGGACAAGGCTTCTGATGGTACCTGTGTGGCTTTGTGGAAAAGTATTTTCTTGTCACTTGGTCTTGCTTCTTATTTTGTAGTACATCTATTACATTATCATGGCTCACAATAACGAGGCTAGCATACATATTTAAGGATTATTATTTTTGTTTCCTTTTGAAAAACCATTAAGAGGAGATTGCACCCCAATGTGGGTTAAGGCTAGAAAAAATCACCTAGAAGACTGAGTAAAGAGATCAAATCTGGGGACAAATAACATGCCAACAGATGGTTTGAGATTTCAAATGAAAATTAGGGGAAGCACTTTTTTGAGTGAAAGCTGGTGGGAAACATCCTATTAATTTTTGCAAATGAACAATGTGGTTTGGGTCACTTGTAATGAATTAACAATGCAATATTCATGTGAACAGGCATACTCTACAGTTATTATTTGATCCAAAAATAGTCCTTGTGAGGTGTTATGGACAAGGTAAAGGAAAACTTGAACAGCAAACAAGTTGTGTGACTTGCCCAAGTCACACATACAGCTAAGGAGAGAAATGAGATGATGAAACTATTGGGAAGTGTTCTGGATAAGAATCAGGTCTGTTTTCTAACTCAAATGAATTAACTCATTTTGCTACAGTAAGCAAGCACAGCACTAACTACTCAAGAGATTCCTCACTCATAGAGTAAGGGAGTTTGAAAGGATTCATTGTTCTCAATCCTAACTACCCCTTAGGTCTGACCTCCCCAATGCCTTCCCCACCTCTGGAAATTAAACTTTTTTATTTTTAAATTATATTTATTTGAATAGCAGGGGTGGGGAGAGGGAGAAAGATCTTGCATCCACTGGTTCACACCCAAAATACCTATAAAGCCAGACCAAATCCAGGAACTAAGAACTCAGTCCAAGTCTCCCACATGAGTGGCAGGGACCCTACTGTTTAAAACATCATCTGTTGTCTCCCAGGATGAACGTTAGTAGAAAGTTGGAATGGAGTGCAGAGCTGGGACTCAAACCCTAGCACTGAAATATAGAATGTGGGCATCCCATTCTGGCCTCAGAATCAACCCTAAAGGCATTCGGATCTGGCTAAGAAGCTCATGAGAGCTTCTCAAGAATGGAAAGCCAAGACACTGTGGGGAAAAAAAAAAAAAAAAAAAAAAAAAAAAACCTAAATGAAAGATCTCTGTGAGTGAAATCCCAGCGGAAAGAACAGTTCTTCAAAGAAGGAGGTACTTGGGCTGGCGCTGCGGCTCACTAGGCTAATCCTCCGCCTTGCGGCGCTGGCACACTGGGTTCTAGTCCCGGTCAAGGTGCCGGATTCTGTCCTGGTTGCCCCTCTTCCAGGCCAGCTCTCTGCTGTGGCCAGGGAGTGCAGTGGAGAATGACCCAAGTGCTTGGGCCCTGCACCCCATGGGAGACCAGGAGAAGCACCTGGCTCCTGGCTTCAGATCAGCGTGGTGCGCTGGCCGCAGCACACTGGCCGCGGCAGCCATTGGAGGGTGAACCAACAGCAAAAGGAAGACCTTTCTCTCTCTCTCTCTCTCTCTCTCTCACTGTCCACTCTGCCTGTCAAAAAAAAAAAAAAAAAAAAAAAAAAAGAAAGAAAAAAGAAGGAGGTACCTTTCTCTGAAGGGGGGAGAGAACTTCCACTTTGACTATGACCTTGTCTAAATAAGATCAGAGTTGGCGAACTCAAGAGGCTTCCATAGCCTTGGCAGCTCATGACAAGAGCCTAGGGTGATTACTGATGCCATAAACAAGAGTGTCAATTGTTAAATCAACAACAGGAGTCACTGTGCACCTACTCCCCATGTAGGATCTCTGGCTTTAGTGTACTATGTACTATAATGTCCATAATGTACTATGTGAATTAACGGTAAAACTACTACTCAAACAGTACTCTATACTTTGTGTGTCTGTGTGGGTGCAGTCTATTGAAATCTTTACTTAGTATATACTAAGTTGATCTTCTGTATATAAATATAATTGAAAATGAATCTTGATGAAGAATGGGATGGGAGAGGGAGTGGGTGATGGGGTGGTTGCGGGTGGGAGGGAGGTTATGGGGGGGAAAGCTGCTGTAATCCTAAAGTTGTACTTTGGAAATTTATATTTATTAAATAAAAGTTGAAAAAAAGAAATCAATGATTTAATGAATGTTATAAACTTCAATAAATTACCACCTATACTCTCAGAAATCTAATTGAATGGATTATCTATAATTAAATTATATACAATAAAAAATATCCTTAACTTTTGTACAAAAAATAAAAGAATGTGGGCATCCCATGAAGCAGCTTTTCCACTGAGCCAAATGCCCACCCTGGGCATTTTTTTAAATGTTAAATCTCAGAATCCTGATTCCATCACAGATATTTAATACAAATCTTCATGTACTGGGTTCTTAAGCATCATTGTTTTTCTTGCTTGCTTTCTAGGTGATTCTACCACGAAGCCAGCATTAAGATCCCCTGAATTGGATTATTTCTGAGGCAATATCTATCATTCACATTTTCCATTCACTTATTTCCCAAGCCCCCTATATAGGGCCATTGTATATAGAAGTCCATTTGCTTCTCATTGCTTTACCTTCTACAATGGGAAACTTGGAAGAAGCTAAATGGATTTATTTATTCCTAAGAGCAGACAGATAGGGCAGAAATATGAGCCTACTGATACTTTTCTCATGTTATTTCCTCTAACATCCCAAAGGCCCATAAAAATATCAATCCCATGTAAAGTGAATATTCAGTTAAATAAGAAGAAAACCATACATTTTCACTGAAATACAATATCGGGTTTAGAAAAAGTCAAAACAGAGAAAGAAAGCTATCATTTTTCTAGGTTGAACTACTGAAAATTTGCTAGCAAGAATAATAATCTTTAAGAAGAAATGATACAACATAAAGTAGCTCATCATATTGAGGAAAGAAATGGAATTAACCATCATATCCATATTAGTACTTGTTCTCTAAATAAGAAACTAGTAGTAATTTTAAGTGCATGAATATTGGACTTATAACTTGTTTTAAAATGCTAAGGGCCCAGGGAATATTTCATTATTGTTCTTTTCCCCAGCATATTAATTTTTTGGCATTATTATGTAGCCAGTTTTCTGAGTATTTCATTTAATGGAGTATCTATCTTTCTATTTTGACTTGAAGTCTATTTTATCTTAGTATAAGTATGTCTCCTTTCTATTGTTAACCATTTACAAAGAATATCATTTTCCATTCCTCTACTTTCAGCCCATGATGTTCTTAAATGCAAGATAAGTCCCTTACAGGTAACTTATAGCTGGGTCTTGTGTTCTTTTGCCATTCAGCAACTTTTTATTTTTTAATTGGGGAGGCTGATCCATTTAAGCTTAAAGTACTAACTGATAAGGAAGGACTCACTATTGTCATATTCACTGTTTTCTATCTAGCTTGTGGTTTCTCCATTCCTCTTTTTCTCTCTTTCCATTTAGTTCGTGTTTTATTGAATTTTCTAAAAAAATTAGTACTATGTTTTGAGGCCTTTATCTTTTTCTTTTCCATATCATATAGATATTTTCTTTGTGGTTGCTATGAGGCTGTATGAGATGCCTTACAGCTATAATAGTTTATTTAAAGCTGATAACAACTTAGCTTCAATTACATACAAAGATGAAACTTAAAATTTTTATTTATTTCTGTAAATAAAAATAAATAACTTTTATTTCATATACAATGAACTGTTGGTGTCCAGTTTCATCTATTTTGTTGTGAAAGACTGGATTTCATTTATTCATGACTGAGTAACATACATGTGTGCATATATATACACACACATTTATACATGTATATATACATACATGTATATATATACATACATGTATATACATATATATATGTTTCATATATATATGTGTGTGTGTATATCTATACATCGACACATATATAAAACTCAGCCATAAAAACCTTTCTTTATCCAGTTATTCAGTTGATGGACATCTCGATTGAATCTTCTTTTTTTTTTTTAATTTTTTTGACAGGCAGAGTGGACAGTGAGAGAGAGAGACAGAGAGAAAGGTCTTCCTTTTTTTGCCGTTGGTTCACCCTCCAATGGCCGCCGCGGCCAGCATGCTGTGGCCGGCGCACCACGCTGATCCGATGGCAGGAGCCAGGTGCTTCTCCTGATCTCCCATGGGGTGCAGGGCCTAAGCACTTGGGCCATCCTCCACTGCACTCCCTGGCCACAGCAGAGAGCTGGCCTGGAAGAGGGGCAGCCAGGACAGAATCCGGCACCCCGACAGGGACTAGAACCCTGTGTGCTGGCACCGCAAGGCGGAGGATTAGCCTAGTGAGCTGTGGCGCTGGCTTCGGTTGAATCTTTATCTTATGTATTGTGGATTGAACTGCTATAAACATGGGGTACAGATAACTCTGTCATATGTTGACTTAATTCCTTTGGGTAAATTTCCTAGAATGGGATGACTGATTCAGATAGTAGGTCAACTTTCAGATTTCTGAGGAATCTCCACATTGTCTTCCTTAATGGTTGTGTTACTTTACATTTTCACCAACAATGTATTAGGGGACCTTTCTCTCCACATCCTCATCACAATTTTTTATTTTTTTTTATTTTGGTGAGATAAAATCTCACTGTGGTTTTTTTTTGCATTTCTCTGATGTCTAGCTATTCTGAGTGCATTTTCATGTGTCAATTCTCCATTTGTACTTCATCCTTTGAAAAATGCCTGTCCAAGTCCTTTGTCAGTTTCTTAACTGGATTGTTTGTTCGGCTATGGTTGATTTTCTCAATTACCTTATATGTTCTGGCTATTAATCCTTTATCAGATGTACAGTTTGAAAATATTCTGTCAGTTTCTTCCTCACTCTGTGTTTCCTTTGCCGTGCAGAAGCTTCTTAGCTTGAAGCTATTTGTCTATTGTTGCATTTATTGCCTGTGCTTCTGAGGTCTTATCCAAGAAGTCTTTGTATAGGAGTCTTGCATTGTTTCCCTTGTTTTCATATAGCAATTTTATGGTTTTAGGTTTAGATCGTTGATCCATTGTGAGTTAGTTTTTGCACAGGGTGTAAGTTAGGGTCAATGCATGTGGAGATCAAATTTTTCTAGCACTATTTGTTGAAGAGACCGTCCTTTCTCTGGGGAGTGATTTTAGCTTACTTGTCAAAGTTTAGTTGGTTGTAGATGCATGAATTAGTTTCTGGGGTTTCTATCTGTTCCATTGGTCCACATGTCTATTTTTGTTTTTGATTACAACTGCACAGTAATCTGCCTTTAAATCTTATATTGTGATGCCTCTGACTTTGTTTTTATTTTTTAAGATTTCCTTAGCTATTTGGAGTCTCTTGTATTTCCACATGAATTTTAGAGTTGTTTTTTCTAGATCTGAGAAGAATGTCCCCAGTTGGTATTTTGTTTGGGGCTACATTGGATCTATGCATTGCTTTTGATAGTATGGACATTTTGATGATATTAATTCTTCTAATCCATGATTTTTCCATTTTTGTTGTCTTCTGTTTTAATTTTTGTAATCTTCATTGTGGAGATATCTCAAGTCTTTGGTTAGATTTATCTCAAGGTATTCAATTTTTTTATTTACTGTGAATGGTACTGAACTTACAAGTTCTTTCTCAGCCATAGTATTATTTGTGTATACAAGTGATATTGATTTTTGGTGCTGATTTTTATAACCTGAAAATTGTCTTATAAGTTTGTCAAACACTCTTATGAATTCCAATAATCTCTTAGTGGAATCTGTTGGTTCTCCTATGTATGGGATCATGCCATCTGCAAACAGGGATAATTAAACTTCTTCTTTTCCCATTTGTATTGCTTTGATTTATTTTTCTTCCCTAATGGCTCTAGCTAAAATTTCTGGAACTTTATTGAATAGCAATAATGAGAGTGGGCATCCTTCTCTCATTTGGATCTTAGTTTTTGAAGCAGTATGGTTTGCACAGGATTTGTCTCCTCCATATTATTCAGACAGTTAAACTTCAAAGTCTTATGTTAATGTTTAATGGATTAATTATTGATGGGTTTGGGTGGAGGTCTGATTTTTTTATGATTCTTGAAGGCGGAGCCTGTGGGAAATGATAGGATTGGACTGGGTTGCTAGGGTGGAGGTCAATGATTAAATCATCATGGCACTATTAAGGAGAGACCACACAGAGAGTAGAACCATGTGCTTCCTGTGTGTCTATACTTCTTAACTCATTATGTGATTATTCCTCCACACATGTTTCACCAGATGCCAGATTAATGGAGTCACCTGATGTTGAATTCCAAGATGTAACCCAAAAGAAACTTCCTTCCCTCCTAAGTTGGTCCTTTCAGATATTTTAGTGAAAGTAACATAAAACGGACTAATACAAGCAAAAAACTATGAATCTGTATTTCTCAAATTATTTTTTTGTTTTTGGAATGCTGTTTTTATGATTGGAGGAAAAGTTTCTCTGTTTAGTAATGTTGGAAAACACTTGAATAAAGTAATACATATTTCTTTACAGAAAATTTAGTCAATAATATATGAACAGGCTTTGGATATCTTCCAAAGTGAGAATGCAGTGCAACATTTTCCAAACTCATTTTTTTTTTCTCAGAAACTTTTTCTACGGAACATCCTATGGGATGGGCATGCGTAGGATAAATTTGGAAAAGAATAGACCATGAAGAGAAAGATGTACCAACCATATCACTCTATAGCATTTTACCATATAAAACATTTGTGTTGAATTTTCATATTAAGTTTTTACAAAAGGTAACAAAGAGATAGCAGCATAAATCCCAAACCATCCTCTATTTTCTTTTTTTATTAAAGATTTTTATTTTTTTATTTGACAGGTAGAGTTACAGACAGTGAGAGAGAGAGACAGAAACGTCTTCCGTCCGATGGTTCACCCCCAAATGGCACCAACTGCCGGAGCCACGCCTATCCGAAGCCAGGAGCCACTGCCTCTTCCTGGTCTCTCATGCAGGTGCAGGGGCCCAAGCACTCAGGCCATCCTCCACTGCTTTCCTGGGCCACAGCAGAGAGCTGGACTAGAAGAGGAGCAACCAAGACTAGAACCTGGTGCCGCAGGTGGAGGATTAACCTAGTGTGCCACGGCGCCGGCCCCTCTCTATTTTCAATGCATTGAATGTCTTCCACAGAAACTCTCAGTGTGATGACCCTAAATATAATGTAACAACAAAATTGTCATAAGATAAAACAAATCAAGAAGAAAAAGAAGTTTGAAAGTGTAATATATACACCAAAGGAAGTTACTTAGGGCCAGCACTGCAGTGTTGTAGGTTAGGTCTCTGCTGGTGGCGCTGGCATCCCATATGGGTGCCAGTCCATGTCCTGGCTTCTCTTCCAATCCAGCTCTCTGCTTTTGGCCTGGGAAAGTAGTGGAAGATGGCTCTAGTTCTTGGGCCCTTGCACCCACATGGGAGACCTGGAAGAAGCATCTGGTTCCTTGCTTTGGATTGGCCCAACTCCAGCCATTGTGGCCATTTGGAGAGTGAGCTAGCAGATGACAGACCTTTCTCTTTGTCTCTCCCTCTCTCTCTCTGTAACTCTGTCTCTCAAATAAATAAATGAACTCTTTAAAAAATGAAGGTAATTACTTACTCACAGGTAAATAAGTCAACAGTATAGTACAGTTGGCAGCAATGTATTAACAGAGTGTCGAGGGACACTCAAACACTTGCTTAATTTGAATAATGATGATTATTCAAAGAATGCTCTGTGTATATATTAGCTAAAAAACTGTTTTTGGTGGTGAAAATATATTTACAAAACTTAATTGAAACTCAAATTTGTTTTTATAACATTGCCAGCCTAATTAACAAATGCATACATGATAAAATCATGGAAAACATTTTAAATTAAGATTACTAACCAATAATGTTCAATAAATAAATACAACTTATGTTTATTCAGATTGGCAGAAATCATTCGGAACTGGACTCTTTTCTTGCATGAAACTTTCTCCACACTCATGGTGAGCACCTGGGGTATAGGAATGACAAGAATGATTACAATTTCAAATACTTCCAAAGCTAAATTTTAGTTCACAGTTCCAATTTCATTCTCTAGTAAGTCTTATCAACGTTGCTAAAAATATTGGAAAGGTGACTAGTTTTCGTTTAGCTATTTTTCGAATTCCTGATCACACATTAATTTAACAAGTGATGAATTCCATAAAGCAGAGCATAAAAGAGAGGAGGAAGAAAGAACATGAGGGAGGAAAAGGCACTGGCTGAGTATCTGTTCACTAAATTAAGAAGAAACAGGCAACAGGACTAGCATTCAAAACCATGCCATTCAACTGAAAAGCCCTTTTTAACTGTTGAAAGACCTACTGAAAAAAGTATCCACCTTTTATTCACAGACTTGGGCTGTTTGTAAAACATATACACTAACAGTACTTAAACACACATTGGTACTACTTAAAGTAAACGAATCAACAAATTTATTTCTTGTTAGTAATACTATTCTGTAATGGGATTTTTGATCTTGATGATCTTATGCAAAAGGGGTTGGAGGATTTCAGGAGCATATTATGGCCCCATTTTGCCAAATACCGAGGGGGTCCACCACAAAATGAAGAAATGACAGGAGGAATGTCAGCTCTGTTGTTGCCCTAGTTCTTCTTTCATGCCTTGGTTTGTCCATTGTGCCAAGTTCCTCATTCTCTCTAAAAGTAGGATCTTTATCACTAGAAGCTATGTTTTCCTTGCTTTTTTTTGTTTAGTGGTGATATGTCCTCATGTCAGCTGCCTTCAACAGCCTTCTTAACTACATGATTTCCAAACTCATCCTATTCTCGGATTCTCTGTTGTACTTTTATAATCCTCCCTGAGCACCACATAAAAGGCCAATCAGTTCTACAGCCCTTGATTTTGTGAATATCTATCTATCACCCTATTCACTTCTTCTTTGTTGGATCTTGTCCCATAATTGTCTACTCTGCTATACCATTCTTGAGTTACTAGAGGGTTCACAGATCTTCTCTCAAAGTATGTCCATGAATATGAAGTTATTTAGACAACTGGTTATTTTTAAATCAGTGTTATCTACAATATTATTATTATCGTGTAAACAAATTTATGCACATACTCATAGTCCATGATAGGACTCCTCATATATAACCGGGCATTGTAACCACTAAAAGATCTCTATGTAATGTCTAGTTCTCAGAAGTTCTAGCTCCAGATGTCTGGTGTGAGGATTCTGATGCATAGTCAGGTTCAGGAAGCACAGGACTGTGTGTCATATTCTTCACATTAAATTGTGTTTGAATACAAGCTGTGATTCATCTTGCCAAAGCAGGTTGGACAGAAATGCTATAGTTTCTATTATTTCTAACTTCAGGTATTGTGCTGCATATTAGACTTTGGAAGGTTTTAAAAAAGAATCCAACTTTTGAATACAAAATGGTAGAAAACACTAAGGTAGTTCCTTAACATTTTAAAAATGAAATTATCTAACAGTGATCACTTTTCAGTTAAGTGTTAAATATAAGAGTGGGAATAATATATAAGAGTGTTAAATATAACAGTTAACTGTTAAATATAAGGGTGGGAATAAGAGAGGGAAGAGATGTGCAATTCGGGACATGCTCAAGCTGACTTACCTCAAACAGTAGAGTTAGAAACATACCAGGGGATTCGAATTCAATCCCATCGAGGTGGAATGTACCAATGCCATCTCACTAGTCCCAGTGATCAATTTCTGTTCACAACTGATCATAATGATAGGACTAAGAACCAAAGGGATCACATAAACAAGACTAGTGTCTGCAAATACTAGCTGATAGAATCAAAAAGGGAGAGAGTGATCCAACATGGGAAGTGAGATACCCAGCAGACTCATAGAATGGCAGATGTCCTAAAGAGCACTCTGGCCTCAGAATCAGCCCTTAAGGCATGTGGAATGTGGATCTGGCTGAAATGCCCATGAGAGTATTTCAGGCATGGAAAGCCAAGACACTCTGGAAAAAAAAAAAAAAAAAAAAAAAAAAACTAAATGAAAGATCTCCGTGAGTGAGATCCCAGTGGAAAGAACGGGTCATCAAAGAAGGAGGTACCTTTCTCTGAAGGGAGGAAAGAATTTCCACTTTGACCATGGCCTTGTCTAAAAATTATCAGAGTCAGTGAACTCAGGGGGCTTCCATAGCCTTGGCAGCTCATGACAAGAGCCTAGGGTGATTACTGAGGCCATAAACAAGAGTGTCAATTTGTTAAGTCAACAACAGGAGTCACTGTGCACTTACTCCTCATGTAGGATCTTTGTCCTTAGTGTGCTGTACATTGAGATTTAATGTTATAACTAGTACTCAAGCAGTATTTTTCACTTTTTGTTTCTGTGTGGGAGCAAACTGTTGAAATCTTTACTTAATGTATGCTAAACTGATCTTCTGTATATGAAGAGAAACGAAAATGAATCTTGATGTGAATGGAAGGGGAGAGGGAGTGGATAAGGGGAGGGTTGCAGGTTGGAGGGACGTTATGGGGGGGAAGCCATTGTAATCCATATTCTGTACTTTGGAAATTTATATTCATTAAATAAAAGTTTTAAAAAAATGAAATTATCACATGATCTAGACCAACTTCTGGGGAAAAGAATTAAAAGCATGGTCTTAAAGAGACATTTTTACACACACATTCTTTGGAACATTATTCACAATGGCCAAAAGTGGAAGCAATACAAGTGTCCATCTATGGATGAGTAGATAAGCAGAAAGTGGTACATTCAAGGGGTCTCAAAGACTTCATGGAAAATACATACAATACATAGAGAAAGTATTGTTAACAAAATAAACATATCTTTCTATTTCATTTCCACAAACATTTTTAAGTTTTAAGCACCCATAATATATGTATGTAGATTTTTTTTAATTTTTAAAAATATTAATACATGCTGTAGTGTGGATGAGTCCTGAGGATGTAAGTAAAATAAACTTAAGTGAAATAAGATACCATACTATAATATTCCATATACATGTAAGATTCCACATATATGAGGTTATCTACCATCATAAAAGTCATAAGGACAGAAATTAGAATGACAGTTATCAGGTACTTGGAGGAGTCAGAAGGTTATTGCTTAATGTGAACAAAGTTACAGTTTTGCAAGATGAAAGAGTTCTGGGAAGGATGATTATGATGATTGCATGATAATATAAATGTATTTAATATCACTGAATTGACACTTAATGGGTAAAATGATAAATTTTCTGTTATGTGTTTCACCACAATTTATAGAATTTTTAGAAATAATAAGTTTGCAAAAGATCACACACACACACACAGAAAGAGAGGAAAAAAAGAGACAGGTGGAGAAAGAAACAGAGAGAGAATCTCTTGGTTTGTGATTTTTAATTCCATCATACTAAGTAAAAATTCCCTTTGAGATTGCAATACAGATTATATACAATTTATAATAGATATATTTTGCAAATATATATTGAAATATATCAAAGTCAAAATCAACTTTCTCAGAAGACAATATTATTGTCACATCTTGCTCAAATAGTGTGGCATTAAGTTACTATCATTGAATATACTCCGTATTGAACACACTATACTAGGTATAGAACAGAATCTTAGGCATGGGAAAATTTAAAATCTACTGAAAGGGAAAAAATACAAGTATGTACACTAGTAATTACACTATGGACTTGGGTACTATATGGAAGAGAAAACTGCATGTCATGGAGGAACACAGAAAGAAGAGGTCAGGTTAGTTTGGGGTCTAAGAAGTGGCCTCAGAGAAGAAGCTGATCTGAAACTTGAAGGTTAGGGAAAATATTGGTAGGCAGAGACATAGGGTTTCCACTCCAAATAAAACAATAGATAGAAAACATAGATGGTATTTCAAGAAAAGAGTACTGTCGGTTTGGAGTTGGGGCATAAGAGAACATAGCAGTCTTCTGGAGATAGGTAGAATCCACTTTTAATCTCATCTGACTCAATAAGAAATCAGCATAGGCTTTTGAGTTAGAGTAGCCACAAAATAAAGCTCCTTTTAATAATTTAAAGATGTAATATGCAAGGTTTACCTTAGAATGCATGTGAGATAATATCCAGGAAACTACTAGAAAAACACATGAGAATTAATGACCACTTAAAATGCTGAATTAGCAACAGAAATATAAACCAGAAGAGTGAGATATTGTGGAAAGTGTTACAAATAATATGTAGGGGGAAGAGGTAGTCCTAGATTGGAAGTGAAGAGGCAGCTTCCAATCTGGTTTTACTAGCCCCCTTTTAAAATAATTTTAAAATAATCTTGAAAGGCCGCTTACTATTTCAGAGCTTCAGTTTTCTCACCTTTAAAATTTGGAGGTTATACAGATATTTTGGGGGACTTTTAGCACCAGTGTTATAGAATGCTAAACTGAAATTATGGTTTGGGGAGACTCATCCCAAAACAAATGGTGGTCAAATCTTAAATCACAAAGGTGGAAAATGTCTAGAAGGATATATAAGCAACATAAAAGCCTTTTATCTCTCTTTGGTATGACAAACAGGCTATCTAGCAGTAACTGGTGCTGAAAAAAGGAAATGACATGGGAATATAGGAAGCAAACTAAGGGGATAGATATTTGCATTAAACAGTCCATCCATCACGTGGTTCTCTCTAACAAGCAGGTTACACTTTTCCTCCCACAGAAATTTAGTGATGCTCATTCAATCTGATGAGATTTGTTTCTGCCTCTCCTGCCATGTTCTCTACGTCCAGACCATGCTTTTGAAGCAAACCGGACCGGCCATTGATCTGGCAGAACAGTGGCACCAGAGAGGGTAGGCGCTGAGCAAGCCAAGATCTGTGTCTGTTTTGATTGCCCCACTGCTCTTGGCTTGAGTGATGGGCACTACCAACACTCCGGAAAGCCTGGAAGCAGGTGCAGTACCATTGCTTTTGTTGCCCAGCTCTGCAACACTAAAACTGGGCCAGGGAAATGCAGCTGCTCAGATAAGGCAGTGGTGAGAGATTGTTTCTAAATGGCTTTGTAGCTGACATTAGACGTAAATCATTATTGTTTATGAAGATACATCTCTCCTGTCATTTAGCATTCTACTGTTGGACAAACAGATTAAAGTACCAGAAGAACACAACATTTAGTAGGGTGCTAGTATAGAATTTCAAGAAAGTGTAATCCAAAGACAGCTAATTTGTGCCATACACTGCTACTTTTTAAGTTCCTCTGTTAATGAACTGTTCTTAACCAGCTACGAAAGTGGTCAAGACTTCTTTCTTTGATCCAACAAAATGCCCATATGTATCCATTTCATCCCGCTGACAGTAATGCCTTTCCTTATGAGTTTTCCTATGATTCTTTTAAGTAGTGATATGTGTTCTATTCCTTTTCACAACTGAATAAGAACTCATATCTAATTGCAGTTTGCCAAAAAGATGTAATTCTTCTCAAATATCAATAAACAGTGAGTTTATTTCTGCTATTCTTCACCTCTTTTGGAACATTAATCTTAGAAGGTTGTGGAAGTTACAATTTGGGTCAAAGTGGATATCCTGTACAGTAAATTCTGTTAGAGCAGGAAATTATTTTCTCTTTTGTTTACTGATGCCTAGAACTGGATCTGGCACCTAATAGATTCCCAAAAATTATTTACTAAATACATAAAAAGATGAATCATGGCATAATCAGGACTTTAGAGCTACATGAATACAGGTCAGAAATACAGAAAATTATTAATATCTCTAGACTAAGTGCTCCATTTAGGAGTTATTGTCTCTCATACAAGCACAGTTCTCAGAGTCCATAGAGGTGGTCCAGTAAAACTTGTTTCAAAGAAAAACACTTAGTAGATCTCAATATTCATTTGTTGTTGATGACAATAATATAGAGAAACCAACGGAATCCCTGAGAGTTCATGGAAACATCCATTCTTAGGACAACTTTGTTGGTAACCCTCTAGACACATCATTGAGAATCAAGATGACATGCACGTATGTAATTTGTGATAGCAATGGTTAGATGTATTTATATATAGAAAATATCTACAAACTTCTAATATCTATGTGCCCTAATGGTACTTAGCTACTTACATTCTAATCTGAGTTATGTGAGATAAAAGCTATTGTTCATTCTTCCAAAAATAGTTTCTACTGTATTATCTCAATATTTACTTATTTTAATATTAGTTGATAGAGCTAAGTTACATTTCCTTCCTGCATCCAGTCCAAATCCAAAAGGAACGCTTTTATTAATGCATATTTAGCAACTGATTGAAAATGAAGAACAGCTGAAATTTTATATCATATGGCATTTATGCAATTCAGAAAGCGCTGCAGTGGGTGAAATGTCTTTAATACAATAATTTTTAGGAGTTCTATAGCCATCTCGAAACTTTAGTAGAAGTACACAGATCTCCAGAGCAGAGTTAACCCATATGTGATAAATCAGCATACCAGTCTATGTACAGATACCTCAGAGAGGATAGAGAGGATAATAACCATAAAGGCTAAAATATATACACTCCTTACTGCTGGGAAGAATGAAAGCACAAGGCATTGTTAAAAGTAACAACATACGGCCGGTGCCGCGGCTCAGTAGGCTAATCCTCCGCCTAGCGGCGCTGGCACACCGGGTTCTAGTCCCGGTCGGGGCGCCGGATTCTGTCCCAGTTGCCCCTCTTCCAGGCCAGCTCTCTGCTATGGCCAGGGAGTGCAGTGGAGGATGGCCCAAGTGCTTGGGCCCTGCACCCCATGGGAGACCAGGATAAGCACCTGGCTCCTGCCTTCGGATCAGCACGGTGCACCGGCCTCAGCGGCCATTGGAGGGTGAACCAATGGCAAAGGAAGACCTTTCTCTCTGTCTCTCTCTCTCTCACTGTTCACTCTGCCTGTAAAAAAAAAAAAAAAGAAGTAACAACATAGACAGCAAAGCAACCCAAGGAGGAAACTTGTTAACAGCTAGCATGATTGAGGATTACCAGAGAATTGTTTACTTTATTTTAAAAAGTTATGTGAGAGGCAGGGAAATACAGACAGAAAGAAAATTATCATATGCTAATTCACTTCTTTTTTAAATTTTATTTTGTGTATACAAGTTTCATATATTTCATATATAAAGATTTAGGAACATAGTTACACCTCCCACCCCACCCTCCTTCCCACTCATGCTCCAACCCTTCTTCCTTCATCCTCTCCCATTCCTACTCTGATTTTTTACAAAGATCTATTGTCAGTTTACTTTATACTCATAACTCATTAACCCTATATTAAGTAAAGAATTCAACAAATAGTATGAAGAAAAAAAACACTGTTCCTCAACAGAAGAGACAACGGCTATAACCAACCATCAAATCTCAAAATGTCCATTTCACTCCAATACATTACATTTTAGGTACTTTATTAGTTATTCCAGGTCAGTGAAACCATATGATTCTATCTTTTTGTATAAGTGGTTTCCAGTTGCATCCATTTTGTTACAAAAGAAAGCATTTCATTTTTTACAGCTGAGTAGTACTCCATAGTGTATATATACCATAATTTATTTATTATTAATGAATATCTTACTTATTGTGAATTTGGCTATTATAAACATGGGGGTGCAGATAACTCTTTCATATGCTGATTTGTTTTGTGTACATTTCCAAGAGTGGGGTGGCTGGGTCATATGGTAGGTCTATATTTAGATTTCTAAGGTGTCTCCATACTATGTTCCACAGTGGCTGCACCAGTTTATATCGCCACCAACAATGGATTCGGGTAGTTTTTCCCCACATCCTGGCCAGCATTTGTTGTTTACTGATTTCCATATGAGAGCCATTCTAACTGGGGTGAAGTGAAACCTCCTTGTGGTTTTGATTTGCATTTTCATGATGGCTAGTGATCCTGAGCATTATTTGTTTCATGTGCCTGTTGGCCATTTGAATTTCCTCTCTTGAAAAATGGCTGTTCAAATCCTTTGCCCATTTCTTGACTGGATTTTTTGCTTTTTTGTTCCTGAATTTCTTGAGTTCTTTATGAAATGTCCCTTGTTGATAAAATGCCTGTAATGGCCAGGGCTGAGACAGGCTGAAGATGGGAGCCACGAACTCAATCCAGGTGTCCCATGTAAGTGGTAGAGAACAATTACCGGGGCCATAACCACTGCTTTCCAGGGTGTACATTCCCAGGAAGCTGGAACTGGGAGTGTAGGTAAGACTCAAACCCAGGTACTGGGATAGAAATTTCATAACTGTCATCTTAACTGCTAGGCCAAATACCCTCCCCTGATCAGTAAAGAATTAAGTGTAACTACTGGTAAATTTTATGGCAAACAAGTACAGTCCTGTCAGTACAACTGCCCCAGAACAAGGAGGGCAAAATGAATGAATCAACAAAGAGCATTCAGCGGAGTGTGCATGCATCTAAAGCTAGATCTGAGGTGCAACAGTGACAGAAAAGCACACAGTTGTGGTAATGGAGGGCCAACCAATGCCAGAGGGCATTTGATATCATAAGTATGCTCTATGCAGTTGAGTACTACTAGATAATCTGTGCATAATTTAACCCATATAAAGGTATGTCAAATTTAGTTGGGGGTGAGAGGAATGAGGGTAATCTAGTAAATACTAAGTTTTGCAAGAGAGAAATACATTTTTTTTGCAACTGGCAATGGAAATCAAGCCTGATATTTTTCCAAGTGGCCCTTTTTAAAGACTTTTCTTGTTTCTTCATATTGTAATTTTACTGTACCACTGAAAAAATATAGGAAGACTTAAGTTTCAGGGAAATGTACTCTAGTCTAAATGATTAATTGCTAATAACATCTGAAAAAATGGTGATCCAGATTGACTACAGAATTACATATAAAGTAAGAGAACATAAAGGTGAATGTTTTTATAATCTTCAAATATTAAATTACTTCATGTATCGGGTTGAACAGTTTCCCACAGAAATTCATGCCCACTTATAACCTGTGAATGTGACCTTTGTTGGTCTCTGCAAGTGTAATCAAGTTAAGACGAGATCATACTGGATTAAGAGAAGTCAAAAATCCAGTAGGACTGATGTCTATGTAAGGGGAGGGAAATTTGAACTGAGACCCAGACATACAGGGGAGAAGATGAGGTGAAGAGCAAGGCAGAGAAGGTATGAATTCTCAAGTCCAGGAATGCCAATGAATGCTGGCAGTCACCAAAAGCTGGGAGGGAAGCATGGGAATGGTTTCTTCTTTAGATCCTGAAACCACAAATTTTACTGAATCCTACATGAACTGTTCTCTACACAGACACACATGATGTTTAATGTATAAATTAAAAATTATAACCGATAGAAAAGAATAATTATAACAATGCAATGTAATAAAAGTTATTTAATATTTCTGAATTATTATTGATGTGATTTTCCATTTAAACTCTGGTTGACCACATGTAGCTGAAATTGTAGCAAGTGAAATCACAGATTAGGAGACTCTTGTGTAAAAAAACAAGAAAAGCACAAACATATAGATGAATCATTTCACTGAATAAGACATTTAACATCTGCATATAGAAATGCCTAAACAAAATTAAAAGACAAAGGATACAGGGGAGTATTTAAGTATGTCAGGCATAGAGTTAATGTTCTAAAAATTAATCCTTAGTACATAAAATGTACATAAAATATCAAGATTCATTTTCGATTCTCTTTATATACAGAAGATCAGTTTAGCATACATTAAGTAAAGATTTCAACAGTTTGCTCCCACACAGAAACAAAAAGTGAAAAATACTGCTTGAGTACTAGTTATAGCATTAAATCTCAATGTACAGCACACTAAGGACAAAGATCCTACATGAGGAGTAAGTGCACAGTGACTTCTGTTGTTGACTTAACAAATTGACACTCTTGTTTATGGCCTCAGTAATCACCCTAGGCTCTTGTCATGAGCTGCCAAGGCTATGGAAGCCCCCTGAGTTCACTGACTCTGATAATTTTTAGACAAGGCCATGGTCAAAGTGGAAGTTCTCTCCTCCCTTCAGAGAAAGGTACCTCCTTCTTTGATGACCCATTCTTTCCACTGGGATATCACTCGTGGAGATCTTTCATTTAGGGTTGTTTTTTTTTTTTTTTTTTTCCAGAGTGTCTTGGCTTTCCATGCCTGAAATACTCTCATGGGCATTTCAGCCAGATCTGCATGCCTTAAGGGCTGATTATGAGGCCAGAGTGCTGTTAGGACATTTGCCATTCTATGGGTCTGCTGTGTATCTCACTTCCCATGTTGGACCATTCTCTCCCTTTTTTATTCTATTAGCTAGTATTTGCAGACACTATTCTTGTTTATGTGATCCCTTTGGTTCTTAGTCCTATCATTACAATCTATTGTGAACAGAAATTGATCACTGGGACTAGTGAGATGGCATTGGTACATGCCACCTCGATGGGATTGAATTGGAATCCCCTGGTATGTTTCTAACTCTACTGTTTGAGGTAAGTCAGCTTGAGCATGTCCCGAATTGCACATCTCTTTCCTCTCTTATTCCCACTCTTATATTTAACAGCAATCACTTTTCAGTTAAGTTGCAGCACTTAAGAAGAATTGTGTATTGATTACAGTATTCATCCAAAAGTATTAAGTAGAACAAACAAACAAAAATACTAAGAGGGATAACATATTAAGCTGCTCATCAACAGTCAGGGTGAGGGCTGATCAAGTCACCATATATAAAGAGAAATGAAAATGAATCTTGATGTGAATGGAAGGGGAGAGGGAGTGGGAAAGGGGAGGGTGCGGGTGGGAAAGACATTATGGGGGGGAAGCCATTGTAATCCATAAGCTGTACTTTGGAAATTTATATTCATTAAATAAAAGTTAAAAAAAAAAGAAATAAAAATTTGGCTGGACTTGGAACCTAAGGATATTGGATTTGATCAAACATTTTTAAGCATATGTTGAAATGATCATATTGGTTTTTATTTTGGTGCCATTTAATGATTACTAAATTATTCAATCACATTATTAACTATGATTTTAATCACATTAAACAAGTTTACATATCAGAAGCTATGTTTTTGTTGTTATAAATAAACTTTAGTATTCTGTCAAAAAAATGTACATAAAATAAAAAGGTGGTACTAAGGACATGAGTAGACAGTTCATGAAAGAAGAAATAGAATGTCTAATAAATATACTAAAATTCTTTATATTACCAAAATAACTAAATACAAAATAAAAAACAACTAATTTACTTACCAAATTTATGAAAAATAGTAACAAAAACATGCATGGCCTTGCTTTAGCTACTTTGCATACTCATTTTACATAATGTCCCTAAAAGATAACTAAATTGTTGTTATGTTATTGTATTATCTTCACTGCATGAATGAGGAAACTGAGGCAATATATTAAAATCATTAATATAAGGCACTATTTTCTTCATATTATAAACAAAGAAGCCAAGTCACAAAATTAGTTGGGATTACTAAAATGGCGATCAACATAAAATACAGTTTGGAGGATAATTTAGCAAAATGTCTCAAGACATTATCAAAAGATGATTATATATTTTTACACAAACATTCCAATATCAGGAATTTTGCCTTAAAAACAAGAGGAATTAAGTGTTAACAAGTGCTATCTCTGCATAATTAAAATGCATTTTTTTTACAGGCAGAGTGGACAGTGAGAGAGAGAGAGACAGAGAGCATGTTCTTCTATACATTCCTCATATTGTTCTTTTTTCCAATCTCATCTGTGGCCTGTTCTTGCAAGAATTTTACACTTGTGGCATATATTATCATACATCTTTTCCCAACCTATTTTTCTATTTTTTGTGTCTTTGATTTTTTTCCTTAATTTATTTTAAATTTATTTTATGTTACCATATTTTATGCTCTCTTATAGGCCTTCTTAAATTTTCTGTGGAATGAGGACAGTATAAATATTTATTATATTTATTATTTGAATTTTTACAATATAAGCACAATGCTAAAACTGTAGAGTAAAAAGATAAATCATTTCTTTTTATATATTTAGAGTTTTAAAACTAGGAAAAAATAAAAATAGCAACTAGTAAATAACATAAAACAAAAACCAGTATAAATGATCTCTAGATGAATATAAAGCAAACATTTTGTTTTTAAGTTATTTTAATTGAGCTAAAGTATGATAATTTAATGCATGTATTCAATGGGTGGTGATCAGTGAAAATTTAAATTCCATGATCCCCAAGTACACATAAAAGGTGAATTGTGTCAAATTTCGTGTGCCACTCTGTTGTAAGCCCTTTTAAAATCTGGGTCCCTAGAGCTGTTTTTCCTTTTAACAGCTACACTTTGGAGACAGGTGATGGTGTGTTCAATCTCCATGGCTAAGTGTTTGATTTATTATTGATTTGGGAATATTATGTGTATGAAGTATAAAAGGACAAATAAGACAATGACATTTGGAGAGCAATAAAATCTGGGGGTAAGAGTTCAGAAGAAATTAAATATGTTCTGACAATTAATAAAAACAAATAAAAATTAAAAAGCACACATGCACTTAGATAAGTTCAAAATGTAGAGTTTCACATGTCTGAAGAGAAAATAAATCATTTTATTCAATATGGCCTCCATCAGGTGGCCCAGGGTATCATGTATAATTTTACACTTACCAGAAAGAAACATCAATACCTTGGCTAGAATCCAAAGGCATCCAAAGAGTGAAACCAAGATGATAAAAGGGTAAGAGGATTGAGCCTGTGAAGAGAGATTAGAGGAAATTAATGTGTACAACAAGGAGAAAAAGAAGAGACAGAATTTTCCTTAAAAACTTGACGAAAAGTATCAAAAGTTGGAGCCTCAAACAGAAGAAGGTAATCATGAGTGACTTAACCACTAATCATGGTAGGCATCAGTTTAGGGTTCAAGATATTTTGGTTGCTCACAAATTCAGCAGAAAACTAATATAATAATTAACATATAAAAATGAATCAAGCATGGCTGATACCTGTCTTGGCACTAACACATTTGTAAAACATTTTTAATGTTTTCATGAAGAAAGGAACCTATAATGACAAATGTGCCTAGAGCACGAAAGAATGTGGCCCTAGAACTGCTCCTGCAAATTTTAGAGAAATAGTAGATCAAAGTAATCTCCATGAAAGGTTGTTGAGTGCTAAGCACAGATGATTTGGGGGTTGGTTGGGAGATATTCTGAGCTGAGACTAAAAGAGAGAAGAGGCTCACAAAACAAACAGAAAGCCCCTGGTCACCCTGTGCATCTGGGAAAATCCAATGGTATTGTTTGATGTCTTTTCATGTGTAGCACACTCATATAATTAATGCTCATGATAGTGCTCTGAGGTAGGATTTGTTATCCCTCTTTCACAGATGAGAAAGTTGGAGCTCTGTAAGATTACATAGCTCAGCATTGCTACATAGCCAGCACTGGAGTGATACTCAGACCTGGATCTGATTCCAAGCAGCCAAAATCATTTCTCATTCCAAGTTAACACACATCACAATCCACAAGAATATAAACAGTCTCTTTAACAAATGGTGCAGGGAAAATTGGATCTACATGTGCAGAGGTATAAGACAAAACCGCTACCTTACATCTTTATACAAAAAAATGAGCCCAAAATGGATCAAGGATCTAAATATATGACTGATACCATCAAATTAGTAGAGGAGAACAATAGGGAAACTCTACAAGATATTGGCATAGGCAAAGACTTTTTTGAAAAGACCCCAGAAGCATAGACAATCAAAGCAAAAATAGAAATTGGAATTACATCAAGCTAAAAAGCTTCTGAACTGCAAAGAAAACACCAGTAAAGTGAAAAGCCAATCAACAGAATGGGAGAAAATGTTTTTAAACTGTGAAACTGAAAAAGTATCAATATCCAGAATCTATCAAGAGCTCAAAAACTCAATAACAAGACAAACAATCCAGTTAAGAAATGTGCAAAGGACTTGAACAGGCATTTTTCAAAGAGGAAATTCAAATGGCCAACAGACAAATGAAAAACAGCTCAGGATCACCAGCTATCATGGAAATACAAATCAAAACCACAGTGAGGTTTCACTTCATCCCAATTAGAATGGCTCTCACCCAGAAATCAATAAACAGCAAATGCTGTCAAGGATGTGAGGGAAAAGGTACCCTAATTCACTGTTGTTGGGAATGTGAACTAATACAGCCATTGTGGAAGACAGTATGGAGACACCTCAGAAAGCTGAAAAAAAGATCCACCATATGATTCAGCAATCACACTCTTGGGAACTTACCCAAGGGAAATGAAACAAGCATACAAAAGAGTTATCTGTGCCCCCATGTTTATTGCAGCTTAATTCACAATAGCTAAGATATGGAATCAACACAGATGTCCACCAACTGATGACTGGATAAGGAAATTTTGGTATATATATGATACGGAATACTACTCAGCTGTAAAAAAGAATAGAATGTTTTCTTTTGCAACAAAATGAATGGAACTAGAAACCATTACACTTAATGAAATAATTCCATCTCCAAAAGACAAATGCCTTATGCTTTTCCTGATCTGTGGTAACTAATAGAGTACAAAAAATGTAATGGATAAGAGTGACATTGACATTTTGAGATTTGGTGATTGGTTATAGCCCTTGTATCTACAGTTGAGAAACAGTGTTTTTTTTTTTTTCTTATTAATTGTTGAACTCTTTATTTAGTGTATGGTTAGTCATATGACTATAAAATAAACTGAAAGTAGACCATTGTAAAAATTGAGTGGGAATGTGAGAGGGAGGAGTAAGAAGAGTTGGAGTGTGAGCAAGAGGGAGGGTAGGATGGGAAGTCTCACTATGTTATTAAATCTGCAAATATGAAATGCATGAAATTTGTTCTCCTTAAGTTTAAAAAATAGTTTTAAAAAAGGCATGATAGTAATAATTCCAAAAAAGAAAAAAATAGAAAACAGAAGAAAGGAAAATGATAATCACTTTCACTCATCCCACACCATCTCTATCCTGACTCCTCTTCATGCCACCAAGGCCTTTATGATACACAGAAACCAATGCCTAGGTAGTTTTGTCAGATACTTCTTTTTTAAAAAGATTTATTTTATTTAATTGAAAGATAGAGTTACAGAGAGGCAGAGAGAAAAAGAGAGAGCGGTCTACCATCTGCTGGTTCACTCCCCAGATGGCCACAATGGCCGGAGCTGCACTGATCCGAGGCCAGGACCCAGGAGCTTCTTCCAGGTCTCTCACGTGAGTGCAGGGGCCCAAGGACTTGGACCATCTTCTACTGCTTTTCCAGGCCATATCAGAGAGCTGGATCAGAAGAGGAGCAGCTGGAACTAGAACTGGTGCCCCTGTGGGATGCTGGAGCTTCAGGCCAGGGTTTTAACC
The DNA here is from genome assembly GCF_051225735.1 of Oryctolagus cuniculus. Classification (NCBI taxonomy): domain Eukaryota; kingdom Metazoa; phylum Chordata; class Mammalia; order Lagomorpha; family Leporidae; genus Oryctolagus; species Oryctolagus cuniculus. Next base: position 71,349,500 of record NC_142871.1, on the reverse strand, counting down.
CACTGTGCCACAGTGCTGGCCCCATCAGTTATTTCTTAAACACAGCTCTACATTTATAAAAAATTATTTTTTTGAGTGGCTAGAGGACTGAGAAACAGAATGGGGGCAGGGCAGAGGATCCACAGAGAGAGCACTCCAACTCTGTGTTTCACTCCTCGCATGTACACAGTTGTCAGGAGGCCAACTCCAGGAGCTGGGAATGTAATGCAGATCGCCTACATGGGTAGCAGGAACCCAAGTACTTGAGCCATTATTACCTGCTGCTTCCCAGGGCCTCCATTACTAGGAAACTGGAATCATGAGTCATAGCTGGGAATTGAATCCAGATGCTCTACTATGAGATGAAGGAGTTCTGCTCATTGACTTAACCAGCAGGCCCAACACCCACATCACAGCTATACTTCTAAAACTTTCATTTTTTTTATTTTTTTTTTATTTTTGACAGGCAGAGTGGATAGTGAGAGAGAGAGACAGAGAGAAAGGTCTTCCTTTTGCCATTGGTTCACCCTCCAATGGCCACCGCGGCTGGCACACAGTGCTGATCCGAAGCCAGGAGCCAGATGCTTTTCCTGGTCTCCCATGTGGGTGCAGGGCCCAAGCACTTGGGCCATCCTCCACTGCACTCCCGGGCCATAGCAGAGAGCTGGCCTGGAAGAGGGGCAACCGGGACAGAATCTGGCGCCCCGACAGGGACCAGAACCCGGTGTGCCAGCGCCGCTAGGCGGAGGATTAGCCTAGCGAGCCACGGCGCAGGCTAAAACTTACATTTTAAAGTTCAAATTTTCTTTTGTATTGTCTCTTATAAGAAAATGAGATTCATTTGTGATTATGAACCCTTTCATTGCTTGAATCTACTTTTGTAAATGATTTAGATCCCATTGATATGAACTAATGAGATATATACCTTTCTAAGGCTTTTCATCTAATTTTTTGGAATTTTAGCTTTACAGTATTCTTAGGGAGTAGAATAGAGGAGTGATGATGGATGGGGGAGTGGAATAGCTGGGCAGGGGGGATGATCAAAGATCATGCTCAAATAAGGATATTTATTTAAAACCAGGTCTTCTAGATTGACCAAAACTCATGTGGTGATACACACTCTGATAATGTATTGTAGGAGGAAACTCCCAGGAGTTGATAGAATGTTTGTGGATTGTCATATTTCTTGGGATTTCATACTATGTAATCACAGGCTATTAGAATAATTGAATCAGCAGAAGTAACTATTTTATTAAAAGAATTGGCAAAATTGGTAGTCTATAGAATTTCTCTTAGATATAATATCATATATTTTTGGAGAAGAAATGTTGAGTGAACTTCCTAGTGTGGAAGATGACATCTCTAGGTTACCTTACAACTTTTTTTTTCTTTTTTCTTTTTTTTTATTTTTATTTAATGAGCATAAATTTCCAAAGTACAGCTTAAGGACCACAATAGCCTCCTCCCCCCCATATCTTCCCTCCCCCCAACAACGCTCCCCTCTCCCACTCCCTCTCCCCTTCCCCTTCATATCACGATTAATTTTCAATTATCTTTATATACAGAAGATCAATTTAGCGTATGTTAAGTAAAGATTTCCACATTTTGCTCCCACACAGAAACACAAAGTGTAAAATACTATTTGAGTACTAGTTATAGCATTAATTAAACACCTAAGAGTACTTGTGTATTAATTACAGAGTTCAACCAATAGTTTTAAGTAGAATATAAAATGCATCTTTTGTGTGTTGTGGCTTCCCCCCCGACCTCCCTCCCTCCCATGGCCCTCCCCTCACCCACTCCCTCTCCCATCCCGCCCTTCATCACGTTTCATTTTCAATTACCTTCATATATTGAAGATCAACTTAGTATATACTAAGCAGGGATTTCAACAGGTTGCACTCACACAACCGAACCAGGTATAGGGTATTGTTCGACTAGTAGTGTTGTTTTTGAGTTTCATAGTTAAACATATTAAGGATAGAGATCCTGTGTGGGGAGCATGAACCCAGTGACTCCCTTTGTTGATTTAACAATTGGCACTCTTATTTATGATGTCAGCAATCACCCGAGACTCTTGCTATGAGCTGTCTAGGCTATGGAAGCCCCTTGAGTTCAGCAACTCTGAATTTGTTTAGTCAAGGCCATATCACAGTGGAGGTTCCTTCCTCCCTTCAGAGAAAGGCACCTCTCTCCTTGATGGCCTGATCCTTCTGCTGGGGTGTTGTTCACCAGGATCCTTCATTTAGATTGTTTTTTTTGCTACCGTGTCATGGCTTTCCATGCCTGCGAGACTCTCATGGACCTTTTAGTCAGATCCGAATGTCCCAAGGGTTGATTCTGAGACAGGAGTGCTGTTTTGGGCATTTGCCATTCTATGAGTCTGCTGTGTGACCTGCTTCCCCCGCAGGATCATTCTCTCCCTTTTGATTCTATCTTTCATTATTTGCTTACACTGGTCTTATTTGTGTAATCTCTTTGCCACTTACCCTATCTTTTTGATCAGTTGTGTATTTATATTTGTCACTTTACCAAGTGTGCTGGCATTGGTACCTGCCTCCTTGGTAAGGTTGAGTTGAAATCCCCTGGCACATTTCCAGTTCCACCATTGGAGGTAGGTCTGAGTGAGTATGTGCCATCCTATATATCTCCTCCCTCTCTTATTCCTACTCCCATGTTCCACAGAGATCAATTTTCTGTTAATTTTTAAACGCTTAAGAATGGTTGTGCATTGATTGCAGAGTTCAACCAGTGGTCTTGTGTAGAGCAAATCGAGCAACAACAACAACAACAAAAATACTAAAGGAACAAAATAGTAAGTTGTTCCTCAATAGTCTAGCCAAGGGCTGCTCATGTCATTGTCTCTCATAGTGTCCATTTCACTTCAGTGGGTATCATTTTAGGTGCTCGTTTAGTTGCCATCGATCAGGGAGAACATGTGATATTTATCCCTTTTGGACTGGCTTATTTCACCCAGCATGATGTTTTCCAGCTTCCTCCATTTTGTTGTAAATGCCCGGATTTCATTGTTTTTTACTGCTGTATAGTGTTCCATAGAGTACATATCCCATAGTTTCTTTATCCAGTCATCTGTTGATGGACATTTAGGTTGATTCCATGTCTTAGCTATTGTGAATTGAGCTGCAACAAATATTGAGGTGCAAATGGCTTTTTTCACCCCTTTAATTCCATTTGGGTATATTCCAAGGAGTGGGATGGCTGGGTCCTGTGGTAGTGCTATATTCAGGTTTCTGAGGACTCTCCAGACTGTCTTCCACAGTGGCTTTACCAGCTTGCATTCCCACCAACAGTGGATTAGTGTCCCCTTTTCCCCACATCCTCACCAGCATCTGTTGTTGGTTGATTTCTGTATGTAAGCCAATCTAACCGGAGTGAGGTGGTATCTCATTGTGGTTTTGATCTGCATTTCCCTGATGGCTAGGGATCCTGAGCATTTTTTCATGTGCCTGTTGGCCATTTGGATTTCCTCTTTTGAAAAATGTCTGTTAAGGTCCTTGGCCCATTTTTTTATTGGGTTGTTTGTTTTGATTCTGTGGTGTTTTTTGATCATTGTGTAGATTCTAGTTGTTAGTCCTTTATCTGTTGTGTGGTTTGCGAATAACGTTTCGAATTCTGTTGGTTGCCTCTTCGCTTTCCTGACTGTTTCCTTTGCTGTTAAGAAACTCTTCAATTTGAGGTAATCCCATTTGTTTATTTTATCTTTGATTACCCATGCCTGTGGGGTCTTCTCCAGGAATTCTTCGCCTATTCCGATATCTTGAAGGGTTTTCCCTATGCTCTCAATTAGTTTCATGGTGTCATGGCACATCTCTAGTTCTTTGATCCATGTTGAGTGGATTTTTGTATAAGGTGTAAGGTAGGGGTCTTGCTTCATACTGCGACATGTGGACATCCAGTTTTCCCAGCACCATTTATTGAAGAGGCTGTCCTTGTTCCAGGGGTTGGTTTTAGGTCCTTTGTCGAATATGAGTTGGTTATAGATGTTTGGATTGATCTCCGGTGTTTCTATTCTGTTCCATTGGTCTATCCATCTGTTTTTGTACCAGTACCAGGCTGTTTTGATTATAACTGCCCTGTAGTATGCCTTGAAGTCTGGAATTGTGATGCCTCCAGCCTTGTTTTTATTATTGAGGATTGCTCTGGCTGTTCTGGGTCTCCTGTTTCTCCATATGAATTTCAGCATCATTTTTTCTAGGTCTTTGAAGAATGACTTTGGTATTTTGATTGGTATTGCATTGAACTTGTAAATTGCTTTTGGGAGAATGGACATTTTGATGATATTGATTCTTCCAATCCATGAGCATGGCAGGTTTTTCCATTTTTTTGTGTCATCTTCTATTTCTTTCTTTAGTGTTTTATAATTTTCATCATAGAGGTCTTTGACCTCCTTGGTTAAATTTATTCCAAGGTACTTTATTGTTTTTGTGGCTATCGTGAATGGGATTGATCTTAGTAGTTCTTCCTCGGCCCTGGCATTGTCTGTGTATACAAAGGCTGTTGATTTCTGAGCGTTGATTTTGTATTTTGCTACTTTACCAAACTCTTCTATGAGTTCCAGTAGTCTCTTATAGGAGTTTATTGGGTCCCCTATATATAGTATCATGTCATCTGCAAACAGGGATAGTTTAACTTCCTCCTTTCCCATTTGTATCCCTTTAATTTCTTTTTCTTGCCTGATGGCTCTGGCTAACACTTCTAGGACTATATTGAATAGCAATGGTGAGAGTGGGCATCCCTGTCTGGTGCCAGTTTTCAATGGAAATGCCTCCAACTTTTCCCCATTCAATATGATGCTGGCCTTTGGTTTATCATAGACTGCCTTAATTGTGTTGAGGAATGTTCCTTCTAACCCCAATTTGCTTAGGGTTTTCATCATGAAAGGGTGTTGTATTTTGTCAAATGCTTTCTCTGCATCTATTGAGATAACCATATGATTTTTGTTTCTCAATTTATTAATGTGATGTATTACATTGATTGACTTTCAAATATTGAACCATCCCTGCATACCATGGATAAATCCCACTTGGTCCGGGTGAATGATCTTTCTGATGTGTAGTTGGATTCGGTTTGCCAGAATTTTATTGAGTATTTTTGCATCTATGTTCATCAGGGAGATAGGTCTGTAGTTTTCTTTCTCTGTTGTGTCTTTTCCGGGCTTAGGAATTGAGGTGATATTGGCTTCGTAGAAGAATTTGGGAGGATTCCCTCTCTTTCAATCTTTTGGAATAATTTGAGAAGAACTGGGGTTAGTTGTTCTCTAAATGTCTGGTAAAATTCGGCAGTGAAGCCATCCGGTCCTGGGCTCTTCTTTTTCGGTAGTGCGTTTATTACTGATTCAATTTCTTCCATGGTTATGGGTCTGTTTAGATTTTCTATATCTTCACGGCTCAGTTTAGGAATGTTGTATTTGTCCAGGGATCTATCCATTTCTTCCAGGTTCCCCAATTTGTTAGCATACATCTCTTTGTAGTAGTTTCTGATGATTCTTTTTATTTCTATTGTTTCTGTCGTTACATTTCCATTACTATCGTTGATTTTACAGATTTGGGTCTTCTCTCTCCTTTTTTTTGGTTAGTTGGGCCAATGGTGTGTCAGTTTTGTTTATTTTTTTCAAAGAACCAGCTCCTGGTTTTGTTGATCTTTTGTGTTGTTTTTTGGTTTCAATTCTGTTTATTTCTTCTCTGATCTTTAGTATTTCTTTCCTCCTTTTGGATTTGGGCTTGATTTGCTGCTGTTTTTCTAGATCCTTGAGGTGCATGGAGAGTACATTTGTTTGGTTCCTTTCCAGCTTCTTGATGTAGGCACTAATTGCTATAAACTTTCCTCTTAGCACTGCTTTTGCTGTGTCCCACAGGTTTTGATAAGCTGTGTTATCATTTTCATTTGTTTCTAGAAATCTTTTGATTTCTCTTTTAATTTCTTCGATGACCCACTGTTCATTTAGGATCATGTTGTCCATTCTCCACATATTTGCATATGGTGTAGAGATTCTTGAGTTGTTGATTTCAAGTTTCACTGCTCTATGGTCTGAGAAGCTGCATGGTATAGTTTCAATTTTTTTGAATTTGTTGAGGCTCCCTTTGTGGCCTAGTATATGGTCAATCCTAGAGAATGTTCCATGTACTGGGGAGAAATACGTGAACTCTGTGTCTGTGGGGTGGAAGGTTCTGAAGATATCTATTAGGTTTATTTGGTCTATGGCGTCATTTAGCTCAGTTGTTTCCTTGTTGAATTTCTGTCTGGTTGATCTGTCCATTGGTGAGAGTGGGGTGTTGAAGTCCCCTGCAACTATTGTATTTGAGTCTGTATCTCCCTTTAAATCCTTTAGTAATTCTTTCAGGTAGCCAGACACCCTGTAATTAGGTGCATATACATTTATAATAGTAATATCTTCCTGTTGGATAGATCCTTTAATCATTATATAGTGCCCTTCTCTGTCTCTTTCAATAGTTTTTATGTTAAAGTCTATTTTTTTCTGATATTAGAATGGCCACACCAGCTATTTTTTGATTTCCATTAGCTTGGAGTATCTTTTTCCATCCGTTCACTTTCAGTCTGCGTGCATCTTTGCTGATGAGGTGTGTCTCCTGAAGGCAGCATATAGATGGATTCTCTTTCTTTATCCAATCAGCTAGTCTATGTCCCTTTGTCGTGGAATTAATACCATTCACATTCAGTGTGATTACTGTTAAGTACTGTCTTTTCCCCTTCATGTTTCCTGAAACGAGCTGTTTATGTATTTTGAACTTTGTGGGTTACTCTACATTCGCTTTTTTTTTGCAGTGAAGTTCTTGTTTTTGTATTTCTGTGTGCAGCACGTCTTTGAGCAAGTGTTGTAGGGTAGGACGCGTGGATACAAATTCTTTCAGTTTCTGTTTGTCGTGGAAGATCTTTATTTCCCCTTCATTCATAAATGATAGCTTTGCAGGATATAGTATTCTAGGTTGGCATTGTTTGTCTTTTAAAACTTGAAATATATCATGCCATTGTCGCCTTGCCTGTAGTGTTTGTGATGAGAAGTCTGGGGTGAGTCTGATTGACTTACCCCTGAATGTGATTTGTCGCTTTTCTCTGGCACATTTTAGGATTTGTTCTTTGTGTGTCACTGAACTGAGTGTTGCCACAATGTGTCATGGTGAATTTCTCTTCTGGTCTACTCTGTTCTGAGTCCTGGCTATCTGTTGTATTAGTGTGTTGTTATCCAGCTGCCTTTGTTTAAAGTTTTCTGATATTATTTCGTTGAAGATGCCTTCTAATCCATTCTCTCTTTCCACCCCCTCAGGGACTCCTATTATCCGAACATTACACCGCTTGATTAAATCTTGTAGGTCTCCAACCGTATTTTTTAATTTTTTAATTTCTTCGTCCTGCGATTAAACTGACTGTATTATTTCTGGAAGTTTGTCTTCGAATTCTGATATTCGGTCTTCTATTTCATCTGTTCGATTTCCGAGGGATTCCACAGTGTTTTTTATATGGTCAATTGAGTTTTTCAGTTCTAGTATCTCATTCTGGCTTCTCTTTAGGATCTCTAATCCCTAGGCTTGTTTTTCATTCAGCTCTTGACACTGTTTCTCATTATTTCTAAGTATTCTGATTATTAATTTTCTGAATTCTTTTTCTGGCATGTTTTCAACTTCTTCTTCTTCTGCCTCTGTTATGGTTGGTTTAGCCTGCTCCATTGGCAAATTTATATGTTCTTCTATTTTTTTTTTGTTTTTTGTTTTGTTTTGTTTTGTTTTTTGGCATTCCGTCTGGGTGATTTTTCAGGTTGATTTCCCTCTACTATAGGCTGCTGTGAGTCTCTACCAATATCCAGTGTAATCAGGCTGCTCTACACAGCCCACAGGTAAACAGACAGGATGGCTGCTTTCTGCCCACTGCAGCTCTGGATCCTGCGCTTTTGCTTTTTCCTACCAGCAGGCGCTATTCAGTTTTTTTTTTTTTCTTGTAACTTGAGTAGTCAGGTGTCAGGGCTTTGAGCTGCCCTCCCTCAAGCAAGAAGTGTCCTGTTGCTCTGCTCCACCTTTGGGCTCCACCTCCAAAGGTTAGTATGGAGGCAAAGACAGTTCTCCTTTAAGCCCAAATGTAAACAGACAAAATGGTTGCTTCCTGCTTGCTGGAGCTCAGGGGAGGCGCCAAGAGATACTGGCTTACTCAGTCTCTCAATTAGTACCCCTGAATTGTGCACTCTCTCCGCAGGCACCACTCACTCTGTTCTGTTTTCTATTTCCTCCCCCCACTCAGTCATGCGTGTCTCAGTGTCCATCCCAGGGTGTGTTGGAGGAGGGGCGGCGGCAGCTGTGCTGCGGTGCTGGGCGAGCACCCCGTCTCACCTCGTCTTCCAGTGCTGGTGCGTACACACTTTTGCTGGTGTCCTGAGTCTCAGCCGTCCGCGTCCTCCTCGCGTGTCCACCCTATCTCCCCAGTTTCAGGAAGGGCTTTTAGATCCTTAAAAACTACAAATTCTCACCCCTCTTTGAACCTTCCCTTAGTGGACCTTCGCTGTGCTCCTTCCCTCTCTATTCCGCCATCTTCCGAGCTCAAGTCTACCTTACAACTTGAAACCTCCATGCCCTACAAAGCATGAAACACCATGCTGGGTTTCAGTGTGCCAAGTTTGGCATGGAACTGAATTACTCTTGCAAAAGCCAGGAGATTCATTTGAAGTTTACAGATGATACAGATGAAGAGCAAAAATCCAGCCAGAATGATCAGAAGAGCTGAGTGTCTGAGAAAGAAGCCTGGGAGATTTTAGATATAGGAAATATATATATATTTTTAAAGATTTATTTATTTGAAATTCAGAGTTACACAGAGAGAGGAGAGGCAGAGAGAGAGAGAGAGAGAGAGAGACAGGTCTTCCATCCAATGGATCACTCCCCAGATGGCCGCAACGGCAGAGCTGTGCCGATCCAAAGCCAGGACCCAGGAGCTTCTTCCGGGTCTCCCACATGGGTGCAGGGGCCCAAGTACTTGCGCCATCTTCTACTGCTTTCCCAGGCCATAGCAGAGAGCAGGATTGGAAATGAAACAGCCAGGACTAGAACCAGAGCCCATATGGGATGCCGGTGCTTCAGGCCAAGGCATTAACCTGCTGCACCACAGCGCCAGCCCAGGAAATATAATTTTTAAGTTATTTACTACACAATTGGCAAAGCCAACTTCCTTTCTCCCTCAGAGTCTTCAATAAAGTCTATATATCTCAATGGTGCTTTGGGAGGGAAGATTCTTTTTGAGGAACTCAAAATGATGCTGACTTGTGAGAGTTAACTCGAGGACCGGAGGTATGAGCTGGAAGACCAGGGACAGAAACATCTGGGTCTGATTTAAACTTTAATCCAAATACAATACAATACGTTGGGAAAACCAAAAGCATCCATACTCATGCATTACTAAATATACAAGGAAATTAGTGTTTCTGACAGTGAAGTTCTTTGAAAGCTCAAGACTGAAAAACCAAAACACAAGTATGCTAGAAATTCATTTTCCATTAGTGACTTTTGTCATCAGTGTTAGACTCATATAAAACCAGTTGGTCTGACTTCATTTTGATAAATTCAAGGCTTTTAACTGTAATATATTTGATTCAATGATTCACATCAACTTGGATAAATTTGATTTTCTTACAGTGATGCTTATTGTTGTTACTATAAAAATGAAGGTGAGAAGTATTATCAATCTTTTGGTGAAACAACTACTCTCAACTAAATATTGATTTGACTGGACAAGTAGATATGATAATTCCCTTCTTACTGACTATGTTACAATTCCTTGATGTGCTGCATAAACCTTTTTCAAATTCACTTCTATGGCTTATCATTCAACTTTATCAATTTTATCCTATAAAATCAAAATTGCTTATTTAGATCTCTGTGTTTTCCTTAGAAAATCGCTATCTTGTTTAAGTATTGGTTGATCTATGCTGGCAAAGTAAACACTTGATAGAGACACATACTTTGGGTAATCCATGTGTGCAAAGCCCCTTCTTTTTTTTTAAATTTATTTTTTACTTAGTAAATATAAATTTTCAAAGTACAGTTAATGGATTACAATGGTTTCCCCACCCCATAACTTCCCTCCCACTCACACCCCTCCTATCTCCCGCTCCCTCTTCCCTTCCATTCACATCAAGATTCATTTTCAATTCTCTTTATATACAGAAGACCAATTCAGTATATATTAAGTAAAGATTTCATCAGTTTGCACCCACACAGAAACACAGAGTGTAAAATACTGTTTCAGTACTAGTTATAGCATTACTTCACATTGGACAACACACTAAGGACAGATCCCACATGAGGAGTAAGTACACAGTGACTCCTGTTGCTGACTTAAAAATTTGACACTCTTGTTTATGGCATCAGTAATCTCCCTAGGCTCTAGTCATGAGTTGCCAAGGCTATGGAAGCCTTTTGAGTTCTCTGACTTCGATCTTATTCCGACAGGGTCATAGTGAAAGTGGAAGTTCTCTCCTCCCTTCAGAGAAAGGTACCTCCTTCTTTGATGACCCGTTCTTTCCACTGGGATCTCACTCGCAGAGATCTTCCATTTAGGTCTTCTTTTTTTTTTTTTTCCAGTGTCTGGCTTTCCATGCCTAAAATACTCTCATGGGCTCTTCAGCCATATCCAAATGCCTTAAGGGCTGATTCTGAGGCCAGAGTGCTATTTAGACATCTGCCATTCTATGAGTCTACTGTGTATCCCGCTTCCCATAATGGATCATTCTCTCCCTTTTTGATTCTATCAGCTAGTATTAGCACACACTAGACTTGTTTATGTGATCCCTTTGACTCTTAGACCTATCAGTGTGATCAATTGTGAACTGAAATTGATCACTTGGACTACTGACTTGGCATTGGTACATGCCACCTTCATGGGATTGTATTGGGATCCCCTGGCATGGAAATGAAACAGCCAGGACTAGAACCAGAGCCCATATGGGATGCCGGTGCTTCAGGCCAAGGCGTTAACCTGCTGCACCACAGCGCCAGCCCAGGAAATATAATCTCCACCATTTGGGGCAAGTCTGATTGAGCATGTCCCAAATTGTAGCCCCTTCTTTTTCTTCATGTAGTTGTTCTTTATGAGACTTGCTTTAGATTTCCACTTCCTTTATTTTACAAAGCAGCCAGGAAGATAGTTGAGTTTTAACATGTAATCCCTGGAGTTTCATTTGCTTTCTAGCAATGACCTGGAACTACTGGGTCACATCTAATTAATGTGGTATTGGCAGAACACACTAAACAGAAGTTGTCAAAACTAAATGACTAAACATTCAGATTCAGGATTTAATTATATGTTCTACTCCCAAGAGCTATTGCAAATAGAGTATAACTGCTTCAAGTCTACAGTGTCCAAAGCTATTTACAAAAAATTGTTGATTTTTTTAAATCAGAGAGTGTGTTGCCAGCATATAGTTTCATATGGGATTTTATTTAACTTTGTCAATAAATATTTGATGCCTTATGCATATGACACCTCTTCCCCTAGAACCCAAAATAAATATGAGATGAAGCATTTTTTTCCAATAATTTTGCCCCAAAAGTTTTGACAAGAAAAAAAGTGAACTTTTGTCCCTATATTATTCAAATTGACTGTTGACATTAATGAAGCTCACTGAATTAGCTTGCCTTTTTCAGCTACCCAATGTAAACACACTCATAGCACAATATCTTTGCAAATTCCACACTATATTTGCCAACCATAAAATCTCTGCAAACATTGGACAGGAACACCTCTTGCTACCTGGTAACAGTGTTTATAAAGGTATTTATTCAGATAAGTTGTCTAAGGCATTTAAAAAAATATTCATCAGAAAGGATTTCAAAATGTTTTCTAACAACCTGAACTCTTAACTCTTTGTTCTGTGGAGATAGTGTCAATGGCCAGATTTATGCAAGAACCGTGATGAAGTGGTATGAGGCAATTATTCATATAATTGCTTCATTGTCAAAATTCATTTTTCAGAATATTTCTGTAAGATATATTACTCTACAGTAAAACGTTTTTTTAAAAAAAAACTAGCATTAACTTTCTGAATATACATATGACTTTCATAGCATCATTGTGATCATTTTGTTTTACTTTCTCAAATTCTTCCCTGCCCAATACCCAAGGACCATATAAATTCCTCCCATTTTCTTGAGGCTTGGTTGAAGCAGTTTTGTTCAGGACTCAGTGGTAGTAGCTCCTAACTTTGACCTCTTTATTGTAGGAGCCTATTTGGACTCAGTTCTATGGCAATTCCATGAGATTTAAGTAATGACTGATGTCCAATTATTCCTCTTGCCTTATCCTTGACATTTACTTGTATTGAAGTCTGGATCTGGGGACCCAGCAAGAATTAATTTCTAAGAATTTTCTTCACATGTGTCCCTATGATCAGTGTCCTGATCCAGGCCTGTTTCCTAGAGAGAATGGATGTCTTCCTCTCCTGCCAAAAATGTGGCCACAGGATTACAATAACCCCTGCTTTAGAGTTCCACTCTTGTTGCTACTGATAGAAGCCAATCTAGTTTGTCATTGTTCTGCTGTGAGTTAAATGCCGCAGAGTATAATTCCTTCCTCTGAATTTTTTTAAAGCTACAGGTAATTCCTTTTTTTTTTAAACTTTTATTTAATGAATATAAATTTCCAAAGTACAGAATATGGATTACAATGGCTTCCCCCCCATAACGTTCCTCCCACCCGCAACCCTCCCCTTATCCACTCCCTCTCCCCTTCCATTCACATCAAGATTCATTTTCAGTTCTCTTTATATACAGAAGATCAATTTAGCATACATTAAGTAAAGATTTCAACAGTTTGCTCCCACACAGAAACATAAAGTGAAAAATACTGTTTGAGTACTAGTTATAACATTAAATGTCAATGTACAGCACACTAAGGACAAAGATCCTACATGAGGAGTAAGTGCACAGTGACTCCTGTTGTTGACTTAACAAATTGACACTCTTGTTTATGGCATCAGTAATCACCCTGGGCTCTCGCCATGAGCTGCCAAGGCTATGGAAGCCCCCTGAGTTCACTGACTCTGATCATATTTAGACAAGGCCATGGTCAAAGTGGAAGTTCTTTCCTCCCTTCAGAGAAAGGTACCTCCTTCTTTGATGGCCCCTTCTTCCCGCTGGGATCTCACTCACAGAGGTCTTTGATTTAGTTTTTTTTTTTTTTTTTTTTTCTTTTCTTTTTTTTTTTTTTTTCCACAGTGTCTTGGCTTTCCACCTGAAATACTCTCATGGGCTTTTCAGCCAGATCTGCATGCCTTAAGGGCTGATTCTGAGGCCAGAGTGCTGTTTAGGACATCTGCCATTCTATGGGTCTGCTGTGTATCTCACTTCCAATGTTGGATCGTTCTCTCCCTTTTATTCTACAGGTAATTCCTTATCGAGCCTTTTTAAAAATATTTTCTTTATTTATTTAAGAGGTAGAGTTACAGAAAGAGAGGGAGAGACAGAGAAATGTCTTTCATCCTCTGGTTCACTCCCCAAATGGCCAGAACAGCCAGAGCTGGGCCAATCCAGATTCAGAAGGCAGGAGTGTCTTCTGAGTCTCCCACATTAGTGCAGGGGCCCAAACACTTAGTCACCTTCTACTACTTTCCTAGGCAATAGCAGAGAGCTGGATCAGAAGAAGAGCAGCTGGGACATGAAGTGGTATCCACATGGGATGCTTACACCCCAGGCAGAGGCTTAGCTCACAATGCCATAGCATTGGCCCCCTTCCTTTGAATTTAATAATGCTGTTCCCTTATTTAGAATGAAGTATTTAAATGATTCTTTTTATGGATGTTCAAACAAATCACCAGCAAACTCCTCCTAAGGGGTGAAGTTTAAAGCTTATAATTGTGAAAAACATATATTTAGCATCATTGAATTATAAGGTTTAGAAAGAGAAGTGTTTGATATAAGCAAAAGAAAATGAGAAATCAGTTATAACTCTAAGAAATGGATTTATCTTCATATATTTTCCAGTAACAAATATTAATTCTTTCATCACTGAATGAGTTGCTATGACACGAAGAACTATATTAATAAACAAAATTTGTTTTTGTTTTTGTTTTTTTTTTATAATTAAGCTTTCTTCTTTTTTTAACATTTTTTTAACTTTTATTTAATGAATATAAATTTCCAAAGTACAGAATATGGATTACAATGGCTTCCCCTCCATAACGTCCCTCCAACCCGCAACCCTCCCCTTATCCACTCCCTCTCCCCTTCCATTCACATCAAGATTCATTTTCGATTCTCTTTATATACAGAAGATCAGTTTAGCATATATTAAGTAAAGATTTCAACAGTTTGCTCCCACACAGAAACATAAAGTGAAAAACACTGTTTGAGTACTAGCTATAGCAATAAATGTCAATGTACAGCACACTAAGGACAAAGATCCTACATGAGGAGTAAGTGCACAGTGACTCCTGTTGTTGACTTAACAAATTGACACTCTTGTTTATGGCATCAGTAATCACCCTAGGCTCTTGTCATGAGTTGCCAAGGCTATGGAAGCCCCCTGAGTTCACTGACTATGATCATATTAAGACAAGGCCATGGTCAAAGTGGAAGTTCTTTCCTCCCTTCAGAGAAAGGTACCTCCTTCTTTGATGACCCGTTCTTTCCACTGGGATCTCACTCACAGAGATCTTTCATTTAGGTTTTTTTTTTCCCCCAGAGTGTCTTGGCTTTCCATGCCTGAAATACTCTCATGGGCATTTCAGCCAGATCTGCATGCCTTAAGGGCTGATTCTGAGGCCAGAGTGCTGTTTAGGACATCTGCCATTCTATGGGTCTGCTGTGTATCTCACTTCCCATGTTGGATCGTTCTCTCCCTTTTTGATTCTATCAGCTAGTATTTGCAGACACTATTCTTGTTTATGTGATTTCTTTGGTTCTTAGTCCTATCATTATGATCAGTTGTGAACAGAAATTGATCACTGGGACTAGTGAGATGGCATTGGTTCATGCCACCTTGATGGGATTGAATTGGAATCCCCTGGTATGTTTCTAACTCTACCGTTTGAGGTAAGTCAGCTTGAGCATGTCCCGAATTGCACATCTCTTCCCTCTCTTATTCCCACTCTTATATTTAACAGCAATCACTTTTCAGTTAAGTTGCAGCACTTAAGAAGAATTGTGTATTGATTACAGTATTCATCCAAAAGTATTAAGTAGAACAAACAAAAAAAAAATACTAACAGGGATAACATATTAAGCTGCTCATCAACAGTCAGGGTGAGGACTGATCAAGTCACCGTTTCTCATAGTGTTCATTTCACTTTAACAGGTTTCCTTTTTGGTGCTCAGTTAGTTGTCACCTATCAAGGAGAACAAGTGGTATTTGTCCCTTTGGGATTGGCTTATTTCATCAACATAATGTTTTCCAAATTCCTAACAGGGATCATTTTTCAGTTAAATTTAAACACCTAAGAATAATTGTGTGTTAATTACAGAGTTCAACCAATGGTACTAGAACAAAAAAAAATACTAAAATGGATAAAGTATTATATTGTACATCAAGTGAAATACAAATGAAAAAAAAATGTGACATTTCAAATGTTGCTCCTGGCATTGGATTGGCACAGCTCTGGCCATTGCGGCCAATTGGAGAGTGAACCTGCAATGGAAGACCTCTCTCTCTCTCTCTCTCTCTCTCTCTCTCTCTCTCTTTCTCTGCCTCTCCTCTCTCTGTGTAACTCTGACTTTCAAATAAATAAATAAATCTTTAAAATATATATATATATATAATCTAATCCAAAAAGAATTGCCTTATACTAATTGTCAAATTTGTTGTTTTTAATAGAATTATTGCCTGATTATTTCAAAATTTGATGTTTGTAGTTTTTGACAATACTACATAGGTATGTGAAATTCAGAGTCGCAGGTTACATGAACACACACATAAACACACATACACAGAGATGAGGGAGCATCAAAAAGTTCATGGACAATTGCAGTATCTTTTAATTCCATGTTCTGTCAGTTTTGGAGCCCACTCTTGTATGTGTGTGCATATGTAACCAAATTAGCCCCAAATATGAACACTAATAAAATTGACTAATGAAATTATGAAACTAATGACTATGGCCATTTATTATAAGTGTAAATTACCCAGAATATGAACATTGGTTCAACTGCTCCACTTCTGATCCAACTCCCTGCTAATGACCTGGGAAAGCAGCAGAAGACATCCCAAGTCCTTGGGCCCCCACAGCCATGTGGGAGACCTGGAAGAAGCTCCTGGCTCCTGGCTTCAGATCTGCCCAGCTCCAGCATTGCAGCCATTTAGAGTAAACCAGCAGATGGAATATCTCTCTCGCTCGATCTCTTTTTCTCTCTCTCTCTCTGCCTCTGCTTCTCTGTAAATATGCCTTTCACATAAAAAATAAATCTTTAAAAAAAAGTGTGACAAGCATTCCACTTCATGTGGGTCAAAACTATTGCACCCACATCAGCTGTAGACAAGAGCAGAACTTTCTGTGAAAATATTAAAGTGAGTTCAACATCCTGAAGCATTTCTTCAAAGAATTTCAACAGGAGACGAACATGATTTTACCAAAGACAAAGCACAATCAAAGTAATGGCTACCAAGAAATGGAAATGATTCAGTCAAAGCATAAGTAGACCAGACTGGAGTACAGGTCATGGCAACAATTTATTGAGATGGTCTTGGTATTTTTGCTTGCTGACTTACTAAAGGACAAATAAATGATACCATTTGCTTAATATGAGAATGTTTTTGAGAAATTCAGCCTAAATTTTAGCAAACAATCTCCTGGGAAAGCTTCAATAGAGACAAGGTCACCAAAACAATGCTGTTCCTCATTGACCTCATCAAGCAAGGGAAGTTTTGTATGAGTTTCAATGAGAAATCATTAGGCATCTACCTTACAGTCCTCATTTGGCTCTTCTGAATCCTTTTTGTTTTCTAATCTTGAAAAATCTTCTAATCTTGAAAAATCTTGAAAAATATTTTTATTTTCTAATCTTGAAAAATCTTTATTATTATTGCATGCATTTTTCTTCAGTTAATTATGCACAAAAGACTGCATTGTATCATTAAGGACTCTCAGTTCTTTATGAATGGACTAAATAGTTGGTATCATCACTTGCAAAAGTTTCTTGAACTTGATGGATATTTGATTGAAACATATACCTTATATTTTTATCTTTTACTCCACCATCCATGATACTTTTGAGTAAGTCCTCTTGTATTTTACTATAATAAAAGAAGTTCTCAACCTGAAACAAAGATGCTAAATCATATTGCCATGAATGACAGTCCACAGCCCCAAATAGTGTGAAGATAAAGTGTTCAAAGTTCTGAAAGAAATCTCACTTGGAAGAAATCTCACTTATTTCTCATCAACAGCCAGACCTCCTGGTGCAACACCCCGAGGAACAGGAAAGTGCTGCGATGTGGCACCTACTTGTGCCTTCATTAATCCTTGATATTGTGTGCTCATTGCTCTGCTTGCTACAGAGGTGATAGCAGCCATGTTAATGTAAGCTTGGTGGAGCCCACGATGTCCTTCTCATCAGTTCCCATACCTGGACTTGTCCTTGTTGTCCAGCATAGCTCTTCTAGCTTTGAGTCTATGATAGTTAAAATCATCTGAGTCTTGATTTTTTTCATATATACTTTGACTTCCCATGAATTTTCTTCACACATACAGAATTTATGTATCAGTCAAAATAAGAAGACTGCCTTACCTTGATCATTCTTGGTATAGATTAGTAACTGGGCAAATGGTTCTAAATATCACTCTTGTCGCTTCAGTTATATCTTGCCTCTGAAAGACCTGAACTTTCATTTGCGCCAAACTTGTTAAACCTGAGGACAGGCTGAGACCCCTGTAAGGGGCTGCTGTGTATCCAGCTGATCTCCCTCAAGACCATTCTTGTTCTTTGACTATAAAACTTTTCAACCATCACCTTTCTGTCTAGTCTACCATGCACTGTTGTCAATGGTTTTGTTGATACTTGGACGTAACGTGTCTTCTAAATTTTGTAATCTAATATTTTGTGACATATATATTTATAGTAAGTGAACACTTCCTTACAATCCTTATGATATTTCTACTCTTTGGCCTTGGTTGCCCTTTTCCGATCTTTCTTCTACCCTTTTCTCACACTTCAAGAGCCTTGGAGTTAGGCAAGGCCAGTTGACTACTTTTATCCAGTGAAATGTAAGAGCTCTGGCTGGTGTGCCATTTCCACTTTCTCCCTTTGGCCAGAGCAAAATGAGCTATGAATATCTAAGTAAATGAATGGGTTAAAGATGTCCTCTGACTTTCCTTGGATGTGTAATTATTGTGCCATTTTGTTTCTGCATCTTATCTAAGCCTATGTGGAATGATACTACTGTTGTTAGAGAAATTTCTCTTCTAGGTGAAAATCTCATATTTCATAGCATACAGACCTGAAAAAGTTTATATCTTGCTTCATGGATAATAGTATGTGATGTGATAGTTAGCCAAGTATAGACTCTGGAGACAGAATGTTAGTGTTCGATTACTGGCAACACCACTGGCTAGCTGTGTAATGCCAGTGATGTTAATATCCTTTTGGAGATTTGTAAAATGAGGATGATAATAATACCTATTTCTTAAGGTCGTTGTGAAGCTCAAATAAATTAAAACACATACAATAATAGATTAGTAGACAATAAGTATTTGGTGGATGTTCCCATATATAACAGAGACTTCATGAAAATTGCTATGATTTCTACATTAAGGTGGGAAATATTTTAATAATTTGATATATATGGGTATTATTGTTGAAAAACAACACGCATTTTAAAATTTTGTTCATGAATGCTTAATTTTGTTTACCCAAAAGAAAAATATTAGGTTTAATCATAATGCAGGTTATAAATAATTTCAGAAAAACCTTCCCTTCTGATATGGATAATGAGCAGCTGTTCCACATCTGTCATCCTGATTTGAAGTATGTGTGTTCAGTGACTTTACATAATAAACAATTTTCAGTTTTTTCTCTAACTTTCATCTTTGCTAGATAATATTCTGAGCAGTGTAGTGAACTCACGCATACTTTTAAAACAAGTGTGCTTCTATTGTGACTTTAAAAGTTGACTTGATTTAATCTATCTTATTTTTCAAAAGATATGCAATAGGGGAAGATGTTTGGCATAACAGTGGAGACATCACTTTGGATGTCCACACCCCATATTGGAGACTCTGAGTTAAAGTCTCATCTCTACTGTCCATTCCAGCTTTCTGATAAGGTGTACCCTGAGAGGCAGCAGGTGTTGGCTCAAATAGTTGAGTCCCTGCCCCGCAGCTCCTGGATTTGGTCTGGCCCAAACCTTGCTGTTGTGGGCATTTGGGAACTGAACTCATGAGTGGGAGATCTTGGCCCTTCTCCTGGTCTCTCAAAAAACCAAATATAATTAATTAATTAATTTAAAAACATACAACTAATAATAAACATTTTATTACTAAGATTTTAATGTTCAATGCCATGTTTCCCTTATGAAAATACAAATGAAAAAATGCATACCCATTGTTATGTTTTGATCTTTAGATACTAAACATAAATACTTATTATTTTATGTTTACTTGACACATAACACTTGTACATAATTATGGGTACAATGTGATATTTCACCACATGTATGCAATTTTTAATCTTAAATCAGAGTAATTAGCATACCCATCATCTCAAATGTTTATCACTTTTTGTGATGAGAATATCAAGATCCTCTTGGCTAGCTATTTTGAAATATAAAATAAAATATTGTTAGTTATAATTAGTATATTGGGCTACAAAAAACTAGAACTAATTCCTGTTGCTTAACAGAATTTTTAGGCATTAACAAATCTCTCCTCATCTTCCTCCCCTCTACCTTTTAGAGTCTCTGCTATCCACAAGTCTGTTCTCTCTACTTCTGAGCTCAAGTTCATCTCCATATGTGAAGAAAAACAAGAGGTATTTTTCCTTCTATGCCTTGTTTTATTTCCTCTAACATAATATCCTTCAGGCTCATTCATGTTGCTAAAAACAGCAAGATTTCACTTTTTTATGACTGAATAGTATTCTGCTGTATATGTATCCAACATTTTCTTTATCCTTTCGTCTATTGATGGATACTGAGGTTGATTCCATATATTTTTTTTTTTTTGATAGGCAGAGTGGACGGTGAGAGAGAGAGTCAGAGAGAAAGGTCTTCCTTTTTACTGTTGGTTCATCCTCCAATGACCACTGAGGCCGGTGCACTGTGCTGATATGAAGCCAGGAGCCAGGTGCTTCTCCTGGTCTCCCATGCAGGTGCAGGGCCCAAGGTCTTGGGCCATCCTCCTCTGCACTCCCGGGCCACAGCAGAGAGCTGGACTGGAAGAGGGGCAACCGGGACAGAATCTGGCGCCCCGAGCAGGACTAGAACCCTGTGTGCTGGCGCTGCAGGCGTAGGATTAGCCTAGTGAGCCACGGCGCTGGCCATGAGTCCGTATTTTGACTGTTATGAATAGTGCTGCATTAAACATGGGAGTGCAGGTATCTCCCTGAAGTTCTGATTTCTTTTCCTTTGGCAATATACTCAATAGTCACTGTCACTGGGGTAAGATGATATCTCAATATGGTTTAGATTTTCATTTCCCTGATAATTAATGGTGTTGATTTATTTTCGAAAATTTGATGGCCATTTGCATGTCTTCATTTGAGAAATGCCAATTCAGGTCAGTTGCCTGTTTTTAAATCAGATTATTTGTGGGTTTTGTTTGTTTTGATTTTCTTACTGTTGAGTAGTTGAGTTTATTATATATTATGGATATTAATCCCATATAGGATATATAGTTTGCAACTATTTTTTCCCATTCTACAAATTGTTTCTTCATCTTGTGTATTATTTCTATGGCTGTGCAGAAGCTTTTTAGTTTTATATAATCCCATTTGTCTAACGATATTTAAAGATATGGTATTAATTTAAGTCAATTGAGGTGCCTTTGCTGAAGTTATATGCTATAGAGAATAAAGTATATGTAAGAATTAAATTAAAATAAAATTAAAGAAATTTTGACATTTCTGTCATCCAGTATATCCTTATGTTCTCTTAATTCAAGCTCGAATTTAATTGGCATGTATTGAATAGAAATTTGAAAATGTTTTATTTAATATTTATTTATTGATATGAAAGTCAGGATAACAGAGGGTGGAGGACTAGAGAAAAAAAGAGAGAGAGAGAGAGATCCTATATCCACTGGTTCACTCCTCAAATGCCTCCCCCAGTCAGGGCTTGGCCAGTCTGAAGTCAGGACCCCAGAGCCAGGAAATCCATCTGGGTCTCCTATTTGGGTGGTAGGGACCCAAGTACAGGGACTATCATCTGTTGTCTTCCCAGGTGCCTTAGTAAGAAACCATATGGGAAACAGAGCACAGGAGCTTGAACCAGCACTCTGATATAGGATGCCAGTTTTGCAAGCAGTAGCTTCACCCAGTGCACCAAAACCCTGGGTGCCCCTCCCCACCATAAAAATGTTTTTACTTCTGAAGGTGGATTTGGGTGGCCCTGATTGCTGTGAAAGCTTCAATTTTAAGCATGAAAACACATTGATAAAAAATTTATTAGGGGCCGGTGCTGTGGAATAGCAGGTTAAGCCACTGCCTGCAGTACTGGCACCCCTAAGGGTGCTGGTTCAAGTCCCGGCTACTCCACTTCTGATCCAGCTCTCTGCTATGGCCTGGGAAAGCAGTAGAAGATGGTCCAAGTACTTGGGGCCCTGCACCTGTGTGGGAGACATGGAAGAAACTCCTGGCTCCTAGCTTCAGATCAGCACAGCCAGTTGGGGAATCAACCACTGCAGCCAGTTGGGGAGTGAACCAGCGGATAGAAGTCCTCTCTGTCTCTGCCTCTCCTTCTCTCTCTGTGTAACTCTTTCAAATAAATAAGTAAATAAATCTCTTAAAAATTTTATTAAAAATAAAAGATACACAGTCTCCCATTGAAAAGGGATAAGAATTCATGTAATTTAATTCTTATTATAGCTCAAAATGGTCTTTCCCCAGTTTTTTTCATCCAGCACTAAGACACTATTTTTCATGAAGTCAACATTCAACGAAAGTGTTTTCTCAGATGGGAGCACCCAGCTATCACTGTGTCCTCCCCATATGTGACAGGGCAGTGCATGAGGAATCCACCCTTACATCTGATGTGAAAAGCTGGTGAATGTGAATGTGCAAAACCTCTCCTGTAGGCCTTATAATCAGTACACAAAGTCCTGTAAATGGAAGTGATGGTAGAAAAAAGAAGAAGACAATTACATGCCAATGAAGAACTGCATATAATCTCATTTGTCTGGTTGGTTTTATCCAAAAATCAGTATTTAGAAACTAACTTGGGGCCAGAGATGTGGTGCAGTGGATTAAAGCCAAGGCCTGCAGTGTCAGCATCCTATTTGGGCACTGGTTTGAGTCCCGGTTGCTCTACTTCTGATCCAATTCTCTGCTAATGCACCTGGGAAAGCAGTAGAAGATGACCCTAGTACTTGGATGCTTTAACTTATGTGGGAGACCCAGAAGAAGTCCTGGCTTCCTTTGGAAGAAGCAATGGTCCAGATCTTGTCATTGGAGCCATTTGAAAAGTGAACCAGCTGATGGAAGATCTCTCTCTTTCTCTCTCTCTCTCTTGCTCACTCTCTGTCTCACCCCCTTTCTCTTTCTGTAACTCTGCTTTTTAAAGACATAAATAAATCTTTTTTTTTTTTAAAGAGAAAGCTTGCTTATTTTTGTACATCTACCATGCTTGGAAATCTGAGGATAATGCTAGCCAGCTGCTGACTACAAATCTTGGCACTTGGGTCTTAAAAAAATGTCTGATTTTGCTTTTGCAATCTCACCAAAACTAATATTACCATAAAAATAACTTTTACTCTCATTGTGTCATGCATGATCAAAATGCATCCAAAAGTGGATCTACAAAATAATAACTATCATGAGAAATACATTTTATTTCTACTTCTTAAATTTTGAGCTCATTTGCAACAAATATTTTGTGATTTTTTTTTCTTGTGTGATCCAAGCCCTGAACATTGAAAAATAATGACTCAACAATGGGCTGTACTCTTTTGTAATATTAAGTCATTTTGCAAAATTAAGTAATCAAAGATGAGTATCTGTGATCTACATGTATTATATCCCTGATTATATCATTTTATACCTCTTTGACAGTACTTAAGTGTATCTAGAGTGTTTTGTACACCAGAATTATCTATACCTATTAAATGTGAGTTTGTATGTGTGTTAAGAGCTGTGGGAAGATAAGATACATATATTTGTGTCTTACATACAGTCACTGTGATTTATCTATGCAAATTTATTTAGTACAATTAATTCCTGAGGTAGATATTAGTATCCCCTTGTTTATAAATGAAGAAAATGGCACCTAGAAAGCTGAAGTAATTTTCTGGAATTTGGACTCTGTATAAATCAAGGCTAAGGTTTTTTTCACTGCCTTTGTTCTGAACATATTTCATCTACATCCACATTATTCTCTTTTAAAGAGTGTATTTGTGTGGCGTTATCAGCACTTTATAATACAAGTATGAAATTATTGACTAACTACTTTAATTTGGATGGAGAGTAACAAAATTCACAATGGATTCATGTAGGGGTAAATACCTAAACCTTGCATCAGTATTTTCCAATCTTAGATGGAGATGTGAATAGAAGACCCAGCAGTGAAACAAGTGAGGTACTGGATCAAATGGCTTTAAAGAACAATTCAGGGATTAAGTTAAAGGTGATGAATTGAACCTGTGTATTCATCTCCATTTCTTTATACTAAAATAAAAGTAAGAAGATTTAAAAAATAAATTAGTTTATCAGGGCAAAAAATATTTGTGAGGAACCAACAGAAACAAAACCTCAGAAGCTATAAAGCAGAGGAAGGAATGATTAATAGCTTAGAAAAATCCTGATCCTGCATCAATAGTGGGCAAATCTGAGAAGAATCCAATTACTACTGGACTTAGTATTAAGGAACTACCTACTTCTAGAACCAGGAGTGAAGATGGGACTGAAAATGGAAGAATTGTTGAAAATTTGGGTACCTGACGTCCTCTCCACTCCCAAAAAAGTGACTATTCATCATTCTAAACAACTAACCCTCTATCCCCAAGAGAAAATCCAAAGATTACTTCTGGGTATCTGGGTTTTGGGGTTGTAGGAAATGAGTGATGATAAAATCAAAACATATAATTATATAATGAGACCCAGTCCCAATTACAACCAATACCACCAACATAGCTTTTTTGTCCCATTCAATTCACAAAACTCTGAGAACCAGATGTAAAACTCAGGTCAGGATTTAAAAAAAAGTCTTTTCTGGAGTATTTGACCAATCTGAAAGAAAAACTCTTAGCTAGATGCAATCCGATTTGTCTATTTTTGCTTTTATTGTCTGTGCTTCTGGGGTCTTATCTAAGAAATCTTTGCCTGGACCAAGGTCTTGAAGTGTTTCCCTCTAGTAATTTGATGGTTTCAATACCTACATTTAGAAACTTGATCCATTGTGAGATAATTTTTGTATAGGGTGTAAAAACAGACAAATGAGATTTACATCAAGCAAAGAAGATTCTGAACACAAAGGAAAGAAAAAAAAAATGAAGAGGCAATTAGTAGAACTGGAGAAAGTATTTGCAAACTATGCATCCAGTAAAGGATTAGTATCTAGATTATAAAAACAACTCAACAAACTCAACAACAACAAAAGAAACAGTCCAGTTAAGAAATGAGGATATCATTAGGCATTTTTAATATTTTTGAGGTAAACAATTTCATGTATTTCATTTGCATAAATTTAGGGACATAGTGATACTTCCCAACCTTCCTTCCCTCCTTTTGTACTCCCGCCCTTCCTCCTCCTTCCTCTCTTATTCCCTCTCAATGTTTACAATGATCTACTTTCAGTTTACTTTATACTCCTAAGATTAATCATACACTAAGTAAAGAGTTCAAAAATTAGTAAGAAGAAGAAAGTACTGTTCCTCAACAGTAGAGACAAGGGCTATAAACAATTATCAAATCTCAAAATTTGAGATTCAAGTGTGCAAAGAGGTGACTTAACCACTGTGCCAAATACCCACCCATAAAGACTTCTTTTTTTGTAGTGATGATACCAGACAGTCCATGCCAAAAGAACTGAGGGTTCTGGGAACTTAACTATGTTAAAACAGATTTCCGTAAATTAATAACAGAAGAAAAATAGGATGGTTGTCCTTTAAAGATTTTCAAGATTAGAATATAAAGAAGTTAAAATAGTCAAATGAGGATTGTAAGGTGAATACCCAATGATTTCCTACTGAAATGCTGACAAAATTTCCCTTGCTTGATGAGAACAATCAACAACAGCTTTGACATAATAAAACAGATTCTCTGTTAAAGCTTTCCTGGGAAATTTTCAGCTAAAGCTTTGGTCGATTTTCTCAAAACATTCTCACAAAGAGCAGATGCCAGGAGTAGCAGAGTCCTGTCTCTAAAATTCTGATGGAAAATGATCTCCAACATAAAGTTCTATACCAAGCAAAAATATTGGACATACTGAGAGTAGAATAAAATAGTTTTAAGTCATTCAAGGTAAAAAGATTTATCTCTGTGTAACCTCTTTCAGAAAGTTACAAAAAAAAGGTTGTCTTTTAACCAGGAAGATAGAAAAAAAAAAAAAAAAGAAAGGAAAACAGATACAGAAAATAACAGAATCTACTCAATAGTGATGTGAAAGCAATCCTAGATGTTAGTTGTCTTAAGTCAGGTTCCCAAGAAGCCTATTTTCGGAGTCTGAAGTAGAAATTCACGGGCCTGTGATCTGGTGAGGGAATGCTCTCAGGTGAAAGAGAGGAAAGCAGGATCGGAAAACAGAAAGAAGAGAAGTTGTTAATTCAGCTGGAAGACATCAAAGCCTGGTCCCACAGGGAGCTCAGCAGCATAAATGGGATCACGAAGTTGGTTTCACATAGAGGCAAGAAGACCAGGTTTCTGTACTGCTGTGTCAATCTACCATTGACAATAGAAATACCTCATTGCAAGGGCTATTACCTCATGGCTGAAAAGATTTGCACTTGCCTTAGAACCTTCCTTCAAGGAGCACCATTTTTAGAATTAACAGTAACAACAGCTAGGAGATGGGTACCCTAGCCCTGTAAGGGGATATAGTCAGGGAACCAATAGTGATCATTCCAATTGTAAGAAACTATGGTCAAGTGTGCAACTGACATTGATGGCAAGACAAAAGGACTAGAACAGATCTGACAGTTCTAGAAGAGATGTCCTCAAGAAAGAAAGTACAACTAAAGGAATGTTTAACATGCTTGAACATTTGAAAAGAAGTCTATACAAGTGAGAGTTTGATGATACATTGGTGATGGGT
The DNA here is from genome assembly GCF_051225735.1 of Oryctolagus cuniculus. Lineage (NCBI taxonomy): Eukaryota > Metazoa > Chordata > Mammalia > Lagomorpha > Leporidae > Oryctolagus > Oryctolagus cuniculus. Next base: position 71,323,118 of record NC_142871.1, on the reverse strand, counting down.
ACATAGAGAACTTTGCAAATATAAAGCAACCCAATAACTTCAGAAATAAAAAGTTGTATAAAAGAGGCCGGCGCCTTGGCTCACTAAGCTAATCTTCTGCCTGCAGCGCCAGTTCCCCAGGTTCTAGTCCCGGTTGGGGCGCCGGATTCTGTCCCGGTTGCTCCTCTTCCAGTCCAGCTCTCTGCTGTGGCCTGGGAAGGCAGTGGAGGATGGCCCAAGTGCTTGGGCCCTACACTCGCAGGGGAGACCAGGAGGAAGCACCTGGCTCCTGGCTTTGGATCGGTGCAACGTACTGGCCATAGCGGCCATTTGGGGGGTGAACCAATGGAAGGAAGACCTTTCTCTCTGTCTCTCTCACTGTCTAACTCTGCCTGTCAAAATAAATAAATAAAATAATAATAATAAAAATGTTGTATAAAAGAAAAATTAATCAAAGGTTGCTGTATGGGTCACCCATGAAACATATGAAATGGTCATAATATTGAACTGATTGCTGATCTAATTGAAAGTTTGAAATAATTTGACCAAGAGGATGGAGGATGGGAGGTGTGGTCAGTACAGTGAAAGAGTCCCATATGGTTTACCATTAGTGAGACCGGCAATTTTCTTCTCTGGTTAGCTGGTAACGAGCCAAGTAGGTTCAATGATACCTTTTCCTAGAGTCTATCCAGACCACTAAGTGACTTCCCTAGGCACTTAGCATGAAACTGCCAAATATAAGTCTCCACTAGCAATTCTACTTATGTGTATAAAAGCCCCCTTGTCATATTTTCTTTCCCAATGTTCCCATGCAAGGACTGCAACAGGGCTACAGAGGTGTTCCTATTCTGGAATACATCCATGGTGTGTCTGTCCAAGCATACTTCTCCATGTGATGCTAAAAGATTGTTCCCTCTTTGTGTTCTACCCATCCTTCAGCCTGCACTGCAATACCTGTGTGGCATTGTCTGAGTCTTTTCCTGAATATTTGTACTACTATCAGTCAACAGATAATACCTAAAAATAAAAAAGTCAAAAATTGTAGTATAAAAATGATTTGCTGCTATTTAGAGATAGTGAAATAAACACCAACATAATCATTCCCTTGAGGAAGCAAAAGTGGGATGCTTGGGTGAGGAACAACTAGTTTTTCTTTTTTTTTTAACTTTTATTTAATGAATATAAATTTCCAAAGTACAGCTCATAATAAACTATTGTATATATAACTTTCATAAGATAAAAATAACTTTTCAAGAAGATAAGCAAGTTATTTTATACTGCTCTTCTCAAATGTTTAGGAAGTAGAGAATTTCTGAAGACAGAAAAATGTAAGCTGAATTTCCTAAACTTATTTGATTCTAGAATCTTTAAAAAAAAACCCTATTTTTAGATTTTATTTACTCACCTTTTAAACTTCAAAAATATATTTTGATTAATGATAATTGTACAGACTTCTGGACTATAGAATGATATTTAAAAACAAGTATACATTGTGTACTGATCAACTCAGCATAACTAACATCTCTTCCTGTTTATCATTACTTTATGATTGGAGTCTTGGAGTATGCTTCTTCTATTTTTAAGAAAATATGTAATAAGTTATTGTGAACTATCCTTTTATTCTAAAAATATTTTCATTGATTTTTTTCTTTTTAAAATGTTTTATTTGTATAAAGAGAACAAATTTCATGTATTTCACATTTACAGTTTTAAGGACATAATGATACTTTCCACTTTTACTCCCATTCAATCTCCTTCTGCTTTTCTTATTTTAATTTGTACAATTACAGACTCACTTTATAATCACAAGTTTAACCCTCCATTAAATAAAGAATCCAAGAAGTAGTAAGTAGAAAAACCACTGTTCCTCAAGAGTATAGACAAGGGATAGAAGCTGTAATCAAATCTCAAAATGTCAATTTTACTCATAAACGTTATATTTCTTTTGTACCCTATATATTTGTTACCACAAATCAGGGAAAACATACCTTTGTTTTTTGGGGGACTGACTTAATTCACTAAACCTAATGGTCTCCAAAGGCATCCATTGTGTTGTGAAAGATGCAGTTTCGAAAGATGGCAGAATAGTGAGGGTGTGCACCGTTAGTCCGGGAAAATTTAGTTTAATAAAAGCGGAGTTACGGTAGCCTCAGAAAAAGGATCAGCAAAAAATTGCAGAGGAAACTCTTCCGGAGCTATTTGCTGTGACTCAAAGGACCTACTGGGAGAGCAGGGTCGCCCACCACGCGGAAGCCGAACTGCGGGAGCCACAGAGTCTGAGCGCCAGTGTGGGAAGGGGAGTCTATGTGACAAAGACACCAGCGGGGAGAGGAGAGACGCCAAGGGCTCCGAGTCCACACATCGGCGCTGGAAGCGGAGGTGAGCTCAGTAACTGGAGACATTGGCGGGGAAATGGCGGACAGAATTTTAGAGGGACGCGGGTTTTGAAGCGGGAAAGTCCAACAGACTATAGGAGAGAAGGAAAAATAAATAAATAAATAAATAGATAAAAAGGTGGGGGCATACTGGTACAGACAAGTTCCACTCTCTGCCAACCTTGCAAAGGCTAGCAAGAGACAAAGAGCTGGGATATACATAATAAAAGGGGAGAGTTAAGACTACAATTCAGTAGCCTAGGCAACCCAGTGGGAGTCCCCAGGAGAAACCGACCCTGCACAGACTCTTTGGGTAGAAGCCAACGAAGCTAAATACCATCCATTCTGCTCAGCCTTGCAGTATTACTTACCTCCTGAACAAAAAATAAAATAAAATAAAATGAATAAATAAATAAATAAATAGAGATTTACCACGCATAACCTCAGGGTGTCACCTTTGCACACCTGTAACCCTGAAGAACCAAGCAGAGCTCTCAGGCCACACCCATCTCAAGCCTCCAAGGCTCCTCCGTCAGCAGGCAGTACACTTAACATGGACATAGTATAATAATAATAAAAAAAAATAAAAAAAAAAACTCACAGTGAGGGAAACAGAATTAACCATGCCAAGCAATAAACACAGAAATCGAGGGAACAAGATCAACGATGACATTATGATGCCTCCAAATAAACAAAACACCCCAAGCCAAGATTATGAAGATGATGAGATAGAAGAAATGCAAGATACGGATTTCAAAAAATTTATGATAAGAACATTTGGAAGTTTTCAAAAGCAAATCCTTGAACTACAGAAATCCTTATTAGACAGGATTGAGAATCTCTCTCGTGAAAATGAAATTTTAAGGAAGAATCAAAATGAAACGCAGAAACTAGTAGAGCAGGAAAGTGTGATTGTGAAGAGAAATCAAAATGAAATGAAGAGCTCAATAGATCAAATGACAAACACATTAGAGAGCCTTACAAACAGAATGGGTGAAGCAGAAGAGAGAATATCGGACTTAGAAGACAGAGAACAGGAAAGGATACAGTCAAACCAAAGAAAAGAAGAGGAAATTAGAAATCTAAAAAATATTGTTGGGAATCTACAGGATACTATTGAAAAAACCAACATTCGGGTTCTAGGAGTTCCTGAAGGCATGGAGAGAGAGAAAGGATTAGAAGGCCTTTTTAGTGAGATACTTGCAGAGAACTTCCTGGGTCTGGAGAAGGACAGAGACATCCTAGTACAGGAAGCTCATAGAACCCCCAGTAAACATGACCAAAAGAGATCCTTACCACGACACGTTGTAATTAAACTCACCACAGTGAAACATAAAGAAAAGATCCTAAAATGTGCAAGAGAGAAACATCAGATTACTCTCAGAGGATCTCCAAGCAGACTCACAGCAGACTTCTCATCAGAAACACTACAGGCTAGGAGGGAATGGCAAGACATAGCACAGGTGCTAAGAGAGAAAAATTGCCAGCCCAGAATATTATATCCTGCTAAGCTCTCATTTGTGAATGAAGGTGCAATAAAGACCTTTCATAGCAAACAGAAATTGAAAGACTTTGTGGCCACTCGTCCAGCCCTGCAAAAGATACTTAAAGATGTGCTACACTCAGAAACACAGAAACACGGCCATCAACATGAAAGAAAGGAAAGGAAGAACACCTACCAGTAAAAGAGCATGGGAAGCTCAAAGCATATACTAGAAAATATCTCCAGGAAAATGGCAGGGCAAAGTCACTATGTATCAATAGTCACATTAAACGTGAATGGCCTGAACTGTCCAGTGAAAAGACACAGACTGGCTGACTGGCTTAAGGAACAACACCCAACTATTTGTTGCCTACAAGAAACACATCTCTCTAACAAAGATGCATGCACTCTGAAAGTGAAAGGATGGAAAAAGATATTCCATGCCAACAAAAAACAAAAAAAAGCAGGTGTAGCCATATTAATATCAGACAAAATAAACTTTAATACAAAAACTGTTAAGAGAGACAAAGAGGGGCACTATATAATGATTAAGGGTTCAATTCAACAGGAAGATGTAACTATTTTTTTTTAAACTTTTATTTAATGAATATAAATTTCCAAAGTACGACTTATGGATTACAATAGCTTCCCCCCCATACCGTCCCTCCCACACACAACCCTCCCCTTTCCCACTCCCTCTCATTCACATCAAGATTCATTTTCGATTATCTTAATATACAGAAGATCAGCTTAGTATACATTAAGTAAGGATTTCAACAGTTTGCTCCCACACAGAAACATAAAGTGAAAAATAATAGATGATTTTTTTTAAATGATGATGAAATCAGAGCAGACCTATTGTCATGTTTAATCCCAGTGAGAGTCAAGTTGGGAATTGATAATTTCTTTTTTTTTTTTTTTACAGAGGATCAGTTTAGTATGCATTAAGTAAAGATTTCAACAGTTTGAACCCACATAGAAACACAAAGTGAAATATATTGTTTGAGTACTCATTATAGCATTAAATCTCAATGCACAGCACAATAAGGACAGAGATCCTACATGAGGAGTAAGTGCACAGTGACTCCTGTTGTTGACTTTACCAATTGGCACTCCTGTCTATGGCATCAGTAATCTCCCCATGCTCCAGTCATGAGTTTCCAAGGCTATGGAAGTCCTCTGAGTTCTCCGACTCTTGTCTTGTTTAGACAAGGTCATAGTCAAAGTGGAGGTTCTCTCCTCCCTTCAGAGAAAGGTACCTCCTTCTTTGATGACCTGTTCTTTCCACTGGGATCTCACTCACAGAGATCTTTTGCCAGAGTGTCTTGGCTTCCCATGCCTGAAATACTCTGATGGGCTTTTCAGCCAGATCCGAATGGCTTTAGGGCTAATTCTGAGGCCAGAGTGCTAGTTAGGACATCTGCCATTCTATGAGTCTGCTGAGTATCTCACTTCCCATGTTGGATCACTCTCGCCTTTATTTACTCCATCGGTTAGCGTTAGCAGGTACTAGACTTGTCTATGTGCTCCCTTTGACTCCCAGTCCCTCCACCATGACCAACTGTGAACTGAAATTGATCACCTGGAACAGTGAGATGGCATGGGTGCATGCCACCTCGATGGGATTGAATTGGAATCCCCTGGTATACGTCCAACTCCACCACTTGGGGCAACTCAGCCTGAGCATGTAACTATTATAAATGTATATGCACCTAATTACAGGTCACCGGTCTATTTAAAAGATATGTTAAGGGACTTAAAGGGAGACTTAGATTCCAATACAATAGTACTGGGGGACTTCAATACTCCACTATCAGAAATAGATAGATCATCCAGACAGAAGATCAACAAGGAAACAGCAGATTTAATCGACACTATTGCCCAAATGGATCTAACAGATATCTATAGAACTTTCAACCCTACATCTAAAGACTTTACATTCTTCTCAGCAGTGCATGGAACCTTCTCTAGGATTGATCACATACTAGGTCATAAAGCAAGTCTCAGCAAATTTAAAAGAATTAGAATCATACCATGCAGCTTCTCAGACCACAGTGGAATGAAGCTGGAAATGAGCAACTCAGGAAACCCCAGAAAGTATGCAAACACATGGAGACTGAACAACATGCTCCTGAATGAACACTGGGTCATTCAAGAAATCAAAAGAGAAATCAGAAACTTTCTGGAAGTAAATGAGGTTAACAACACAACATATCAAAACTTAGGGGATACGGCAAAAGCAGTATTGAGAGGTAAGTTTATAGCAATAGGTGCCTATATCAAGAAATTGGAAAGGCACCAAATAAATGAGCTTTCAGTGCATCTCAAGGACCTAGAAAATTTGCAGCAAACCAGACCCAAATCTAGTAGGAGAAGAGAAATAATTAAAATCAGAGAAGAAATTAACAGGATTGAATCCAAAAAAAAAAAAAATTACAAAAAATCAGCCAAGCGAAGAGCTGGTTTTTTGAAAAAATAAACAAAATTGACACCCCACTGGCCCAACTAACTAAAAAAAGAAAAGACCAAAATCAATAAAATCAGAGATGAAAAAGGAAACATAACAACAGACACCTCAGAAATAAAAAGAATCATCAGAAATTACTACAAGGATTTGTATGCCAGCAAACAGGAAAATCTATCAGAAATGGATAGATTCCTGGACACATACAATCTACCTAAATTGAACCAGGAAGACATAGAAAACCTAAATAGACCCATAACTGAAACAGAAATTGAAACCGTAATAAAGGCCCTCCCAACAAAGAAAAACCCAGGACCAGATGGATTCACTGCTGAATTCTACCAGACATTTAAAGAAGAACTAATCCCATTTCTTCTCAAACTATTCAGAACAATCGAAAAAGATGGAATCCTCCCAAATTCTTTCTATGAAGCCATCATCACCTTAATCCCTAAGCCAGAGAAAGATGCAGCACTGAAAGAAAATTATAGACCAATATCCCTGATGAACATAGACGCAAAAATCCTCAATAAAATTCTCGCCAATAGAATACAACAACACATCAGGAAAATCACCACCCAGACCAAGTGGGATTTATCCCTGGTATGCAGGGATGGTTCAACATTTGCAAATCAATCAATGTGATTCACCACATTAACAGACTGCAGAAGAAAAACCATATGATTATCTCAATAGATGCAGAGAAAGCATTCGATAAGATTCAACACACTTTCATGATGAAAACTCTAAGCAAATTGGGTATAGAAGGAACATTTCTCAATATAATCAAAGCAATTTATGAAAAGCCCACAGCCAGCATCCTATTGGATGGGGAAAAGTTGGAAGCATTTCCACTGAGATCTGGCACCAGACAGGGATGCCCACTCTCACCACTGCTATTTAACATAGTTCTGGAAGTTTTAGCCAGAGCCATCAGACAAGAAAAAGAAATCAAAGGAATACAAATTGAGAAGGAAGAAGTCAAACTATCCCTCTTTGCAGACGATATGATTCTTTACTTAGGGGATCCAAAGAATTCTACTAAGAGACTATTGGAACTTATAGAGGAGTTTGGCAAAGTGGCAGGATATAAAATCAATGCACAAAAATCAACAGCCTTTGTATACACAAGCAATGCCATGTCTGAGAAAGAACTGCTAAGATCAATCCCATTCACAATAGCTACAAAAACAGTCAAATACCATCGAATAAACTTAACCAAAGATGTTAAAGATCTCTACGATGAGAATTACAAAATCTTAAAGAAAGAAATAGAAGAGGATACCAAAAAATGGAAAAATCTTCCATGCTCATGGATTGGAAGAATCAACATCATCAAAATGTCCATTCCCCAAAAGCATTTTATAGATTCAATGCAATCCCAATCAAGATACCAAAGACATTCTTCTCAGATCTGAAAAAAAATGGTGCTGAAATTCATATGGAGGCACAAGAGACCTCGAATAGCTAAAGCAATCTTGTACAACAAAAACAAAGCCGGAGGCATCACAATACCAGATTTCAGGACATACTACAGGGCAGTTGTAATCAAACCAGCATGGTACTGGTACAGAAACAGATGGATAGACCAATGGAACAGAATTGAAACACCAGAAATCAACCCAAACATCTACAGCCAACTTATATTTGATCAAGGATCTAAAACCAATTCCTGGAGCAAGGACAGTCTATTCAATAAATGGTGCTGGGAAAACTGGATTTCCACATGCGGAAGCATGAAGCAAGACCCCTACCTTACACCTTACACAAAAATCCACTCAACGTGGATTAAAGACCTAAATCTATGACCTGACACTATCAAGTTCTTAGAGAACATTGGAGAAACCCTTCAAGATATTGGCACAGGCAAAGAATTTCTGGAAAAGACCCGGGAGGCACAGGCAGTCAAAGCCAAAATCAACTATTGGGATTGCATCAAATTGAGAAGTTTCTGTACTGCAAAAGAAACAGTCAGGAGAGTGAAGAGACAACCGCCAGAATGGGAAAAAATATTTGCAAACTATGCAACAGATAAAGGGTTAATAACCAGAATCTACAAAGAGATCAAGAAACTCCAACAAAACAAAACCAAAAACCCACTTAAGAGATGGGCCAAGGACCTCAATAGACATTTTTCAAAAGAGGACATCCAAATGGCCAACAGGCACATGAAAAAATGTTCAAGGACGCTAGCAATCAGGGAAATGCAAATCAAAACCACAATGAGGTTTCACCTCACCCCGGTTAGAATGGCTCACATGCAGAAATCTACCAACAACAGATGCTGGCGAGGATGTGGAGAAAAAGGTACACTAACCCACTGTTGGTGGGAATGCAAACTGGTCAAGCCACTATGGAAGTCAGTCTGGAGATTCCTCAGAAACCTGAATATAACCCTACCATTCGACCCAGCCATCCCACTCCTTGGAATTTACCCAAAGGAATTTAAATTGGCAAACAAAAAAGCGGTCTGCACCCTAATGTTTATTGCAGCTCAATTCACAATAGCCAAGACCTGGAACCAACCTAAATGCCCATCAACGGTAGACTGGATAAATAAATTATGGGATATGTACTCTTTAGAATACTATACTGCAGTAAGAAACAACGAAATCCAGTCATTTGCAACAAAATGGAGGAATCTGGAACACATCATGCTGAGTGAAGTAAGCCAGTCCCAAAGGGACAAATACCATATGTTCTCCCTGATTGGTGACAACTGACTGAACACCAAAAAGGAAACCTGTTGAAGTGAAATGGACACTATGAGAAATGGTGACTTGATCAGCATAGCCCTGACTGTTAATGAACAACTTAATACATTATCCCTCTTAGTAGTTTTTTTTTTTTTGTCTGCTCTACTTAATATGACTGGTTTAATTCTGTAATTAATACACAGTTATTCTTAAGTGTTGAAACTTAACTGAAATGTGATCCCTGTTAAACATAAGAGTGGGAATAAGAGAGGGAAGAGATGTACAATTTGGGACATGCTGAAGCTGACTTGCCCCAAATGGTAGAGTTAGAAACATACCAGGGGACTCCAATTCAATCCCATCAAGGTGGCATGTACCAATGCCATCTCACTATTCCAAGTGATCAATTTCAGTTCACAATTGATCATAATGAAAGGACTAAGAGTCAAAGGGAGCACATAAACAAGTCTAGTACCTGCTAATACTAACCGATAGAATAAATAAAGGCGAGAGTGATCCAACATGGGAAGCGAGATACTCAGCAGACTCATAGAATGGCGGATGTCCTATACAGCACTCTGGCCTCAGAATCAGCCCTAAAGGCATGCGGATCTGGCTGAAAAGCCCATGAGAGTATTTCAGGCATGGAAAGCCAAGACACTCTGGCAAAAAAAAAAAAAAAAAAAAAAAAAAACCCTAAATGAAAGATCTCTGTGAGTGAGATCCCAGTGGAAAGAACGGAGCAATCAAAGAAGGAGGTACCTTTCTCTGAAGGGAGGAGAGAACCTCCACTTTGACTATGACCTTGTCTAAACAAGATAAGAGTCGGAGAACTCAAGGGGCTTCCATAGCCTTGGAAACTCATGACTGGAGCATGGGGAGATTACTGAAGCCATAAACAAGAGTGTCAATTTGTAAAGTCAACAACAGGAGTCACTGTGCACTTACTCCTCATGTGGGATCTCTGTCCTTATTGTGCTGTACATTGAGGCTTAATGCTATAACGAGTACTCAAACAGTATATTTCACTTTGTGTTTCTATGTGGGTGCAAACTGTTGAAATCTTTACTTAATGTATACTAAACTGATCTTCTGTTAAAAAAAAAAAAGAAAAGAAAAAGAAAAAAAAAAGAAGAAGAAGAAATTATCAATTCCCAACTTGACTCTCACTGGGATTAAGCATGACAATAGGTCTGATCTGATTTCATCATCATTTAAAAAATCATCTATTATTTTTCACTTTATGTTTCTGTGTGGGAGCAAACTGTGGAAATCTTTACTTAATATATGCTAAACTGATCTTCTGTAGATAAAGAGAATCGAAATAAATCTTGATGTGAATGGAAGGGGAGAGGGAGTGGGAGAGGGGAGGGTTGTGGGTGGGAGGGACGTTATGGGGGGGAAGCCATTGTAATCCATAAGCTGTACTTTGGAAATTTATATTCATTAAATAAAAGTTAAAAAAAAAGAAAGATGCAATTTCATTCTTTTTTATGGCTGAGTAGTATTCCATCATGTAAATATACCACAATTTCTTTATATAGTCGTCAGTTGATGGACATCTGGGTTGATTCCATATCTTAGCTTTTGTGAGTTGATCTGCTATAAACATGGGACTATAGATAACCCTTTAATATACTGATCTTATTTCCTTTGGTAAATTTCCAGGACTGGAATGGCTGGGTCAAATGTATTTTCAGATTTCTGAGAAATCTCTATACTATCTTCCATAACAGTTGTACTACTTTCCGTTCCCACCAACAATGTATTAATGTACCTTTTCCCTGACATCCTCAACAGTGTTTGTTGTTTTTTTATTTTTGGATGATAGCCATTCTAATTGAGGTGAGGTGAAACTTCATGGTGGTTTTCATTTGCCTTTCCCTGATGGCCCATAATCCTGAGCATCTTTTCATATGTCAGTTGGCCATTTGTATTTCAATTTTGAAAATGCCTGTTCTTTGTCATTTGCCTGTTTCTTAACTGAATTGCTTGCTTAGTTTCTTGAGTTCATTATATGTCACAGTTACTAATCCTTTTTTAGATTTTTTTTTTTTATTTTTTGACAGGTAGAGTGAGACAGTTTTCTTTTTAAAAATATTACTTAAGTTATAGAAGCTTCATGCATACACAGATTTAGGAACATACTGATACTTTCACCCATATCCTCTCTCCCACCCATGCTCCAATGCTTCTTCCTCTTCTCTCTCACATTCCCACTCTTGTTTTTTTTACAAAAATCTATTTTCAGTTAGTGATCGTATAGTTAAGCCTACACTAAGTAAAAGAATTCAAAAAAAATTATGAAGAAATAAATAAAAAAAACGCTGTTCCTCGATAGAAGAGACAGAGTTGTAAATAATCATCAAATTTAAAAATGTCTATTTCATCCCAATACATTACAATTCATATACTGTATTAGTTACCTCAGATGAAGAAAACCATATGATTCTGTCTTTTTGGACTGGTTTATTTCACTAAGTATAATGGTTTCCAGTTGTGCCCATCTTGATGCAAAAGACAGGATTTCATTTTTTTTTCAGCTGAGTAGTACTCCATGGTGTATATGTATCACAATTTCTTTATCCAGTCAACAGTTGATGGATATCTAGGTTGATTACATATCTTAGCTATTATGAATTGTACTGCAATGAACATGGGGGTACAGATAACTCTTCATATGTTGATTTCTTTTGGTTTGGGTAAATTCCCAGGAGTGGGTTGGTAGATCATATTTCTGAGGTATCTCCATATTGTCTTCCACAGTGGCTGCATCAGTTTACATTCCTATCAACAGTGGATTAAAGTACCTTTCTCCATACAACATCAACAGCATTAATTGTTTATTGATTTCTGTATGAGAGACATTCTGAGTGAAGTGAAACCTCATTGTGGTTTTGATTTACATTTCTCTGATTGCTAGTGATACTGAACATTTTCTCATGTGTTTGTTGGACATTTGAATTTTCTCTTTGGAAAAATGTTCAAGTCCTTAGGCCATTTCTTAACTGATTTGTTGTTGAATTTCTTGACTTCTTCACAGATTCTGGATGTTAACCCTTTATCAGTTGCATAATTTGAAATTATTTTCTCCCATTCTGTCAGTTACCTCTTCACTTTGCTGAATGTATCTTTTGTAATGCAGAATTTCTCACCTTGATGTAATCCCATTTGTCAAATTTTCTTTGATTGCCTGTGGTTCTGGGGTCTTCTCAAGAAGTCTTTGCCTATTCCAGTATCTTGCAGAGTTTCCCCAATGTTCTCTAGTAATTTAATGGTATCAGGTTGTAGAGTTAGGTCTTTGATCCATTTTGAGCTGATTTTTGTGTAACGTATAAAGTAGGGGTCTAGTTTCATACTTCTGCATGTGGAGATCCAGTTTCACCAGCATCATTTGTTAAAGAGACCGTCTTTGTTCCAGGGATTGTTTAGCTCCTTTATCAAAGATAAGTTGGTTGTAGATACATGAATTGATTTCTGAAGTTTCTATTCTGTTCCATTTGTCTACAAGTTCATTTTTGTGCCAGTTCCAGGCTGTTTTGTTTATAGCTGCTCTGTAGTATGTCTTGAAATCTGTATTATGATGCCTCTGGCTTTTATTGTTTGTATAAGATTGATTTAGCTATTTGGTGTCTCTTCTGTCTCCAAATAATTTTTAGGGGTAATTTTGTTGGTACTTTGATTGGTATCACACTGAATCTGTAAATTGCTTTTGATAGTATGGACATTTTGGTGATGTTGATTCTTCCAATCCATGAACATGGAAGATTATTCCAATTTTAAATGTCCTCATCTATTTCTTCCTTTAGTGCTTTTTAATCTTTATTATAGTTCTTTGACATTCTTGGTTAAATTTATTCCAAGGTATTTAATTCTTTTTGGAGCTATTGTGAATGGGACTGATCTTAAAAGTTATTTGTCAGCCATGGAATTTTCTGTATATACAAAGTCTGTTGATTTTTCTGTGCCGATTTTCTATCTTTCTACTTAACCACTCTTTTATGAGGTCCAATAATCTCTCAGTGGAGTCCTTTGGATCCTCTCTATTTATAGAATATATATATATATATATATATATATAGAGAGAGAGAGAGAGAGAGAGAGAGAATCATGTCATCTGCAAATAAGGATAGTTTCATTTCCTCCTTTCCAATGTGTATCTTTTTGATTTCTTTTTCTTGCCTAATGGCTGTGGCTAAAACTTCCAGGGCTATATTGAGTAGCAATGGTGAGAGTTGGCATCCTTGTTTGGTTCCAAATCTCAGTGGGAATGCTTCCAACTTTTCTCCATTCAGTAGGATGCTGGCCATAGGTTTGTCATAAATTGCCTTGGTTGTGTTGAGGAATGTTCCTTCTATACCCAATTTGCTTAAGGTTTTCATCATGCAGGGATGTTGTATTTTATCAAATGCTTTCTCTGAATATATTGAGATAACCATATGATTTTTATTCTTCTGTTCCATTTGTTAATGTGATGTATCACATTTATTGAATTGTCAATGTTGTACCATCCCTGCATACCAGAGATAAATCCCACTTGGTCTGATTGAATGATTTTTCTGATGAGTTGTTGGATTTGATTAGCTAATATTTTTGTTGGGGATTTTTGCTTCTATGTTCATCAGAGATATTGGTCTATAGTTCTCTTTCTCTTTTGCATCTTTTTCTGGCTTAGGAATTGAGATGATGCAGGCTACATAGAGTATGGGAGGATTCCCTCTCTTTCAATTGTTTTGAATAGCTTGAAAAGAATCCAGAATTAGTTCTTCTTTAAATGTCTAGTAGGATTCAGCAGGGAAGCTGTCTAGTACTAAGCTTTTCTTTGTTGAAAGGATAATTATTAATCCTTTATAAGATACATAGCTTGTAAATATTTTCTCCCATTATGTCAGTTGTCTGTTTACTTTGTTGAGTGTTTCCTTTGCATGTAGAAGCTTCTTAGCTTTATGAAATCCTGTTTGTCTATTTTTGCCCTTATTGCCTGTGTTTCTGGGATCTTATCCAAATTGTCTCTACCTAACCCAATGTTTTGCATTGTTTTCCCTCTTTTCCTCTAGTAATTTGATGATTTAAGGTCTCAAGTTTAGATTCTTGATGCATTGTGAGTTGACTTTTGGGTAAAGGGTAAGGTTCGGTTCTTGTTTCATGCTTCTGCATGTGGGGATCCAATTTTTCCCAATGCTCTTTGTTGAAGATACTTGTCCTTTCTTCAGGGGATGATTTTAGCTCATTCGTCAAAGACTAATTGGTTGTAGATGCATGAATTAATTTCTGGATTTTCTAATCTATTCCATTGGTCCACATTTCTATTTTTGTGAAAGTATAAGACTATTTGATTGTAACTGCATGGTAATATATCTTGAAATCTGGTATTGTGATGCCACCAGCTTCAATATTACTATTTAGAGTTTCTTCAGTTATTCAGGGTCTCTTGTGATTCCATGTGAATTTCAGGGTCATTTTTTCCACACATGGCAAGAACATATTTGGTATTTTGATTGAGACTGCATTGAATATGTAAATTGCTTTGGGTAGTACAGACATTGTGATGACATTTTTACAATCCATGAACATGGAAGATTTTTACAATTTTTTGCTGTCTCTCTCTCAGTATTTCTTTTCTTAATGTCCTGTAATTTTCATTGTAGAGATCTTCCACATCCTTGGTTAAATTTACCCATAGGTATTTAAATTTTTTTGTAACTATTGTGAATGGTACTGATCTTACAAGTTCTTTCTCAGCTATGACAATATTTGTGTGTTCAAGTGATATTGATTTATGTGTGTTGATTTTATATCCTGCAACTTCACCGAACTCTCTCTCTTATGAGTTCCAGTAATCTCTTAATAGAGTCTTTTGGTTCTCCTAAATATAGAATCATGTCATCAACAAACAAGGATAATCAGACTTCTTCCTTTATCATTTGTATCCCTTTTATTTCTTTTTCTTGTCTAACAGCTTTGGCTAAAACTTCCAGAAGTATATTGAGTAGTAATGGTGGGAGTGGGTATCTTTGGTTCTGGATCTTAGTGGAAAAGCTTCCAACTTTCCCCCCATTCATTATGATGCTGGTTGTTTATTTGTCATATATTTCCTTGATTGTATTGAGAACTTCTAGGCTAGGCCAAATGTTAGATCATAAACAAGTCTCAACAAAGTCAAGAAATTGGACAAAAAGACTACCTAGTTGAATCCAACAACACATCAGAAGATTATTCACCTAGGCTGATTGGGATATATCTTGTATGTAGAAATGGTTCAACATATGCAAATCAATAAATGTGTTATATTACATTAAAAAATCAGACATTAAAAAAACCTTATGATTAACTCAATAGATGCAGAGAAAGCCTTTGATAAAATACAACACTCTTTTATGATTAAAAAATCTTAAGCAAACTGGGCATTGGAGGAACATAGCTCAACATAATCAAGGCAATATTTTCATTGACTTGTTAAAAGACTTACTAAGTTATTCAAAAGATAGAATGACAGATGTGTGAGGAGAGAAAGAGAGAGAGAAAGAGAGAGAAAAAATTAGTTCATTTGCTAAATGCTTGCAACAGTCAGGGCTGGGCCAGACCGAAGCCAAGAATCAGGAACCCCATTTGTGTCTTTCATGTGGGTGGCAGGGATCCACGTATTTGGGCCATCATTCACTGCTTTCCAAGTCACATTAGCAGGAAGCTGGATCATAAGAAGAGCATCTGGGATGTCATCTGGCACTCTGATACGGGTTGTGGACATCCCAAATGGCAGCTTAATGCAGTATGCCACAACACAGGCTCCTATTTTCATTGACTGGAAACACAGAGAGACAGAGAAGGTGAACCATCTGCAGGTTCAATCCCCAAATGTTTTCAATAGCCAAGATTGAACCAGAGAAGTCAGAAACCCTGAATTCAATCTAGTTCTTACATGTGGCTGGAAGGGACCCAAGCAGTTGAATCATCACCTGCTGCTTCACAAGGTGAACTTTAGGAGGAAGCTGGAACTGGAAGCAGAGCAGGAAATCAAACACAGGTGTGCCAACATGGGATATGGGCATCTCAAGCAGAATTTTTTAAAAACAGATTTATTAATTTATTTGAGAGGTAGAATTGTAGAGAGAGGGGGAGACAGAGACAAAGCTCTTCCATCCTCTCATTGACGCCCCAAATAGCTGCTATGGCCAGAGCTGAGCTGATCTGAAGCCAGGAGCCAGGAGCTTCTTCCATGCATGTGCAGGGGACAAAGCACTTGGGCCATCTTCTTCTGCTTTCCCAGGCCATAGCAGAGAGCTGCATTGGAAAAGAAGCAGCTGGGACATGAACCAGTGTCCATATGGGATGCCAGCACTGCAGGCAGAGGATTAGCCTACCGTGCCACAACACTGGCCCATCAAGCGGCATTTTAACCATTATGCCAAAATCTACCCCCTGTGAATTATTCCAACTCTGATTTGGCATTATCCAATGTCCCTCTTTGCACCCCTCTCCACCACTCCCAGCCTCTTGTGATCACTACTGTACATTCAGACAGACTGATTTTTTTAGCTTCTACATATGAAAGAGAACACACAGTATTTGTCTTTATGTGTTTAGTTTTGTTCATTTCTTAACTGAGTTGGTTGTTTCTTGTTGTTGAGTATTTTTAGTTCCTTTGTAGTCTGAGTTAATCCTTTGTCAGATAAGTAACTAGTAAATATTTTCTTCTGTTCTGTAGGTTGGCTCTTCATTTTGTTGAATATTTCCTTTGCTGTGTAGAAACTTCTTAGTTTGATATCATCTTATCTGTATAGTTTTGCTTAAAAATATATTTATTTTAATAATCACTTTTTAACAACTAAAATTGTCCACAAATGTTGACATTTGATAAATTATCATTTTCCACTAAAATAAATAAAATTTATAGAAAACAATATTCTCAGGTCTACAGGGGAGACATTCAACTGGCATTTACTGAAAGCCTGCTGCTATCCTGGGCATTATATTTCGTATCTTAAAGTGTGGTTGTTTACATAATTGGATTCCAATCAGATCTGATGCTTTAATTTTCATGCAGCTTCCACAGCTCATTCATTTGAGGAGAATCCACTAAGTCTCTTCTATGTGCCAGGCACTTCTGGAGAAAAAAAATGTACTCACACAAGATACATGTGATTCCTGTCTTCACCGGGAGATCCCACAGTACTGAAGAAGAAGGGGGTTAATTCATTGCTACTGTTTCACATATGGATCCATTTCTGTATTGTAAAAATTAGCTTTTTTTCTCACAGGGCAGCACTGTGGTGCAGCAGATTGTGATGCCTCGTGCAGCATCAGCATGCCACGTGGCTGTCGGTTCCAGTTCCAGCTGTTTCATTTCCAATCCAGCTCCCTTACAATGTGCCTGGGAAAGCAACGGAGGGTGGCCCAAGAGTTTGGGTCCGCGCACCCACGTAGGAGACCTGGATGAAGCTCCTGGCTCGTGACTTCAGCCTGGCCCAGCCCTGGCAGTTGCGGCCACTTGGGGAGTGAAGCAATGGATGGACGATCTCTCTCTCTCTCTCTCTCTCTCTCTCTCTGCATTTTCTGTTCTCTCTATAACTCTGCTTTTCAAATTTAAAAAAAAAAAAAACACAAAAAAACCTGTTTTTTGCATTAATTTTTTTCATCTGCTGTATGATTTGCTACAAGCCAGCTCAGCCTAGATGGGTCAGAGCCAACCACTAGTCTCCTAATTTAAGGGATGTGTCTAGTTGTACGTACATCCAAAGCTATGGAGGTAAGTTCTCAGCAACTTAAGCTATGTCCTCCTGCTTTAGGTCTTTGAAATATGGAAATCACTTCTATGAAGTAAAGCAACAAATTGATTCTTTCATGGAAGCTCACCAAGGTACTGATAAGTTCTGTTCAGTATATTTAAACTTAGTTTATTTCAGTGATGAGTCTGGGTCCTCTTTTTCCTTAGGCTTGGATTAAAGGTTAATAATAGTTTAAGATATAATCTCAGTATGTACTGGATTCCTGAACCCTAATGAGAGATATGGACTTAGAATATACAAGATCAGCATTCTTTTTTTATTATGAGAAATGAAGTTATATTTTGACTATAAATTACATATGTTCAATTTAGAACATTTTAAATTCAAGAAAATACCAAGTTTTCAAAACATCAGTCATACTCCCTAACCTGAAATATCCATCTGGATGTATTTTTTTTGCAAGATTTAAAAGAAAGCCTTTCTTATATAGACACTTGTCTTAATTTCTGAGAAATTAATAGAACAATGACCTGGTGGGAAGTCACAGGTGGGAAGCCTGCAGGTACACACTGGGCTGCTTTTCCTGGCCATGACTCACAATGCTTCTGATTTCCATGGACAAAGACACGATTCTCATGCCTCTTGAATTTGTCACTAGAGGCTCTGGGCCACTCCACTTTATCACTCAGAGCCTCTTCCTTTTGTATGTGAGTAGTGGAGAGAAACAAATTGTGAGGAGGAGAGATGGAAAATAAGGGAGAGAGAAAAAGGAGGGGAGGCATATGTGAGTTTTGATTGCTAAAATATACAAAAGATATGGATTTCTGGCAGAGAGAGCCAACATCAGCAGTGTGCTTTCCTGCAAAGAACTGCTCTATCCCAGGAGTTAATTGGAGCGCAGGGGCAGAGAAGCCCAGGACATCAGTTGTCTGTGAGGTGGGGGAAGGTGACCGAGCTATATACATTCCTCAGCTAGGGGTCACTAGGCGCCCTTTCTATGCTACAGGAGAAGAGCATTTAGCAACTGAAAACAGCTATGCTGAAAAAGCTGCCTTTAATGCAGCTCTTTGCCGTGTCTCCTTTGTTTCAGGCGCCTAACAATGCCTTTATTGTATTGATTCATCCGTGTCTCATCATTCTTATCCAAGTTGCAGGTTAAGGGTATTCAACACAATTTGTTTTAATTTTTTTTCCTTGGCTAAAATAATTTGCAGGTGTTTAAAAATAAATAGAGGTGATGTTTTGAGCTACTTTTTTCACATAACACATTTATAATGGTTTGTGACTTCTTCTGGATTGCATTTTTAAATAATCATAAATGTATAGAGGTAGAAAGAAAAGGATTACTCTGGGAACTGTTTTATTAATTTAAAAAATCAGCACCTGTTTTCATTTGAGTACATTCAGCTGTCTTCCCCTCCCTAAACTTCATATAAAGATGATAAAGAAACCAAGACAAAACCAAGAGGAAGGACGAATTATGTCCCCTAGTTGTCATATAGTTGTGAAGGTTAGCTAGGAAAATTGAGATTTTCAGGAAGTCTACAAATGCTTCTGTAATAAAATGCATGTCTTTGGTCAGCAGACTATAACACAAATCAGATAAAGCCTGAAGACCTAAAATATAATTCAGTTAAGGCAACTGGACTATAAAACAGCATTTTTTTATATAGACATCAATGTCATGTTAAAATATGAGTGCCTCCTGTCAATATGATATGAGGAAATTGATGGATTCCTTTTGGCTAAATGACCCAGTTCAGAAATGCAGAACCACTTTGCCTATGTCAATTTGGCCCCATGGAGATGATCCAATGGCTTTGAGATCATGGACCTTTACTAAAAATTTTATTAATTATTTTAAGATTAGTATTTTGAGGGTTCTTGTTGTATGTTTAGATAATTCTAAATATCAGTTGCTTATAAATGAAATAGGCAACATGGTACACTAACATTTATTTAGAGAGAGAAATACACAGGAAAGTGAGGGCTTTATTTAAGGGAGAAAGAAGTCTAGAAGTGTAAGCTTGGTCCATACTAGGCAGAGAGCAGGCCAAGAGCCATGCAGGGCAAAGCATGCAGTTAGGAGCAACCACAGGTAGTGTAGTGGCGGCAGGAAAGCAGAGAGGGCGGCCAGCAGGCCGTGCACCCAGAGGTGTGGGACAAGAAGAGGGGGGTTGATCCAGGCACTCCAGGCCTTTTATTCACTTCCAAAGGGGAGTGATTACATTGTCTGATTGGTAGGTGGACATACAGGTGAGGTCAGGTAGGGGCATGAAATCACACAGGGGGCAGGGTGAAGGCATTGTCTTCCAGCTCGTGAGTCTAATGGATTTAATCCTGTCTGCCTGCTTAAATCAGCCTGAGACTACAGGACAAGCATTGGGATAGTGCGGCGTCTTATGCACATACAAAGTGAGGCTCTTCCACTATCCTCGTGTGGCAGCAGTTTTCACAGGCACATACAAGTTGCTGGCACACACACATTCCTTTTCTACCACACACATTCCTTTTCTACCAAGAGTAAACTGGGAGGTACATTCTATCTACCTAGGTAGCATTGTCAGATAAAATATATCCAAATAATTCAAGGAATGCACTAAAAACTTACTCATCCCTTATCTGAAATTCAAATATAAGCAGATGTCCTGTATTTTCCTTTATTAAACCTTGCAACCTTATTCCTAGAGTTGGGAGAAATTATTTCCCTCTACAAATATCAATTTTGCTCCTCCTTTTGGAAAGGGATCCAAAAATTGGGTCCCTTAAGGTAAAGCTGAGCCCCAGCAGTACCAGCTTTATTTAGAGGCCAAAGGATGGAGAAAAGGGAGCCTAGCCTGCAGAGATCAACTTCCCAACCTGCTGAAGGCTGGGGAGTCAGATATATGCAACACGAAGGAGGGGAGAAGAACATGCTAATAAGTGGGAAGAATATTCACGATTTGGGAAAAAGTGGCTGCATCATTCTTGGAATTGGGAGGCCATCTTCCTTTTGTCCTTTCATGGCATCTTTGTCTGGTTGTCATGACGGTTTCATGGTGTTGGTGGGAATGATTTTTAGCATGGAAATGGGATTATAATGATGCTTTAGGTCATGTATTGCCCTAAGTAACAAGAATCCCCATTTTCTTTGTCACTAAGTTTAGGGAAGACTGGAAGGGGTAAAACAAATTGCTCATGAATCTGTTTTCTCTACTTTCAGGCTTACTTATTTTGAAGAAAAAAAATGTAGAATATTGGTGTCTATTCAGAAGTCTAAGAACTCAAAATAATTGTTTCCAATCTGAAGTCCAAGAGTTACATATTCGCAAAATCTATTCTCATCCATGCAACTATTTGAAATGAAATAACATAATGCAGGTGGGAATCAGGAATATTCCATACTTGACTTGATTTTACTCTTAAAATATAACTTCATCATGCTGCCATTTCACCTTTAGGTATTTGAATGCAGTAAGGACTACCATATTGGATAAGGGTCTCATGTAGAGTTAATTTTAAAATGTTACCATAGTTGAGCATCTCATTGGTGAGTATGAGTAGTTTTTAAGTAAATATATAATATCATTCATATTGTAAATGTTCTTCCAAAAATTTTTATTACCTTTTATAGAGTCAGACCTGCTCACAAACATGTATAAAAGTTATTTGCTTACATTATCTGAATTGAAGAATTCTTTTTTAAAAATATTTATTTATTTATTTATTTGAAAAGCAATTATAGGGAGAGAGGGAAGGAGAGGAGAAAGAGAGAGAGAGAGACAGAAAGAGAGAGAGAGATTCCATCCACTGGTTTATTCCCCAAACAGCTACAACAACCCCGGGCTGGGCAAAGATGAAGTCAAGAGCCTGGAATTCTATGAGTCTCCTATGTGGATGCAGGCACCCAAGTGCTTAAGCCATCTTCTGCTGCTTTCCCAGGCACATTAGCTGGGAACAGGATAGGGAGTAGAGCAGCTGGGACCCCAATTGTTGCCCGTATGGGACAACAGCATTGATGATGGTGGCTTAACACACTGCGCCACAACTCTGGCCCCAAAGCATACTTAGAACATCTTATGTCAAATTATTTTCTTTCTCTAAATGTACTTAAGGGATTAACATCAATGTTCATTTTAGTAGTCTCTTTAAATCCCCAGAAAGGGATGATTAAAGCATTAATACTTAAAATGGGTGGCCTTACAGGAAGGCTGGACTTCAGACAGCGTAAAAATCATGAAGTCTAATAACTTGTTCAGCAGAGAAAGTATATTGTCCCATTCTCATTGCTCCAACCCATACTAGCTGGATGTTTCTTGGACAATTAACTTTCTCTCTCGTTGCCTCTATTTTCTCGTCTGTAAACAGGAAAAATAATTCCTACTGGATTATAATGTGACAATAAAGTGAGTAACACATGTCAAGCACTTAGAGCAGTGCTTGATACATAATAAATGTTTTATACATCTTAGGTATTGTCATAACTAACAATAGTAGTTACTCCCTCTAAGAATCACTTTTCATTCAAACTATTTAGGTATATCCACATCCCCATGGCATTGCAAGTTGTATAATTATAGTGGACTTTTAATGAAGATATAGTTATCTTTGCTTTTAATGAATAAAGTTCAATACACACTTTTTTTTTTTTTTTTTGACAGGCAGAGTGGACAGTGAGAGAGAGACAGAGAGAAAGGTCTTCCTTTTGCCGTTGATTCACCCTCCAATGGCTGCCGTGGCCGGCGTGCTGCAGCCGGTGCATCACGCTCATCCGAAGCCAGGAGCCAGGTGCTTCTCCTGGTCTCCCATGCGGGTGCAGGGTCCCAAGCACTTGGGCCATCCTCCACTGCCCTCCCAGGCCACAGCAGAGAGCTGGACTAGAAGAGGTGCAACCGGGACTAGAACCCGGCGCCCATATGGGATGCCTGCACCGCAGCTGGAAGAATACCAAGTGAGCCAAGGCGCCGGCCCCCCCAAAATTTTTTTAAAAGATTTATTTTATTTATTTGAAAGACAGAGTTACAGAGAGGGGTAGAGACAGAGAGAGAGAGAGAGAGAGAGAGAGAGAGAGAGAGAGATCTTCTGGTTCATTTCCCAAATGGCCACAATGGCCAGAGCTAAGCAAATCTGAAGCAGGAGCCCACAGACCTGGGCCACCCTCCATTGCTTTCCCAGATGCATTAGCAGGGAGCTGGATCAGATGTGGAGTAGCTGGGACTCAAACTGGCACCCATATGGGATGCTAAATCTGCAGTCTGTAACTAACCCACTTTGCTGCAGTGCCTGCTCCCTCTTACTCTTTTTTGAAAATGCTTGAGCAAGAGTGAGAATGAGAGGGATAAAGGGAGAAAAAGAGAGAGACAGAAAGAGAGAGATGTTCCATTCACTGGTTCACTTCCCAAGTGCATGTAACAGCTGAATTGGGCCAAGTCAAAGCTAGGAGACAACTCCATCCACAGGCGGCAGGGATCCAAGCTCTTGAACCTCTAGAGTGTGTGTTAGTAGGACGCTGGATCAGAAGCACAGTTGCTGAGACTCAAACCAGACACTTTCCTCTCTTTTTGCCCAACTCCATCACCACATTCCTAAGTTTCTCAGTCATTCAAAACCAATTTTTATTAGCCTACATTTTCTCAGAAGCACATCATAACATTTATGTTTTGGTCCTAATAGGAAATGATTAAATCATTTTGGATGCTAATCTGTCCTTTGTTGTAATGCCTTTTTGCTTATTTTATATATACCCTCCTTATTGTTGCATTTACATTATTTCATGTTATCTTTTTTTGTTTTTGGAATGTAGAAAATGTTAGCTCTGGAAGTGGTTAATGCGACGAAAAGCACATTAGACAATAGAATACAGCCCAATTCAAAGTGATACCATGAACTGGAATTCAGTGTATCATGGAACACCTAATGCACACAAGATGTGACGCATGTCCCTGGGTCAGAACTTTTAAATACCAAGTAGCAAGGCCTGGGAGAAATAAATCAAATGGGAGGAGAGCTGGAATCTTAAACACTGAAGATGCTTCATACGCACACTCCAACAAAGCAAGATGAAAAAGTGATCCTGGCTGTCATGAACTATGATGAGTAAAGAACTTCTTTTTAGCTCTTCTAACTTTAAAAATTAAAAGGGGAAAAAGAAAAGATACAACAGGGAAACTGCCCCCTTTCCTGGAGTCCCTTAGATTGTGCCATGTGCTTAGTGACAGAAAAAATATATATTGAGATAAAAGCTAATCAAGGTACACCTGGTTATTATTTGTAAAGACTTAACTGTACGTTTTTAATGATTAATTTATCTGCCACATAACGCTTTAATAGATCATGAGAAACATCAAGGGAGGAATGTGGTACTGCATTTGTAAAGCCTCCTTCTCTGTCTCTGAATGATAATAGGCGTGGAAGCCATCATTAGTCTTGTTAGACGATGGTTCCTTGAGGAATCTCTATGTGTTACCTTTTAGAGGGAAGGTCAAGGAAGCCCCCCCTGGGACTCCCCTGCAGGATACAACTAACACAAGCATAAACTGTATGGAAATGGCTAAATTATCCTTACTGAGACCTCGGTCCTCGCATCAATCAAGTGCTTCTGAACTAGTAAAACAGATAAGCACCCTGCTGGCAAAAGTGTTACTATCCTTATGCTTGTCATGACTGGCACTACAAATTTAACAATAAACAGGCTGTTATTTGTCTTACTTCTTTAAGAAACAAAATACGTGTGCCGAAAGACATACAGTTGCGAGGACAATTGGTTTTAATGGGGAGCAGAGGAGGTTGAAGAATTGCTAAAGGGATTCTGCATCACTCTTTTCCTCAGACCCTCCTCGAAAGACCCTTTACCCAGGAATCCCATCATAACTGCTATCAGAGCACATGGAGAAGGTAATGGGAATCTGACAATCCAAAACAAAGCGGACGGGGACCTCCTGACTGCTATGAGGAAGGGGGTGGGCAGATTTATCCGCCCTCACGTCTCGGATTCCTGAGAGTGGAGCCTGTGTCAATGCCTCATCCTGACACCTAACTCACAAGGGAATTATAAGTCATCAATACCAATGACTGTAAAATACTTTGTAAATAAAAATGGCTTAGAAGTTCCAATTAACAACAGAAAGTAACCCTCTGGGATGTACAGAAAGAAATAACTACAGGCATAAATAAGCAATGGTGAGTTTAGATTCACTTCTTATTTCAATGCCATTAAAAATGGACCCCTTTCCATATCCAATCTGATGATCTAGCCATGATTTCTTTCTTCATCTATGTTATAAAATGTCATGCTTATGAGTGGAGAGGCCAAGGAAACACAAGAGTAAGTATTCCCTGCTACTTAAACATGAGTATTACATACAAGCATATGTATTTCAATCTTTCTTCACATGAATCAACAAGAACAGCTAGGGGTAGCATAAGTTAATTAATGTAACCAATTGCATGACTACTAGTGATGTCATAAGGAAGGATGGTAGCGAGTGGCTCAGGCTTCAGAACACTTTCATGTTTATCCCATCTAGAAATTTCATAGACATGCACAATAGATAAGAAGTGTGTCTCAGGATGTGTCCAGACATTGTGTTAATCACTTCTAATAGATCTCACTTGTACTTTACCTGTATCATGAAGAAAACAGAGACTTGGGGAGCAATTTGATATGGCAAAATTACAATTAAATTAATAAGCCATACCACAGTATATACCAGGCATTACTCTACATCTACCATGAATGTCAAATCATTATTACGCAGAATAACCCTGTCATGCAGATACTGTTGTTATCTATATTTTAAGATGAAGAAACCCAATCAGTGAGAAATTGAAAAACCTGCTCAAGTTCACAGAGAACTGCAGCTTCACCTGGGTGGTCTGACGCCAGAGTCTACGCTTTTAAGCACTTCTCACTCTGGAAAAAGAGTCCAAGCTCCTAGTGCACACCTAGTGTCGAGGCTCTACTTGATTATAAAAATTAAACAATAAATAAAGAAGATAAGACATGACAGCTAATCCTTCAGGTGATCACATGCCTGAACAATGACAGATAAGCAAACAACTATAGGGTGATAGGAGTCACAGGAATGTGCAAAACTGTTGGGAAATGTAAAGAAGGGAGGATTTAATTCAGAGTAGGCCCTTCAGAGAATCCTTGAAAAAGACAGCTAGTAATGCTTTCCATTTCCTTAGAAAATCTAGTTATATGTGGCACAGTTTCATTGCAATCATTCTTGTAACTTGTAGCCTAGGTGTGCACAGC
This sequence comes from Oryctolagus cuniculus, assembly GCF_051225735.1. NCBI lineage: Eukaryota > Metazoa > Chordata > Mammalia > Lagomorpha > Leporidae > Oryctolagus > Oryctolagus cuniculus. Next base: position 71,297,156 of record NC_142871.1, on the reverse strand, counting down.
GTGTCTACACATTTCAAATATAAAATGAAATAAAATTAGCACCACCCTCAGCTCCTGTTAGGATTATGGCAAGATCATGGCCCACAGCAATAAAACTCAGACTTTTAGAGCTTGATCAGCAACCAGAGACCAATCCAAAGGATTCAGCTTCCCATTTGAAATGGCATCACCACTGGGCATCTCTGGAGAAGGCTTAGTTGGTTGATGGGTTTGGCTGCCTCCCTGAGAACCACAATGAACACGCTAGAAGCATTTCTTTTGCTGCCCCCAGTGAAATGGGAGGTGAGGGTAGTACTCTCTCCCCTCTCCCCGCAGGGACTATTTCTAGGGACAACATCACCTTCAAACCAGTGCTCCCAACCTTGGAGAAAGGCTGCACACACAGTGAGAGCAACAACACAGTCAGAGGTGGTGTCTGTGAAAGATGAGTCATGGAGAGAGGGAGTGAGAAGGAGAGTGGCAGACACAGGCCGCATCCTCAGCTTCTGCTTGGTCCTTGATTTCCCTCTGCAGAGGTGATTTGCCTGGAGGTCGAATGCACCTCCCTGCACCCTCTGCCCCTTCAGTACAGCAATGATGTCTGTACAGACACCAAGGACAAACCAGAGCATTTGCACCCATGGCTCCTTACTGACTTCTACCAGCAGTCTTCAAAAGTTCTGGGAAAATGTGCATTATGAAAAATCCAAACATGGACTTCAAAACATTTTTGCCCCAAAATAAACTTTATATGATGAAATTAGTATGATTAGTCACATACACATCATATAAAGCAATTGCATTGGATATTTATTGACATCACTATGAACCACTGAGTAAAAGTAAACAGATTATGAGATACTCTGTACCAAATTCAATTTCATAAATCATCATGTTCTCATTAAACACAGGAACAATATTCATTGACATTTGCAATGAAAATATTGTGAGTGCCTTTATTTTCCCCTTCTATTTATTTGTATTCCTTGTAAAGATTATGTATTACTTATTTATTTTTAAACACACTGCTATTTTCTTTCTTTCTGAATAGGAAGTGGGAGAGTCCTGAACAGGTGGTACTAGAAACAGTTATTATCATTCTTAGTCATCTTTTAAAGTGATGATTTGACTGAAAGACTTCAGAATGAGGAACACAACTTTAATGTCAAGGAGAAGAGTTCATTGATAAGATGGATTTTCCAGCTCTCTCCTGACTGCCAAAACCAAATATTAAATCATTGTTATTATTCAGCCTATCCCCAGAATTCAGATTTTATGCCTTCTGTGCTCTCCACCCAATCAGAGTATCCCAAAACAGATACAGAGGGACATTAATAGGTGTTGGAAAAAGGAAAAAAAAAAAGAAAAAAGATTGGGAAACCAAGTTAATGTGGAAATTTTTGAGCTAAGTAGTATATGTTATTTCAAAAACTAAAAAAAAATGAAAGAAAGGGAGAAAGAAAGAGGGTGGGAGGGAGAAGGGCAAAAGGAGAGGGAGGGAGGAAGGGAATATCATTATGTTCTTAGAGTTGTGTCTACAAGGTACCTTGAATCTGTTAAGCTAATTAAAAATGAAATAAAAAATATTTTTAATTATTTGACAAATATTGATCTACTATTTTCATCAACAGAATGCTCTAATTTCATGAACTGATAATAGTGATGACATTAAATCAAGAACTTCAAGCTGCCTTACCAGAAGCACCAAAGAGTTTCCTATCAGTGAATAAATACTTGAACTTAAAGAGAAATCACTTGCAACTAAATGGGGCCAATCTGTGAACAGAATAAAATGCACACCTGTCACTGCCACTCTTTTGAGTAATCACAGCTTATAAATTTATATGCCATGAAAAGCTTTATTCTTGTTCATATGGTGTGAAAATTGCAAGAAAAACTTCAAGTTAATTACCTTTTTTAAAACAAATCAATTGAAATTTATCACAGACAGAAAGGAAATTTATTCTCATGCCATAAAACTTCTGGAAATGCAGTCATGAAATATGATTTAAGGGATTGGATATTTAACCTAGTGGTTAATATGCCAGGTTAAGGAGCTTGTACCCCTTAAAAGAGTACCTGGATTCAACACCTGGTTGGAGCTCCTGACTCCAGCTTCTTGATAATTCAGATCCTTGAGGCAGCAGGCATTGGTTCAAATAGTTGAGGTCTTGCCATCCACATAAGAGACCAGAAATGAATTATTGACTTCTGGCTTTGCTTTGGCCCTATCTTGGCCATTTTGAGAATTTGCAGGGTGGACAGGCGGATTGGAGTCAGTCCCCTCCCTCACCCCCGCCCCATCCATCTCTGTCTTTCTCTTTCAAATAAAGAAATTAAAATTCAAAAAAAAATATAAGTTAAGAAAAGTGGCTCATGACTTAACCTCTCCACAAGACATAGAAATAAATTAGCCATAGTTGTGATCTTCAGTCCCCTGGGTTTGGGTCAGGTCTCTCCCCGAAGTTTAGCCTTTGCAAGATCTTAAAGGCAGACTTGACCCTGTTATAGGATTCCTTTTTCTAGATTTACTTAAAAAATTCCCCCAGGATCTAAATAACCTGGTAACTAGAGTTCATTCCTAGTTCCCATCACACTTCAGGAGTGGACACCAGTTGAATCAAGTCTCAGAAGCCATTTGACTGGGGGTGACGGGTGCTCCCAGCACTGAGTGCTTTTTTGCTCTTAGAAGTATCATTTTATTTCACACTGAAATAAGCTGATTAGTATGTAGAAAAGCAACAGTCCCTTGATTTCCACAAATGCGTTTTGATTTTTTATGCTGGGCTTCAAGTCCTTCCTGCATACATTTAACCACAGCCCACTCTATCACAGGTGCATTTATTGGATCTAGGGGTGGGGGAAGTGTGTGCCACCCCTGGAATCTTGCTTGCATTTGCATGTGAAAAGAAAGAAATGCTTCTGAGTAATTAGTCATCTGAAATTCAGCACCATGAGGAAAAAAATGTGCTTTTGAATATTTGTGGAGAGAGAAATCTATATGAACAATGAATAAAGTATTGATATGTTGAGGGGGAAGGGATGGGGATGTAGCACATTATGCTGAATCTCATCCAAACAGTGACAAAAGTAATATTGCCACTTTCGTATAAACAGTAGCTAAATGGAAAATGACACAAAGCTGTTTTGCTCCACAACTTACATTACTTATGTTAATTCCATGATCTTAAAAAGTTCTTTCTTTTTGACCTGATATTTTCATGCCATATTGAAGAAATTCATGATCAATATGAATTGATTTGATCACTAATTGCATTAATTTTGCCTTTGAAATTAGAAAGGCTCTAATGAGAATGTGGAGTCACTTCAAGATAGTGCATTATGGGCAGGCTAATTTAGCTGGACTCCTTGCATCAGATTATTTCATTATGAGCCAACAATTACCATACAAACGAATGAGATAAATAGCCTTTTCTGAGCAGATTTACATTTTTGAATTCATCTATAAATTTCAAGAGCTTAAGTTAATTTATATCCTAACATCATATTTAATATACAAATAGTTCAATCATGAATACATTATCTACATAAACCTTTACTCCAGTCTTTCATATTATGCTCTGAAACATTTTTGGAACAATCATTATTTTTTATATTTGTTCATTCTGTATTTAAGCTCTTAAAAAAATGTGAAAAGGATATTTTTGTTTGAAATTTCTATACTAATGCTTGACAACTGATATAATAAAACCAAGAGATAAGAGGTGTGCCATTTAAGATTTATAAAATCATAGAAGTATGAAATAGCAAACAGATTTCAAAATTGAAAAAATAGCATCCCATGAAATGAGCTTTTTTAAATTCTGTGTTTGTTTCTGTTATTCTATTTTTTTTTTTTGCAATTTATTTTATTTATTTGATAGGCAGAGTTACAGAGAAAGAGAGAGACATGGAAAGAGATTGAGATCTTCCATCAATTTGTTCACTTTCCAAATGGCTACAAGTCAAGGCTGGGCGAAGATCAAGCCAGGAGCCAGGAACTCCATCCAGATCTCCCACATGGGTGCGGGGCTCCAAGTACTTGGACGTCTTCAGCTACTTTCCCAGGCAATTTAGCAGGAAGCTCGATCAGAAGCAAAGCAGCCTGAACTCAAAGTGGCAGTCTGGTATGGGAGCCGTTGTTGCAGGTGGTGGCTTAACCCGCTGCAGCACAACGTCAGCCCTTTTCTGATGTTCTTAAAAACCTACCTATACAATTTAATTAAATAAAAAGGAAAGGAGATTGTTTCTACTGTCAGCCTTACCTAATTGTTTTAAGATTTTATTTATTTATTTGAAGGGCAAAGTTACATAGAGAGAAGGTAAGGCAGAGAGACAGGTCTTCCATCCAACGGTTCACTCCCCAGTTGCTCTCAATGGCCAGAGCTGTGCCAATCTGAAGCCAGGAGCCAGGAGCTTATTCCTAGTCTCCCACATGGTGCAGGGCCCAAGGATTTGGGCCATCTTCTGCCTTTCCAGGCCACAGCAGAGAGCTGGATCGGAAGTAGAGCAGCCAGGATGCTGGCACTGCAGGTGGTGGCTTTATCTCTATGCCACAGCGCCAACCCCCAGACTTACTGAATTTTGTTTTGATGAACTTAAGCTGAGATGATATGTGGTAGATGGGAGAAATACAGCTAGCATGCAAAAGCGGGGAAAATTTTGAGACAGTGTTCAGAATTCTGGGAAATCTTGAAGAAAATCAATGAATTAAAATAAAATCCATATTATACATTGACTATAAATACTGGAAATATCATTCTATTCTCAGAACATGTATTTATACATATTAAAGAAAATGAAATAAGTAACTAATGGATGCTTCTTGTGATCCTGGGAAATTTTGAATTGGTGATAATGTAGATGCTATTTACTCTCTTGCTATTTGGTATTCATTCTTGGCACCTAACTTCCTACAGCCATTATTGTACGCTTATGAATTTTAAAACCTTGTGAAATAATCTGGTGGTTGAATTTAGACCTCATTCACTATCTTTTTCACTGACAGTTCAAGACCTCGTGGCATGATAATAAAAAAATCTATGAATTTCTATGAATTATGAACTTATCACATGATCTATTATAAAGTGTATTTCACAAACAAAGGTCTTTCGATAGAATAATGGAATTGAGGGGCTTACCAGAGATCAGCCCCTTGGTATTCCATACGCAGTCTTGAATGAGCACCTGGGAGTCAAAGTAGACTCTCTAGCCACAATGGAGGACCTTCTGAGTCCACATCTGAATTTATTAGAATTCCTGGAAGATTCCTGTGCACATTAGAGTTTGAGAAGCACTGCTCTAGCCTTTTATTGTTGTTTTACAAGCATGGAAACTAAAACAAAGAAAGCATAAGAATGTTGTTGAGATGGTGATACTTACCTCTTACATGTCCCTGGGGCTGAAAACCATGGTGGCTAAAGCATGGTGTTACATGAATTCTAGTAATAGATCAGTCTACAAGGGTAACAGTTAACTATAGTTGCTTGGATGCTGACAGTCAGCTTTGGGAACTGTTTGCCATGGTTATAAAGAATATGTGAGGATGTTGATGGATGAGTACTAGTGCAACACCATTTTCAACACAATCATTTTGAATTTCTATTCCTCCAAATCACTTAAGCAGTCCAGTCCATGAGCAACTGTCAATATCCACCTACTTGGAAACACTCTATGAGAAAGCTCAAAATATGAGAAATAGTTGTATCCTTGATTTAAGTATTAACACAACAAAGTGCAAAAGTCAAATGTGACATTCTTGTAAATATTTCATGACATAGAAATTAAAACATCAACGAGAGGTAATAAGTAAAGGAATTTTTAGTGTGGCTACTTACAGCTGAGTGTGTATAAGGCAAGTAAATAGTGGCCCAGTATATACACAGCTGAGGGCACTTAATTAGTGACAATTACAACATTCTTCTAAGCTGCCTGCAACCTTGCTCTTTCCCTTTAGATAAACTCATTTAAGTAAATACAATGTCAAGAAAATGGACAAGCCCTTTGACTTGCTAAAGAACCATGAAAGTGGCATATTCTTCTACCAATTAAACATACTTCTTACAACTGGACTTATGAATGAGAATTAGATCTAATGTTTACTAAAAAATACTGTAATCCATATTTTATTTATATTAGTTCTTTAGTGTCAAATGTGCAGCATTTTTAAAAATTCATACTAATAATTACCACAGATCAGTCTTATGATTAGAGACTTTCAGAAAACAAATACCTTGAAATATGTCTTGAGAAATCATTGCATAGCTGACTTATGTACAATAGTTTTAAAGAAGTAAACAATCTGCTAAATGGTTTACTTCTTGCTAAATGATCTTGTTCAATGAAAATGGTGTCCAGGAAATATTTTCAGTAGAGTGTTGTGAAGTCAATGCTCATTATCCTAATACATGCTAAACTGGGATTTAGTTCACATGGATATGCTCTCCTCAAAGGATTGCAGCAGGCTACATATGCAGTTACCTTTAAGGAAGCATGTGTGTCTGACATGAGCACGGATGTGTAAAAAAAACGGAAACAGTTATCAATTAAAGATGTGGGCAGGAACCAGTGCCCACAAATGTAGAGATAGGAAGTATAATTTCAGCAAAAACATTTTTGCTAAAGAATAAGGTAGACTTTACAAAGGATGTGTGTGTGTGTGTGTGTGTGTGTGTATTACAACTGTTAGCACAATGCTGAAACACAAAATAATGATAAGTATGTAATTTTAATGAAATTTGGCAAAGGAATCATCAAAATCATAACTAATTATTTTTAAAAATTATTTTCAGGAAGTCATCTTTTTCTATTTGGATAACTCTTAAGGCTTGAATCAATTTAAAGATCTCTCAAGAAACTGAGACTTTTGGGAATTTTTCTTTTCTAGTTTTGCAGTCTGTTTCCATACAGTTCATGATATAAAATGTTCAAAACCAATAATTCCAGGATTTCTCAATGACATTCCAATTCTTTCAAAGACAAAGATACTTGTGTGGTTACTATTTCCATACTGGGATTGGAGTTAGAGTTGGGATGAATACAGGAGGTTTCATTTGTCCGGATTCATTCACCAGCTCTCATCTGCTTGTTTGGGAACCAACAGCACATGAAGGGCTATCTGGTATCTCAGCAAAATAGTCTAGCCAATAAGGTTTCAAAAAATTGTGTGTGAGAAAATACTTATAAAGTTTAGTGCAGTCCATAATATGTTATAAATGTTCAATAAATGTAGCTATTATTATTATTATTATAGATATAAAGAAATCCATAACTTTTGATATGTTTTGGGAACTTCTCAAATGAATGTCTAAAGTTTTTTTTTAAAGATTTATTTTATTTATTTGAAAGACAGAGTTACAGAGAGTGGTAGAGACAGAGAGAGAGGTCTTCCATCCTCTGGTTCACTCCCCATTTGGCTGCAACAGCTGGGGCTGCGCCTATCCGAAGCCAGGAGCACATGGGCCATCTTCCACTGCTTTCCCAGGCCATAGCAGAGAGCTGGATCAGAAGAGGAGCAGCTGGAACTGGAACTAGCACCCATATGGGATGTGGGCGCTTCAGGCCAGGGCGTTAGCCCGCTGTGCTGGCCCAGAAATCCAGTTAAAATTTTTTCATTTAACAAACATTTACTAAGAACCCAGGATATAACTCTTTAGTTATTTAACAAACTTTTTTGTGCAACTACATACAGCATGCTGGATGCTATAACACATTTCCTCAGCCCACATTGAGTTTATGATCAAAAGGGCAGTAAGACAAATACATGCATAATTGTCATATAGGAAGAAGGCAAAACTGCAAAACTTCTTCAGTCCTACCGCCAGCATCATTCTTCTCTATCACCTGCACCAACACAGCCCTCATATTCCTGAAGGGTTCCTATTTCCAAGCCTCTTTTGTTTGATGTGGCAAAGGACTCTATCTGACACCAGACACACACAAGAACATGGAAACAAATGTGTCGTTGGTGAAGAGGGCTCCCTTATGGTCTCACAGAGGAACAGCATTAAAATCCAAGGAAGGCTTTAGACCTCAGTGTTTATTTTTATGGATCCAGGTTTTAAAAATCCAGTCAGAGTAGTCATTTAATGAGTTTAGAGAGTAAGCCATAGGACTTTCAGCTAGAGTTTTACTGTTCTGTCTTATTAAAAAATTGACATTTTTGGCCTTTTAAGGACTTGAGATAAGTACCCTTCTGTCAGTTATTACTTTGAACATGCCATCAGCTCACAAGAGCAAACTAAAATTACATTAATTCTTCATCAACAGCACAATCTCAATTTTCATGGAGTTTTCTTATTTATGTCAACCACTGACAGCTTTTCTCCAAGCTGCACACAAGAGTCTGGGGCCCGACTCTGCCCTCAGTTATCTGTAGACCTGGGACAAAGGAAAGCTCCAAATATTTGGAATTCAGCCTCTTTGTACAAGGGGCTGGAGAAGTTGATCCTTCAGTTTCATCACAGGAAGGAGAGGGGATGAGATTTTCCTGAGACAGACATATGGCTAGTGGCCCACTATCTCCTTGACTTTCTGCTTGCTCTGCTTAAACCACGTCAAAGGACACGATCAGGTTGTTCTTCAAACCTCCCGGCAAGGCAAGAACAAAACGGTCACCAAGTAGGCTGGCTGCTGCCCCCATATCAACTCTTTCCTCCAGCTAATGTGGCCCAAACCTTCTACTTTTCATGAAGACAATGTGCCCACCAATTCAGATAAGCGCTGAAGTCTTTCTTTGTTATTATTTAAGACCAATATTAACAGGCACCTGCCATTTGTTGACAGCTTTTTAAAAAAAAAATCAAGTTGTAAGCTTCTATTACAAATTAAAAATGAAGTTCTTAAAAATCTCAACCATATACGAGCAATTAACCATACGTGAAACAATTTAAAAAGCTTTAAAGGTGTATTGAGAAAAAACTGGCTTTAAAAAAAAGGCATGTTTGTCATTACCAAAAAGAGGCATCTTTAGGTAAAAATAACTAAAAAACCCCTTGTTGTATAGACAACATGTATAGTTCTGTTAATCTGGTCAATGAGCAAAAAGCAAGCACTTAGGTTCTTCAGCGCCAATCTTTTTTTAAATGAACTTATTTATTTGAAAGGCAGAGTTATGGAGAGGCAGAGGCAGAGAGAGAGATCTTCCATCTACTAATTCATGCCTCAGATGCCCACAATGGCCAGAGCTGTGCCAATCCGAAGCCAGGAGCTTCTTCCAGGTCTCCCATGCAGGTATAGGGGCCCAAACACTTGGGCCATCTTCCACTGCTTTCCCAGGCCACAGCAGAGAGCTGGATGGGAAGTGAAGCAGCCAGGACTTGAGCCAGCACCCATATGGAATGCCTGCACTGCAGGCAGTGGCTTTACCTGCTACACCACAGCACCGGCCCCTCAGCTCCAATCTTGTGTTCATTTCTTATTGCTGGGCTTACATATTCATTTCTACTTGTTGGATGACTAAACTGGATGATGGCAGAGATGTTAAGCCAGCATTTACTCAGCCCTGCCCTTGCTCCCTTGCTCAGGCTTCTCAGATGGCTGCCTTTGTCTCTGCCATCTTGTAGTTTAGGGTCATCTGGGCTTCTGCATCAGTAATTGAAGTTGCCCCAGTACTGACAGGGAGATGGCTGCTGATTTTTGGTCTCATCTCCTTTATTGTCCTTTATTATCCTCTTCATTGCCGTCCTATCCAGGCTGTCTTTTTCTAGGAGGACCTCTGAGCAATTGTGGCTTATAAAACCCCAGTACATATTCTGTGTCGCTGGTTCACACTGTTCTCCTGCACTGTTGTTGTCAGTACCCTCCATGGAGCCTCGGCAGTTAGTGACACTGGACCCTTCGCCTGCGGAGGTCGGGCCTTGCCATGTAACATTGGCTGCCTCCACCCTCTTCTTCTTCAACAACATCAGACTCCACGGTCTCTCCATCGTCCACACTGTGAAGGGACTTCCTGGGGTTATTCTTCTTTAGGGCAGTCTGGTGTACAAACATGTCTTCCTTGGTGTTATTCCTGTTGTGGAAACCGTATCTGATTCTTACATTGGACCATTTTATTGTTTCCAAAACCTTTGCGATGACCTTGTCTCTGCCAGCAGGTGCCCCTATGTGAAGCTGCCTGGGCCACCGCTCACTGGGGCACTGCCTGTGGTGCTGGGCTTGGGTTCAGCAGCACTAAGGGCAGCTCCGGGTTCTCGGGCCTCACTGTGTATAGTTGCAGTGATAGTGACTGACAACAGCTGAAGTCTTTAAAATGGACTGCAAATGGTTACACCAGAGGCCCTCTTCCAGTTCTCCCACCTCCCCTGTTGTTATCAACAACAGCCCAAAACTTCTCAGACATGCTCCCATCTCAAGGCCTTTCAACTTGCTTGTCTTCTGCCTAGATCATTGCTCTCCCAGATCTGTGTGGCTCACGACTTTGTCTCCTAAATGTCAACTTCCTCGATATTTTATTTGACTTGTGAACTCTCCCCTTTTTCCTCCCGCCCTGTTTTTCTCCATCTAACATACTGTGTTGGATGTCACTGCCCATTTATCATCTTTTTTTTTTTCAAGCAAAACTTCTTTATTATAAAGAAACTTTACTGTTGACTTTCAGAATGTCTTTTAATTTATTTTATGGGGCTACCCATGTCTGTTCATGAAATTTAGGATAGAGATGATGTTTTTATTCATTAACATGTAATCAAAATACACCATTGGCACATCTAATCTTCGTAAAATAATAAAAACTTTTAATTGTCAAAATTATAGCTACCTTCTTTTCCCAATTCAATCCTTTTTTTTTTTTCGTTTATCATCTTTGTAAGTGCAGGGATTTCTGTTGTTTTGCACACTGCTATTCAATGCACAAATAAAGGAATGAGTGAATGAATGAAAATATTTTAAATTAATTTGCAGGAAAGAGAAGCAAGTTTCCTTTAATGAAGGTAACATTATGCATATGTGATGTTTCCTTCTGTCTGACCTAAATATATTTTTCAATCAATTATCTCTATAATATCTATAATATTTGGCTCTTAGAACAAGTGTGTTCATAACCTTATTTTACTGTCACAAATATTAACTTAGTTGGTGAGATATTGCTCCATTCACCTCATTTTGCCATAATGTCTAATTACCTCTCTTGGGTCTCACATTCCATTGTGAAAAACTAACATTAGCTGATATATAATACTCATTCATAGTCTTTACATGTTTGGTATGTGTGACCAAATGCCCTCTAATGGGTTCCATACTAATATTATATGAATATCAGTGAATCTGCTAATATAAATTTCTGTGGGGCCTCTTAAGTAAATATGTATCTAGTTGGTTATGTTTTATGCACATTTAGAATTTGTTTGCATTATTCAGCTTCACATGTATTATTTACCTAGTGAGAATATTTAACTTTCTGTCACTCTATTTTATCTTATGGATGAATCCACATGTTTTATAATGTGCATAACATTTAGTTGCTAAGCCATCCTGTTATGATATACTTATTTTTATAAAGTGCTTATGTACAGTCAGGCATTTACTTAATCACTCTTTTTTTTTAATCATCTGCTTTTGGTCATTCCACACTGAAAACAAGCATATTTGAAAAAAAAATTTTAAATATTGATGGGTGCTGAGAAAGAAAACTAGCTCTAAAAAAAAGATTGTAGTAGATGATTTCTAAAGAAAAAGCAAAGTGTCAAAAAATAAGTGTAGTTAATTTTTTGAGAATTTACTTTGTTTCCTTCCTTAGTTTATGAAAATAAACCTCTTTCATATATAGGTCAGATTGAAACCTAATTACATAAGCTACATGACTTTTTATCAATTTTAATTGAAACAACTAAAATTGTTGAGTATTTGCTTTCCATTTTAACATTTTATAAATCTAATCGTTTGTTCTAAAAAGTTAAACATGAAGAACTAAGGCTGGAAATAATTCCGAGGCCAAAGAGGGTGGATGAATAACTTGGTTACAATTGCCTGGTCCATCAGTGTCTCATGGGAGGTCGAAATAATTCTATTTGTTTGTCTTTCTTATGTGAGGCTAATGTAGCTGACCTACTGTAGGCCATTACATCCAACTAGTTTGCTGGTTTGTTTGCAGACTATTTGATTACGTTCTTAATTTTTTTCATTAAAATCTTTATGAAGGCTAAGTGGCAATTTCATGTTGGAGAAATAAAGCAGTGAAAATCACTGTTGTATTCCTCTCATCTAAACAGAGTCCTTGGGATGCCAGACTTCAGTACTACTGTTTCGTGTACCTGTGGCTCCAACTAGAGTGAAAACCTTTTAATAACCACTGAAGGCAGAGAAGCCGCTGCTATGTTTAACCTGAGTACATGTAATTGCTGGTATAATAGAGGACATTTTTTATATCTACTTGGAATGCAAGGAGATTTATTTTTATGGAGCCTCTGCCTCATGACGATGACATTGAGACTCTAAAAACTTTTATTTTGAAATATTTATAGAGTCACAAGTAGTTGTTGAAATAGTACAGAAATGTCCTGCATATGCTTCACTCAGTTCCCCATGGAAAAATCTTACATAATCATAGTGCTTTAATAGAATTTTTTAAAAAGATCTGATTTTAAAGCAGTTTTAAGTTTACAGAAAAATCAGGAAAGCAGAGATGTCCCCCATTTCTCCTTATCCCTACATATGCACAGGCTCCCCCTTATCTACTTCCCTCATCAGGGGTATATTTCTTATAAGGAATGACTCTGCAGTACCACTTCATTATCCTCCAAACCCATAGTTCACATTAGGGTCTTCTTTTTGTATAATACATTCTATGGGTTTGGACAAATGTATAATGGCCTGTATCCAATATCATAGTTGCATACAGGAAGTTTCACCACTCAAAACTCCTCCTTATCCTCTGCTTATTCATCCATTCCCAGTGCCTTTCCAATCTTTTTACTGTCTACATATGCCTTTTACAGGATGATTTTTAAAATAAAGAGACTTGTAGTATGCCTGTACCTTTAGAAGCAAGAGAATTATAATGACAAGAATTTAAGTGTCACTGGTTATTTCATAGAACCAGCAGCCAAGTCCACTGATTCCTCTGGCAACCCTCATATTTCAGCCTTAGTGTTGCGAGTACCTATTTGCTTTACTTAAACGAATGCAGCCTATAATTTGGCACAGTGACTACATAATAAAGCAGAAAGAAATGATCAGAGATGATCCAGCTGTCATCTCTTCTCATCAAAAAAAAAAAAAATGATACTCAAGGAGAGCTGTTTATGAGACCTATTCTTTTTGAACTTTATCAAGACTATTTATTTGTGAGTTTGGGGTCCCTGTTTTCACTGTCTTGTATAACAGGCACCCTAGGAGCATGAATGCCAATTCTTCCAAAGATCTTTAAATTACAAATTACTGTTTTAATTTTTATAGTCATCTATTATGCAACCATTCTCTATCAAAGATGTTTTGAAACTCACTACCATTTTCATTGTAATTGTTTTTGAGGAAATGAATTCTACTTGGAAGAACTTCTAAAGAAAAAAAAAAAGAGAGCTCATTTGAAAATAATTTTGTATTACTTTATTCTTTCCTCTTGGGCTCAGAGTACAGGAATTTCTAACCTTTCTTTTTTCTCAGAGTGAATTTGGTCTCTCGTCTCATTCTGTCTACATTTCTGGCTTCAGCACAAAATTTGATACCTTGTGAGGGGAGGAATTTATTTTTTTTTATTTTTTTAACATTTATTTAATAAACATAAATTTCTAAAGTACAGCTTTTGGATTACAGTAGCTTTTCCCCCGCATAATTTCCCTCCTACTCGCACCCCTCCCATCTCCCGCTCCCTCTCCCATTCCATTCACATCAAGATTCATTTTCAATTCTCTTTATATACAGAAGATCAATTTAATATTTATTAAGTAAAGATTTCAATAGTTTGCACCCACACAGAAACACAAAGTGTAAAATACTGTTTGAGTACTAGTTATAGCATTAATTTACATTGTACAACACATTAAAGACAGAGATCCTACATGGGGAGTAAGTGCACAGTGACTTCTGTTGTTGACTTAACAATTGACACTCTTGTTTATGGCGTCAGTAATCACCCTAAGCTCTTGTCATGAATTGCCGAAGCTATGGAAGCCTTTTGAGTTCGACAACTTCAATCTTATTTGGAAAAGGTCATGGTCAAAGTGGAAGTTCTCTCCTCCCTTCAGAGTAAGGTACCTCCTTCTTTGATAGCCCATTCTTTATACTGGGATCTCACTCACAGAGATCTTTCATTTAGGTCTTTCTTTTTTCCAGAGTGTCTTGGCTTTCCATGCCTAAAATACTCTCATGGGCTCTTCAGCCATATCCGAATGCCTTAAGGGCTGATTCTGAGGTCTGAGTGTTGTTTAGGACATCTGCCAATCTATGAGTCTGCTGTGTATCCCACTTCCCATGTTGGATCGTTCTCTCCTTTTTAATTCTATCAGTTAGTATTAGCAGACACTATTCTTGTTTCTGTGATCACTTTGACTCTCTCTCTCTCTTTTTTTTTTTTTTTTTTTGGACAGGCAGAGTGGACAGTGAGAGAGAGAGAGAGAGAGAGAAAGGTCTTCCTTTGCCGTTGGTTCACCCTCCAATGGCTGCCATGGCCGGCGTGCTGTGGCCGGCGCACCGCGCTGATCCGATGGCAGGAGCCGGGTACTTATTTTGGTCTCCCATGGGGTGCAGGGCCCAAGCACTTGGGCCATCCTCCACTGCACTCCCAGGCCACAGCAGAGAGCTGGCCTGGAAGAGGGGCAACCAGGATAGAATCCGGCGCCCCAACCAGGACTGGAACCCGGCATGCCGGCGCCTCAAGGCGGAGGATTAGCCTAGTGAGCCATGGCACCGGCCCACTTTGACTCTTAATCCTTTCATTATGATCAATTGTGAACTGAATCTGATCACTTTAATTAGTGAGATTGCATTGGTACATGCGACCTTGATGGGATTGAATTGGAATCCCCTGGCACATTTCTAACTCTACCGTTTGGTGCAAGTCCGACTGAGCATGTCCCAAACTGTACATCAGCTCCCTTTCTTATTCCCACTCTTATATTTAACAGGGAGCACTTTTCAGTTAAATTTAAGCACATAAGAATAATTGTGTGTTAATTGAAGAGTTCAACCAATGGTATTAGTAGAACAAAAAAATACTAGAAGGGATAAACTATTAAGTTGTTCATCGACAGGACAAGGGCTGACTAAGTCACTGCTTCTCATAGTGTCCATTTCACTTCAACAGGTTTCCTTTTAGTGTTTGGTTAGTTGTCACGGAACAGGGAGAACATATGATATTTGCCCCTTTGGGAATGCTTTTTTCACTCAGCATTATATGTTCCAGATTCCTCCATTTTGTTGCAAATGACCAGATTTCATTGTTGTTTACTGCTATACAGTATTCTATAGGGCACATGTCCCATAATTTCTTGATCCAATCTACCATTGATGGGCATTTGGGTAGGTTCCAGGTCTTAGCTATTGTGAATTGAGCTGCAAAAAACATTAATGTGCAGACAGCTTTTTTGTTTGCCAATTTAATTTCCTTTGGGTAAATTCCAAGGAGTGGGAGGGCTAGGTTGTATGGGAGGGTTATATTCAGGTTTCTGAGGAATCTCCAGACTGTCTTCCATAGTGGCTTTACCAGTTTACATTCCCACCAACAGTGGGTTAGTGTCCCTTTTTCCCCACATCCTCACCAGCATCTGTTGTTGGTAGATTTCTGTATTTGAGCCATTCTAACTGGGGTGAGGTGAAACCTCATTGTGGTTTTGATTTGCATTTCCCTGATTGCTAGTGATCCTGAACATTTTTTCATGTGTCTGTTGGCCATTTGGATTTCCTCTTTTGAAAAATATCTATTGAGGTCCTTGGTCCATCTCTTAAGTGGGTTGTTGTGGGAGTTTCTTGATCTCTTTGCAAATTCTTGTTATTAACCCTTTATCTGTTGCATAGTTTGCAAATATTTTTTCCCATGCTGTTGGTTGCCTCTTCAGTTTCATGACTGTTTCTTTTGCAGTACAGAAACTTCTCAATTTGATGCATCCCAAATGTTAATTTTGGCTTCGACTGCCTGTGCTTCTGGGGTCTTTTCCAAGAAGTCTTTGCTGGTACCTATATCTTGCAGGGATTCTCCAATGTTCTCTAATAATTTGATAGTGTCAGGTCGTAGATTTAGGTCTTTAATCCATGTTGAGTGGATTTTTGTGTAAGGTGAAAGGTAGGGGTCTTGCTTCGTGCTTCTGCATGTGGAAATCCAGTTTTCCCAGCACCATTTATTGAATAGACTGTCCTTACTCCAGGGATTGGTTTTGGATCCTTGATCAAATATGAGTTGGCTGTAGATGTTTGGATTGATTTCTGGTGTTTCAATTCTGTTCCATTGGTCTATCCATCTGTTTCTGTACCAGTACCATGCTGTTTTGATAACAACTGCCCTGTACTGTGTCCTGAAATCTGGCATTGTGATGGCTCCAGCTTTGTTTCTGTTGTACAAGATTGCTTTAGCTATTGAGGTATCCTTGACTCCATATGAATTTCAGCATCACTTTTTCCAGATCTGAGAAGAAGGTCTTCGGTATCTTGATTGGTATAACATTGAATCTATAAATTGCTTTTGGGAGAATGGACATTTTGATGATATTGATTCTTCTAATCCATGAGCATGGACGATTTTTCCATTTTTTGGTAACCTCTTCCATTTCTTTCTTTAAGATTTTATCATTATCGTCATAGAGATCTTTAATGTCTTTGGTTAAGTTTATTCCAAGGTATTTTATTTTTTTGTGGCTATTGTGAATGGGATTGATCTTAGCAATTCTTCCTCAGCCGTAGCGTTGCCTGTGTATACAAAGGCTATTGACTTTTGTGCATTGATTTTATATCCTACTGCTTTGCCAAACTCTTCTATGAGTTCCAATAGTCTCTTAGTAGTTCTTTGGATCCCCTATATAAAGAATCATATCATCTGCAAAAGAGGGCTAGTTTGACTTCTTCCTTCCCAATTGGTATCTCTTTAATTTCTTTTTCTTGCCTAATGGCTCTGGCTAAAACTTCCAGAACTATATTGACTAGCAGTGGTGAGAGTGGGCATCCCTGTCTGGTATCAGATCTTAGTGGAAATGCTTCCAATTTTTCCCCATTCAATAGTATGCTGGCCGCGGGTTTTTCATAAATTGCTTTGATTATATTGAGGAATGTTCCTTCTATACCCAGTTTGCTTAGAGTTTTCATCATAAAAAGGTGTTGTATTTTATTGAATGCCTTCTCTGCAATTATTGAGATAACCATATGGCTTTATTTCTGCAGTCTGTTAATGTGGTGTATCACATTGACTGATTTGTGAACATTGAACCATCCCTGCATACCAAGGATAAATCCCACTTGGTCTGGGTGGATGATCTTTGTGATGTGTTGTTGGCGAGAATTTTATTGAGGATTTTTTCATCTATGATGATCAAGGATATTGGTCTGTAGTTTTCTGCTAGTATCTCACAAAAAGGCCTTTTTTTTTTTTTTTTTTTTTACAGGCAGAGTGGACAAAGAGAGAGAGACAGAGAGAAAGGTCTTCCTTTGCCGTTGGTTCACCCTCCAATGGTCGTCGGGGCCAGCGCGCTGCGGCCGGCACACCGCGCTGATCTGATGGCAGGAGCCAGGTGCTTCTCCTGGTCTCCCATGGGGTTCATGGCCCAAGCACTTGGGCCATCCTCCACTGCACTCCCAGGCCACAACAGAGAGCTTGCCTGGAAGAGGGCAATGGGGACAGAATCCAGCGCCCTGACCAGGACTAGAACCCGGTGTGCCGGTGCCGCTAGGTGGAAGATTAACCTATTCATCCGCAGTGCCGGCCCTAAAAAGGCCTTCTAATCCTGTCTCTCCATGCTTTCAGAAACTCCTAGAACCCGAATGCTGGGTTTTTAATAGTATCCTGTAGACTCCTGACAATATTTTTTAGATTTCTAATTTCCTCTTTTTTGGTTTGACTGTATAGTTTCCTGTGCTCTGTCTTCTAAGTCCAATATTCTCTCTTCTGCATCACTGATTCTGTTTTTACAGCTCTCTAATGTGTTTGTCATTTGATCTATTGAATTCTTCAGTTCATTTTGATTTCTGTTCACTATCACAATTTCATGTTCTACTAGATTCTTCATTTCATTTTGATTCCTCCTTAAGATTTCATTTTCGTGAGAAAGATTTTCTACCCTGTCCAGTAAGGATTTTTGTAATTCAAGAATTTGTTTTTGAGAACTTCTAAATGTTCTTATCATAAATTTTTTGAAATCCGTATCTTGCATTTCTTCTATTTCATTATCTTTGTAATCTTGAATTGGAGTGTCATGTTCATTTGGGGGCATCATAATATCTTCCTTGTTCTTATTTCCTCAGTTTCTGCGTTTGTTGCTTGGCATTGTAGAGATATTCTTTGGTTTCTTCTTCTTTTTTTTTTTTCCTCTCTGTGGTGGCTTTTCTCGTTATACTATGACTCTAGATTAAGTGGACTGTCTGCTTTTCATGGATCTTTAGAGGCTTGCGATGGGTGTGGCCAGAAACTCTGTTCAGTTCTTCAGGGTTAGGGATGTGCCAAAGGTAACACACCCAGGTTTGGTGTGGTAAATCTTCTCTCTCTCTTCTTTTATTTTTATTTTTATTTTTATTCAGAAGGGAAGTAATTCCATACAGCTGAGCTATTCTCCTTGAAGGCAATCAGTTTCTGAGCGCTGGCCCCTGAGAGTATAATATATGTCTGCTCTGTCCCAAGGACCACACAAAGGATCTGTCAGTCCTCAGTGTAAGCTCAGATTCCCCAGCAATCCTCCACCAGGTTGCCAAGGTTACCGAGTTTGTGGTGTCTCCCACCGAGTACTCACTTCTCAGGCATTCTGTGAGTTCTCTCACACACCCTCAGTTTTGTTTTGTTTTTTTTTTTTTTTTTCACAGTCTCAGTTCATAAGCTCCACACATTCACTAGGTCTTAACCTCCTGTTATTTTTCCCCACCATAGTCTGCTTGGCTTAGGGCGGGTGCAGCCCTGAGGTGGCGCAGCTGTTGAGTATGTCCAAAATGGTGCCTGCTCTTTGTCTCACTTGCCTTTGTAAGGTGAGTGGAGAGAGAGAATCATGTCCATAGTGGTCCCTTTTATTTATTTATTTATTTATTTTTTCTCTCCTCTAGTTAGGCTGGTGAACTTTCCCTCATGGGGCTTCAAGCCTTGTTCCCTCTAGACTCTTCCTGCCACTTTTCCGCCAGTGTCTCGAGCTACTGAGGTTTTGCCTCACCTCCCTTTCTAGCGCTGATGCATAGACTTGGCAGCTGGGTTCCCGAGCCATGGGCACCTGTGCCTTCCATGTAGGTCCACCGTGTCCCACTAGTTCCAGAAGAGTTTCCTCTGCAGCTTTTTTCCTAAATCTTCCCTGAAACTACAGTATCTCCACTTTTATTAAACTATCTTCTCCCGGACTATCAGTGTACTCCCTCCCTATTCTGCCATCTTGGAAGACCCCTTGAGTGGAAGAATTTAAAACAAGGTATAGATATTCCTCTTGCCCATAGTCTGTGATGTCCAAGACCCCTTCGGATTGCACTCAGACTTCTATGTTTTTGTGTGTGCAAATGCAGTTCAGTGCTTACCCTGTCTCTTTCCAGTTGCTATTGCCCTGCCCACTGTATCATTTGCTGGCTCAAGAAGAGGATTCAGCCACTGAGAAGGAACAGGGAAGGGGTGGCAGTGGCCTTCCCCATTCAAGTGTGATTATCTTCCTAACCTTCCAGAGAGTTTTGCAAATATGACAAGGAAAAAGAAAGGTCCTCTTAAATTATGATCCGTGAGAATCTGCTTCAAAACAATGTTCCCTTCACTGAAAGGTACTTATCTCAGTTCGAAGGATAAAAGTCATTTTTCTAAAAAATTGGCAACATGTTCACAACCCCAGACTTGTAATTATGGGTGGTTATGTTAATCTGTTTGTGGTAATTATTAGACATTCAATGCACATATCAAACCATCATGTTGTATATCTTAAATATTCAATTTTTATTTGTTAATTAAATATATTGGAAAGTTTCCTTAATTAAATGCACCCTTTAAGTCTTTAACAATTTCAGTGATATCATCTCCCCTTTCCTTCATTTTTTTCTTATTTACATTTAATTTTATTTTAAAAATATTTTCTCGTTTTGTCTTTTCAGGTATAATAATTTTAAAGTCTGCCTACTCTCCTTTAAAAACAGAGGAACTGGAATGGTTTTGCAGTTGAGGTGCACAATAGTGTGCCTTATAAAGAATCCCTGAGTGTCCTTTTTAATTTTTTTTTAAGATTCATTAGAAAGTCAGAGTTACAGAGAGAGAGAAGTCTTCCATCCAATGGTTCACTCCCCAATTGGCTGCTATGGCAGAAACTGTGCTGATCCGAAGCCAGAAGCCAGGAGCTTCCTCCAGGTCTCCCACGTGGGTGTAGGGCCCCAAGGACTTGGGCCATCTTCCACTGCTTTCCCAGGCCGTAGCAGAGAGCTGGATCAGAACTGGTCTGAGTGTCCTTTGCCTGAGAGATTCCCCATCCCCTCACCCCAGATTTGTGCCAGATCTGTATCTTTGCTCCATGACTTGACAGCAACACCACTTCGGCTGCTCTTCATATTCATCCTAAACGTCTTCACTGAGCACCTCCTGGATGTCAGGTACTGAAAATACAGAGTTGACAAAGCAGATAATTAAACACAGCTTATGATGTAACTGTGTAAAATGGTCAAAATTGGTGATTGAACAATAAACAAGATGCTACTAGAAAGAAATTGAGGTCATGAAGAAAATGCTTCAGACATCCACTCAATTTTTATACTCCATTTATTAACCTTCACAAATAAGAGAAAATATGTGATATGTATTTTTCTGGGTCCAGTTTATTTCACTTATCATATTGATCTCCAGTTCCATCCATTTTATTGCACTTGTCAGAATTTCATTTTTCATGGCTGGGTAATATTACATCATGAATATATACCAAAATTTCTTCTTTCCACACATAGAAAAAATAGTATATATGTATATGCATATAATGTCTAAATTTAAAGAGAATTGGAAAATTGTCTTAGGTGTTTAAATTCTAACTGAAAAGTGATCCCTGTTAGGAATTTGGAAAACATTATGCTGAGTGAAATAAGCCAATCCCAAAGGGACAAATACCACATGTTCTCCCTGATAGGTGACAACTAACTGAGCACCAAAAAGGAAACCTGTTAAAGTGAAATGAACACTATGAGAAACGGTGACTTGATCAGCCCTTGCCCTGACTGTTGATGAACAACTTAATATGTTATCCCTCTTAGTATTTTGTTTGTTTGTTCTACTTAATACTTTTGGTTGAATACTGTAATCAATACACAATTCTTCTTAAGTGCTGAAACTTAACTGAAAAGTGATCACTGTTAAATATAAGAGTGGGAATAAGAGAGGGAAGAGATGTGCAATTCGGGACATGCTCAAGCTGACTTACCTCAAATGGTAGAGTTAGAAACATACCAGGGGATTCCAATTCAATCCCATCAAGGTGGCATGTACCAATGCCATCTCACTAGTCCCAGTGATCAATTTCTGTTCACAATTGATCATAATGATAGGACTAAGAACCAAAGGGATCACATAAACAAGAATAGTGTCTGCAAATACTAGCTGATAGAATCAAAAAGGGAGAGAACGATCCAACATGGGAAGTGAGATACACAGCAGACCCATAGAATGGCAGATGTCCTAAACAGCACTCTGGCCTCAGAATCAGCCCTTAAGGCATGCGGATCTGGCTGAAAAGCCCATGAGAGTATTTCAGGCATGGAAAGCCAAGACACTCTAGGGGGGAAAAAACCTAAATGAAAGATCTCCGCGAGTGAGATCCCAGTGGAAAGAACGGGTCCTCAAAGAAGGAGGTACCTTTCTCTGAAGGGAGGAAAGAACTTCCACTTTGACCATGGCCTTGTCTAAATATGATCAGAGTCAGTGAACTCAGGTGGCTTCCATAGCCTTGGCAACTCATGACAAGAGCCTAGGTTGATTACTGATGCCATAAACAAGAGTGTCAATTTGTTAAGTCAACAACAGGAGTCACTGTGCACTTACTCCTCATGTAGGATCTCTGTCCTTAGTGTGCTGTACATTGAGATTTAATGCTATAACTAGTACTCAAACAGTATTGTTCACTTTATGTTTCTGTGTGGGAGCAAACTGTTGAAATCTTTACTTAATGTATGCTAAACTGATCTTCTGTATATAAAGAGAACTGAAAATGAATCTTGATGTGAACGGAAGGGGAGAAGTTGTGGGAAAGGGGAGGGTTGCAGGTGGGAGGGACGTTATGGGGGGGAAGCCATTGTAATCCATAAGCTGTACTTTGGAAATTTATATTCATTAAATAAAAGTTAAAAAAAAAAAGAGAGAAAATGTATTGGTGATTCTAAAGAGTAGGGGAAGGGGAACCAGGGACTCCATTAGATGGATCCAGAGAAAGAGAAGCGCCTTTCTGAGCATGAAGTGTCTGAACTGAATCTTAGACCCTGAGAACAGCAGGAGAAATGGCCTCCCAGAGAGCACAAAAACAAGGTGTAGAGAACCTCAAGGACTTGCCTCTTCAGCCATCTGTTTCCTAGAAATATGAGGGTCTTTGCAGAAAAATTGAATTAAAACAAAATTTTATTTTGGCATTAAAAAATTGAAATCCATGCACATAAGGGGTCTTCAAAAATTCATGAAAAATTCTGATTTTAAAACATGCACTAATTTTAATTCTTTTATGTTAACATAAATTTATTTTTTCCATAAACATTTTGATGTGCCATCATAGAAATTCTGGAGCCTATCCTTTTGTTAGCTATTTTCTGAACATAATGTTATTTTTTTAACTTTTATTTAATAAATATAAATTTCCAAAGTACAACTTTTGATTTATAGTGGCTTTTCCCCCCCATAAGCTCCCTCCCACCCACAACCATCCCATCTCCCACTCCCTCTCTCATCCCATTCACATCAAGATTCATTTTCAATTATCTTTATATACAGAAGATCAATTTAGTATACACTAAGTTTGCACCCACACAGAAACACAAAGTATAAAGTACTGTTTGAGTACTAGTTATACCATTAATTCTTATAGTATAACTCATTAAGGACAGAGATCCTACATGGGGAGTAAGTGCACAGTGACTCCTGTTAAACATGATGTTATAATTTATTTCTCTCCTTCTTCTTTCCCTTCCCTCTCTCCCTCTTTATGTAAGAGGAAATCACTGAAAATTACTTCTTATGAGAGGTCAACATTTAAGTTAAACCTAAGGTAAATATAGAGGAGAATAAGACATGAGAGTGTAATGGAGTTAAAATAACCTTATTTGATTACATTCTATTCCTACCTTAAGCAAAGAGAAAAAATGCTTTCATTTACAATTATAAGGTACATTTATGTAGATACATAAAAGCCTATAAGCCATGACAGATCTATAAATTAAGAACTCCTGAATGTTATATCTAGATAATATTATAAATTCATGAATTAGTAATTTTACAGTTGCCCTTGTAAGCAATCACTAAGCTGATCTACATAGGTGCCTCTGGTAACCAAACTAAATATTCCTATTTCTAGATACAAGACATAATTAATAGGTTAATTGCCTTAAAATGTATTGTTTATTAAAAATCACTAGAAAATGAATACTTGATGAAAAATGGGTAAGAGTTCCAAAAACTTTCCATTTTTTCTTAAAAATAATTCTATCATCACTATCTTTAGAAAATTTTATTTTTAAAAGTTGCTTATTTTCCTTTGATCTTTGGGTTAGGGCAATTTCTTAAAACTATAGGATTGTCAGGATTTTAATATTACCAAAAAGAATTTAAAACAGTGAGTTAGGAGGATAAGAAGGAAGTGAGGGGTGAGGGAAGGTCTCAAGCCAAATGGGACAGAAGAAAGAGCCCAACTAGTTGTGACAAATAGAGCGAGAGCAGCTGCTGACCAGCTCTGTGACCTTATTTATTACATGGGGTGGAGAGCTAACCGATGACTGGTAAGGAGGAAAACCATATCCTCCCTTGGGGACAAGGTATAAAGATCAAGGGGTCCGTGAAGCCTTGCATGTCCTGCAATGATGATGATGGTGATAATGAACACAGCAGTCCCTGGAGTGTGACGCCAAAGTGAGGGGAAGGAAAAACATCCCATACGGAAATGAGCACCACTTTGCTGAAGATGGAAAGCCTTCATTTCACTTCAAGTTATTTTGGCAGAGATCTGCAACTATAGATCGGAATTGTGGTCCTTCCTATAACATCCCTTGGCTACAACAGAGGTTAGGGAATGTCCATAAGGTTTCCCTTAAGGATCTTCTACTGGGGATGGGGGGTACCCATGTGTTCATGTGCTCCCTTTACCCTGTGGAAAATATACCATATCCCTCTCTTAATCAAAAAACTAAAAACAAAATTGGGTAGGGATGAAGAGAGTTAAGGAAAAGGTTATTAACACAATTCAAAATTTACTCTGAATAAAATAGTCCCCACACTCACTGGTTCTCATTTGTCATTTTCTCCATAACTTCTAAGTCACAAATTAATTAAAGCATTGATCATATTTTAATACGATTAGGCCATTTTAATGATTCCATATATCCACTTTAATAAATATTTTCTGGTGTGTTTCATCTCACAAAGACCTAAAAATGTAAACCTTTAAGCACAAGAAATATAAAGCATGTTGAAAATTTGGATTCTTCCAAAAGAAGCTGAGGCATGCAAATCGCAAGAGAAATTCATGCATGGGGTTTCATTCTTGCTGGTTCTTGCAAAAAAAAAAAAGTTAATTGTGCAACCGGATAAAAATTCCCCTCTTATGTGGAAAACAATAATATCCACAAAGAGTGCCCAGTGTGAATAAGAAGCCACTCATGCACTGATGTGTAATGTGAAGTGAAGACCCCACAACAAGGTAGAAACTGCATGCTGAAAGCCTGTCTTCTAAGTTAATACCATAGATGATGGCTGTGGGACAGCTCTCCTGTCTGCAAGGCTTTTAGGGTCCAAGACACTCTTGAGATGAAGGGAATCCCCATAACGCAGAAAGGCCATCACAGCAAGCACTAAATTACACCCAGCAGCTTCCAGACTCTTGGCACGCACAAGGTGTGAAAACAGAGCTCACACGTTGGTTCCCTCAGCCAAGTCTCCCTGAATGGCAGCAGTTGGCAGCAAGAGTCACTTCTACAAGGGAAGTAACTCCACTGAATAGGAACACTCAGCCAGGACAAAGAGACCATACATGATCATCAATATTTCTGAGAAACTCTCATCTTTTTCCTCTTATCAAGGCAAACTATTTGGAAATGTCTGCATGTTTTCTCAGTATGAATGAAACTCAGTTAAAACGGATCCTTGGTATATATTTCTCCAAAAACCATTTCACTTATTCTTCAGATTGTTATTTTTGATGCTACATTGTTGAAACAATTAAGAGACACCTAATAGGAAATGACTTCAAAATAAACCATAATTCTGTTTAAGTACCAATACATTTCAAAACTAGTCAAATTTTGTTGTATTCCCTTTAAGATCATTGTATTAATCAGAAAACATGGGTTTTCAACATTCAGGATAACATGTTAAACATGACCTTGAGCAAGTCATTAACCCTAGTTTTTGTTTTTTTCATTTGTAATATAGGAATAATTAAGTGTGCCCTGATTGCTCAACAGGGCTTTGTGAGCATAACATTGAGTAATGAATGGGAAATCATTTGTCATTAATAAAATGCTATTTAAGTTCATAGCCCAACTCTTACTCAGCTCAGCTCAAGCCTATTTCCTTACCAATGTTCCTTGGACCTCTTCTTTGCCCAGGGTGACAGAGACTTCTTGCCCCGTAAGCAGCACCATCATGGGTTGAGTCAGGCACTGAGCCACTCAAGTGTAAACTGTATTTCTCAGCCTCCCCAGAGTGGCTGTGAAACAAAGTTCTCAACTGCGATGTGTGGTCCTAAGTGCCACATTCAGGTGGTCTCAAGTATAGCTCTATTTCCTGCCTTCCCTTTATCACCTCCTGTTCACTAGATTATAGTCATCATAGACGATGGAAAAGCCATCCCAGAACAAAAACTAGAAGCGACTAAAGAAGCTGGCAATGCAATAAGGCAGAAGGAACTTTTGTCACCAGCACTACAGGAAATGTTGTTAGCTGCCCCATGCTGTGCAAGCTCACTTGTCAAGCAAGAGAGAAGAATAAACTTTTATTTGATTAATCTTCTGTATTTTGGCCTATGTTATAGCAATATACTAGTGGATAAATTCTAATCTATGCTTAGCTGTACTGTAGTTGTTACCACAGTGTAATATTTTATTATCAACATCTTAACTTTCTGGTCAGCTCTTTGGGTCTAGCCCCTTGGAGAGCAAGATTCATTTATCCATGTGTGTCTTACACTAATGAAAATGACTGGCTCAGAGCAGATTCATATACATAGATTAAAAAACTGATTTAAAAAAATCAAGGTTGAACAAATAAAGCATTTTGTAGATTTATTTATTTGAAAAGCAGAATTACGGAGAGGGACAGGCAGACACAGAGGGAGAAAGAGTGAGAACTTCCGTCTACTGGTGCCCTCTTCAAATGGCCACAGTGACCAGGGCTGGACCAGGCTGAAGGCAAGAGCCTGAAACTCCATTTGAATCTCCCATGTGGATGATGAGGGCCTAAGTACTTGAACAGTCTTTTGTGGTTTCTCAGGTGTATTAGCATGGAGCTACATCAGATATGGAGCTGCTGGGACCTGAACTGGCGTGCATATATGATGCTGGCTTTGCAGGTGGTGGCTCAAACTCACTGTGCCTTATTGCCAGCCACAAACAAATAAAGCTTTTAAAGAAAACCTAGAACTTTGCACTGGTGGCAATTAAAATTTTCTAAGACATTACTGCTGTTTTCTTGTCATTAATTTTCATAACAATGGTACAGTTTGGTGGTTCTTGAAGCCCAGCCAAGACAACATTTTCATGTTATTTTTTATTTCATTAATCCTAATGTCCTACAAAATTTAGTAGTTTTCTAAGAATAATATTTCTAAGAGGGAGACAGGCACTCAGTTTTTGATGGGAGAGACAGAATAGTGCATTAGTATATGATAGTAAAATTTGCACAATATTCACTGTAATAATTACACTGTGATAAATACTGCATTAGAACTAGGCATAAATTAGTTAGGATTCATTAATTGGGAAAAAATATTTGCAAACTATGCAACAGATAAAGGGTTAATAACCAGAATCTACAAAGAGATCAAGAAACTCCACAAAAACAAAACCAACAACCCAATTAAGAGATGGGCCAAGGACCTCAATAGACATTTTTCAAAAGAGGAAATCCAAATGGCCAACAGGCACATGAAAAAATGTTCAAGGTCATTCGCAATCAGGGAAATGCAAATCAAAACCACAATGAGGTTTCACCTCACCCCGGTTAGAATGGCTCACATTCAGAAATCTACCAACAACAGATGCTGGCGAGGATGTGGGGAAAAAGGGACACTAACCCACTGTGGGTGGGAATGCAAACTGGTCAAGCCACTATGGAAGTCAGTCTGGAGATTCCTCAGAATCCTGAATATAACCCTACCGTTCGACCCAGCCATCCCACTCCTTGGAATTTACCCAAAGGAATTTAAATTGGCAAACAAAAAAGAGGTCTGCACCCTAATGTTTATTGCAGCTCAATTCACAATAGCTAAGACCTGGAACCAACCTAAATGCCCATCAACGATAGACTGGATAAAGAAATTATGGGATATGTATTCTTTAGAGTACTATACCGCAGTAAGAAACAACGAAATCCAGTCATTTGCAACAAAATGGAGGAATCTGGAACACATCATGCTGAGTGAAATAAGCCAGTCCCAAAGGGACAAATACCATATGTTCTCCCTGATCGGTGACGACTGACTGAACACCAAGAGGGAAACCTGTTGGAGTGAGGTGGACACTATGGGAAACGGTGGCTTGATCAGCATAGCCCTGACTGTTAATGAACAACTTAATACATTATCCCTCTTAGTAGTTTTTTTATCTGTTCTACTTAATACGACTGGTTTAGATCTGTAATTGATGCACAGTTATTCTTAAGTGTTGAAAATTAACTGAAATGTGATCCCTGTTGAACATGGTGGTGGGAATGGGAGAGGGAAGAGATGTATAATTTGGGACATGCTCAGGCTGACTTGCCCCAAGTGGTGGAGTTGGAAGCATACCAGGGGATTCCAATTCAATCCCATCGAGGTGGCATGTACCAATGCCATCTCACTGTTCCAGGTGATCAATTTCAGTTCACAGTTGGTCATGGTGGAGGGACTGGGAGTCAAAGGGAGCACATAGACAAGTCTAGTACCTGCTAACGCTAACCGATGGAGTAAATAAAGGGGAGAGTGATCCAACATGGGAAGTGAGATACTCAGCAGACTCATAGAATGGCAGATATCCTACATAACACTCTGGCCTCAGAATCAGCCCTAAAGGCATTTGGATCTGGCTGAAAAGCCCATGAGAGTATTTCAGGCATGGAAAGCCAAGACACTCTGGCAAAAGATCTCTGTGAGTGAGATCCCAGTGGAAAGAATAGGTCATCAAAGAAGGAGGTACCTTTCTCTAAAAGGAGGAGAGAACCTCCACTTTGACTATGACCTTGTCTAAACAAGATAAGAGTCGGAGAACTCAGAGGGCTTCCATAGCCTTGGAAACTCATGACTGGAGCATAGGGAGATTACTGATGCCATAGACAGGAGTGTCAATTGGTAAAGTCAACAACAGGAGTCACTGTGCACTTACTCCTCATGTAGGATCTCTATCCTTAATGTGCTGTACATTGAGATTTAATGCTATAACGAGTACTCAAACAATATATTTCACTTTGTGTTTCTATGGGGGTGCAAACTGTTGAAATCCTTACTTAATGCATACTAAACTGATCCTCTGTAAAAAAAAAAAAAAAGAAATTATCAATTCCCAACTTGACTCTCACTGGGATTAAACATGACAATAGGTCTGCTCTGATTTCATCATCATTTAAAAAAAAATCATCTATTATTTTTCACTTTATGTTTCTGTGTGGGAGCAAACTGTTGAAATCCATACTTGATGTATACTAAGCTGATCTTCTGTATATTAAGATAATCAAAAATGAATCTTGATGTGAATGGAAGGGGAGAGGGAGTGGGAAAGGGGAGGGTTGTGGGTGGGAGGGACGGTATGGGGGGGAAGCCATTGTAATCCATAAGTCGTACTTTGGAAATTTATATGCATTAAATAAAAATTAAAAAAAAAAGGCTGTACTTTTCTCTAAAGGTAGGAGAGAACTTCCATTTTGCTTATGGGTTTGTCCAAATACTGATGGAGTTTTTGAATTCAAAAAACTGCCATAGCCTAGGCATCGCATGTCAAGAGCCTCAGGTGGTCACTGATGTCATACATATGAGTGTTAATTGTTAAATTAACAGCAAGAGTCATTGTGCACTAACTTCCCATGTAGAACCTCTGTCCTCAATAAGTTGTATTATAAGAGTTAATTGTAAAACTAGTTCTCAAGCAGTTTGTGTGTGTGTGTGTGTGTGTGTATACAAATTGTTGAAATCTTTACTTAATATAGAGTTGGTAATCTGGGTATAAAGTTAATTGAAAATGCATCTTAATTGAGAATTGAACTGGGAATGGGAGAGGGAGAAGGAGATGGTGTGGGAGTCGGGGGGAGTGAGTATAGTGGGGGAAGAACCACTATATTCCTAAAGTTGTACATATGACATTTGTATTCGTTAAATAAAAGGTTTCTTTGGGGAAAAAAAATAGGACAATTAAAATAAATGGAGATAAAAGGATTTTTATTTTCTTAAAGATTTATTTATTCGAAAGTCAAAGTTACATAGAGAGAGAAGGAGAGGCAGAGAGAGAGAGAAAGGTCGAGGTCTTCCATCCGCTGGTTCACTCCCCAGCTGGCCGCAATGAAAGGAGCTGCGCTGATCTGAAGCCAGGAACCAGGAGCTTCTTTCAGGCCTTCCATATGGGTACAGGGGCCCAAGGACTTGGGCCATCTTCTACTGCTTTCTTAGGCCATAGTAGAGAGCTGGATCGGAAGTGGAGCAGCCGGGACGCGAACAAGCATCCATATGGGAAGCCGGCACTGCAGGAGGCAGCTTTACTCACTACACCACAGCGCCAGCCCCAAAGATTTTTAAATTACTTCTCTGTGTCATACCGGGATGATGGGTTCAGTACAAAACACTTCTGAGTTTTCTGTGTGATCAGTTCTTGGAACCATACCTTGGGTGATCTCATGCAGAACTATGATTTTAAATACCATAGTATTTTAAATACCATGATTTTACATGATACATCCAGTACCAATCTCTTTCTTGGACCTTGAAAGTGCATACTCAATTGCCCAATCAACATTTCTTTGTGTTCCAAAACTGAACTCTTAATTTTCTTCCCCAAACTGGATTCTCCTGCAATAAATGGCATTGCCCTTCTTCTAGTTATTCTACCCCAAATCTGTGCTTCATTCTTGATTACTTCTGATTTTACCAATATTTATTTTGTCTGAGCCAACATCAACTCTCCACACTATACTAGTCTACACAGCAATTATATTTTAATTGGTATCCCTGTTTGAGAAAGCTCTGTTTTTACCCCCTTAAGCAGAATATGTACCTGTGATATCAAAACTAAAGATCCAGCAGTCGTCTGTTCAAAATCTTCCAATGGCTTCTTATTTCACATGAAATAAAATCTAAAATCCTTTCCTATAAGGTTCTACATGATATTAGATAGACTTTAATTTTACCTTTCACTTACTCTTCTTCAGTTACTCTTGCTTTGCTATTTTTTAAAGACACCCATATGCTCCCGTCACCAGGGCCTTTCCACCTGATATCCTTGTTATTTTCACTTCTCAGAACTGTTCCCTAGATTTTGGCGTGGCTCACAATTTCACTTCCTTCAACACAATGTAAAATGAACACAATGAAATACACGCTCACATCCCCCATCTTTATTTTTCATCATAGTATATATCACCATCTGACATATTCTATATATTAATTTTCATATATTTACTGCTGGACTTCTTCAATAGAATTCAATTCCATGAATACAGGACTTTCTTTACTTTTTGGTTTTTAGAAAATTAGCACATAAGCATTCTCGAATGAATGAAAGTATTAGTAAATTTCTATTTTCAGGGCTGTGCTGGAACTGATATATACATTACCTTATTTGATAGTCTGTTTTACATACAATCATATTAATATATAAATATTTGCATCTTATTTTTATAAAGATTTATTTATTTATTTATTTGAAGGTCAGAGTTACACAGAGAGAAGGAGAGTCAGAGAGAGAGAGAGAGAGAGATCTTCTATCCACTGGTTCACTCCCCAGTTGGCTGCAACAGTCAGAACTGCACTGATCCAAAGCCAGGAGCCACGAACTTCTTCCAGGTCTCTCATGTAAATGCAGGGGCCCAAGGACTTGGGCCATCTTCTGCTCCTTTCCCAAGCTGGATTGGAAGAGGAGCAGATGGGACTTAAACCAGCACCCATATGGGATGCTGGCATTGCATGTGGCAGCTTTACCCGCTATGCCATAGGGCCGGCTCCTGCATCTTATTTCTAACTGTAGCAGAGTAGGAAAAATAATACCTTAAAAAAACTTCCTTTGAAGGAAGTAACTTTACTTGGGAAGATATTTCAGAAACTTGAATGATAAATGAAACCATGACACTAGGGCTTGGTAGAAGACAAGCAACAAAATGGGTTAAATTTCTATGTATTTTCAATTTGGAACAATGGGAAGACAAGAAATAGGAGGGGAGGGAGAATAAATAAAGGACAGTTGAGTAAATTCTTTGAAATGGAAAGGGTTTATGACAGCTAGTAGTCAAGCTTAAGTGCTTGAGTTTCCCTTTAAAAACCACCCTTTCTTCCCCTAAATCTTCTATAAAGTTGCCCCTTCCCTAAGGGTCTTTCATCAGTGGATAGTGTCTACGTGTGTGTGTGTGTGTGTGTGTGTGTGCATGCTTTTGTGTAAAGATGAAAGCAAACTACATCCTGTGTTTGAGCCAATTTCAAGGTGAAGGGAAGGGAAAGACAGATCAGGGAGGGAGGACAAGAAGGCAGTGTCTGCAGGACATAAATGCTAGCAGTAACACTGAATGATTGGGACCCACTGGAATCAGCAGTCACTCCAGTGAGGACATTGGGACCAGAACCAATCTTCCATCATACTTACAGGGCAGAGTAGCCTGAGGAGTCTAATGTTTTACTTGACCAAACTTCCCTTGCATTTAAATCCCCTTTTATTAATGATGCATTTTACAGAAATGTTGTGACTTGAAGACAGATATTGTTACTTTTGAATCCTTTCCAGAGTGAAAAAAATAAAGACAAAAGTTTCATCACTGGTCATCTGGAAAGTTATTTTTCCCCCTTTTTTTCCAACAAAGCCCCCCCCCCTATATGAGTTGTTCAGTGTCCTCAAGTTCATTTTATTTCCATTAAATAGGGAATAAAGCTAGGTTCATATGCCACAGCATGTCTAAAACTGAGCACATGAATACTATTTCTCATTGCCTACACACACACACAAGCACACACCTCTCTCCCTTATAAAAGACAACAATGAATTTTATAAAATTAAAAATTCATTTTCCCATTCATATGCAACTCTTAGCACTAGACTTATTATTAGAACTTCTCTTTTTTATAAGTTCAAGAAATTATTCTCATAAATTTTAGAAGTGAAAAAATGTTATTTTGCTACCTATTCCATTAGCAATGCTTGGCCATCAGTATTATATTAACTGCATAGGGCATTTATCAGTAATTTGAATCATACTGCAGCAAACTCTCCAAAGACCTTCTAGGGAAATAAGATGAGACACATTATTGAAACAGGCATGCCATTGTCCAAAGCTCAAAATTCTATTTTGAAACCAGATATTTTCATGCAAAACAATTTGATACACTAATAGATCTAAAGTCAGAGTTAAATGGTATTCTCACAGTCCCAGAATTAGTATTTATACACCATTATTATGATTTTCTTTAAAAATATATGTTCATAAAGTGAGTTATAGATCTACAGAGGTGTCCTGAAGGAAAGCTCTCCTTTATGGACTAATTATGCTGTTGATTAGCTTCTCCTTTTAACCTGGAAAAGCTGCCAACAAGTGCCAGGCACCCTAGAGCTTACAGCTGTGATTCTCCTTGATTCTGGCAGTGTCCTATTGGAGCTGCTGCTGCCTGTGCTCTTTCAGCATTTTGGAAATGAAAAGGAGATGGAGAGAAGTCTGGAGGCCTGGAGAAGGAGTTTTGGCTCAGATGATAGCTCTTAAATTAATTAATGCAGGCTTGGGGGCCTTCCCTTTCCCCATACTTCAAATGATACATTTTCATACTACTGCCACCATTTACCCTTACATTTCTCTTTTGAAATCATTTACATGTTCCTTCACTCAAGAAACAAATCATTTTTTAAAATGTTACAATTCCTCATTTTCATCAAACTTTCCACTTCATGAGAGGCTACCAATTAGAACATCCTAAACCAAAGAGAAGTGATAATTTGCATTACTCAGAATGACATCTTGACTTTTTTCATTTGCCTTTATTCTGGAGTTTGTTCCTTCTCTGATCTAGTGTTGGACTGGGACCTGCTGCCCACCAAATAAAGTCATATTCAAATCATGTTCTATGGTCCTGGAAATCAGTGTACTTGTTCTTCCCAGCAGACTCTCAGATGCCCAAATCTAAAGTATACCTGGTTAATAAATTTTTGCTGATTGTATTACATTGAGCTGAATGAGGAAATGAGATTTGAGTTTTACTTATTATCTCCATCTGTAAACTATTTTGTCTATAACCAAAAGAAAGACAAAAAGAAGAAAACACACATTCATCATTACTCTGCCCATTATCTGAGGGGCAAGATCTTTATTAGTTTATTGGTTTTATTATTCCCAAATAGAAAAATTTGAATCATATTATACAAATTCACTTAATCCCTCAAATGGAAATTAGTAGGCACAAAAGAAAATTCCATAATCCATAGACTCTGAAAATCTTCTAATTATAAGTTCAAAGAATAATTTTTGGGAAACTTAGAAGCATAAGTAATGTTACTTTTGCTGCCCAGCTTTTATTCTGCTAGGGACAAAAAAAGGAGAAGGTCACACCCATAAAACTAGTCAATTTATTTTTGAAATGTTTTTGAAATGATGAGAGAGAGACTACACCATAAAAACAGCATACTGAATTTAGAAAATCAGAGAGGAGTATAACTACAGCACCCAAGGGCTTGTGCTTGGGAGTAGCATGGGGGCAGTTTTCTTTTGAAAATATTTAATGATGTTTGCCAGATTGCACCAACTTGGGGATATGATTAAGAGGTAGCATAATAATAATGATGATTTTTGAAAACTGTAATAAATTTTGTACTTATAAGACCCACGAGAGAAATCACTGAAGCGCCAAACATCCCTGATCCTCCTTGTGTGAGTGGATACCACCATGAGGATCACCATTATCTACTTCCCATCTCTTACAGGTTCCATGAAGTTGCAGTGTGGTTTTCCTGGGCACCACCTCTATTGTAGTGTCTTGTTTATGTGGCCTCTTTGCCCTTTCATCCCTGTTGTTAATCATCTCTCCAGGAATTTTCTTAGAGACTCTCCTGCAATGGTTGTGGTGTTTCTGTAGGAACCTCACAGAAGAAGAACCAACCAGAGCAGAAATTCTCTTGACAAGACGAAGCCTTGAGGATCCTCTCTTCAAAAGAGACACCAACACTAAAGCCATTTTTATTTGAATAATTCTTTCAATTTATCATAAAACTCATCTTCCTGGAGAATATACACAGGCTTTTTGCAAAGATTATATCTGAGAATATGTCTTTATGTCACTAAAGCATTTGAAAAGAGAACTTGCCAATAGGTTTATATACCACTCATGGACTGAACTAATCCTGTACTTCAGAAATTGTCTCCTCTAGCAATTATCAAAACTTAGCAATTTTTAGAAAGCAAAGAAAGAGCTCCAGGAACAGGTCAGCTGCAGTTTCTTTTTAAAAATAAAATCAAAGAAAATTAGAAATAAAATAGTTTCAGTGTTGAATGCACTGTTAGGACAAAAAAGATAAGGTCATTATTCAGGAATAAGATTACATGTGCTACAAGGATATACTCGGTTCCCCAACCAGGAGATCATGACTTGAGATTTCATCCCACCAGCACAGAGTGACCCGTTACCCCATGTCAGCAGGGAGTAGCTCTAGATAGATAGCTGAAGATAGATCATCATCCCACCACCCTTCCTGGGTTTGCCTTTGGGGCTGATGTAATCCCATACAACACTTGAGCTGAATGAGGAAATGAGATTTGAGTTGAAATGTATGAAATGGCATTTGAAATTGCAGTTTCTACAAGATATGTCACATGAAGTGAAAAATTTCATTTATTTGAGCAATTCATACCATTATCATTGAGAAAAGTTTGGCAATATGTAATGCCAAGATGTACTCTAGACCTAGGTTAATCTGTCTATAGAGATCTAAGTCACAATTTTGACTACCAGAAAGGACATTTGTATATAAATCATGTTGTTGAGAAAATTTTGTCCCACTAACTGCTACTTATGCCTGTGTGAACGCCTAGATATAAATTCTTCTTCCAACAGTTTGACATAATTGGGGTAAGTGACCTAAATTTTGAATTATCATTTTCTCCGTAACTCCACTACTATTTAGAAAGACAATAAGTAACAATTAATATTCTAATACACTCAAAGAACTTTTCTACAATTTTAATTAAATGGATATTTAACAGGAGAAATTTATTCCACATGTTTCTGGTTGACTTAAAATTAAACAATTTTTAAGAGCCAGTTGGTGTCCAAATTGTCTCATAAGATTGTTATAAGCTTTGTTCTTTGAAGCAAAAAAAAATTATTGTCAAGAATAAACCAAACGTAAAACCTCATCTACTTTAACAAGAAGCAAAAACAACAAGCAAATAAACAAGTAAAAGCCAACCAAAAAGACATTACACAGCATAAAAATCTTCATTATTGAACACACTCAAACTGTGTACCCCCAAATAAAACAATATGTACCTGTTCTAGAACAGATAATATTCTGTTTTGATCCAAGTATGCATTGCTAGACAATCTCATCTCATTCATGCATGTAAGATTGGATGAGTAGGGCCACAGAACAGAAATTGAGTTTAATGCAGACAACTGCCATGACTTACTCACCTCTCACCACTCCAGAACTTCTACTCACATTTTGCTATAACTTTAGATGATCAGGAACAGTACTAGAAAATTTTTGACAGTTAAATTTATATTTTTGCCCATATGTAACAAACACAGAGTTCATATTTCCTTTAAACTAACATATATAACAAAGGATTATTTATTTCACTATGTATGGTACTTCACAATATATGGTCCTAACCAAATATCACCAAAAGTAAAATGTAATAATCTTGTCACCAATTTGCCCATAAGTGAAACTGGGCAAAGAAACAGATAAAGGGAAATAACATATAAGCCAGTTGAATCTTCTTCCTCAAATATAAATATAGCTGTTAAATGTTCAATGACTTAACATTTAGAATCTAGTAATTGAATATATTTTGGTAAAAAATAAATCTGAAAGTTAACATGAAGTGACCTATAGTTTGAAGAAATTTTCAAGACCAATATTTTATTGTTCATGCTGAAAGTATTTGCAATACATTAAAAATCTAAAAATACTTGAAAGGCCACAACAAAACACAACAAAGACTGGAATTATAGGAAAAGTTTATTGTCGTGGGTGACCAACAGGCTGGAGAGAGGAGTCAAGAGAGCTAGAATGCAGGAAAGCAGGTCTTATTATAGTCTTGCAGGGGTAGGGAAGTGGAAGCAGCAAATCCCATTAGGGTGGGGGTGGAGTTGATACTTGTGGTTGGACCATTTTGGTCACCTGACTTCTAGTGAGCCAGGCTAGAAACTGAAACTTATTGTACAAGATGGTGGCTGGTCCAGAGTTTAAGATGGCACATCAGATAAGATGGCACCAGTTTCACCAACATTCCCCCCTTTTGTTTGTTATAAAGCAAGTGTTGTATGGGATTACATCAGCCCCAAAGGCAAACCCAGGAAGGGTGGTGGGATGATGATCTATCTTCATCTATCTATCTAGAGCTACTCCCTGCTGACATGGGGTAATGGGTCACTCTGTGCTGGTGGGGTGAAATCTCAAGTCATGATCTCCTGGTTGGGGAACCGAGTATATCCTTGTAGCAGCATTTGGTTGAATGCCTGGTTGGTGAAGGTGTTGGTTCATTCCATTATCACCTCCTACAAACACTTAAACAAGGTAGTATAAAAGCCAGGGTGAGAATAGCAGCCAATGATCCTAAGAGTGGCATTAACCAAGTGGTGGGGGGACTTCATAGGGAGGAAGAGAAGAGATGCTCTCTAGACTCTAGGGAAGACTGTTTAATTATGTGACAATTTGTTGGAGCTTTTTAACATTTGCTCTATGTGGCCTGATTGATTAGCATATAGCAACATTGTTCTCCAAGAAATGCCTGAGTTCCCCCTTTTTCACTTGTTATAAGGTCCAGAACGCCTCTATTTTGTAACACTACAGCTACCAATGAGGTGATCTGATTTTGGAAGCCTGGAATATCATCTGCAGAAGTTTCAATGGATCTGGTGACCTCCTCTTATAGTTGTTGGAGTTGTTCTTGGAACTGTTTAATAGACATAACATTGTGGCCCATAGCAGTTCCTAAGATTATCATGGAAGAGAGGGAAGCTGCAAAGTTGATTTCTACCAAGACTGGGAGAAAGATTGCTCGTCTCTTGTTGGTAGAGGGATTAGTTGTCGCTCCCCGTCTTCGTGGAGGAATGACACTAAACCCTGCCTAGGCTTCCTATCTGAGTCACGGCACCATTATGTTACTCCCCCTCTTCATGGAGGAACGACACTGGACCCTGCGCTGTTCTTTTGTCTGCTCGGCCCTCCCCGGGTTTGCTGCTGGTTCTTCCCTGGTTGGCTACCATCCCTTCCACCTCCGTGGAAGGGCAGTTCCCCCTGCCACTTTCCCCACTTCCACGGGGGAGCGGCACACCGCCGGCCGGCTCTCTTGGGGGCTGCTCAGATGTTCCTCAGGTGTTCTTGGTGCATGTTGTCTCTCTCCTCCTTTATAGTCCTCTTCCACCAATCCCAACTCTGCTACCCACACGCCGAGTACGCTGCTCTCCTCCAATCAGGAGCAGGTCCTGCTGTTTATTGGTTGAACTGGAGGCAGCTGTGTAGAAGCTGTTTCCTCCTCTCTCAGCGCCATATTGTGGGAGAGCAGATGCATAGAATAAGTCTTAATTCGAGTAACAGTCTAGTCTGAGTTGCTCCCCACAATTAGTCTCTAAAAGGAATTCTGAGTTGTCATATAATGTTAGATGGGGAAAGGATCACCACTATACATGGACCAGTGTAAAACTGGTGGTACAGGTATGTAAGGTATAATTACAAAGAAATGAAGTTCCAGATGGCCTAGAG
This sequence comes from Oryctolagus cuniculus, assembly GCF_051225735.1. NCBI lineage: Eukaryota > Metazoa > Chordata > Mammalia > Lagomorpha > Leporidae > Oryctolagus > Oryctolagus cuniculus. The sequence continues at coordinate 71,258,573 of NC_142871.1, read as the reverse complement.
AGAGAAGCTGTGGAACTGACGGTTATATTAATGATACAGGGAATATTATGTGGCAAAAACTCGTTAGGTTGTTCTGTTATGTTGGTAATCCAACATGTTGCATCTTGTCCTCCAGAATGTAGAGGAAGATGATCAATGATTCTCTGAGTATTGGGAGTACAGGAGTTTGTAGAAACAGAAACATTAAGGGGTAGAGTAGCCACAATGAGAGGTTCCTGAAGGGAAGCACATATAAAGCTTCATTGTTGGCAAAGGGCGAAGGGTAAAGTAGAATTGGGTAGTTGGTAAAGCAGGGTGAGAGACAGATTGATGAGTTGTAGCTATGTTAAAGGAGGTTTGGACAGGTTAATTAGTTGGGACAGGTGTTTAGAGGACTCCTTTACTATATCAACCAGCGCATCTATGGGAGCTGTTGGGAGCTGAATGTAGGCCCTGATAATTTTTATGATTCTGTGGGGATTTTGCACACTAGAACCTATATATAAAGTGATGGACCCCTCAATTCCATCTTGCCAGGCCTGAAGGTAGGGGTCAGTTATAGTGAAGGATAAAAGGGCTTGGACTCAGTGGTCTTTGTCTACTCAGGGCCTTCAAGCTAGAATATTTTTGCCTTAGGGCAAGACCTAAGAGAATTGTTTTCTGGGGAGGCCATATCTATGGTCAGTATAGTAATACTTACAGGAGCATGATAAGTACCTTTTCCAGTAAGCATCGTTATGTGATCCTGTGTTATCCTTAGTTAAGCAGCAATAATATGGATTTCCTTTAAATTAAGATAAATGATATCTAGTTAAATCAACACAATTTTGTGAACAGGCCTGAGTGAAATCCAAGTACAGAGTGATGTGGTCTGCACAACCTATGATGGGACAGAAGGTACCATTAAGTAATTTAGTGGGAGTGGAAATGGTGTAAATCTGAAATTGCCACAAATAACGTGTTCCAGGGGTTAGTACAGAAACAGGACAGACACACAAGAGCAGAAGAGATGAGATTATTGGGAGATTCATCATAGTGTATGGAAGAGGGAGTGGGACAACAGAAGGTTGAAAAATTATAGATCTCAAAGGGAGCAAAGTCTGAGAAGATTCCCTAAAAGGAGCAAGGAGAGGTGGATGAGCAAGGAATGTGTGATATTCCTCCCACAGAAGTTGTAGGAAGAGTTGGTAACAGTATAAGAGAGGATCAGTATTTAACTGGTGTTGGAAATGGTTGGTGGCTGGGTGGTCACCATTTCTCAGAAGTGGGTTCATTAAATGCAGAAGGGTCTGAGTTTTCAGGCACCGTTGGTAATGGAACATGAGTCTGGGTAAACTTGGCTGTGAGCGGCCCTTTGGAAGTAACTATATAATGAGGGGGCATGGAATGCTTAAGGTGGACCCAATGGGGTAGTTTTGCTTCTATAGGAGTAGTAACAATAACCCAGTAATGTCCAGTCCATTTAGCCAGTAGTTTACCTAGGGTAGAGGGCATGGAGGGTTGTGAAGAGGATCAGAAGACCTCATCTTCCACTGTAATGAGAGTGAAGTTCTCTGAGGTGGTTGGACTTGGAGCTGGGGAAGATAAAGCTATCATTGTGAACCAGAATAGAGCAGAATTAACGAGGGAACCCTCCTGGATGTCTGAGGGATGGGGTAGAAAATGTTCAATAGTCTCAACACAGGAGTGAACAGGAGTCATATGATCCAGAGATTTAGGGAAGAGGGAGGAAGAATAGTTGGGTTAAGGGGAGGACAGGGTTTAAAAAGTGAGGGTAGGGTCCTCAATTAGTACCATCTGAAGTGCCAGAACTTTAGATGGTGGGAGAGACTGGAGGCCCTTGTAAGTTAGTACTTCTGATAGATGGTGTGAGGAAATAATGATAAGCAGTAAACCAAAAGTGCGTTTTTTTTGATTCTCATATGAGAACTACTGCTGAGGGTAGCACCTATAAACATGGCACCCCAGTTAACTGTGGGGTCTAATGTTTTTGTGAGATAGGCTACAGGAGAAAAAGAGGGACTATCTTAATGGCCAGAACACCCAAGGACATTCCCTGGTTTTCAGTGACATAAATAAGGAAGGGCCATGTGAGATCTGGTGAGTGTAACGCAGGGGCCTATAGACTAGCCTGTTGGAGCTTATGATATTGGGAGGTGACTGGGCTACAAGAGACTCTTGGAGGGATCCCTTTGTGGATTCATAGATGGTTGGGCTAGGAGGGAGTAGTTTGGAATTCATGAACATAGGAATCCTGCCAGGCCTAGAAAGGAAAGAATTCCTTCTTTTGCAGAAGGAGGTAGATGGTTAGCTATGAGGCATTTTGTGTCTACAATAATAGCCATTTGGGTGGGAGTGAGATTTACACCAAGGAAGGTTACCTCAGATAAGCAAAGCTATGCCTTGGTGAAGGATACCAAATAACCTTTGACTTCTAGGAAGTTAAGGAGAATAGCAGTCTGTTATTGGCCATCTATTTTTGAGGGGCTGCAAAGGAGGAAGTCATCAATATACTGGAGAAGAAAGGAGGGGGATGTATTCTGGGTACCTAGATCATTGGCCAAGGATCGACCAAACAGGTGAGGGCTATCCCAGAACCCCTGTGGGAGTACGATCCAGGTCACCTGAGTGGAGACTCAGGTATCAGGATAAGCCTAGGTGAAAGAAAATATGTCTTATTGAAGAGTTAGGATGTAGGGGAATGGTAAAAAAATGTGTTGATTAGATCTTGGAAAGAGAAGTGATATGTGGATGCTGGGATAGAGGAAAGGAGGATGTATGGATTGAGGACCACCAGGTATATGGGTACTACTGCTGTGTTAATGAGGAAGAAGCCTTGTATCAAATGAAAGGACCCATTAGTCTTTTTAACCACCAATATTGGGATGTTATAGAGGGAGTTAGATTTTTTTTAAATGTATAATCCTTTCTTTAAACTTTTATATAGCAAATAAAATTTCCAAAGTAGAGCTTTTGGATTACAATGGCTGTTCCCCCACATAACTTCCTTCTTTCCCACAACCCTCCCAACTTCTGCTCCCTCTCCCATTCCATTCACATTAAGATTCATTTTCAATTATCTTTATATACAGAAGATCAATTTAGTACATATTAAGTAAAGATTTCAACAGTTTGCACCCACACAGAAACACAAAGTGTAAAGTACTGTTTGAGTACTAGTTATAGCATTAATTTACATTGTACAACACATTAAAGACAGAGATCCTACATGGGGAGTAAGTGCACTCCTGTTGTTGACTTAACAATTGACACTCTTGTTTATGGCATTAGTAATCACCCAAGGCTCTTGTCATGAGTTTCCAAGGCTATGGAAGCCTTTTGAGTTAGATGACTCTGATCTTATTTAGACAAGGTCATAGCCAAAGTGGAAGTTCTCTCCTCCCTTCAGAGAAAGGTACCTCCTTCTTTGATGGCCCTTTCTTTCTACTGGGATCTCACTCACAGAGAACTTTCATTTAAGTGCAGTTTTTTTGCATTATTTTTTTGCCAGAGTGTCTTGGCTTTCCATGCCTAAAACACTCTCATGACTCTTCAGCCAGATCCAAGTGCCTTAAGGGCTGATTCTGAGACCAGAGTGCTGTTTAGGACATCTGCCAGTCTATGAGTCTGCTGTGTATCCTGCTTCCCATGTGGAACATTCTCTCCCTTTTTTATTCTATCAGTTACTATTAGAAGACACTACTCTTATTTATGTGATCCCTTTGACTCTTAGAGACCTATCAGTATGATCAATTGTGAACAGAAATTGATCACTTAGACTAGTGAGATGGCATTGGTACATGCCACCTTGACGGGATTGTATTGGAATCCCCTGGCACATTTCTAACTTTACCATTTGGGGCAAGTCAGCCTGAGCATGTCCCAAATTGTACGTCTCCTCCCTCTCTTATTCCCACTCTTATACTTAACAGGGATCACTTTTCAGTTAAATTTAAACACATAAGAATAATTGTGTGTTAATTAAAGAGTTCAACCAATGGTATTAGTAGAACAAAAAAAATACTAGAAGGGAGAAACTATTAAGTTGTACATCAACAATCATGACAAGGGCCAATCAAGTCATTGTTTCTCATAGTGTCCATCTCACTTCAACAGGTTTCTTTTTTGTGCTCGGTTACTAGTCACAGATCAGGGAGAACATATGATATTTGCCCCTTTGGGACTGGCTTATTTCAATCACCGTGATGTGTTCCAGATTCCTCCATTTTGTTGCAAATGACTGGATTTCATTGTTTTTTACTGCTGTATAGTATTCTATAGAGTACATATCCCATAATTTATTTATCCAGTCTACTGTTGATGGGCATTTGGGTTGATTCCATGTCTTAGATATTGTGAACTGAGCTGCAATAAACATTAAGGTGTAGACAGCTTTTTTGTTTGCCACTTTAATTTTCTTTGGGTAAATTCCAAGGAGTGGGATGGTTAGATGTATGGTAGGGTTATCTTCAGGTTTCTGAGGAATCTCCAGAATGTCTTCCATATTGGCTTTACCAGGTTACATTCCCACCAACAGTGGGTTAGGGTCCCTTTTTCCCCACATCTTCACCAGCATCTGCTGTTGGTAGATTTCTGAATGTGAGCCATTCTAACCAGGTTGAGGTGAAACCTCATTGTGGTTTTGATTTGCATTGCCCTGATTGCTAGTAATCCTGAACATTTTTTCATGTGCCTGTTGGCCATTTGGATTTCCTCTTTTGAAAAATGTCTGTTGAGGTCCTTGGCCCATCTCTTGAGCGGGTTGTTTGTTTTGTTGTTGGGGAGTTTCTTGATCTCTTTGTAGATTCTGGTTATTAACCCTTTATCTGTTGCATAGTTTGCAAATATTTTTTTCCCATTCTGCTGGTTGCCTCTTCAATTTCCTGTTTCTTCTGCAGTGCAGAAACTTCTTAATTTGATGAAATCCCAAATGTTAATTTTGGCTTCGACTGCCTGTGCTTCTGGGGTCTTTTCCAAGAAGTCTTTGCCATTGCCTATATCTTGCAGGGTTTCTCCAATGTTCTCTAATAATTTGATAGTGTCCGGTCATAGATTTAGGTCTTTAATCCATGTTGAGTGGATTTTTGTGTAAGTTAAAAGGTAGGGGTCTTGCTTCATGCTTCTGCATGTGGAAATCCAGTTTTCCCAGCACCATTTATTGAATAGACTGTCCTTACTCCAGAGATTGGTTTTGTATCCTCGATCAAATATAGGTTGGCTGTAGATGTTTAGATTTATTTCTGGTGTTTCTATTCTGTTCCATTGGTCTATCCATCTGTTTCTGTACCAGTACCATGCTGTTTTGATAACAACTGCCCTGTAGTATGTCCTGAAATCTGGTATTGTGATGCCTCCAGCTTTGTTTCTGTTGTACAAGATTGCTTTAGGTATTTGAAGTCACCTTGCCTCCATATGAATTTCAGCATCATTTTTTCCAGATCTGAGAGGAATGTCTTTGGTATTTTGATTGGTGTCGCATTGAATCTATAAATTGCTTTTGGGAGAATGGACATTTTGATGATATTGATTCTTCTAATCCATGAGCATGGAAGATTTTTCCATTTTTTGGTGTCCTATTTCTTTCTTTAAGGTTTTGTAATTTTCATCGTAGAGATCATTAACATCCTTGGTTAAGTTTATTCCAAGGTATTTGACTGTTTTTGTGGCTATTGTGAATGGGATTGATCTTAGAAGTTCTCCTCAACTGTGGCATTGCCTCTGTATACAAAGGCTGTTGACTTTTGTGCATTGATTTTATATCCTACTACTTTGCCAAACTCTTCTATGAGTTCCAATAGTCTCTTAGTAGTTCTTTGGATCCCCTATATAAAGAATCATATCATCTGCAAAGAGGGATAGTTTGACTTCTTCCTTCCTAATTGGTATCCCATTAATTTCTTTTTCTTGCCTAATGGCTCTGGCTAAAACTTCCAGAACTATATTGAATAGCAGTGGTGAGAGTGAGCATCCCTGTCTGGTATCAGATCTCAGCGGAAATGCTTCCAATTTTTCCCCATTCAATAGGATGCTGGCTGTGGGTTTTTCATAAATTACTTTGACTATATTGAGGAATGTTCCTTCTATGCCCAGTTTGCTTAGAGTTTTCATCATGAAAGGGTGTTGTATTTTATCGAATGCTTTCTCTGCATCTGTTGAGATAATCAGATGGTTTTTCTTCTGCAGTTTGTTAATGTGGTGTATCACATTGATTGGTTTGTGAATACTGAACCATCCCTGCATACCAGGGATTAATCCCACTTGGTCTGGGTGGATGATCTTCCTGATGTGTTGTTGCATTCTAGTTGCCAGAATTTTATTGAAGATTTTTGCATCTATGATCATCAAGGATATTGGTCTGTAATTTTCTTTCAATGCTGCGTCTTTTTCAGGCTTAGTATTAAGGTGATGCTGGCTTCATAGAAAGAATGTGGGAGGATTTCCTCTTTTTCGATTGTTCTGAATATTTTGAGAAGAATTGGAGTTAGTTCTTCTTTAAATGTCTGGTAGAATTCAGCAGTAAATCCACCTGGTCTTGGGCTTTTCTTTGTTGGGAGGGACTTTATTACTGTTTCAATATCTGCCTCAGTACTGGATCTGTTTAGGTTTTCTGTGTCTTTCTCGTTCAATTTAGGTAGGTTGCATGTGTCCAGGAATCTATCCATTTCTTTTTTTTTATTTTTTTAATTTAGTAAATATAAATTTCCAAAGTACAGTTTATGGATTACAATGGCTTTTCCCCCCCATAATTTCCCTCCCACTGCACCCCTCCCATCTCCTGCTCCCTCTGCCATTCCATTCACATCAAGATTCATTTTCAATTATCTTTATATACAGAAGATCGATTCAGTATATATTAAGTAAAGATTTCATCAGTTTGCACCCACACAGAAACACAAAGTGTAAAATACTGTTTGAGTACTAGTTATAGCATTAATTCACATTGGACAACACATTAAGGACAGATCCCACATGAGGAGTAAGTACACAGTGACTCCTGTTGTTGACTTAACAATTTGACACTCTTGTTTATGGTGTCAGTAATCACACTAGTCTCTAGTCATGAGTTGCCAAAGCTATGGAAGCCTTTTGAGTTCGCTGACTTTGATCTTATTCAGACAAGGTCATAGCCAAAGTGGAAGTTCTGTCCTCCCTTCAGAGAAAGGTACCTCCTTTGATGGCCCCGTTCTTTCCAGTGGGATCTCACTCATAGAGATCTTTCATTTTGGTCTTCTTTTTTTTTTTTTTTTCAGAGTGTCTTGGCTTTCCATGCTTAAAATACTCTCATGACTCTTCAGCTATATCTGAATGCCTTAAGGGCTGATTCTGAGGCCAGAGTGCTATTTAGGACATCTGCCATTCTATGAGTCTGCTGTGTATCCCGCTTCCCATGATGGATTGTTCTCTCCCTTTTTGATTCTATCAGTTAGTATTAGCAGACACTAGTCTAGTTTGTGTGATCCCTTTGACTCTTAGACCTATCAGTGTGATCAATTGTGAACTGAAATTGATCACTTGGACTAGTGAGATGGCATTGGTACATGCCACCTTGATGGGATTGTATTGGCATCCCCTGGAACTTAATGGCCTGAATCTATCCATTTCTGATATATTTCCCTGTTTGCTGGCATAAAGTCCTTGTAGTAATTTCTTATGATTCTTTTTATTTCTGTGGTGTCTGTTGTTATGTTTTGTTTTTCATCTTTGATTTTATTGATCTGGGTCTTTTCTTTTTTTAGTTAGTTGGGATAATAGGGTGTCAATTTTGTTTACTTTTTCAAAAAACCAGCTCTTTTTTTGGCGGATTTTTTTGTAATTTTTTTATTCAATCCTGTTGATTTCTTCTCTGATTTTAATCATTTCTCTTCTCCTACTAGATTTGGGACTGGTTATCTTTCCCACCATGCCTGCCCTCCCACCAACACTCATACTCCACTTCCTCCTCCCTCTCTTATTCCCACTCTTATTTTTTTTTACTAAGATCTATTTTCAATCAACTTTACACACATATGATTAACTCCATTTTAAGTAAATTGTTCAACAATTAGTATAAAAAAAAAACAGAAAAAATAAACTATTCCTCAACATTTAAGACAGGGGCCATTCAAAGTCATTAATTCTCAGAGTGTCAATTTCACTTCTACAAATTGCCTTTAATGTGTTCTATTAGTTATCACTGGTCAGAGAGAACATATTGTATTTTTCCCTTTGGGACTGGCTTATTTCACTAAGTATCATTTTTCCAGTTCTGTCCATTTTGTTGCAAATGACCAGATTTCATTTTTTTAATCACTGTGTAGTATTCCATGGTGTATATATCCCATAATTTCTTTAGTTAGTTTTCAGTTAACAGGCATTTATGTTGATTCCACATCTTAGCTATTTTGAATTGAGCTGTAATGAACATGGAGGTGCAAATAACATTTATATGCTGATTTCACTTCCCTTGTGTAAATTCCCAGGAGTGGGATGGTTGAGTCATATGGTAGGTCTATATTCAGATTTCTGAGTAATCTCCATACTGTATTACACAGTGGCTGTACCAGTTTAGATTCCCACCAAGAGTGGATTAGGGTATCTTTTTCCCCACATCCCCACCAGCATTTGTTATTGATTTCTGTATGAAAGCCACTCTAATGGGTGAGATGAAATCTCATTGTCATTTTGATTTTCATTTCCCTGATGGCTAGTGATCTGAGCATTTTTTCATGTGTGTGTTGAGCATTTGGATTTGTATTTTGAAAAATGTCTGTCCTTTGCCCATTTCTTTTTTTTATCAGTTTAGCATACATTAAGTAAAGATTTCAACAGTTTGCTCCCACACAGAAACATAAAGTGAAAAATAATAGATGATTTTTTAAATGATGATGAAATCAGATTAGACCTATTGTCATGTTTAATCCCAGTGAGTCAAGTTGGGAATTGATAATTTCTTCTTCTTCTTCTTCTTTTTTTTTACAGAAGATCAGTTTAGTATACATTAAGTAAAGATTTCAACAGTTTGCACCCCATAGAAACACAAAGTGAAATACACTGTTTGAGTACTCGTTATAGCATTAAGTCTCAATGTACAGCACATTAAGGACAGAGATCCTACATGAGGAGTAAGTGCACAGTGACTCCTGTTGTTGACTTTACAAATTGACACTCCTGTTTATGGCATCAGTAATCTCCCTATGCACCAGTCATGAGTTTCCAAGGCTATGGAAGCCCCTTGAGTTCTCTGACTCTAGAAAAGGTCATAGTCAAAGTGGAGGTTCTCTCCTCCCCTCAGAGAAAGGTACCTCCTTCTTTGAAGACCTGTTCTTTCCACTAGGATCTCACTCACAGAGAACTTTCATTAAGGTTTTTTTTTTTTTTTTTTTTTTTTTGGCCAGAGTGTCTTGGCTTTCCATGCCTGAAATACTCTCATGGGCTTTTCAGCCAGATCCGAATGCCTTTAGGGCTGATTCTGAGGCCAGAGTGCTATTTAGGACATCTGCCATTCTATGAGTCTGCTGAGTATCTCACTTCCCATGTTGGATCACTCTCCCCTTTATTTATTCTATCGGTTAGTGTTAGCAGGTACTAGACTGGTTTATGTGCTTCCTTTGACTCTTAGTCCTTTCATTATGATCAATTGTGAACTGAAATTGATCACTTGGACTAGTGAGATGGCATAGGTACATGCCACCTTGATGGGATTGAATTGGAGTCCCCTGGTATGTTTCTAACTCTACCATTTGGGGCAAGTCAGCTTGAGCATGTCCCAAATTATACATCTCTTCCCTCTCTTATTCCCACTCTTATGTTTAATAGGGATCACATTTCAGTTAATTTTCAACACTTAAGAATAACTGTGTATTAATTACAGAATTAAACCAGTCATATTAAGTAGAACAGACAAAAAAAAAACTACTAAGAGGGATAATGTATTAAGTTGTTCATTAACAGTCAGGGCTATGTTGATCAAGTCACCATTTCTCATAGTGTCCATTTCACTTCAACAGGTTTCCTTTTTGGTGTTCAGTCAGTTGTCACCGATCAGGGAGAACATATGGTATTTGTCCCTTGGGACTGGCTTATTTCACTCAGCATAATGTGTTCCAGATTCCTCCATTTTGTTGCAAATGACTGGATTTCGTTGTTTCTTACTGTGGTATAGTATTCTAAAGAGTACATATCCCATAATTTCTTTATCCAGTCTACCGTTGATGGGCATTTAGGTTGGTTCCAGGTCTTAGCTATTGTGAATTGTGCTGCAATAAACATTAGGGTGCAGACCGCTTTTTTGTTTGCCAATTTAAATTCCTTTGGGTAAATTCCAAGGAGTGGGATGGCTGGGTCGAACGGTAGGGCTATATTCAGGTTTCTGAGGAATCTCCAGGCTGACTTCCATAGTGGTTTGACCAGTTTGCATTCCCACCAACAGTGGGTTAGTGTCCCGAATTGCACATCTCTTCCCTCTCTTATTCCCACTCTTATATTTAACAGCGATCCTTTTCAGTTAAGTTTCAGCACTTAAGAATAATTGTGTATTGATTACAGTATTCAACCAAAAGTATTAAGTAGAACAAACAAAAAAATACTAAGAGGGATAACATATTAAGTTGTTCATCAACAGTCAGGGCAAGGGCTGATCAAGTCACCATTTCTCATAGTGTTCATTTCACTTTAACAGGTTTCCTTTTTGGTGCTCAGTTAGTTGTCACCTATCAGGGAGAACATGTGATATTTGTCCCTTTGGGATTGGCTTATTTCACTCAGCATAATGTTTTCCAAATTCCTAACAGGGATCACTTTTCAGTTAAAATTTAAACACCTAAGAATAATTTTGTGTGTTAATTACAGAGTTCAACCAATGGTACTAGAACAAAAAAAAATGGATACTAAAATGGATAAAGTATTACATTGTACATCAACCATCAGGACAAGAGCTAATCAAGTCACTGTTTCTCATAGTGTCCATTTCACTTCAATAAATTTCCCCTTTGGTTCTTTCTCATCTGTGGCATTTACTGTGTATAAAAATGTTGTTGATTTTTGTGAGTTGATTTTATATCCTGCTATCTTACCAAACTCTTCTATGAGTTCCAATAGTCTTTTAGTGTAATTTTTTTGCATCCCCTTTATATAGGATCATGTCATCTGCAAATAGAGATAGTTTGATTTCCTCCTTTTTAATTTGTTCCCTTTGATTTCTTTTTCTTGCCTAATGGCTCTGGCTAAATCTTCCAGTACTATATTGAATAGCAATGATTACAGTGGGCATCTTTATCTGGTTCCAGATCTCAGTGGGAATGCTTCCAACATTTCCCCATTCAATAGGATACCTGTCATGGGTTTGTCATAAATTGCCTTGATTGTGTTGAGGAATGTTCCTTCTATACCCATTTTGCTTAGAGTTTTCATCATGAAACAGTGATGCATTTTGTCAAATGCTTTCTCTGCATCTATTGAGATAATCATATAGTTTTTGTTCTTCATTTTGTTCATGTGATGTATCACATTGATTGATTTGCAAATGTTGAACCATCCCTGTGTACTAGGGATAAATTCCACTTAGTCTGGGTGGATGATCTTTCTGATGTGGTGTTGGATGCAATTGGCTAGAATTTTATTGGGGATTTTTGTGTCTATGTTCATCAGGGAAATTGGTCTGCAGTTCTCTTTCTCTGTTGCAACTTTTCCTGCTTTATGAATTAAGGTGATGTTGGCTTCATAGAAAAAACTTGGGAGGATTCCCTCACTTTCAATTGTTTTGAATAATTTGGGAAGAACTTGAGTTAATTCTTCTTTAAATATCTGATAGAATTCAGCAGTGAAGCCATCTAGTCCTGGGCTTTTCTTTGCAGGGAGGGTCTTTATTACTGATTCAACTTTCATCTTGGTTTTTAGTCTGCTTAGGTTTTCTATGTCGTCACAGCTCAATTTATGTAGATTGTATGCATCTAAGAATCTATCCATTTCTTCCAGGTTTCCCAGTTTGTTGGCATACAGACCTTTGTAGTAATTTTTTTTTTATTTTTAAACCTTTATTTAGTAAATATAATGTTCCAAAGTACAGTTTATGGATTACAATGGCTTTTCCCCCCAATAACTTCCCTCCCACCTGCAACCCTCCAATCTCCCGCTCCCTCTCCCATTCCATTCACATCAAGATTCATTTTCAATTATCTTTATATACAGAAGATTGATTTAGTATATATTAAATAAAGATTTCAACAGTTTGCACCCAACAGAACATAAAGTGTAAAATATTGTTTGAGAACTAGTTATAGCATTACTTCAGATTGGACAACACATTAAGAACAGAGATCCCACATAAGGAGTAAGTATACAGTGGCTCCTGTTGTTGTCTTAACAATTTGACACTCTTGTTTATGGCGTCAGAAATCTCCCTAGGCTCTAATCATGAGTTTCCAAGGCTATGGAAGCCTTTCGAGTTCGATGACTCTGATCTTATTTAGACAAGGTCATAGCCAAAGTGGAAGTTCTCTCCTCCCTTCAGAGAAAGGTACCTCCTTCTTTGATGGCCCTTTCTTTCTACTGGGATCTCACTCACAGAACTTTCATTTAGGTCTTCTTTTGTTTTTGCCAGTGTCTTGGCTTTCCATGCCTAAAACACTCTCATGACTCTTCAGCCAGATCCAAGTGCCTTAAGGGCTGATTCTGAGGCCAAAGTGCTATTTAGGACATCTGCCATTCTATGAGTCTGCTGTGTATCCGCTTCCCATGTTGGAACATTCTCTCCCTTTTTTATTCTATCAGTTAGTGTTAGCAGACACTAGTCTTGTTTGTGTGATCCCTTTGACTCTTAGACCTATCAGTGTGATCAATTGTGAATTGAAATTTATCACTTGGACTAGTGAGATGGCATTGGTACATGCAATCTTAATGGGATTGTATTGGAATCCCCTGGCACATTTTTGTAGTAATTTCTTGTGATTCTTTTTATTTCTGTGGTTGTTTCATTTTTTCCCATCTCTGATTTTACTGATTTTGGTCTTCTCCCTCTTTTTTTTTAGTCAGTTGCACCAATGCTATATCAATTTTTTTTTTATTTTTTCAAAAAGCCTGCTTTTTATTTCACTGATTTTTTGTATTTTTGTTTCAATTTTTTTTTATTTCTTCTCTAATTTTGATTATTTCTTTCCTCCTACTTATTCTGGGTTTGGTTTGTTGTTGATATTTTAGGTCCTTGTGCTGCACAGATAATTCATTTGTTTGGTTCCTTTTCAGTTTCTTCATGTAGGCACTGACTGCTATGAACTTCCCTCTTAAAACTGCTTTTGCTGTATCCCATAGGTTTTGGTATTATGTATTGTCATCTTCATTGATTTCCATAAATTTTTTTATTTCTCTTGATTCTTTCTTGACCCACTGCTCATTCAGGAGAATGTTGTCCAATATCCATATGTTTATGTATGTTCTAGATATTTTTGAGTTGTTGACTTCTAGCTTTATATCATTGTGGTCAGAGAAGGTACATGGTATGATTTCAATTTTTTTGAATTTGCTGAGACTTGCTTTGTGGCCTACCATATGACCTACCCTAGAAAAAGTTCCATGCATTGGTGAGAAGAATGTGCAGTTCTGTATATATCTGTTAGTTCTACTTGGTCTATAACGTCAATGAACTCTGTTGTTTCCTTGCTGATTTTCTGTCTGGTTGATCTGTACATTGCTGAGAGTGAGGTACTGAAGTCACCCGTTAGTATTGTGTTGGAGTCTGTGTCTCCATTTAGATGTATTAACATTTTTAAGTAACCAGGTGCCATATAATTGGGTGCATATACATTTATTATAGTAATATGTTCCTGTTGGATTGATCCCTTAATCATTGTGTTGTGTCATTCTTCATCTCTTTTAGCTGTTGTTATGTTAAATCTATTTTTCTGATATTAGAATGGCAACACCAGCTCTTTTTTGGGTTTCTGTTAGCATAAGCTATCTTTTTCCAGCCTTTCATTTTCATTCTGCTTGTATCTTTGTTAGTAAGAGGCATTTATTCTAATCAGAAAATAGATGGGCCTTGTTTTTTAATCCATTCAGCCAATCTGTATCTTTTAACTGGAGAATTCAGGCCATTTACATTCAAGGTGACTATTGATAAGTAACGACTTGGCACTGCCAATATTCTATAATTATTTTTACTTTGGATTTCTTTGTATTTTATTGGTAGTTTTTCTGCTTTCTCATTCTTTCATAGTGGTGGTTATTTTGCTTTATTTCCATGTGTAGCACATCCTTAAGCATCTTCTGTAGGGCTGGATGAGTGTCAACAAATTCTTTCAATTTCTGTTTTTTATGGAAGATCTGTATTTCACCTTCATTCATAAGTGCAAGCTTTGTGGGGTACAGTATTCTGGATTGACAGTTTTTTTTTTTCTTTTAAGACTTGGACTATGGCTCACCATTCCCTTCTAGCATATAGAGTTTCTGATGAGAACTCAGCTTAATTGATGAGAACTCAGTTTAACTGGCGATCCTCTGAAAGTGATGTGACATTTTTCTCATGCCCATTTTACAATCGTTTCTTTATGTTTTATTTTGGAGAGTTTGACTACAATATGTCATTGAGAAGATCTTTTCTGGTCATGTCTATTAGGAGTTCCATTTGCTTCTTCTATTTGAACATCCCTTTCTTTCTCCAAGTTGGGGAAGTTTTCTTTAATTATTTTGCCATAGGCTTTTTATTCCCTTTTCTCTTTCCACTCCTTCAGGCAGTTCTAAGACCTGTATGTTTAGTCACTTGATAGTGTCCCATAGGTCTCCAACACTGTTTTAAGTTTTCTATTTTCTTCTTTTTTTTTTCCCTGACTGTAAAATTTCCAAGGAGTTGTCTTCTAGTTAGGATATTCTTTCTTCTGCCTCATCAAGTCTGTTGTTAAGACTTTCCACTATATTTTTTATTTGATCCATTGAATTCTTCATTTCTAATATTTCATTTTGATTTCTCATCACATGCTTGATTTACTAGGAAAAATTTTCATTCTTGTCTTGTATAGTTTTCTTTGTTTTGTGGATTTACTTCTGATTTTTTAAAATAATCCAATGATTAATTTTCTAAATTCCATTTCTGGTGTTCCCCAATCTCTGTCTTTGCATTCTAATATTGAAATGTTGTTGTGTTCCTCTGGTGGGTTCATGGTGACCTCTTTATTTTTGTTATTTTAATTTCCATTGTTATTTTTTGGCATTTTTGGAATTAACTTTTAATTTTTTCCACTGTTGACTTTTTTGGGGGGAGAGGCTATACTTCTGTGGCTTCCTGGAATTCTTGCCCTTTCAGTGAATACCAAGAGGTTTGTGGTGGGTGTGGCCTAGGGATTCTGGTCAATGCTCTAGGGTGGAGTGAGTTTCCAGGGTAATGATTCCAGCCATGCCATGCAGCTTTTCATGTATCATCTAGGCTCCCAGGTTTCAGTACCTTAGATTACTCCAGACTCTGCTTACATAGTTGCTCCTTTGTTTCTGTTAGTTGCGCAGCCCTTCCCAGTCAATATTTGAGACAGTGGGAGCTGTGGGGCATTCCCTCCTTTCCTAGCTCTGGGTCACATGCCACAGTTACTGGCTTAACACCTGCCCACTGCTGCTGCCAATGCTACCTTCAGGGGCCCCATTTCCATGGGCTGTTATATGCATGCCTGTAGGCTTTCCTAGCTGCAGTCCTGATTTAAAATGGCATCCACCCTTTCTCAGTCAGGTAATAGGTTTTGTTTTGGAGAGATTGATTTGAATCAGTTGCCTCCCTCCACTTCCACTTGGATTTCTGGTGACTGCCAGCAACCACTGGCTCCCAGAGTTCTTGGCCAGACCCATGCTACACTCTTGCTGTTGTCCATCCTGCCCCCGTCCCCAGTCTCAAAAATTCCACTGGCTCTGGCTTTCAGCAACTCTGGCTCTTTGAGCTCTCTGGGTGTGTGCCAACACTCACCACACTGGTTCAAGCTGGTTCCCCTCCTCCCATGGGGCTTCCTGGGTGCTTTTCTCTCTTAATCTCTGTAAACCTCCTATGCTTCTCTTTGCTGTTATTATGTAGCCCTGGCAAGTGTGCCACTCCCTAAGCCAGGGTAGTTAGTCTTAAGTAGTTGGCCCTGGTGGAGGAGTTTGGAAATTATAGGCTTTAGACCTCAGAGGCTGGAAAGGGTTAGGAGGTATTGTGGCTGGGAAGAAAATGTGGAGGAGTCCTATAATTTGATCTGGATGGGAGGGTGGTAGGCTGCTACTGTAGGGTGACTGATGTTTCATACTCATGGATTGACACTGGATAGAGGGCCTGAGATAGCCAGGACAGCTGGACCCTGATTGTCTCAGAGAGAGAGCAGAAACAGGAAGGGAGGTGAAGGTGAATTGGGGGACAGGGCCAATGGCCAGAGAGTGAAAACAACCTGAGATAGATGTCGGGGAACGGGACAGCCTGGCCAGCTGTGCCCCTCCCGACAAGAAGTTTAGTGCTGGGCTTTTTCCACCCTGCCCGTTGCTAATTGCAAGATCCTGTTTGACTTTAAGCATCCTGTTATTGCATGTTTCCCACACTTAGTTGGTAACATGTTTTCCGTGAATCATATATAAATAGGTGGACGGTGGGCGGGAGTAGTGAATGAATGCTGGTAAAAGGCGGAGTGATGAAGGAATGCTGGTAACAGGCGGGAGTTATGAATGAACGCTGGTAAAAGGCGGAGTTGTGAATGAACGCCGGTAACAGGTGGGAGCTGTGAATGAACGCGAGTAGTAAGCGGGAGTGGTGAATGAAGGAGTTGTGAATGAATGCCGGTAACAGGGCGGGCGTTCGCGACACGTAACGCGAGTCTGCTGAAAAATAAAGTGGAAGCTGAAAAGCCGATAAACGCGTCTGGTGTCTCCGAGAACTCGCCGGCGTTAACCTATCCGGAAGGTGTATGCCCGCAACTGGTGCCGTGACTCGGATCGCTGCGACGTGGAAAGAAGGTAAGAAAAAAAACGTCTATAGACGGGAGTCTAGGGGAAAAAGCCTAGGAATACCATGGTACAATGGGGAACACACAGTCCACCACGAAAATGCACCTATTGATTAGCCGCCTTTTAAAGGCAACGGGGACGCCCGTAAAGAGTGTGGCTGTGTGCAATTTTACGAGGATACTATATAAAACTTGTCCTTGGTTTGTTGAAGAAGGAGATTTATCACAGGTTCGGTGGAGACGGGTGGGACGTGAATTGCGAAACGCTGGAGTCGAGGAGGGAGTGATCCGCTTGTGGTATCTGATGGATACTGCTTTACGGTCGGAGGATGACCAGATCGGGGAACTCTTAGATGAAGGCTCCGAACTACTGGAGGAGCTCAGTGAAGACTCCCATGATAGTAGCGAAAAAGGAGTTGTGAATGAACGCCGGTAACAGGTGGGAGCTGTGAATGAACGCGAGTAGTAAGCGGGAGTGGTGAATGAAGGAGTTGTGAATGAATGCAGGTAACAGGGCGGGCATTCGCGACATGTAACGCGAGTCTGCTGAAAAATAAAGTGGAAGCTGAAAAGCCGATAAATGCGTCTGGTGTCTCCGAGGACTCGCCGGCGTTAACCTATCCGGAAGGTGTACACCCGCAGATAGACTATACCCCTTCCCAAAAGGGGAGTAGAACATTGAGGTATAACAAAAATGGAAAACATGTTGTATTAATTATGCAGAGCAGGTTGGGAGTCTGTAGAAACCTATAAGGTTTTCCCTACACCCCAACTATGGAAGTTGAGTCAACAGAGGTGGATCCCCAATACTGGATAAGGACTGAGAAGGTTTCCTCTGTGTCAGTAAGAAAAGAAACTGGCCTGTCTACTACTATCACAATTACCCTGGGTTCCTGCATAGTGATGGCTATAGTCGGGTGGCAGGAGTCCAGACTCCTTCAGTCCTCAGTAGCCAGCCCTAGAAGTTCAACCCGGAGCATAGGTGGGGTGATTGGCCTACTGACTTGATAGACAACAACACGGTCCACTGCCCAATGGCCACTTTTGTGACATCTGGGACAAGGGCCCAATGGCTCTCAAGGATTGGGGCATAGTTTGGTCGAATGACCCATTTGGTCACACTTAAAGCATGGACCCAGAGGACTCCTGTGACTAGTGGGACTCCTGTTGTTCATTGGGTGACTGCGGGCAGCAGGTTGTTGAAAAGCCTTGGTCAGTTGGCTGGTGCCACGGCTCAATAGGCTAATCCTCTGCCTACGGTGCCGGCACACCGGGTTCTAGTCCCTGTTGGGGTGCTGGATTCTGTCCCGGTTGCCCCTCTTCCAGGCCAGCTCTCTGCTGTGGCCTGGAAGTGCAGTGGAAGATGGCCCAAGTCCTTGGGCCCTGCACCCCATGGGAGACCAGGAGAAGCACCTGGCTCCTGGCTTCGGATCAGCGCGGTGCACCGGCCACAGTGCGCTGGCCACAGCAGCCATTGGAGGGTGAACCAACGGTAAAGGAAGACCTTTCTCTCTCTCTCTCTCTCTCTGTCCACTCTGCCTGTTAAAAAAATAAAAAAGAAAGAAAAGCCTTGGTCAGCATTTGAAATTCTGCCTTTTGGGCTCTCTCATCCCTCCCGTTGTATACTTTAAAGGCCACCTCTAGAATTTCTGCCTGTGGAGTTAATGGGCCCCTCTAAACCTGATTTAACTTTGCCTTGATGTCTGGAAAATTCTGAGCAAAGAAATAAATCATGGGAAGGCTACAACCATCAGGAGATTCTGGGTATAGGTTGGTATATTGAAGGAGAGTTTGCATAAGGTGCTGTAAAAGGCAGAAGGATTTTCCTTTTTATCTTGAATAACTTCTCCCAGTTTATCATAATTTATAGCCTTTCTGGTGAGTTTTTTGAGGCCAGCTAATAAGAAGGTAATGAAATGATTTCTGGCTGTTATGCCATTGGGAGAGTTGTAATTCCAGTTGAGACCCTGTTTGGGGACTGCATCCGCTCCTTTGGTCTCATCAGCATGGAGATGGGCTTTTCCCAAACTTGTGTTCACTCCTCTGGAAGGAGAGTATTGGAGAGGATCATAAAAACATAGTGAAAAGTAAGATCATAGGACTGGGTTAGATATTGGAACTTTTTAATGACCAGCTTTGGGTTAGAGGTGAAGGAACGATCAGCAAGTGAGGGAGCAATTAGCAAATGAGAAAGGAATGTGGACTCTAACTAGGCCCTTTGCTCCTGCCACCTCTTGAAGGGGTAGCAGGGAGGCAGGCTCCCTAGCTGTCACATGAGAGTGAATAACTTGGGAACTGGGGACAGGACGAAGGGGGTTGAGGGCTTGAGGTGGGGGTGGCAGTGCAGAGGCCAACTGTTGGCTCAGAGGGATGGAGGAGGGCAAAGGTTAGAACAAGGACTGGGTTTGAGATAAGGCAAAGGGAGCTGGAGGAGTAGAAATGGACAAGAACTGGTTTTGAGTCAAGAGTGAGCAGGAGACTTGAGATAAGGCAAAGGAAGGTACAGTGAGAGCCAGAGTAGAATCAGATGCCACCTCCTGGAATGTCTGGGAAGAGGAGGAGGTGTCAATGAGATAGTGAGAGCCAGGGTGGATAGTGCTGGAGTGCATAGTGGATTTTGAGGTTGTTGAGTGGGAGGTGGCTGTGCCAGGGCCTGAGCCAGGCAGGGCTGCTCTGGTGCCCATGGGTGGGAATGGTAAGGTGGAGAGCGGCCAGGTAGCAGCGTACTTGCTGGATCAGAAGCAGAAGAAAGGGGTTTTGGCTCAGGCTCTGGATCTTTGGTGGGAAACTTGGAGGCTAAGAGGACCTGAGCCAGAGAACACAAGATGCAGAGAGGTTTAGAACAGAGATAAGAGAAAACCTAAACAGGGAATTTCCTTCCTCTTTCCCAAACATAAATGGAAAAATCCTGAATGACATCAGGGTCAAATGTGCTGTTAAGCAGCCATTTGGACTGATTGTCGAGATCACACATTGGCTAACCCGATTACAAAGAAAGATGAGGTGATGACGTTTGCAATAGGGGCCAATTTGAGAAGAACAAGATTATTTAGGAGACAATAGGTGAGAGTGGGATGTTATGTGGGACAAGGAAGCTCACATAGCGACCCATGGGCTCGGACTGGTATATAGCAGGCATCCTTGAGATAACAGCAGTCCGACGAGGAGAGCAAGGGAGCAGAGAGTGGAAGTCATCACCTGCACCCACTGGAACCAGAGGCATAAAACCTGTAAAGGTGTAAGGCCCCTGGAAAGGTTTAAAGCCCAGGGGAGTTACAGTGCCTGGTACCAGGACTTCAAGATGGAGCAGAGCAGAACCACAACCCGAGGTAGAGGTCACAGTGGTAGAATTCCCCATTCCCATCTTACCCCAGGATTTGGAGGGCCGGTGTGTACATGGGAATCAGAGCATTTAGTGGTGAGGAAGGAGGTCTGGGGATGTGTTTTGTGGTTGACAGGAACCTGGAATCCCGAGGCAGCTCAGATCCCCAAGGGGAGAGCAAGGTCGACAGGAGAGCCTGGATCTGAGTCACGGCACCAATGAAAGGCCACCACCAAACACACCACCAAACACAAGAGTTAAAGGAAAAGTTTGTTGTTGGGGGGGGGGGAGGGGATGATGGACTGGAGAGAGGGGTTGAGAGAGTGAGAGTACAGGAAAGCAGGCCTTTTTTTTATTTTTTTGACAGGCAGAGTTAGACAGTGAGAGAGAGACAGAGAGAAAGGTCTTCCTTCTGTTGGTTCACCCCACAAATGGCTGCTACGGCCGGCGCACTGCGCTGATCCAAAGCCAGGAGCCAGGTGCTTCCTCCTGGTCTCCCATGCCGGTGCAGGGCCCAAGCACTTAGGCCATCCTCCACTGCACTCCTGGGCCACAGCAGAGAGCTGGACTGGAAGAGGAACAACCGGGACAGAATCCGGCCAGCCAAGCAAGTCTTGATATAGCCTTGCAGGGGCAGGGAAGTGGAAGCAGAGAACCCCATTAGGGTAGGAGTGGAGTTGACACTTGTGGTTGGACTATTTTGATCACCTGATTTCTAGTGAGCCAGCCTTGAAACTGAAACTTATTGTACAAGATGGCAACTGGTCCAGAGCTTAAGATATTGCCCAGGGCTTAAGATGGTACCTCAGATAAAATGGCACCAGTTTCATTAACAATACTATTCTCAAAAATTATGATGCAAGCCGGTGCCGCGGCTCACTAGGCTAATCCTCCACCTGCAGCACCAGCA
Source organism: Oryctolagus cuniculus (assembly GCF_051225735.1). NCBI lineage: Eukaryota > Metazoa > Chordata > Mammalia > Lagomorpha > Leporidae > Oryctolagus > Oryctolagus cuniculus. The sequence goes on along the minus strand of NC_142871.1, from coordinate 71,237,443 downwards.
CCCCGAGTTCTAGTCCCAGTCAGGGTGCTGAATTCTGTCCTGGTTGCTCCTCTTCCAGTCCAGCTCTCTGCTGTGGTTAGAAGTGCAGTGGAGGATGGCCCAGGTCATTGGTCCCTGCACCCGCATGGGAGACCAGGAGGAAGCACCTAGCTCCTGGCTTCGGACCAGCGTGGTGTGCCGGCTGTAGCACCCACTTGGGGTGGTGAACCAACAGAAAAAGGAAGACCTTTCTCTCTGTCTCTCTCTCTCTCACTGTCTAACTCTGCCTGTCAAAAAAATAAAAATAAAAAAACAAAAAAATTATCATGCAGCAAATTATTCTCCAATGTATAAAATTAGAAAACACAAATCTGTAGTAAATAAATTCATATTATCTAAATTTTCACCACTGTATATTAGCTATCATATGAACTTTCCTCATACTCATTAATGTTGTTTTTCTTACTAGATGTTACAGAAAATGTTTGAAATTTGAATTTTCTCCCTTCATTCTATTGCTTTTCAACAAATATTGAAATTTTTTTTCTCTTTTGCAAGAGAGCATCTGGATGCAAGTGTGGGTTGTGTACCCACATGACTCTCTGAGTGCATCTTCACTTGGCAAACCATTGCTGATATAACCCTTGACCTATTTATTCTCTCACATGGGTCATTCCCAGGGATGGGTCCAGAAATGTGCGCCCCACCCTTAGCACACTGATGCTTACCTTTTGAGTCTACCTTTGGACTGCTCTTTTGTGTCGTATCACCTGATTTCTTGGAAGACACACAAATTTAATTCTCCATTGTGCCCAGAATTATTCGATGGCAACCTCTTGCTCTTTGCTAGTCACTTGACAGTCCATGGAGATGTCACCCCTCTCTGTTTTAAACCAGCCATGTTACCATTTCTATTCTCCTCTTGGTACAGGGCAAGTCCCTGCAATCTCCTGGAAGGATGGCAAATGGAAAGCAGAGCACATGCTGTGGTTCCCTCTCCAGCCATCCCCTCTTTGTGGTGTTTGCAGTGAAGGGTAGAGGCAAGCACATTCACATTTGACTCATTGCTTTCCCACCCTTTTTCCCTTGCCCCTCCTCTCTAGCCCCAGGAAATGCTTACATAGTATCTTTGATTTTTTTTCTGCTTTATCAGTTATTTTGTGGTCAGTCCTTTAAGCTTTGACTCATTGAAATGTACAATTCTTCTCTGATTCTCATTAAAGCTTGGCTTTTGAAAAACAAAAGTACTGTGCTATTAGTCTATTAACTCACTATGGATTTAATAACAAGTTTTAAAGCTTAAAATTATGCAATGATTCCCTTGTTCTAGGCAGGCTTCCATCCCACTTCCACATGGCAATGAATTCCATGGATCCATTTGGTAGGGCGGCTTCCAAGCAACTGTAAAAAAGGGAGTACCACAAAACTTATTGGTTTGATGTTTCAAAAATACTATCCCTGCTACCATTAAAAGTAGAATTGTTGAGTCAAAGGAAAAGTGTATTTAAGCCTGTGATTATAGAGTGGATTGAAATTATGTTTTTGCAGAAATTAAAGGTAAAAAAGAAAAGAAGAAAGGAGGGGGTATGAGGGAGGGAGATAAGGAGGGAGAATATGGTTATCTTGTTAATATTGTACCTATGAAATACATGAAATCTGTTCTCTTTATATTAATAGTTGTTTAAGAAAAAAGACTTGGAAAAAAACCACACATTTATTTATTTATTTATTTGAAAGAATGACAGAGTCAGACACACAGAGAAAGAGATCTTTCATTTGGTGGTTTACTCCACTACTATAAAGACTTTAAATACATGTTCCATGGGAAGATATTGTGGCACAGTGGGTTAGGACTTTGCCTGCAACTTCAGCATCCCATATCAGAGAGTCAGATCAAGTACCACCTCTGCTTCCCCTCCAGCATCCTGCTATTATGCCTAGGAGGCAGCAGGAGATTTTTCAAGTACTTGGATCCTGGCCACCCATGTGGTAAACCTGGATGGAGTTCCTGGGTCCTGCCTTTGGCCCGTCCCTGGCCTGGCTGTTGTGGATATTTGAGGAGTGAACAGCAGATTAAACATACTTCTCTCTCTTGCTCACTCTCTCTGTCTTTTTCTGTCTTTCCCTCTCTCTCACTCTGTTTTACAAATAAATAAGTAAATTACATCATTTTTTAAAAAAATAATAAATACATGTTACTAAATTATCCTCCATTAGAATATTAAGTCTCCTTTTAAAACTCAAAAAACTATAAATTATGAGTATTAACATATCTTAATATTTATTGAATAAATAATGATTTGTATCCCATTACTTTAAATGTTAAAATATGACTAAATTTTATAAGTATTTTGGTAGTTATAATCAATCAATTTCTTGATAAAAACAGAGATTTCCATATGTGTGTTAAGCAATGGAAAAAAAGCCACAAGACATCACTCTATGACTCATATTCAAAAGGCTCACACTTTAATGGGAAGACAGCTTATAAATTCATAATTGCCACTCAACATCAAAATGAAACATGATTGAAATTAAGTATAACACATTAATTTTTTTAAAAAGTCCAAGAGTTCAAAGTGATACTTTAAAAGGTTTTATTGTTTTGTTTTGTTTAGGAAGTGAAAGAATAACTTTTTTTAAAAGCCAACTGACAAATGTAGAAGGAATTATGGAAACAGAGTCTTCATTTTACTAACATATAGTAATTGATTGAGCTAGGAATTATCATTGCATACTACAATTATTTGAAGGTAGTAAATGAAGAAGCTGAGAGATGCTATATTACTAAAGTATCAAATTTAATAAGAAAAATAATAGAAAACTGGTATCATGTGCCTTTGATGTGATGCAATTAGGAGTACATAATATCATATATGTAATTGTCTTGCCAAAAATGTTTACCCTAAATTAACCACAATGAAACATTCATTTTGGATTAATTAAAATGGAGACATACTCTGCTAACAGTTGGCTAGATTCTTTAAAACTGTTGACACAAAATTTCTCCCTCTACCCACTTCCATTACCTTTCCCCAGGCCTCACAAAAGGTTAATAAACTGCTCTAAACTGAAGACAAATGAGATATAGTAACACAACAAGTGACTGTTCATTGTATCCTGAGCACAAGAAATGCTTTAAAATAAGTTATTGAACAATGCAGGAATAATTTAATAGGCACAAATATATCAGATAATAGTATTTGTCATTTTAGTCTTTTAAATGTGTTTGAGAACAAAAATATCCTTGTTATTAGGAGATTCATGCTAAAGTAAGTGTAAAACAATGATGATTACAAATAATTCTCAAGTGGTAGAGAGAATGATAGAAGGGGTGAAGGGAGAGAGAAAGCAAATATGGACAAGAATAAATAAATAATCTAGTTGAAATGTGTGTAGCTATCCTTTGTACTATTCAAATTATTTTGAAAGAAATTCTTGGAACTTTAAAAAATTATTGTGAAAATATATAAATGATTGCCACACACCATGAAAATGACAAAAGAAAGGCAGTGGAAATGAAGATTGATGACTTACTCCCCTCCTTTTTTGGTGCACTCTATCTTTGGTGACAGTACCATCTCCTTTGTCTTAAATACCATCTGATGCTAATGACTGCCAGGTTTATATCCCTATTTCTGTATAATCCCTTGAATTTGTCACTGCTGAATTCCCATTGCCATGCACGTAGTACATCTTCAACAAGTGTTTCAGAATGAGAAACTACATTCTAGTTAGAGCACAGAAAGGCCAGGCCAATGAGTAGGAGATTCTTAATCCAGGTCTTTAAAAATGAGCAGATGAGCAAAGTGCAAAGGAACATGGTCTGCACATCTTTTTCCCACTTTTCTCCAGTGTCTATTGGTCTAGAGAGTAAACTAAAAGACCAACCCAATTTGACACAGAGAGATGGGGAGGGTGGTGGAATGGAGCATGCCTGCCCTGTATGACAGCAACAAATCTTCAGCTATTTGATGTCTGTGGTAAAGTAGACCAAATATTGCCAACTCTAATTTTACAGAAGAAATAGGAAATCTGCAGCTTTCTGTGACATTTCTATTTCTGTCACTAAAGTGGTCTTCAAGACCAGACTAAACATGTCTGCTGGCAGAATTACACAGGTTGCTATCCCAGATCTGAAGCATGATATAGTAGTAAGAGATGAGAGGGGAGTTAGAGGAAAGAACTAATCATACAGACTCTTACACAAAGTACACTAAAGAGAAAGAATCAAATCTTAGTACAAAATTAAATGTGCTTGATGAGAAAGAAAGAAAGAAGAAATAATCACTGGTCAAATCAGAAGAAGGAAGACAAGTGTTATATAAGAGGTAAAAGGCAGTTATGGGACACAAAAAACATAACTTCAAAAGAGTCTCTCTCTCTCTCTCTCTCTCTCTCTCTCTCTCTCTCTCTCTCCCTCTCTCCACACACGCACACACACACACACACACACACAAAGGGCTGCTATTGTGGCACAGTGGATTAAGCTGCCACTTGAGACATCTGCATCCCACATCAGGTTGTCGATTTTAGTCTTGGCTCCTTTGCTACAGATCCATCTTTCTGCTAACAAGCCTGGGAAAGCAACAGAGGATGGCCCAGTACTTGAGTTCTTAAGACCCATGTGGGAGACTTAGAGGGTACCTGACTTGGCCTGGCCCAGCCCTGGATATTTGGATGTGGTAGCCATTTGGGTGGTGAACCAGTGTTTGGAAGATATTTCTCTCTCTCTCTCTCAAATAGATTTAAACACACACACACACATACAGACAGACAGACACAATAAGATAGTTTCCTTTAAAGCCGAGCACAGTGAAGCAGGAGTTTTCTGAAGCCCCTGCACACTGGTGGTGTCGAGAATACAGGGAAGCTTGGCAGGAAGTGCACTGGTGGTTGGGGTTGGAGAATGGAGCGTGTCCACATACAGCTTGAGCAAATGTCTCATTTTGGAAATCCTTGGTTTCACCCCAATATTTCCAGGAATCCTGCTTCAGTGGGTGAGTTTAGGTAACAGTAAACAGAGATTATAGGTACTAGAGCTCTGAATTTCTGAAAGCACATTTCTACTCTATCATCTTCCCTTAAACACCCCTCTTGCCCTTCTTTGCACTTTCATTCTCCTAAGAAGTAAAGGAATGTTTGTCTACCTGGAGAAACATTGATAGCATCTGTAATTTGCATTATATTATTCACCACTATTTTCAGTTTCTATAATTATTTGACAACTATTTATAAGTCCATTTTGATTTTGGCACTGTTTGTGGTGCTAGAGATACAACAGAGAACAAAATAGACAAAATCCCTTCCTCCCCAACCTCATGGTGCTTAGATTCCATTGGAAGTAGGCAGGCCATATAATAGTAAGTACATGATATTTTAATTTTTAAGATTTATATTTATTTATCATTTGAAAGCCAGAGTTACAGAGAGGCAGAGGCAGAAAGAAAGGCAGAGACAGAGACAGAGAGAGAGAGGTCTTCTATCTGCTGGTTTACTCTCCAAATGGCTGCAACAGCCACAAGTAGGCTGATCCTAAGCCAGGGCCAGGTTCTTCCATGTGGGTACAGAGGCCCAAGATCTTGAGCCATCTTCTACTGTTTTCCCAGGCCATAGCAGAGAGCTGGATTGAGAGTGGAGCAGCCAGGATTCAAACCAGCACCCATATGGGATGCCAGCACTGCAGGTGGCATCTTTACCTCTAAGCCACAGTGCTTAGAAAATTTGTAAGTGCCTTGAATACAATCTAGCAGGAATGGAACAGAGGGTATGTGAGGGCGGGGGCTGGAGAAGGAACACTCTGTAGTCTCACCATGCCCCACTACCTCACTTTGCCAACATAGGCTGCTTCCTAACTGATGAATTTATGGTTTTAAGTATTTTTTTCAATAAATCTATTCACTTATTTTTCATTTCTAGAGTTGAAAGTCAATCTCAATTTCTTTTCAGAAAGAGAAATAACTGGTTTTTGCACATTTTAAACTTACAAGTGGAAATGCTTTTGTCTCTACTTCTCTGTCTACTAATGGTATTTAATAAGAGCATATAAAACACATACCCCTTGACCTAGGCCTGTGAGGAGACAGTGAAGTAAAATCAAAGTGGAGAACTCAAGGTGATCCTACAGCAGAGAGTGGAGAAAGTGGTTGTGGGGCTGAACTCAAAGACCTGGGTGGGAGGTATGGACTCCAGTACATGGGCTCCTCCCCAGCCTCAAGCTGAGTCTTTTACAAGCAAATCTTTTATGAAAAGTGCCAAGTAGTAACAAAACAGCTTGTTTTGCATTCAACTTTTTTCTTATTGCCTCAAGAACTGTAATGGGGACTTGATGAGAAGTGGAAGCAGGCATTAAAATGAGCTGCAAAAAAGTAGAAGAAATATGGAGTCTAGAAATCAGGTAAAAGTGATCATCCATCTCTGGGAGTAATTGACAAAGCACCACTTCAGGGTCCGTTTGACAGAGTCCAGTCAATATTTTTTCCTGTTCCTTTCCCTTTTCTTTCTGTTTTTAATAGCAAAATAAACATCTCTTTTATTTTATAACTTATAGTTTTTATTTATTTATTCATTTATTTTACCTAGAAACCTTTTACTTAAGGTATACAAACTTCATGCATTTCATATATACAAATTTAGGAACATAGTGAATCTTCTCACCCTACCCTCCCTCCTGCCTGCACTCCCACCCTTCTGCCTCCTCCCTTACTAAAAAAACAAAAGTGAGCTAATAAGTAAGCTTGTCACCGTTTCATAGACTCTCGCAGAAGACATGAAACGCTGGGATCAGACATAAAGGGCTATATTACCATGACAAACAAGAATCATGAGCACAAGCACGTTGCATTAGGTCTCCTTGTCCCCAGTTTTCACAGGGTGAAGGAAATGGATGGTAGCACATGTAGTGGATTGGGCTTCATGGTAGAAATCCTGAATTTAGGGAACCTCAATCTTTTGTAATGGCTGAAAGCATGCCTGCCCTATGCCTCAAGGGAAGACATTAATTATCTTATCTTCTGAAGGTGTTCACTATGCAAGTATCTTTGAAAAGATGATACAAAAGTATCCAGGGCCCCTATTTGTAATACATATAGGAACTTGAGAAACTTGCCTCCCAACTTTGTCTAGTCCAAGATTATTCAAAATACCTATATTATATGATTTAATACTGCTATGTTTTCCTTTATTATTTGTAAATTATTCCCAATACATGCCACATCTTCCCCAAAAGACTACGTTTCATGGGAAGATCATCTCTTACAGTATTTCTATATTTCCTAGTTTTGAAATTCATGCTGTGTCCATAGTTGTTTAATGCAGAAAATTGTTCAGATGATGATAATTATTCATTATATCATAAAGAATGTAAAAAAAGAAAATAAAGAAAATCTTGGGATTTTTCCTAAAATTTATTGCTAGAACAACCCAAAATGGGTAAATGAAATAAGCCAAGCAATCAACAAAAATATCAACTTGCATCAACTTATTTGTATTTAAATGGATCATATATTAGAAACCTAGGAGAAAGTATGTGTTTTCTTGGCCAAATTAGCCAACAAATTATTATCTTTTGTGTTCTGATCCATTTTCCTTTCCCTAGTTCTTACCTTAGCAAGCAGTCTCTATTATTTTATTTCAATAACATAAAATAGCTTGCATGAGTTCAACTCATATTAGGTGCCATACCACACCCCTGACAATCAAGATCTGATTACTAGGGATACAGCAATTCTGATACAACCTCCAAACAAGATTCTCCTTTCCATTTAATAATTGTTCTCCAAAGCCCCATTCATATAAAAATTATAAATACATTCTTGAGCTTAGGTAAACATATAGAATATTTAAATAACAGGACAAAACTATAGCTTTGAAACAAAATAAGATAAATATATTCATTAGATATGCCAATGCCTATATAAGAGTTCTCCAAGAATTAATATTATTAAAAACTGTGTACATATTTGAGAATCTTTTAGCACACAGAAAACTTATCTCTCACTTATGTCTTTCCATGAACTATTTTTTCAATTTTTCTTATTTATATAAAGTGAAAAAATTTCATATATGTCATATATACATATTTAGGAGCATAGTGATACTTCCCATCTCACCCATGAACTTTTTGAAGTCACTTCATATAGGTAAAGGTATGATTTTTTGATGAAAAAAATGTGAGCACATTTGATCAAAATCTACATGACAAGAACATCATATGGAAAGGAGCTAGTCTTAGACACAACACCAATTTGAAACTTCCCTCAATTATTATTAATTTTCATAACAATATGTTGATTACAGAGGTGTGGACAAAGTGCTGGAGAGCTCCATGAAGGAAGGAGTTCATTCTTCTTAGAGTTCTGGGAAGGCTTCTCTGAAAAGTGGGGTGATAAATTTGGATTTACTTGATCATATACTAGGGAGCCCTCATAAACTATAAGTAAAAAAAATAGAGTAATAGGAAATATGTTAGAGAGGTCTGTAAAAATCAAGAATTGAGGGGAGAGAATCTTCTGAAGAAATTTTAAGGAGTGGGAAAGTCAACTTTGGGTTACTAGGGAAAAAACAAAGTTAAGATTGTGGGAGCTGCACATACATGGGATGTCTGGCTTCACCCTTCATCCACGTGGCAGGGCTTATGGAACCAAAATGAAAATGAAGATGGGGGACTACAGATGCAAATTATTCCCCTGTAATTTGGAAAACAAGTTCCATCTCACCATATTAATATCTCCACAATCTTCCCAGACTGAGCTGAGAACTCTCAGGATCTGCTATACTTATATAAGATGTTGTGTTAAGATAACAGTACACTGAGATGGAGTCAGCTAGCTCCTTTTCTCAAACTCAATGGAATGCCATGACTGGGAGGAAGAAAAGTTAGCTAAGGGCACAGGCAAGACAAAGGAACATTGTACAGAATTTTTTTTTGACAGACAGAGTTAGACAGTGAGAGAGAGACAGAGAGAAAGGTCTTCCTTTTTCCATTGGTTCGCCACCCAAATGGCCGCTACAGCCAGCGTGCTGCGCCAATCTGATGCCAGGAGCCAGGTGCTTCCTCCTGGTCTCCCATGCAGGTGCAGGGCCGAAGCACTTGGGCCATCCTCTACTGCCTTCCCGGGCCACAGCAGAGAGCTGGACTGCTCTAGCCAAGTGAGCCGCAGCACCGGCCCAGAATTTTTTAAAAATGAGAGAACTGACAAAGAAATTGTTCATTTCTCATTATTGTCCTGAATGGACAACTGCTAACAATATTATAAAACAACACCTCCCCTAGGCCAGCGCCGCGGCTCACTTGGCTAGTCCTTCGCCTGCGGCGACAGTACCCCAGGTTCTAGTCCCGGTTGGGGCTCCGGATTCTGTCCCAGTTGCTCCTCTTCCAGTCCAGCTCTCTGTTGTGGCCCGGGAGTGCAGTGGAGGATGGCCCAAGTGCTTGGGCCCTGCACCCTCATGGGAGATCAGGGGGAAGTACCTGGCTCCTGGCTTCGGATTGGCGCAGCACGCCGGCTGTAGCGGCCACTTGGCGGGGGCGAACCAACAGAAAAAGGAAGACTTTTCTCTCTGTCTCTCTCTCTTACTGTCTAACTCTGCCTGTCAAAAACAAACAAACAAACAAAAACACCTCCCCAAAATCTATTGTCAAAAACAGTCATTATGGTTGTTTTTTAAATTGTAATAATATATGTGAAAACTTCAAATGGACACATTTTTGTTACTTACACCTTTACAAGTATGGTTTTCACATGGAGTTAAGGAATTCCCAGTTTTATGGCTCTTTTATAGCACATATAGACTCAGCTACACTGTTAGCTAAACGTTTTCTTCTGCTTACTCTTTGTTCAATTTTTTACTTAGTGGAGGCTGAATCTTATGATTATAAAATTAACTGAAACTATGCTATTGTAAAAATTAAAAAGAAAGAATAAGAAGAGAAGGAGAGGGGAGAGCAGAGCGTAGGCTGCAGGGATGACGGTGGGAAGTATCACTATGCACTAAGTCTGTGTATAAGACATACATGAAATCTGATCAACCTAGGTCAAACCTGTTGGAATTTTTGAGTTGTACAGCTCAGATCTGCAACCCCTTAGATACTACAAAGTCTTCCATTTGAACCACACATATGAAATAAACAGTGATGGCTATATGAACTTTTTCTTCTCTGATTCATTGTTATAAATTTATAAATGAAGTTAGTCACACACAAAATTGCAAACAGCCAGCATTAGTATTGAACAATGAGCAACGAAATTCCAAGTTTTAAAATCCTTCCTTGATCAGCTCACAAAAATTGTGAAATATGTCATTAATACACTTCATAAAAAAAAGGGTTAAATTTTGAAGAGAGTATTTTCTTCATTTATCTCTGGCCATTAATAACTTCATAATTATTATTGGAAATAATTTTCTTGTATAGAGAGAGGACAGTTTGTAAGTGGTTCCCGCTGGGTGTTGAGGATGGTGGGCATATCGCTACCAACTCATGAACATCTCTAGGGATGAGGTGAAGCCCCTGTAAATCAAGACGTGCAAGCCGAAGAAGCAAAATTCAGGACTTCAAGTGTCGGTGTCTTTAGACAACTTTTTGGTTCCCTAATACTCATGGACTGAGAGATAAACATGACTGGGGGGACTTTGTGGTAACTAATATACAGAGTACAAAAAATGTAATGTAATATGAGCAAAATTAACATTTTGATATTTGGTTATTGTTTATATCCCTTGTCTATACTCTTGAGGAACAATGGTTTTCCTATTTATTACTTGTTGGATTCTTTATTTAGCATAGGGTTAGGCTTGTGATGATAAAATAAATTAGAAGTGTGTCATTGTGGGGCAGGCTCTGTGGCATAGCAGGAAAGCTGCCAGCTGCAGTGCCAGAACCCCATATGGGCGCTGGTTAGAGACCTGGCTGCTCTACTTCCAATCCAGCTCTCTGCCATGGCCTGGGAAAGCAATGGAGGATGGCTCAAGTGCTTGGGCCTCTGCACTTGTATGGGAAACCCACAAGAAGCTCCTGGCTCTTGGCTTTGGATCAGCCCAGCTCCAGCCATTATGGTCATTTGGGGAGTGAACCAGCAGATGGAAGACTCTCTCTCTCTCTCTCTGTCTCTCCTTCTCTCTCTTTCTCTCTCCCTCTCTCTATCCCTCTACATCCCTGTAACTCTGCCTTTCAAATAAATAAATAAATAAGAAAAGCGAACAAAGTATGTTGTAAAAATAAAATAAGAAAGGAAGGAAGAGGGAAGGTGGGATGGAGGGAGGGATAGGAAGTATTATTATGCTTTTAAGTCTATATATAGGAAATAAACAAAATTTTCCCCATATATAAATAAAAAATTAAAATAAATTGTTTGGGGGGCTGGCGCTGTAGTGTAGTAGGTTAAGCCTCCGCTTGCAGCACCAGCATACCGTATGGGCTCTGCTTTGTGTCCCAGCTGCTCTTCTTCCAATCCAGCTCTTCACTAAAGGCCTGAGAAAACAGTGGAAGATGGCCCAAGTACTTGGACCTCTGCACACATGTGGGAGACCCAGAAGAAGCTCCAGCCTCCTGGCTTCGGATTGGCCAGCTCCAGCCATTACGGCCTTTTGGGGAGTGAACCAGTGGATGGAAGAGCGCTCTCTCTATCTCTCTAACTCTGCCTTTTAAATAAATAAACAAATTTTTAAAAATAAATAAATAAATTATTTTGAAAGGAAAAAAAAAACTACGCCACAGCAGGTAGAGCCACCACCTGCAGTGCAGGCATTCCATGTGGGAGCCAGTTCGAGGGCTGCCTGTTCCACTGCCAATTTGGCTCTCTGCTATGGCCTGGGAAAGCAGTGGATAACAGCTGCCCAAGTTCTTGGGCCCTGACAACCACGTAGGAGACTTGGAAGAAGCTTCTGGCTTCGGATTGACCCAACTCCAGTCCTCATGGCCATTTAGAAAGTCAATCAACGGATGAGGGACTTTCTCTCTGTCTCTCTGTCTCTCTCTCTCTCTCTCCCTCCCTCTACCTCTCTGTCTCTGCCTCTCTGTGACTCTGCCTTTCAAATAAATAAATACATCTTTAAAAAATAAAAATTACAATAAATAAATAAAACATTAAGGGTCGTTGCTTTGGCATAGTGGGTAAAGCTGCGGCCTACAGTGCCAGCATCCTATATGGACTCCAGTTCTAGTCCTGGTTACTACACTTCTGATCCAGCTCTCTGCTATGGCCCAAGTCCCTGGGCCCTTGCACCTGTGTGGGAGACCTGAAAGAAGTTCCTGGCTCCTGGCTTCAGACAGGCCCAGCTCCAGCTGTTGCTATCATTTGGGGAATGAACCAGCAATAGAGGACTTCTCTCTTTGCCTCTACCTCTTTGTAACTCTGCCTTTCAAATAACTAACATAATAAATCTTTTTAAAAATTTAAAAATTAAAAGAAAAAGGACAAGGAAGGAAAGAAGAAGGGGGAAGATGGGAAGTATCACTATGGGCTTAAAGTTATGAAGTACATGAAATCTGTTTTATTTATACAAATAGAAGAAATTTAAAAATAAATATATGTTTAGGGGAAATTGAATATTAAAATTTTCAAAGCATTTGAAACTTCCTTTCTAAAAATCTGACATGTTAATATCCTATAGTTAAAGGATACTGGAATACTATCTTGAATAACTCATACTTATGATAATTCAAGTTATCTTTCACGATGACATTTCAGTACTTTTATTTTTATTATAGAAAGCAAATAAAAAATCTTTTGTATCATTGTGAATGCTTGAGCAAATCACTCAAGTGATTGAACTTGTTATAGAAGGGAAGCATATCTCTAGTATAACAGATTGAAGGAAAAGGTAAAAGAGACAAAGTCCTGCATAACCATTTCATTTAGTCCTTAGTGAAAGCACCTAGGAAGAAATCTAGACAGCAGTACCATAGTTCGGATCAGGACTTAAAACTTTCATGGTCATGTACCCATACCATCTGTCTCAAGCCTCCCTGAGAAGCTATTGAGGGTTATTAGTCAACTGAAAACTCATTTGTGCTTTGTACTTTCTTTTTTTTTAAGATTTATTTATTTGAAAGGCAGTTACAGAGAGGCAGAGGCAAAGACAGAGAGAGAGGGGTCTTCCATCTGCTAGTTCACTCCCCAGACAGCCACAATGGCCAGAGCTGTGCCAATCCAAAGCCAGGAACCTGGAGCTTCTTCTAGGTCTCCCACATGGGTGCAGGGGCCCAAACACTTGGGCCATCTTCCACTGCTTTCCCAGGCCCCAGCAGAGAGCTTGATCAGAAGTGGAGCAGCCAGGTCTCGAATTGGCGCCCATATGGGATGCTGGCACTTCATGCAGCAGCTTCCTTCAGTAAGCCACAGCGCCAGCCCCTGTACTTTCTTTTTTTTTAATTTATTTGTGAGGTACAGTTAAAGACAGAGAGAGAGAGAGAGAGAGAGAGAGAGAGAGAGAGAGAGAGAAAGATCTTCCATCCGCTGGTTCACTGCCCAAATGGCCAGAGCTGGGTCGATCCGAAGCCAGGAACCAGGAACCTGTTCTGGATTTCTCATGTGAGTGCAGAGACTCAAACACTTGGGCCATCTTCCACTGCTTTCCCAGGCCATAGCAGGGAGCTGAATTGGAAGAGGAGCAGCTGGGACTAGAAACGGTACCCATATGAGATGCTGGTGCCATAGGCAGAGGCTTAGCCCCCTATGCCACAGCACTGCCCCTGAGTTTTGTGCTTTCAAAATTCACCCTCTAATGGACAGAAGAAGTACAAGCAAGTAGCAAGGGATATTTTGTCAATAGTTACATTCAGCATCGACTTGGCATCTTGACTTTGTTAATGATCCTTACGACTTAGGTGCATGTCTTCTACTTGAGGAGCTATAATTAAATATTGGCAACAAAGCTAATTATAATTTTATATGCACTATAGTTTCTAGACCATACATAGTGCAAAACTCCTATGTTGTTGCTGCTGATGCTATTGCTAGTAATAATAATAATAATGTGTTCCATAGCTTTAGAATTTTTAAAAGTACTTATGTGAATAATAACCCCCTATATTTATTTTTAATATTTTAACTGGAAGTGTTTTGTAAAATAATCACATCTAGAAAGCTGCACATTTAGAAGCTACCACTTCTCTTCCTGTACCAATAGCAGATATTACTAATCACTGTCCCAATAAGCCTAGATACCCCTAAGGTCCTCCTCAGTGGTCGGTGGGTATCCAGGCAGCCACTACCAGTTGATAATAGTTGGCATTGCAAGAGAAAATATACTTTCTGCACCTGATATAATACAACTCATCATTTTACAAATAAAGAAATGCTCAGAAAATGATTGTCCAGCACACTAGTCACAGCATTAGGATCAGGAACTGTGTCACCTCCTGACTCACAGTCAATGTTTCTCTAGTCTCATACCCACATGACTGATCAGATCTTGATTTTAAAATTTAAAAGCTCACAATGACTTCGAAATTTCATTAATCAGCAATCTTTTTTAATAAAGAGACACTGGCCCCAATATATTTACTACCTCATCTGGCCACCATTCTTTACACAGCAAGTATAACCGGTCCTCCTGGGGGCAGCCGGTGCTTTCAGCAGTTGCTGAAAGACATGCATTTATAAAGACTGCTAGCATGTTCACATCTTCCAAAAATGCACACAACTGATCCCCAAACATCACCAACCCTTCAAATAGATGGATCCTGGTTATATGTGAGGGGTAGCTGATCAAAGTCAGCTAAGACTAACAAACATGAAAAAGAAGAGCAGAAGAGAAAGACAGATGCCGATGAGTACTTCTGACCATTTGAGACAACTTATAATTCTAACCATTCTGCTAAAAACAGACAACGGACTGATTGCTATTGTTTTACTGATTAACTATTCTCTGCTTTTTCCCCACAGGCGCCCTGGCAAACTTTGCTTAGTAAATATTGACACCTGTAAACCAAGCTGGCTAATGCCGTTGGCTCTCCAGCAATCTTCCCATCTGTTGCCTGAGAATTTTAAGCAACGTATTTTGGGACTCTTGCTCTCTTTCCATTGTAAACTGTAAAAAATGCTACCCAGAAGCTAATCCGAAAGCCACATGGTCCTAGAGGGGCCTGTGGTAAGTAAAGGGAAATGTAGTCTAATATGTAAAATGCGTAGCCCACTGGCCTCCTCGGCCACCCTGTCTTTGGTTAACAGCATGCCGGGGTAATCTGCTTAGTTACCAAGTGGGGCTTTTTCCCTCTTCCCCATGAGATCACCCAGACCACGATCAAAGCCCAAACACACTCTCTGCCAGCTCCATTGTTCCCCAGAGTGGGATTAATGACTAATTATGTCAGGTCACTCATCCAGATGGCCTCTCAGATGTTCCTTTGTCATTGTCTGACCTTCCATATGCCCCTTTGACCTTGAGGTTTATTTCCATGGAAACATGAAGCCTCAGTTTCCTTGCTGAGATTGCCAAGAATTGGCCAAAAGGAGGGATACAGGATAATCTACCCACACTTTGTATTCTGCTTCCATCTCACGCCTTGTTAAATCCAATGAATAGATAAAAAATGCTATCTGGTCCCAGCTGAGTGATGACCATGGTCATGATTCTATGTTACATGCTATGTTTTTTAAATTAGCAGACAGCTTTGTACATGGAAACGCGCATTCAATTTGAAGAACATCAATCGCCATAATGTGATCTTTTTATCTCATTAATGTTAAGCAAGGGTAATAGAATGGAATTACAAAATATCACTGTGAAAGGAATACAATTCAGAGAATTATAGATATCCCCCATTAAAGCCCCAGAGATGTTTGGATAAGTCAACTTGTTCAGTTTCATAAATTAAAGATTCTTTACTCACTACCTTTTCTGGGGTTTAAATTCTAGCCTCAGATGTTGATCTTAATCTGAAGAAGGATTTTAAGGTGGTTAGTAAAATAGAGAAATTTCCTCAAAACTACCAAATAAGTAAATAAAAATAGAATGGGAGACTGACTTATGAACTCAATTAAATAAAAAAGGTTGAATATGTATTTGCAAGGGATGAAATATATTTCCCTTCACAATTTAAAGAGGACTAAAGGAATAATTCAAATGTCTCAAATGTGGAGGCTAGTTCACCTTTCCAGAGTTCACCCAGGGATGAGATGTCTGTCTGCACTGTATGCGAATCCATGCAAGCCCAGATGTCTCTCAGGGAATCCAAGTTTCACAGAATTACAGTTAATTAATCTTCCCTCACCAATGATGGCGAAATGGCAGATTCCAGCTGAGATTCAGTTTATTTAAGAAAAAAATTTGGGAGCTAGGTGAAAGAGAATATTTTGTTCCCTGTATTGTCTTGAAGGACTTTTTTTGGCCATCTGAATACAGAAAGGAATACTGGATCAAAAGGGGGGAAAATCATCATCTTGGTTAATGATTACCAATCCCTTCCATTGTCCCCTCCCCACTCAGCGCTGTAAGGCCCCTCTGGAAGCAGTGACAGTGCCTTGCTCGCTGCTCTACTGTAATATCTGTAGCATCTTCAATGCCCAGTGCAGTGCCTGGCAAAATCTAGATTTCTAAAACATTGTTGAATGAATAAATTTGAAAATGAATGTTAGTGCTAGCCTATGTGTCCCAGAAAACTTGACCCTTCTCTTCTTTGGTTTTTCTCCTATAATACAAAAAAGAATTGTTTACTTTAACAAGCATTCATTGTATGCAAATTTAGCCTCAAGAAACACAGGTTCAACATGACCAGAGAACTCTTTCCCTTCCAGAAAAGGGAGAAAATTTTGCATAAAGAATGGTCACTGCACAATAGATTTCCACAAAGCATAAAAGGACAAGTTGCTAATCATTTGAGAACATGGTCAGAAAACTGCCACATTTTGGACAGAGTGTTCTAGCTTTCTGTAATGGCTCTGTTCCAGGCAACATACTCATTACGTCTTCTGGGTATGCCATCACCAGTCTCAAAGATCCTCTCTCTTCTCAGAAGGGCATTGCTCAGGGACATGGAAAACCAGTAGTCCACACTGTGAACATGGAGTGGTGGCAGGTGACCTGTCCATGGAGGTAGCTGTAAATTTCCTACCTTCCAGATTATACATAATGTAATTTCATGGATTTTTATTATTTCAATTATATGGTAGATTATCCTTTCAGAAATATACCACCTAAATAATTTAAAAATTTTTTTTGACAGGTAATGTTAGACAGTGAGAAAGAGAGAGACAGAGAGAAAGGTCTTCCTTCCGTAGGTTCACCCCCGAAATGGCCGCTATGGCCGGCGCGCTGTGCTGATCCAAAGCCAGGAGCCAGGTGCTTCCTCCTGGTTTCCCATGCAGGTGCAGGACCCAAGGATCTGGGCCATCCTCCACTGCCTTCCCAGGCCACAGCAGAGAGCTGGAGTAGAAGAGGAGCAACCAGGACAGAATCCAGCTCCCCAACCGGGACTAGAACCTGGAGTACCAGAGCCGCAGGCAGAGAATTAGCCTGGTGAGCCGTGGCGCCGGGCCAATTTTTAAAAATTCTAAGAAGAAATATTTTGTCATTCATAAGGCTCATTGATACAGAATAATTTTAATGAGCAATGTGTCCCAAATGTTGACATTCACTTTAATAGAAACGCGGCCAGAACCTAATCTCAAATCTTCTGTTATCTGATGCTCATCACAAACAGCATCTGACATTTGTGCAGGTCCCAGTTTCTTCATCTGCAAATTGCACTAATGTACCCTGCAAGTTCTTGTAATAACTGTGGGTTAAAATAATTCCCTCAGCAGACAGGGTTTAGAATTCTCATGTACTAGAAGTAAAATTTTCCTGGTCACCTAAATGATTCATGACAGTCAGTTAACATATTAGAATACTGCATCAAAGGGGAAATTATTGCATCAAAGAACACAGAATTGGAGATCAGTATCACCCAAATACTGCTTGTTTGGTTTTTTAAGGCCCTTGTAAATTGCCTTATAAGTAGCTTTACAACAATGATGAAAATATCTGTGAAGTGTTGACGATGTGCTAGGTACTGGCTTGGTCTCTGGAGATACAATAAGGATGACATCAAGTTGCTCTTTGCCTCATAAGGACTCTGTGAAGCCAACTTAACTGCCTTGTGAAAGCAGGAGCAAATTCATGGAAGAGGCAATCTCTGAGTCCTAAATGAAGGCATGCTGAAAAAACAGGGGAAGAGTGAAGAATAGTATCCAAACAGGGAGCAGTTCATGCAAATCCTTCAGGAAAGTGTGAACAGGCCAAAGCCAGAGCGCCCTGAGTGGTTCAATATGACTGAGGTATGGGGTGGTGCGGGTGAGTCTGCAAGGTGAGCAGGAGCCTCATCTGCAAAGGCCTCTTGCTCCGCGCTGGGGGAGTCTCCAGCACCAGGAGATCCGCACGGGCAACATCAGGCTACCCACATGGGCAGGGAACTGTCATCAGCTGGCAGCAGATCAGACCCCCTGGCTGAAGTTCAGGGAAGGATTCCAGTCCACACAAAGGGATGACAAGGCCAAGTCAGGGCTCTAGTTCTAGGAGGACTAGATTACTAAGCTCTTTACCTAATACATGGACACCAGGAACAAGAAAGGTGAAAATTATCACCTGGGGACTGGGTTTTAGGAACAAGGAAGAAGCTTAGAACTCTCCTACTTCTTCCAGACAAGCATTGAAGGTAACTTGGTGTTGAGTTTTGGAGTTTTGAGCTAGCTTTGTGGAATAACTCTCTTAGAATGAGGAATTGAATGCAGGTGGAGAGAATATGATGAGCCTTTAAAAGTCAGGTGAAGTAAACTCACCTGAAGAAAGTGGAGGGAGGCAGACACAGGAACTCTGTAGGTGTTTCCTGCATCATTGGGAGATAACTGAACACAATGGAGATGTAGACTGGAACTCTAGATCTGGAACTAATTAGGTATGGGACTTAGAAAATTACTTTCTTGACCCCATTGGGCCTATAATTCCTCTCATATGAAATGAAGATAATAATGTGTTTCTTGCTAAAAGGTTGTGTGAATTAAATATAAAAAAGACACAGTGCCTGGAACCTGGGAGGCATTTTCAGTGTTAGTAAATGGGTAGTAACATTTATTAAAAGAATGTGTTGACAGTTATTCTTTGGGAAATATTCATTGTTCAGCCACAGCCAATGATAGCTAATAGTAATCTTTATACTTGACTTTACTTAGATTTCTTTCATAGCATTTTCATTCCACTTTGTCCTAGTAATTATACAAATAATACATTAATTCAGTTATTAGTATGTTTTATAGTATGCTTGATCCATTGAGATATCTTTTAGAGTAGATATGACAGCTTTGCATGAATAGGTACAGTGTTAGTCACATGGGAGATGCAGATAATTCTGAAAAGTTGCAAGAATTCTTGATGTTAAGTATTTATTCTTGGGGCCAGCACTGTGGTGTAACGGGTAAAGCACCCCTGAAGTGCCGGCATCCTATATGGGAACCAGTTCAAGTACCTGTTGCTCCACTTCTGATCCAGCTCTTTGCTGTGGCCTGGGAAAGCAACAGAATGATCCAAGTCCTTGGGCCCTTGCACCCACATAGGAGACCTGGAGGATGTTCCTGACTCCTAGCTTCAGATTGGCACAGCTCCAGCTGTTGTGGCCAATTGGGGAGTAAACTAGCAAATAGAAGGACTCTCTCTCTCTCTCTCTGCCTCTCCTTCTAAGTGCAACTCTGACTTTCAAATAAAAAATCTTAAAAAAAAAAAAAGAAAATGAATTAGCATACAGGAAAAATAAGTATTTATTCTCCCACTCAGCACTTGTTTATTGCATATTCCCCCCATTCATACTAATCTAATTGTTTTACCCAAACAATCAGAATTTGATTTTATTTTTCATGCATGCCAAGGTTCAAAAAAAGATCAGTTTATAGATTTTGTCAGTGTGTATTTGTCGTATATAGCCACAAATGCATGTTCAAAAGAAAGGAGAGAGCTGGCCCCGCGGCTCACTAGGCTAATCCTCTGCCTTGCGGCTCCGGCACACTAGGTTCTAGTCCCGGTCAGGCCACCGGATTCTGTCCCGGTTGCCCCTCTTCCAGGCCAGCTCTCTGCTGTGGCCAGGGAGTGCAGTGGAGAATGGCCCAAGTTCCTGGGCCCTGCACCCCATGGGAGACCAGGAGAAGCACCTGGCTCCTGCCATCGGATCAGCGCGGTGCGCCGGCCGCAGCGCACCAGCCACGGCAGTCATTGGAGGGTGAACCAACGGCAAAAAGGAAGACCTTTCTCTCTGTCCCTCTCTCTCACTGTCCACTCTGCTTGTAAAAAAAAAAAAAAAAAAAAAACACAACAACAAAAGAAAGGAGAGAAGGCATGGAACAGTGTCTGCCCGGGATGCCATGATAAGAACCTCAACGGAGCACAAAGCAGGGATGAGGATAACCCATAAAAATTCATAGCCAGTGAACCTCTTCCAGTGCATGGTGCATAGCTGACTCTATCTCAAAGCATTTTCTTTGCCTTAGATTCTTTAAATTTTCTCCATTAGAAGCTCAGATAAAACAGATAACTGTTTTAATGACAGTTTTTCCAGACAGTCAATTTAAGAGGAATAGGCCCTATTGGACACATTATGAGATGTGTATTGCATTCCATTTTAAAATGAAGCTTTCTTGGGTGGGAGAAATGTTTTTAAGATATAATACAGTTGTATTATAGTACTGTCAACAATAAGGTAGGCCGGCACCACGGCTCAATAGGCTAATCCTCCGCTTTCTAATCCCGTTCGGGGCGCCGGATTCTATCCCGCTTGCCCCTCTTCCAGGCCAGCTCTCTGCTATGGCCCAGGAGTGCAGTGGAAGATGGCCCAAGTTCTTGGGCCCTGCACCCGCATAGGAGACCAGGAGAAGCACCTGGCTCCTGGCTTTGGATCTGCGGCAGCCATTGGAGGCTGAACCAACGGCAAATAGGAAGACCTTTCTCTCTGTCTCTCTCTCTTTCTCACTGTCTCTCCTTTGCCGTTGGTTCACCTTCCAATGGCCGCCGCAGCCAGCGCGCTGCGGCCGGCGCTCCGCGCTGATCCGAAGGCAGGAGCCAGGTGCTTCTCCCATGGGGTTCAGGGCCCATGCACTTGGACCATCCTCCACTGCACTCCCTGGCCACAGCAGAGAGCTGGCCTGGAAGAGGGGCAACGGGGACAGAATCCGGCGCCCCGACCGGGACTAGAACCCGGTGTGCCGGCGCCGCTAGGCAGAGGATTAGCCTGTTGAGCCACAGCGCCGGTCCAGAGTAACTTTCAATCTGCTCTGCTGCTCAGACTCTTATTTGGCATTTTAGTTGACCTGCTGCCTCATCTAAATAAACAGATTAACTTGTATTTCAGAGAAGAGAAGATGGAGAAACAGCAGAGGATAATTCAAAAGCCACCTTTAAATATACAAAAGACATAGTTCCTGGGCTGGCTTTGTGGCTTAGCTGGTAAAGCTGCTGCCTGTGATACTGGCATCCCATGTGGTCACTAGTTTGTGTCCTGGCTGCTCCACTGCTGAGCCAGCTGCCTGTTAATGGCTTGGAAAAAGCAGCAGAAGATGGTTCAAATGCTTGGGCCCCTGCACCCACATGGGAGACCTGGAAAAAGCTCCTAGCCCTGGCCACAGCCATCTAGGGAGTGAAATAGCCGAGGGAAGATCTCCTTCTTTCTCCCTCTGTCTCTCCATCTTTATCTCTGTAACTCTGACTTCCAATGTAAATAAATAAAACTTTAAAAAGAGAGAGAGAATTCTTTCATTAAAACACTTTCATTCATTGGTTTGCTGAAGTCCACAAGCAAGGCTACCTAAAATTTCAGTGTAATCAGTTTCTAGTTACTGTGTATGTAATCAACATACTGATTTGCTCTATCACCTCCAACAATTCTAGATATTGAAAAAATCCATAACAGGGTAGATTTCGGTATAATGACGTCTGCGCCCATGACATAGAAGAAACTAATTCTCAATATTTCTTTACTTTTGAAATTCTTATTTTTTTTAATAGTTCAGTTTTGATTACTGAAAGATAAATGTCATGCTTTGTTGGTAAAATTTTTGTGAAATAAAAATATTCAGTAGAAAAGAAGAAATGCATGAGTGAATGACAGTCAACACTTCAAATAGAGAAGAATCTGGTGAGCTGAATATTCAAGATCCTAAAGATAAGTAGCTCATTCATAACATGTTTAAGAAAAATAGCTTGATAAATTCCATCACAGTCAGTATTACAAAAAACCTAGTATGTTTAAAAAAATGGTGAACTTTTCAAAGGAAAAGAATTATAAAATGAACAAAATTGGTTATTTACTGTTAATCTCCAATTTAATTAATATCACATCCTTCATTCAAATATACAAAGCAAACAAATTTTTGCATTGCTAATTTCTTTAAGGAACAAAATTATCAGAGCCCATTAGCTACTGACTGTCAGTAAATTTTGATATTTTATAAGATAGATTGGAAAAACACGTGTTGCAATTAAAAATGTCTTATGAATGATGACTGTTTCTCTCCCACCTCCTTGTCCCTGCTCCTTAAGTCACATCTGCTTCCCTTACTAAAGAAATAAGCCTGTGGAACAGAAGAGCTTATACAGCTGAGGAGGAAAAGTGCATTCCTTTTTGTCTGATGCATCATCAACCAACCTGTCAGCCACATTCCAAATGCAGAATCTTTATTTTGCATGATGATTTTAGAAGGCAGAAAGCACAGCTTGGCTGACTGATCCCAGGTGGAGTCTGAAGTGCTGACAGCAAGAGAACTAATGTTTAGATTTATAAACTGAGTGAAGTTGATGTGGAAATCATTGCAAGTGAATAAATATAGAGCTTTGCATTATCATTTTTATCAACTCACTTTGCTCACTATAACCCTTTCTATGTAATTACTTGCAATGAATGTGAGTTGTACCTACAGCAGACATATGTACCTACAACTGCCACATATGTATGAAATATGTAGCCTCTTCAAGGCAAAGAAACACACCAATTTATTCAGCACACAGATTGCAACTACAAAATGCAAGCCAGCATCCTATGTATAGGGAAGGAAGAGTCCATGGCTTGTATAATTCATATCCTCAAATGAGTCAAGGAGTATGCATACCCAGCAGCCAAGATAAAACTGGCATTTTATTGATGGCATTAGATAAATGTTAAAATGTATATATTTTATATACTAAAAAAGAAAGATAAATAAAAGTTAAATCAAACAAAAATAGCTTGGTGGTATAGTATTCTATCTTTCATATTGACTGAAGTATATATTTAAAGCCAAACTATTGAAATTATACTGACACAATTATTAAGAGTGGATACATTGGAGCAAGAATATGTATTTACTAATATTAATAAGCTTAACCAATTAGTGGCTATCAATTTTCTTATTTCTCATTCTTTTTTTTCTTTCCATGAGTCAATCTATATTTTAGGCTTACAAGATTTCCCTATGAACACTTTTGTATTGGTTATACTTGGAGAAAGTCACTGGTGGCCAAATTCCACTACTAGCCTTTTTGGTGTAACAGTGGACTCAAGCCATGGAGGACTATGCCACTCACGGATGCCAGTGGATCCCCTCTAGCCATTCTGTGCCTGCTTTGATTGCTATCCCTTGGCTACCACTGGTTTGGAGTATCGCAGCCAGAGGGCATGATGGCATGTAGACTGCTGTAGAGCAGATGCTGGGTACCCCTAACAATGCTACAAAAGGCTGCTTTTAGTTTTTTTTAGGTTTTTACCAATAGCACATTTTGCACTATCATCAATAAATGAACACAAAAGTTCACGTGCAAAAAATATCCCTTCTTTCTTCTAATATATGAAAATATTTAGCAGTAATATTAGTAACATCTTAAACATATTCTGTAACTCAGATAGGATAATATAAGGTCTTATAGAAGCTAACACTTTTTATACTAAATACATATGAAGCCTGATAAATAAAGAGCAGTTTGTAAATTAAATATATATACATATATTGGCACATTATATGAGACTCTCAATACTTTATGAAAGCTATAAAAATGCATAGCTTTTTCTCTTAATTCTAATTAGAACAAAATATAAGTATGCTTTGTTTCCTGGGACATCACCTTTTTTTCACTTACTAGGAAACTGTAATTAAAAATAATGTATTAGTAAGTATATGAACATTAGAGTATTTATTTGAAAGCAACACAATAATTATTCTTTTATGAATAATGAGAATATTTTTATAATTTCTTTTCTCTAGATTCAGTATCTTTCCTGCTTTTCAAACTAAACATTGCATCAGATTTTATGTTGTTGCGTCAAAAAGAAATTATGTGCCTTCTTAAAGTGTTTTCTCCCGATTCCAAAAACATCAAATTGAACAGGTTCAACATTTATTTGATCCATTTCAATCTGGGTCTAGACAAAAATCTAGGATGTCTACAAAAGCTAAGGTTATCTTTAAATTCTATCTGACTGATAGTTTTAAATATGTCCACAATTAAGAGATGGGCCAAGGACCTCAATAGACATTTTTCAAAAGAGGAAATCCAAAGGGCCAACAGGCACATGAAAAAATGTTCAAGGTCATTAGCAATCAGGGAAATGCAAATCAAAACCACAATGAGGTTTCACCTCAGCCCGGTTAGAATGGCTCACATTCAGAAATCTACCAACAACAGATGCTGGAGAGGATGTGGAGAAAAGGGGACACTAACCCACTGTTGGTGGGAATGCAAACTGGTCAAGCCACTATGGAAGTCAGTCTGGAGATTCCTCAGAAACCTGAAGATAACCCTACCGTTCGACCCAGCCATCCCACTCCTTGGAATTTACCCAAAGGAATTTAAATTGGCAAACAAAAAAGCGGTCTGCAGCCTAATGTTTATTGCAGCTCAATTCACAATAGCTAAGACCTGGAACCAACCTAAATGCCCATCAACGGTAGATTGGATAAAGAAATTATGGGATATGTACTCTTTAGAATACTATACCGCAGTAAGAAACAACGAAATCCAGTCATTTGCAACAAAATGGAGGAATCTGGAACACATCATGCTGAGTGAAATAAGCCAATCCCAAAGGGACAAATACCATATGTTCTCCCTGATCGGTGACAACTGACTGAACACCAAAAAGGAAACCTCCTGAAGTGAAATGGACACTATGGGAAATGGTGACTTGATCAGCATAGCCCTGAGTGTTAATGAACAACTTAATACATTATCCCTCTTAGTAGTTTTTTTGTCTGTTCTACTTAATATGACTGGTTTAATTCTGTAATTAATACACAGTTATTCTTAAGTGTTGAAATTTAACTGAAATGTGATCCCTGTTAAACATAAGAGTGGGAATAAGAGAGGGAAGAGATGTATAATTTGGGACATGCTCAAGCTGACTTGCCCCAAATGATAGAGTTAGAAACATACCAGGGGATTCCAATTCAATCCCATCAAGGTGGCATGTACCAATGCCATCTCACTATTCCAAGTGATCAATTTCAGTTCACAATTGATCATAATGAAAGGACTAAGAGTCAAAGGGAGCACATAAACAAGTCTAGTACCTGCTAACACTAACCGATAGAATAAATAAAGGGGAGAGTGATCCAACATGGGAAGTGAGATACTCAGCAGACTCATAGAATGGCAGATATCCTAAATAGCACTCTGGCCTCAGAATCAGCCCTAAAAGGCATTCGGATCTGGCTGAAAAGCCCATGAGAGTATTTCAGGCATGGAAAGCCAAGACACTCTGGCAAAAGATCTCTGTGAGTGAGATCCCAGTGGAAAGAACAGGTCTTCAAAGAAGGAGGTACCTTTCTCTGAAGGGAGGAGAGAACCTCCAGTTTGACTATGACCTTGTCTAAACAAGATAAGAATTGGAGAACTCAGAGGGCTTCCATAGCCTTGGAAACTCATGACTAGAGCATAGGGAGATTACTGATGCCATAGACAGGAGTGTCAATTGGTAAAGTCAACAACAGGAGTCACTGTGCACTTACTCCTCATGTAGGATCTCTGTCCTTAATGTGCTGTACATTGAGATTTAATGCTATAACGAGTACTCAAACAATATATTTCACTTTGTGTTTCTATGGGGGTGCAAACTGTTGAAATCTTTACTTAATGCATACTAAACTGATCCTCTGTAAAAAAAAAAAAAAAAAAAAAAAAAAAAATTATCAACTCCCAACTTGACTCTCACTGGGATTAAACATGACAATAGGTCTGATCTGATTTCATCATCATTTAAAAAAAATCATCTATTATTTTTCACTTTATGTTTCTGTGTGGGAGCAAACTGTTGAAATCCTTACTTAATGTATACTAAGCTGATCTTGTGTATATTAAGAGAATCGAAAATGAATCTTGATGTGAATGGAAGGGGAGAGGGAGTGGGAAAGGGGAGGGTTGTGGGTGGGAGGGACGGTATGGGGGGGAAGCCATTGTAATCCATAAATCGTACTTTGGAAATTTATATTCATTAAATAAAAGTTAAAAAAAAATATGTCCAAGATACCCTCAGAATGCAATAGTGAACGTGGTGGGGGAAAAGCACTGCAAGCCTAGAAGGGAGGTACAATAGTCCTTCTCCAAGGTTATGGAAGAATGTGACTTTGCACAGACACTTTCAGTGTCAATAGCCCTGGAGAAAACTAAAAACCTGATAAAACTAAGTCTTCTTCACAAGGTTATAGCAGCATCTAAATTAAAACACTGCACAATTATGGAGCATTGATATCTCTAAACAACTCAAAATATTTCTTGATCAAGTCTGTGAGATAAATGGTTTATATAAATAGTTTAACATTAAACACATGTTGTCAGTATATGAATTAAGTATTAATATAAATATGTACTATAAAAATGTAGGTATACATTTTATTTAAATGAAGGAGGAAAGGTAGCTAAAAATAGATATGAATTTGAAAACTTGGAGTTAAATCATCAATATTCCTAAAATTATAGATGAAATTATCAAGAATTATTTAATTTAAAATAAATCAACATCACTACTTCAAATTATCTCGTCTCTCATCTTTGCACAAAATATATATGTTTGTATTTATGTAATTTCAAGAAAACTATTAATTGGATTATTGATATATAATTGTCAGTTGTAAGATGACTCACATTTCTGAAACATCTCTTTCTTCAAAAAAAAAGACTTATTTATTTATTTTAAAATGAAGAATTACAGAAAGAAATGGAAAGACAGAAGAAGAGAGATATTTTCCATCCACTTGTTCACTCCCCAAATGGCTGCAACGGCCAGGGCTAGACCAGGCCACAAGCAGGAGCCAAAAACTTCTTCCAGGTCTTCTACACTGATGGCCAGAGACACAAACACTTGAGTTATGTTCCGTTGCCTTTCCAGATGCTTTAGCAGGGAACTGGATCAGAAGGATATGAACCAGCAACTGTCATCCATAAGGGATGCTGGTATTACAGGTGGTGGCTTAACCTGCTATGCCACAATGCCAGCGCCTGAAATATTTCTGGAAAACCTGAGATTTTTGTGAATTATTTTGAAATGCAACATGCTTAAAATTCTCTAAAAACCTTTGGACAAACCCAGCAAATATGAATCTTTGCTATCTTTTGATCCTGAGCAAAAAATCAAATCAACACCAAGTGGTTTAGATGCCTGGTGCTCGGTTATCTAGATAATCTGAAGCTTAATTATTCTTTTATTTGAAAATAAGAATAAAGTGGAAATTTTCTAGTGAAATATTGCCATTGTTAATTCTACCATCCACACCTATTTATTTGTGAGTAACCATGAAGGTATCAAAAATTACAAGACATGAACTTCTGGATTAATTGCCAATGTTTAGTGAACATTAATTTGAACCAAAATATTCAAGCACCATCGCAAAGAGGAAAGAAGTGGGAAGTGTTAGTGAAGATTACAGTGTGAAAGTATTGTAGAATATGATTTTTGCCTTAAAAGAGCTTACATTCTGATTGGGTAAATAGATATCCAATGATTAGCCATGTCAGCAAGAGGAGTCTGCAAATGCTAGGAAAGCTTTGGAGGAGAAAGCATTTGCTATGTGGAGAGATCAAGACCCAATTTACTGAGGAGAAGGAATCAAAAGTAGGCCCAGTGGAGAGAAGGGTGATCTGGGTTGGATTTGTTTTGTCCCCTCCCACATCTTGTTGGAGACACGGTCCTCAGGATAGTGGTGTTAAAACGGTGGGACCTTTAAGAGTTGGAGCCTAATGGGAGTTCACTGGGTTTCCTATCCTTAGAACAGATTAAGGTAATTCTCATGTGACCCCTCGATAATTCTCATAAGAGGATTATATAAACCTGAGCCGAGCCTCATCCAGCTGCCTCTGGCTTCCTGTATCCTGATGGAATCCCTGTTCCCACTGTTGATGCCTGTTCTGAGGTGATGCCATCAGTCATTAGGCCCTCACCAGAGGCCAAACCAATGGAACCACCTGGTCTTGGACTGTGAACATTCAAAACTGTGAGCTAAATAAAACTTTTTTCTTTATAAAGTTAAGCTGCCTCAGGTATTTCATTATAGCATTGAAGAGGTGATTAATACAAAGGAATTAAACTGAGGATTTCAAAATGGGTTGAGAAGAGCAAGGATAGGAAAGGAGCATGAGAAAAAGATGAAAGCAAATTGTTCAAAGGCAGACATTGACTTCTAGCATTATTTCCATTGTGAAACAGATCAGTGAATTTCTTTCTTTCTCCTAATTATACCCATAGTGCCAACTATTTCCTAACTGGTCTTGGCTACTCTTTCTTTTCATTATTACTGGAGTAGAACCCTAAAATGCTACTTATATTCTATTATAAGGCAATAAATTATGCTTAAGTCAGAAACTTGGAAGTTTCCTTAATTCTTCCATTATCTTTGCCTTCCCACATGTGATTAATTACAATGGCCAGCTGACTCAAGTCTCTAAAACTGTCAAATATGTGCAAACTTCTTTACCACTTCATCCACCAACCCAGGCCAAACCCTATTCTTACTCACTATAATAGAACTCATGCTAGGTCACCCCACTGCTAGCAATTGTACCTCTTCAATATGTTCCCCAGATGGCTACCACATTAATGGACTTAACACATTAATTTTTTTTCAAGCCATTCCACACTGCTTTTAGGAAAAATTTAAACTATTTAAAGGTCCTGAAATTTTTTCGTGATCTTGCTCCATCAGGCTACTTTCTCAAAAACTCTCTCATGCTTCAGACCTCCATCCTTTTATGGCATTGAATGATTTCCCTCGCACCTATCATTGGGTTCCCCTAACCACCAGGACTGTCCTTCACCCTGCAGGTCACATCTGAGTGTCCTGTCTCTTGGTTCACACCTGTAGTTGGTCCCTATCTACTGTCCTATAGCACATCACCCTTTTCTTCCTCATGAAGCTAAGCACAATTAAGTATGTCTTCTGCATTATACCCATGTTGATCTTTGCTATTCTCTCAGTAATTAAATAGTACTTACCTCAAAAGAGGCCATTAGTAAATACATGTTGATTAAATGAATAGAAAAGTATAATTGAAATACTAATTCTTTAAACACTTGATTAGAGTGTTTGCATGTTTTGTTAGATACTCTTGTATCCCTCTAAATTATTTCTCCAGGTATTAGTTACCTTCAAAATAAGTACTGAGAGACTCACGTCATGGTGTAGTGCATAAAGCCTCCACCTGTGGCACCGGCATCCCATATGGGCACCCATTCAAGTTCCAGCAGCTCCATTTCCAATCCAGGTTCCTGTTAATGGCCTGGGAAAAAGCAGCAAAGGGTGGTCCAAGTGCTTGAACCCCCTCACCCATGTGGGAGACCAGGAAGAAGCTCCTGGCTCCTGACTTCAGATAGGCCCAGAGTTGGCTATTGTGGCCATTTGGGAGCAAACCAGTGGGTGAAGATCTCTCTCTCTCTCTCTCTCTCTCTCTCTCTCTCTGTAACTTTGACTTTCAAATAAATAAACAAATATTTTTAAAAACAAGTACTAAGGGGCAGGTGCTGTGGTGTAGCAGGTAAAGCTGCCGCCTGCAGGTCCAGTATCCCATATGGGCGCTGGTTTGAGTCCCAGATGCCCCACTTCCAATCCAGCTCTCTGCTGTGGCCTGGGAAAGCAGTAGAAGATGGTCCAAGTCCTTGCACCCCTGCACCCACATGGGAGACCCAGAAGAAGCTCCTGGCTCCTGGCTCCTGGCTCCTGGCTTCAGATCGGTGCAGCTCCGACTGTTGCAGCCAACTGGGGAGTGAACCAGCGGATAGAAGACCTCTCTCTCTCTCTCTCTCTGCCTCTCCTTCTCTCTCTGTGTAACTCTGACTTTCAAATAAATAAATAAATCTTAAAAAAACCCAAGTACTGAAGTCATTGTCAATGTCTGCAACTGATTAATTCTTAATTAAACTGGAAATACTCAGCAAGTTTGGGGATAGTTGAGGGTTGGGAGAAGAAACAGGATTTGCCTTCAGTTAGCACTGAAGATACATTGGAGATGTACAGGCTGAAGGCAGAGTTATTTTATGAGAGGAACATTCAGTGACTAAGATGAAAATTATTACTTTGGAGTAAAGGAAGGTGCCACTATTTACAAAAGCAAACTGAAGGAATGAATGGCATAGCCATTAGGCATCACGTGAGATGCTCACATTCTTTTATCAGAATGCTTGAGTTCCAGCTCCAATCCCAATCCTGCAGATGTGGATACTGGGAAGTATCAAGTGATCGTTTTAGTACCTGGATCCCTGCCACACATGGAAAACATGGAAGAGTTCCAGACCCCTGGCTTCTTTTTGGCTCAGCCCTGGTTGTTGTGGGAATCTGGAGAGGGAACTGGCCGATCTCTCTCTTTCTCTTTTTTATTCTCTCTGTATATCTCTGTCTCTGTCTCTCTTTCCTTCTTTCCCTCCCTCCCCGCATTTCTAATAAATAAATAAAATCATATTACTCAGGATAAAACCAAGAAACTCCAGTGTACAAACATTAGATTTACAGTCTCTGCCATAAAACATACAGAGAAAAACAAATTTCAAAATGTAACAGTCAGGTGGGCATCATGGTACAGCAGGTTAACCCGCTGCTTGGAATGCCTGCATCCCACATGGGAGTGCCAGTTGGAGTCCCAGCTTCTGACCCAGCTTCCTGTGCACGCACCTAGGCATGCAGTGGGTTATGGCCCATGTACTTGGCTCTCTGAAACCCACTTATGAGACCTAGATGGAGTTACAAGCTCCTGGCTTCAGCCTGGCCTGTCTCCAGCTGATTTGAACAGTGGAGAAGTGAACCAGTGGATGGAAGACCTTTCTTTCTGTCTTTCTTAGTGTGTCACTCTCCCTTTTGAACAAACAAATATTTAAAATAAATGTAAGAATACCAAGTGGTTAGTTAGGGTTTGGTAAAACAGTCATATAAACTGCAGGTGCTATTTGCATATTATTGAAGAAGTAGCATTTATCATGATCATTCAGTAATATCTGTGAACTAATAAAACTTTTATTCTCTTCAAGATCAAAGCAAAAAATACAAAGGGAATTTAAAAAAATTAGAAAACTGAGAATAAATTAACCAAGGGCATATCTTCAATGCTTACCAGTTTGTTGCAACTACAACTCTAATTCCTGAGACAGATATTAACCACTATTATGGCAGTCTGTGTAGATGGTAATTGGGCAACAGCCGGAATGAACACAACACTGAACGTGGGACTTGATCTATCACACAGCCCGGCACCAAATCATTCAGTAAAGATTTACTTAATGAAGATTAAAGAGTGGAAGCTGCAATTCTTTTGGCTAAGCCTGTTCCCTCATATCCCAACCCTCTCCACTCACCTTTCATCCTTAGAGGAAGCTTCAAGTTGTCAGAGTCCAGCTGCATGAATTATAAACCTGACTCTGGAAAGCTGGATAAGGAAAGCACAACTAGTTCAGCTCCTCTTTCAGCATTCTCTTCAAACCTCTCTACCAGACAGCCAAGGGCAGCATGGGAATGAAAAGTCTCCAGATTGAGCACCTATGAAAAAGGAGGAAAATGCACCATGCTCCTTTCCTCTCCTCAAACAAGCAGAGCAAAACTGCCTGAAGATCAAAGATATCTCACTGGGGTATCTGCTACATAGCATTTTTAAAAATAATGGTAATATATGTAACATAAATTTCACTACCTGAACCATTTTAAGAGTGCCATTCTGTGACAATAAGTGTATTCACACTGCTTGGTTATCACCGCCATCCATCTCCAGAACTTTTTTCAACTTCCAAAACAGAAACTCTATACACATTAAACAATAGTTTCCTATTTATATTCCCCCAGCACCTAGAAACTGCAATTTGATTTTCTGACAACATTAGTTAATTCCTATAAGCTGAATCATACAATACTTTCCTTGTGGGGTTGGCTCATTCATTGGACATAAAGTCCACAAGGATGGACCATGTTATGGAGTGTTTAAGAATTCCCTTCCTTTTTAAGACTATATAATATTTCATTGTATGTACATACCGTGTGTTGTTTACCCACTCATCCATGGGCATTGTACTCCTTTCACTTTGGTCTATTGTGAATAATGCTGCTATAAACATGGGTGTACAAACAAGTGTGAGGCCATATTTTCAATTCTTTCAGATATATTCTCAGAATCAGAATTGCTGCATCATCTGCTAATTCTATTTTAACATTTTGAGGACAAACATTACTGGTTTCTGTGGTAGTTTCACCATTTTGCAATCCCAGCAGCAGTGTACATTCAAATTTCTGCACAGTCTCTTCAACATTTGTTACTTTTTGGCTTTTTTCTGAATAATAGTCATCATAATGGGCCCAAAAATCCCTAAGTAGTGTTTTATAAAGTTTTCTTACAAGAGCCATTTCCTTTCTATAAGCTTCATCACTCATGCATGCTTCAGCTAACCAAGCATCCTTGCTTTCCCATTCTGATTAATCATCATTCCTTCACAATATAACACTTGAGCTTTTTTGACTGCAACCAAGTCACAGTCTAGTCCATGAAACTTTCAAGAATGAAACCACTGATGTCTGGAAATGATGAATCCTCCATGGGAGAACAGTAGGCAAAAGAACAGGAATCTTATTCCTACACCAATGAGGGCCACACCAGGCTCCTTAAGGTTTAGACAAAACCATAGGAAACTGTGAGATCCTAAAACACAATTATCTTTAAATTGATGGTAAGCACCAAATTAAATCCTTAGTATTGGTCATCATTAAATTTAACATGAAATTGGCTAAAATGAAATAGCTTAAAAATCAAATACACATTTTAAAAAGAAATTATTGATTAGAAAATTTATATAATTTAGAATATGTTCAGAATGTAGTAAATTCTAATGACTTATACTAGTGAACTTGCTTAGAATTTTATTGTCTCTCCCAGGTGAAATAGTCACAAATCTCCAAATAAATTATTGAACTTGGAAAAAAAAAGTTTTCTGTTACCAACCAACCAGCATACATACTAGAAAATCAGACACAGTGAGTGATGAACCAGAAGCCTGTCCTCTACCAATTCCTGTCTTTAATATTTATAATCATTATCACCTTGAGCCATACTGCTGAGTATTAGCTGATTATTCCTAGGGAAATGTTTATGATATTTTCTCTTACAGCTTCAAATTAATACCACTACAGAAGGAGTAGAATAGTGGAAGAAATATCAGCAACACTCCAATAAGGGACTTGTAGCCATCTACCTTGAGATGCAGTACATTCTTTAACTACTTTGTTTAAGCTATTTGATAAACATGAAAATTAATTAGAAAAAGTCACTGTTGGTTCAAAGCATATTTTTTCTCACTAAGGATGTAATCATTGTTGACCAAAATTTAGTTTTGCAGCATAGATTAATATATAATATCATTCATACAGCATGTATTATACTATTTGCAACTGTAGTTGAGGTTGTGTTAGACCAAAGATTTTTCATTTATGTATAAAACCTCACCTTGTGGTAAGGTATGGGATGAGATTCTATCACCCATAAATGTGATGACTTTATAGTTTCATGTACTGCCATATTTATGAGAGTTGGATTCTGTGTATATTGCTAGCTTCCTGTACATTATGCTTTGGTAGGCACCAAAAAAAAAAATTTACAAACACAGAATAGGATTTTTCATGCAAAATAACACTGTAATACAATGAGTCAGAGAGAAGTGTTATCTGAGGTCACTGCACACCATCAGTTCTAAATCAAATGGAAAAATAGTTTTTTTATAAAAATGTCACTAGGTACTCTTGGTGGCACTGAATGCACTACTTGGGCCCAGAGTCTGGCATCTGGAAGTATAAAAACTGAAACCCACACAGTATGTGTCAGGTGAGGAAAACCTGGCTGCAGCCCTGAGTACCACACACACAAGCCTGGGGTACCAGGTGGATCAGCCTCAGGCAAGCCCAACCTTAGTTCCCCTTGAAGTCTCCAAACTCAGAAACTCCATTCAATATCATGTTTCCTGCCTGAACTTCTGGGATGCTGATTGACAGCCCCTCCCCTCCCGTTCTCCAGCTCTGGGCCAGGCCTGGCAGGCTGTTTTGTCAGCTGTGGCCTGCATGGGCCTGGTGAGGCCACAGCCTGTCAGCCGGCTCAGAGGCTCCACGCCGTGGGAGCCTGCCCCACCTCTGCCTCACTGCTGCTCCAGCTGACACTCTGCCTCCAGGCCCGGGGAGACCTTTCCAGTCTGCAAATAACACTGGAGAATTCAGACTAATCGGTTCAGCTTCCCTGAGGCAAAGGGGGAAAAAAAGGGTTTCTTAAAAGGAAAAGGATTAAGAGGGAAAGTGAGCAAAGGCTGGCCTGGTCTCCACTTAGGGTCTCTGAAAGAGCACAATCAATTGAATAAATGGCCTACATTAATCATGGGGAAAGCAGGGTAGGAGAAGAGCTCTGTTTTTGTGGCTTTTTATTCTTGTAAGGTCACTTACAGAACCACTAATGATAACAAATTTTAAAGAGTTAGAGTGGAGAACATTTTTGTCACTCCACATTCTGTCCTGTAATTTTCTCTTTTTTCTTTTTTTCTCAGAAGGCTCTTTTGGTTATTGGCAACAGTTCTTCACCCCATACACACACAGATGCACCTCATTGTCTATCCATTCTGCAACTGAAATTAATGAAGAGCAGGTTATTTTTTAAATGGGATCTGGGAAGACAAACATGGTTTTAATAAAGATCAGGCAACATTAAGTTCTGCCATCCAAAAGCTCTATATATCCAAAGTGGGAATCTAATGGCCAAAACTTTATTAGGGAAATATCAGGCATATTTCTGGCATTTGTTGGGTTTTCCCTTTTCGATATTACCCAGGTTTTCCTAAAAGTTCTCCAGAGTTATTTTATTCTATCTGCTGTTCCCAAGCTCTATTCCCCATGATTGACTTCTGCTTGGAAATTAGGTGTTCCAGTGCAACTGCTTGCTAATTGTAATTTAATTTGAATCTCACTTAAGAAAGCATTTTCATTGGCGGGGAGAAATCTTCAAGGAAAAAGTACTTTCAGGTCTTGATTTGTATAACTAACCCCTTGCACTTTGTGGGTCATTAGATCCCACTAGTTTGTAATGCAATCAGAGTCAGCATTCTGCTCTTAAGGGCTGCTCCGTAATTTGCTTGTTAATATATTAGCACACAGCATTGATCAAATGGCTAATCCAATCACACGCTTGTAATCGATCCCTTATTGATTACCCAGCCTGGTGATCACTTTTGTTGGGTTCAGTCAATAGCAAATGCCAAGTAGCCTTTCACACACCTAATTAGCTTATGAAATAACCAAACATTTTGCTTGGCCCTGAAAGCAAAGATCAATGGAAAGCTTTGGGGCTGAATTCAGATTATTTTTTTCATCAACTTTTCTTCTTCTCTCCTGCAGCCATTCAAGTTCACATTAACACCCTCCCTCTGGTTTGAAGACATCTGAAAAGCAGCTGCCATGTCTGAGACACTGAAGCAGCTGTAAGCCATAAATCACAAGGGTGAGGGATTCTGGGTTGCACATCGGCATGTGGTCTGTCAGGCTAGAAAAATAGAGACATAAAAGAGCCAAAGGTCAGGGGTACGTAGAGTTTAGAAGCCTGAACTTGTGCTATATTTCATGCAAGGAAACCTTGGCATTGGTGGTTGGTTCCAAGTGCTCTTTGACTTTACCTTGCTGATAGGGTACTTGATCAGATCTTTACCCATCTGAATGGGGGTGGGGGAATCTGGCTTTCTGTCAGCCACCTTGTTACTGTTCATTTGATCAGGTGCCTCCATGCCATCAGCCAGAAGACCAGCCCCTCCAAGGGAAATTGGGCTAAATAATCTCTCCAGTTGCATCAAAAACCTGTGGCCCTTCCAAGCCCATTTATGTTAAATGAAATTTTTAAATGAAATCAACATTTGAGGTGATTTGGCTGATGCTTGCCATTCTCCCTACAGGGTGGGCTTCATCATAGAGACGTTTGCTCAGGGCTGAGTAAGAACAGATCTGTTTATTGATTGAGAGCAGGAAATTGAGTGGGATGACTTTCTTGGAAACTACCAACAGCTACACAGTTGATTTCCCAGAGTAATATATGGTAATGATTCCCAACGATGGGAAGCTCCAAGTTCCAAAACACAACACCAGACTGGTGGAGTGTGGCCAAGTCCCCACTGGCACAGCAAGGAGTAGAAGCATGAGCCTAAAATCAGTTCCAAAATGGACCTGTCTGAAATGTCATTTTTATAACAGGGACTTCTCTGAATGCCATTCAATTTTAAAAGGAAAGCAAATAACAAGAAATCATGCTTCTTATTACTCAAGGAAAATTTTCCTAAGAATTTAAAAACAGAAGTTTTAAGGCCAAACAGCTATCAATCAATCAAACAAGCAAACCCATGTATCTGATAGGGTGGACTAACCATTCTTCTTTGTCAGGGCATATGGACACAAGCACTGTTTCTTTAGGAATTATCTAGATAATTTCACCACATTTTATCTTACCTTGGAGTTAAGGTCCACGAACACACACACACACACACATCAAAATGATTAGTTTAAACTTTTCCTAATTTTTGAGGACATTTAAAAAATCCTCATTCATTGGGTTTATATTTAGAGTAGGTTTATTTGGGCTTCTTAGCTTTTTTGGTTGTTTCCTTTGTAACAGAGAAAGTATCAAAACCAAGAGTAAGAACTTAATAGAATGATTATTTTACATTTAAAATATGTCTGCACACTTATTTTGTAGAACCAATTTATTTATTTGTAAATTAAACTGAGATATGGAGAAAAAATGAACTTACCTGAGGTGACACAACTTAACAGAGTTAAATAAAACACAGGTTTCTGGAGCTGGAGTTGTGGTCTAGTGGGTTAAGCTGCTGCCTACCATGCCAGCATCTCATACAGGTGCTGATTCCTGTTCTGGCTGCTCCAATTCGATAGCAGAAGATGCTCCAAGTGTTGGGCCCCTAACACACATGTGCGAGAACTGGAAGAAGCTCCTAGCTTCTGGATTCAATCTGCCCCAGCCCTGTCATTGTGGCCATTTGGGGAATGATCTAGCAGATGGAAGCCCTCTCTCCCTCTCTGTCTGTAACTCTGCCTTTCAAATCAATCAATCAATCAATCAATCTCCTTTTCAAAAAAATTGAAAAATACAAATTTATATTTCCAAAAGAAAGTGTTGGAGAAAGACTGTATAATTCCCAAATATATTTTTACACAAGCATACTTATTTTATTGCATGAGCACTTTAAATAAAATATCTTAACAACAAAGTATATATTTTTTCACTTTGTTCATATACATTTTTTGTACTCTACATATTAGCTACTACAAAGTAGAGGAAAGATATGTTTTTTTGGGGGGGGTCTGGCTTATTTCACTAGCATAATGGCCTCCAGTTTCATCCATTTTGTTGCAAGATAGGGTTTTGGTTTTTTTTTATGGCTGAGTAGTATTCCATCATGTATATATACTTTTTATTTATCCAGTCATTAGTTGATGAACATCTGAGTTCATTCCATATCTTAGTTATTGTGAACTGAGCTGCTATAAACATTTGGATACAGATAACTCTTTCATATGCTGATTCCATTTCCTCTGAATATTTCCGAGGAGTGGGATGACTGGGACACATGGTAGATCTATTTTCAGCTTTCTGAGGAATCTCTGTATGGTCTTCCATAATGGTTTTACCAGTTTACCTTCCCACCAACAGTGTATTAGGGTAAGGGTAATTTTTTTTCTCCACATCCTTAACAACACTTGTTTTTTTCTTGTTTTGTTTTGTTTTTTTGGATGACAGATATTCTAACTGAGGTGAGGTGAAATCTCAGTGTGGGATTTTTCTTTAAAGATCTATTTATTTATTTGAAAGGCGGAGTTTCAGAGAAAGAGAGAGATCTTCCATCTGCTAGCTCACTTCCCAGATAGCCACAATGGCCAGTAGTGGGCCAGGCCAAAACTGGGAGCCTAGTGCTTCATTCATTTGGGTCTCACCCATGGATAGCGGGGGTCCAAGCACTTGGGTCATTTTCTGCTGCTTTTCTCAGGCCATTACAGGGAGCTGGATCAGAAGTGGAATAGCTAGGACACAAATTGGCGCCCATAAGAGATGCTGGCATCACAGGCAGTGGTTTGCGGACTACCACAATACTGACCCCTCATTGTGGTTTTTATTTGCATTTCCCTGATGGCTAGTGATCCTGAGAACTTTTTTATATGTCTGTAGATTTTGAGAACCATTCTGAAGCTGTAATGAAACAGGTGATTTAACTGGTAGAGTTCTTGCACTTTAAAAAAAAAAGATTGATTGATTGATTTATCTAAAGTCAAAGCATCAGAGAGAGAAGAAACAAAAGACAGATCTTCCATCCACTAGCTCACTCTCCAAATGACTGCAATTTCAGGGGCTGGGGCAGGCTGAACCCATGAGCCAGGAACTCTGTCTGGATCTCCTAGATAGGTGGCAGGGGCCCAAGCACCTGGGCCATCTTCCACTGCTTTCCCAGGCACATTAGCAGGAAGCTTGATCAGAAGAGCATTCAAGGGGCCCAGCACCATGGTGCAGTAGGTTAATCCTCCACCTGCAGCACTGGCATCCACTGTGGGCACTAGTTCTAGTTCCAGCTGCTCCTCTTCCAATCCAGCTCTGTGCTATGGCCTGGGAA
The DNA here is from genome assembly GCF_051225735.1 of Oryctolagus cuniculus. Lineage (NCBI taxonomy): Eukaryota > Metazoa > Chordata > Mammalia > Lagomorpha > Leporidae > Oryctolagus > Oryctolagus cuniculus. Next base: position 71,198,385 of record NC_142871.1, on the reverse strand, counting down.
AATCAGTAGGAGATGGCCCAAGTCCTTGGGCCCTTGCACCCACATGGGATACTGGGAAGAAGCTCCTGGCTCCTGGCTTCAGATGGCGCAGCTCCTGCCGTTGCTGCCATTTGGGGAGTGAACCAACAGAAGGAAGACCTTTCTTTCTGTCTCTCCCTTCCACTGTAACTCTACCTCTCAAATAAATAAATAAAATTTAAAAAAAAAAAAAGAAGAAGAAGAAGAGCAGCCAGGACTCAAGCTGGTATTCTGATACAGGAGCATCAGACAGCTTAACCTACTGTGTCACAGTGTCTGCCCCTTCTATAATCTTTTTCTGGGCTCTTCTGCCCCACAGGCTCTCCCTCCCAGCTATTCAATGTCTTCTGCAAAGAACAGGTAAATAGACAGTGCTGCTTATCCTTCTGGGCCAGCTTACCTCAGTTCAAATTCTCATTGGATCATTTACTGACTATGATGTTGGATTATTAAACACCTTTTGGCCTCAATTTTACCACTGTAAAAGAGGGATAATTGTAGAATCTATCTCATTAGGTTTTTAAATAAGAATCAAATGAGGCAATACCTGTAAAAATTCTTTTAAAAGTACCCAGCACATGGGAAGTGCTCCAGAGATGGTCATTATTCTTGTCCTAAAGACCATCTTCTCCTTATATGTCTTCAACCCTGGGTATTATCTATCTTAGCATGCCCTCGGGGTAGGTCTTCTCCATCCCATAGCACCAGTAGAGTTCCAGTGATCTGATAGTTTAGCTCAGAAACTCCACTTTAAGCAGTGAACCAGGGAAGAAAATAATCTAAGAAATAATTCTGCACATAAGGAAAGATGAATGATAACAGCTCCATGTGTCACCCTCCCAAAGTGTTATATATTTGAACAGAAAATGCTCCCAGGCAACAGTGAAGCCCCTTTACACTCCAGAATTTTTTTTTAAACTTTTATTTAATGCATATAAATTTCCAAAGTACGACTTATGGATTACAATGGCTTCCCCCCCATACCATCCCTCCCACCCACAACCCTCCCCTTTCCCACTCCCTCTCCCCTTCCATTCACATCAAGATTCATTTTTGATTATCTTAATATACAGAAGATCAGCTTAGTATACATCAAGTATGGATTTCAACAGTTTGCTCCCACACAGAAACATAAAGTGAAAAATAATAGATGATTTTTTTAAATGATGATGAAATCAGAGCAGACCTATTGTCATGTTTAATCCCAGTGAGAGTCAAGTTGGGAATTGATAATTTCTTTTTTTTTTTTTTTTACAGAAGATCAGTTTAGTATGCATTAAGTAAGGATTTCAACAGTTTGCACCCCCATAGAAACACAAAGTGAAATATATTGTTTGAGTACTCGTTATAGCATTAAATCTCAATGTACAGCACATTAAGGACAGAGATCCTACATGAGGAGTAAGTGCACAGTGACTCCTGTTGTTGACTTTACCAATTGACACTCCTGTCTATGGCATCAGTAATCTCCCTATGCTCCAGTCATGAGTTTCCAAGGCTATGGAAGCCCTCTGTACACTCCAGAATTTAACAGTTATGGTTTAAGTATTCAATACCTGATCTCAAACACAGATTATTGTCAGATATCACATGTGACATCCGTGTGCTGAGGTTCTAGTGTGAGAGAGTTGGGTGAACTTAGCAGTCGGTATAACCTCTGTCATCTAGTGTTGTGTTCCCATCAAAGATAGCCAGTCACTGAAGAGAAAGCAAGACATCGAAGAACATGATGGGTTTTCACTCCTCCACAATCTTGTGGGGAGACTGATGCACCTTGCTCCACACTGGGACAATTAGGTGAAAAAGATGGTCTTATGAGTTTGCCACTCACTGGTAATTACTCGTTAAATGGATTGGGGATGATTTTGCACCTAGGTTTTTCCACACTAAATAAAAATTTGCATAAACAAGTCCACATAAAATTACGGAACTTGCTAGCACTTTTGCCTTAGCTAATTTTACTTGAAAGAGACAGAGATAGACAGGACTAGGCTAGACCAAAGCCAAGAGCCCAGGACTCACTCCAAATCTCCCATGTGGGTGACAGGGACCCAAGTACTTGAGTCATTACCTACTGCCTCCCAGGGTATTTATTAGCATGAAGTTGGAAGAAGGGTCAGGACTTGAACCCATAGACCCTAATATGGTGTGTGGGCATCCCAAGCAATATCTTAAGCACTGTGCCAAATGCCAACCATTTAAATTAAATCAGTAGCTTAAGGTTATAAATTACATAGTATCTTACTGTGGTTATCTGTGGATCTCATTTTGGGAGCTTAGCATTGCTTGAAAGATTAGTTTCTGGAGTTTTTCCTTCTGTGCCATTTCAAGGTTTTGTTTCTCCAATATTTCATTCACTACACTAATGAGTTCAAGCTAGGAAAAAAAAGTATACTATCTTTTACAACCATTTACAACATTTAATCGTTCAGCACCAGTCATTAGTAAATTTACAAGGGTTTTCATCTTGTAAAATAATTACAACCTACCTACCACTGGAAATAACTGTTGATCCTTTGGTAAATTACACATTATTTTCCCCCACATTAAAAATACTCCATAGACCACAAGGTTCTAGAGTATAAAAACTGTGAATTATGTGTAAGAATATCAACAAGATTTAGTGAATCTATCAGAGCTAGTGGGATTGTGAAAATCTGTTTCTTTGATTTGTGGAATCATCCATATTGTGAGTTTTCAGCTGCTACAATAAGCAGAAAATACATATAAAGGATATTTGTTATTATTTCCAAACTGGAGCTGAATATAAAAAAATAACTGCTGAAAATTTCTAATTAACTTGGTTAGTTATAAATTTAGCCCACCATTTAAATACAATCAAAAACATCAATATATTGACAGAGGTATACATTTAAAAATCATGAATAAAAGTTTGGAATCCCAATGCCAAAGATTATTGTATTTTGTATAAATGCTTCTTATAAAGATGACGATTTTCATAAGCAAACTAAATGTATTTAGCCTATTTCAAGGTAATTGTGCCACAGAGCAAAATAATGATTAGAAGAATGTATAAAGTAAACATAGACATTTCAAACATCTGAAAAAGAAAAGTACAAATCTAAGGGGACCTCCATAAATATAAATGAAAAGTAAACATGAGATCTATGTTTATATTAACAATTATAAAATGTCTTAATATCCAACTTTATTTTACATTTTTTGAGGAGATGATTTGTTTGGACTTTTTTTTTTAGTAAGTTAGCTTTGGGAGTTAAAAAGTGGAAGATCATTTTAAACTAGTAATTACAAGATTTAAAAAGACATTAAAATGTTTTTAAAACTAAGTGTAAAACCCATTAACTCATTTTAGTGAAACTAAACTTGTAAACCATTTACCACTGGATATTTAATAGGATTAAAGTGTACATTTTAAAAGCAATAAAAGCTGACTTTTAAGTGGGCAAAACATACACTTGATGTTTATATGAAACAACTCTTTGATCAAACTGTAGACTTCTTCCACCCAATGAAATTCAAATATACTTCTTAAATGAGATAATTGCAACGAATGCTTCATGAATTGTAACCTTGTTTGGGTGCATTATTTCAATATACTAACAAGGAGCTAAGCAGTAAATTCTAGGTTCCTCCTGTGATACTGTTTTTCAAACATACTTTCAATTTTTAGAAAAGAAATAAAGAACTTTCCTGAAATCAAGCCAGAACTGTGTTTATCTCCATCAGCAGTGTTTCCGTTTAGAGAACAACCATTTTAACCAAAAAGAGGAAGTTACATAGCATCAGTTTGCCAGACCCAAAGTTCCTAAAAGTGACACATGATCTGGTGGCATTCTCTGGAAAAGTATTTTGGCAGTGAGGTCAGAGTGTTTATTGTGGGGGCCTTGGAAGGCGACCTTTGCACGGTGACCTTCCACCAAGGAGAGGATGGCCAAAGAGAGAGACCTGATAGCTAACAAATAAGCTTTTTCCTATTCCCTTTGTCGTGCCCATCCAGGGACTGAAGAGAGGGAAAGGCAGGCGGGAGAAGGAGGCAATCTAATTAGCTACAAAGCTCTGTCATCAGCCACTTCACTACGGAAAGCCATTAAAGGAACAGTACAGATCATCAAGGACTTTTAAAAATCCAAAATAGGAATTTGAAATTCATATTCTCTTCCGTGAACCAGTGTGTCTTATTTTACATATGTATTCCTCAAACCTAGTCATGTTACTCTTACTCTCTATAAAATGACTATTACACTTCCTACATAAAACATTTTGTATGCACCCCAATCTAAAGCTAGCTAGTGATAATTGCTACACTATAATTGAACTCTCTTTATAAAAGAAAGAAAATCATTTGACTTGTGTGGTATTTACTCTAAGGAATGTAATTCCTTTCAAAGTTTGAGTTGAGGGGGCTGGCACTGTGGCACAGCAGGTTAAAGCCCCAGTCTGCAGCGCCAGTGAACTCAGAGCACATCACACATCAACAACGGCATTACACCTATATGCTTTGTTTGCAAATCATTTTCTGGAAAAAAAATTGTTCAAACACTGAACCAAAAGGGCTCTCCCCATCAAGTCTGAATTAATCAGAACATTGATTTAATCAAAAAGGCCTCCTCCTCCTCCTCCTCCTCCTCCTCCTCCTCCTCCTCCTCCTCCTCTTGTATTCCTCCTCAAGGAAACTTTGCTGCCTTGGAACTCACTGGAAAAATCAGATTGGGAGGAATATTTTATGCAATTGGGTTACTATAAAGGTTGTTAGCAAAAAGTTTCAGCAGATGGAATATAATTACCTTAGCTAAAATTTAACTGCCATATAGCATGCTCCTACATAAAATAGGACAAAATCCTTGGTAAATACTTTTACAATGCTGGTGTCTTTGGGTGGGGAAAAATACCACTAGCATCCTTTACAGTGTACTGGGACATGAGTTCTATGCCAGTTTTAGAGTGAGGGGTCCCCAGGGCACCTTTAATGCTACCCTAATGTTAGGCACAAATCATTATTTATGAAACCAGATACACTTACTTGAGGGCACAAAACAATTCGTCCTTTCTGGGACAAATGATCAAAGTTGGCCCTAAACTGGGGGAACAAGAATAAAAGAGGGATCATACAATTATAGGTTTTCATATTGGAAATAAAATTTCTACATCTTTAACCACAGCTATTTCCAGTCAGCAAAAGGCAAGCACTGGAAAGCTGATCCTCACTCAGTAACAAGATGCTGCCACGATCAAAGTAGGATGTTTGCAAGCACTGAGGTGGAGCTGGGCTGGCAGAACTGAGTGCAGCTCAGAGATCCTACTCATGGCACCCCTCTGACTCAAGCAAGCCCCCTGGGGACATCAGCATAGCTTGGCTCACAAACAGAGGGCAACTTTCATTCCGGCTGGAACCTAATGCCTCTCTCTTCCTATTGCATTTTTATTTACAAAGTGACTTTTGCAAAAAACAGAAGCAAAAAGAAACCAAGAAACACAAAAACTTAAAATAAACTTTTAAAGTTTTTGAGGAAAGAATAAGGGTTTGGCTACAAATTGGTAAAGGAACATGAAATGAATAACACAAGCCATGGTCTCCTTCTGAGTAGTGTCCGAAGAAAACAACCCCTTTTGGAAATGTATATTCTTCTCAGAGCTAGTTGTGATGCTGGAGATATACTTTAAGTTGGAACTAGCCATATCTGAGTCCACATAACATTTCTTTTCCAGTTTTTAAAAATTTATTTTCACTTCAATTAAAAGAGAAAGAGAGAGGGACCTTCCATCCTCTGATTATCTCCCAAAATACTTGCAAACAGCCCCAGCTGGGTAAAGCCAAATCCAGGAGCTTAGAATCCAATCCAAATTTCCCACATGGGTGGCAAGGACCCAAGTAATTGAGCCATCATCTTCTATTTCCCAGGGTATTTAGTAGTAGGAAGTTGGAATCAGAGGTGGAGCCAGGACTTGAACGTACTTGTACTGTGGGCATCAGAAGTGACATCTTAACTATGAAGCCAAAGCTTGCCCACATGTCACATGAAGAAACTTCATAATTTCTGTATTCTTTTACTTCTCCATTCACAAAAGTCTTGATGTCATAGAAGAGGGAAAATTAAGTGGGACAAAGTTTGGAAGGCCCTTTCTTCAGTGCCTGTCATGTACTAATTGTTCAATAAATGCCAAGGGCTGTTGCTGAACGTCTTCTACAATTTGGGGAAACTTCACTAGAATTCCAGTGTTTTCTCTTTCTCCCTTTCCCCTATCCTAGCTCTATTTTTTTGGCCTTCATATTTGGAATTTGACAGCAATGATTCCAAAATGCTTCACAAAAGGATACCCAAATGACTGGGATGTTAAAATGATAACACCACCAGAATTCCTATATTCTATGGGAAAATTCAAATATTAAAAGAGACTTGAGGAAAATATACAATGGAATTTAAATCCATAATGAATTAAAAATTCCAAATGTTTTCATAGATATGTTTGATGTGACTTGGTGAAAATAAAGATTTAAGATAGTAAATGGAATGGATCATATGTGCCATTCACAGAAAATCCCTTTTACTTTGGGACCTTTGTAATTATCCCACAAAAAGATTTTTGAATTTTGCATTAACTTATTAATTTGAAAGATAAAATTTGGGAGATGGGGTATGATATGATTTTCTATTGAGTGAAAATTAATACAAATTAAAGTGTTACATTCTTAGGTTAGGAAATATGCTTGATTTCAAAAAGAGCTGTGAGATTCACTCACATGCCCGCACGTATTTAATGAAATGTAACATGCTACTGAAACATTACTTTCCACCAAAAGTTTATGGCAGAGTCTGAGAAAAGCTGAGGATTGATAGTGGAAATAAACAGTCCTCTACTTGCCTGAGTAAACATTGCACAAACACTGAATTCTGTGTGGGATCATTAGTTTTTTCATCATATTTTTTCTAGAGTTGAAAAATCACAAATCCCTCTCTAGCTTAGTTCTTTTATGCAACAAAAGCATCACCAAGACCAGCTAAGATGTATTCTTGAGAATTCTGACATCTCTGGAATGTCAAACAGGTTCAGTAGACACCAAATATGAATTCTTTTTTTCATGTGGAAAGGTTAAGAAAAGACTTCATGTAAGGAAACAGCCCCATCATTCACTGTTATTTTAGTTAATCTGAGGGTGCTTCAATTTACATATTGACTGGAATGCAGTCTCAGGAAAAAAGTCTATTTTGAGGAATTCAACATTTCAAGGGGAAAAAACTGATCCTTTTAAAAGATATTGAATATTTTAAAGCTATTTAGGCATTTGAGAGAAAAAACATAATTACCATTATTTTTAAATGAACTGTTCCTAAAAACATTATGAGCATTCCCTTTGATTAGAAAATTAGGCTAGATGCCCTTCTGAAATTTTGAAAGACTTATGGTTTTCAATATGCTATAGCTTTTAACCAGACAAGCATTTTTTTTCTGAAAGATATTCCTTCAGTAGAATATAAATTAACCACAGACACAATAAAAACGGCCAGAGCTGGCAGCAAAGGGAAAGAGCTGGATGATATTAAGAAATTAAATGAATAAAATATGGTAAACCTTTATCAAGAAATATTTAATCATGGAATTATATTTATGGTAACCTTGAAAGAAGGGAGTGTGACTGATAAGTGAAACTTGTCCCTCTGTTCTTTGTTAATCAAAATTTTATGATTAATCTGATTGACTTGTAAGAATTAAAATGACACTGGTTCTCCTGCAGCTCTTCAGGAAATGACTGTAGTCACTTTGCTTAAGTTTCATTTAAATCCTCCTTCTTTCAATCCCTTTGAGAAGCCACTTAACAATTACATTTTTTAAACGTATTAAAAATGTATTTATTTATTTCACAGATACAACTTTAGGAATATAGTGATTCTTCCCACCCTACCCCCCATTCACACTCCCACCCCTCTTCCTCCTCCCTCTCCTATTCCCATTCTTATCTTCTATTAAGATCTATTTTCAATCAACTTTATAGACATATGATTAATTCTATACTAAGTAAAGAGTTCCACAAATTCTATGAAAAAAAAAAAAACTGTTCCTCAGCAATCGAGACAAGGGCTGTTCAAAGTCATTGCATCTCAAAGTGTTAATTTCACTATTATAGATTACATTTTAGGTGCTCTATTAGTTATGACAAATCAGGAAAAATATGTGGTATTTGTCCTTTTGGGACTGGCTTATTTAACTCAAACTTTAGCACAATTTATGTTCATTAACCTTAAAACATCAGTTCAAATAAATACTACAATAATACTTAGGGGACAAATCTATGGAAGGAAAAGGATTGAGTTTTACTTGCATTTTTTGCCCAATGTCTGAAGTCAGCTCCATCCACAAATTGATTTGCAATCTACTTCCAGAAATCATACCTATAAGGCTCCCCTCCAATGTCTCCAAGTTCTTTTATGTCTGAAATTGTCTATGCAGAAAATTTACTGGGGCCAGCACTGTGGCACAGCTGGTTAAGGTCCTGGCCTGAAGCACCAGCATCCCATATGGGCGCTGGTTCGAGCGAGACCTGGCTGCTCCACTTCCAATCCAGTTCTCTGCTATAGCCTGGGAAAGCAGTAGAAGATGGCTCAAGTCCTTGGGCCCCTGCACTTGTGTGAGAGACTGTAGTGGAATGAGAAGGCCAGGCCACGATGGCCGCTGGCAAGTGAGTGTCAGTTACTCAGGAATGGCTTTGAAACCCACCTGGCAATGGAGCCTGCCTGGCAAAAGCTGTGATTGGATGGCTTTGAAACCCACATGGCAAACGGAGCCTGCCTGGCAACAGGCTGTGATTGGATGGCTTTGGAAACTGCCTGGCAACAGGCTGTGATTGGTTGGGGCATAGACTGCCCCTTGACCAGATTGACTGGTCTTGGCTATATAAGCTGTTGTACTAACTGAAATAAACGAGTCTGTGGGCTGCTTGCCTCAAGCGCGCTTTCACCCGACTCCCGGTGTCTCTGTGGTGACTCCCGGTGTCTCTGTGGTGACTCCCTGCCTCTTGCCCCACCACGCTCCTCCTCTCAGAAATGAATCCACTGAACATTGTTGAGAAATCAACTGTGACAGGAGACCTGAAGGAAGCTCCTGGCTCCTGGCTTCAGATCAGCGCAGCTCTGGCTGTTGCGGCCAATTGGGAAGTGAACTGGCAGATGGAAGACCTCTCTCTCTCTCTCTCTCTCTCTCTGCCTCTCCTCTCTCTGTGTCACTCTGACTTTTAAATAAATAAATAAATAAATCTTAAAAAAAAAAAAGAAAATTTACTAAGAAACTACTAACACAGGGGCCGGCGCCGTGGCTCACTTGGTTGATACTCCACCTGTGGCGCTGGCATCTCGTATGGGCGCTGGGTTCTAGTCCTGGTTGCTCCTCTTCCAGTCCAGCTCTCTGCTGTGGCCCAGGAAGTCAGTGGAGGATGGCCTAAGTCCTTGGGCCCCTGCACCTGCATGGGAGACCGAGAAGGGGCACCTGGCTCCTGGCTTTGGATCGGTGCAGCGCCGGCCGTGGTGGCCATTTGTGGGGTGAACCAACGGAAGGAAGACCTTTGTCTCTCTCACTTTCTAACTCTATCTGTCAAATAAAAAAAAAAAAAAGATTGGTTCATTTTAAAAAAAAAAAAAGAAAAAGAAACTACTAACACTAATAAAGGAGCTTAAGAAATTTGCACAATACAGGGCAAATGTAAAAATAGCAATAAACAGTTGGAAATTGGAACAAAGAGCAATACTAATGGTAACATTAAAAATGAAGTAGGAGATATGTAGGCAATAATTTTTAAAAATATGTATAAGACCTACGTACTGAAAAACTATACATTACTGAAAGAAACTAAAGAAAACTTGAATAGAGAAATATACTGTGTTCACATTAGAAGATCCATAATATTAAGATGTTAATTTTGGAGGCTGGAGCCGTGGCACAGTAGGCTAAACCTCCTCCTGCAGTGCCAGCATCCCATATGGGCGCTGGTTCATGTCCCAGCTGCTCCTCTTCGGATCCAGCTCTCTGCTACGGCCTGGGAAAGCAGTGGATGATGACCCAAGTGCTTGGGCCCCTGCAGCCACTTGGGATACCTGGAAAAAGCTCCTGGCTCCGGGATCAGCTCCAGTTGTTGGCTCAGCTCTCTATATTAGTATGTACATTCAATGTCTTCCCAATCAAAACCCTTAAGAGTTTTGGGGTAAAAACTGACAAACTCATTACATGATTTGTATTGAAATACAAGGAACCTAGAGTAGCCTATGTACTTTTGGAGTGGGCTGATAAAGTTGGAGAATTCTCATTATCTGATTTCAAGAACGACTACAGTAAGCAAACTGATGTGGTATCGGTATATGGGTAAGCATGAAGATCAATACAAGAGAACAGAGGATCTGGAAATAAATTCAGACCAATATGGTAAACAGTTTATTGACACAACTGTCAAGTGAATGGAGAAATGATGGCATTTCAACAATGATGCTGGAACAATTAGATATCTAAAATGAAAATAAATATACCTTATTCCATACATGAAAAAGATTTCAAAATATATCAGCATTTTTCCAAAAGAAAGCACAGAATAAAACTTCTGTGACTTTGATTTAGGCGAAGATGTCTTCGAATGCAAAAAGCACACATTTTAAAAGAAAAAAGTAACAAGTCGGTCTTAAATAATGTTAAAATTTTCTGCTCTTCATAAGATACCGTTAAGAATATGAAATTCAAAGCCACATACCAGAAGAAAATATTAGAAAAATATGTACCTGATAAATTATTTATATTCAAAGTATAAACTTTTGTGGGGCTGACATTGTGCAGCAGGTTAAGCTGCCTCATGTGACACCAGCATCCCTTATCATAGTGCCGCCCTGAGTTACAACTGTTCCACTTTCCTCTTCAGCACCTTGGTAATGCAACTAGGAAGACAGAGGAAGACAGCCCAAGTGCCTGGTGCCCTGGCCGCCCACTTGGGAAACCAGGATGGAATTCCTGGCTCCTGACTTCACCCTAGCCTAAGGCCTGACTGCTCTGGCTAATTGGAGAGTGAACAGTGGATGGAAGGCATCTCTCTCTCCCTTTCCCTCAGGCTGTCACTCTGGCTCTGCCTTTCAAATTAATTAATTAATTAATTAAACAATTTCTATAATTCAACAAGAAGAAAACAACTTGATTTTTCAGTGGGAAAGGTATTTGAACATATATTTGATCAAAGAAAAAGAGATGTAGATAGGAAAGAAACACATGAAAAGATGTTCAACATCATTAGTCAGTTGGGAAATGCAAGCTAAAAACAGAATAAGGAGCTGGCGCTGTGGTGCAGTGGGTAAAGCCTCCGCCTGCAGTGCTAGCATCCCACATGGGTGCTAATTCGAGTCCCAGCTGCTCTACTTCCGATCCAGCTCTCTGCTACAGGCTGGGAAAATAGTGGAAGATGGCCTAAGTCCTTGGGCCCTGCACCCACTTGGGAGACTCAGAAAAAGCTCCTGGCTCCTGGCTTTGGATCAGCGCAGCTCCAGCCATTTCGGCCAACTGGGGAGTGACCCCTCTCCCTCTCTCTGCCTCTCTTTCTCTCTGTTTAACTCTGACTTTCAAGTAAATAAATAAATCTTTAATAAAAAAAAAAACAGAATGAGATATCATTGCACATCTATTAGAATGACTAGATTTTAAAGAGGATAAGAAAAGGAAAAAAAAAAAAAAACACAAAGATCTGGTGAGGCTACAGAGCAACTGAAACTCATACATTGGTAAGAAAGGGAAATGTTGTGACCACTCAAGAAAAGTTTGTATTTCTTACAGAATAAAGCATACACGTATCATCTGACCTATCCATTTCATTTCCAGGCAAGAGAAATAAAAACACATATTCTCACACAAATTATAGTCAAATTTTCAAAGCAGCTTTTTTATGTAAGAGTCCCACAGTACAAACAACCCAAATGTCCAAACCCAGGAAAATAAGCTCAATGAATCAGAGAAAACAAATAGAGTTAGCTACTCATAGGAATGGACATGCACAAAGCATGAAGAATTCCATTACTATTATGTTGAGCAAGAGTCAGGAACAAAATATTTAAGCTGTGTGATTCTACGTTTATGAAACTGTAGAAAAGGCAAAACTGTGGTAACCCTAACAAAACAAAGGTGAGCACACAACTGTAAGAGTACAAAGAAAAATCTTGTTTTCTGTTGAGATGATTAATATTAGGTGCTGTGATAGATGACCCCTGAAATGTCAATGCTGTAATAGAAGAGCTCATTTCTCCCTCATATAAGTCCAAAACAGGTCGACAAGGGCTTTCCTCTACACTTTGACTCAAAGATGCAATCTCTCTCCATTTTGTATGCTCCATTTCAACATGTATTGCCAAAGTTTGTGTAGCAGGGGAAGCACAGCGGTTCTTAACTGTTTTGACCTAGAAAGCATATATATCACCCTCTTTGACATTTCATCTGTCAGACCTAACCTAGGTCTAAGAAATATTTTGGGATTTTAGAGGAAAGATGGAATTTCATGTGAATGCTGAATATGCCACTTATATGCTTTCAAGTTCAAGATATGGATAAAGAGTAAAGGAAGCTTGAAGACTACGGCAAGAAAAAAAGAGAGAGAGGGAAAGAAGGGGGCAAAAATGCACTGAAGACAATCTGTTCAAAACATCCATCAGATAGACCCTGTCTGCTTCTGCTAAGCTCTTCTTGCAGCAGAAACTGAACCTGTCTGCTCAGTTTCTTCATCATCAATATAATAACAATTGGTCATTCTATTAACATGCTTGACCAAATATCATAGTAGTACCATAAAAATAAAATTGTTGTAAACTTCAGTAAAATAAATACCAAGGATCTGAAAAAGCTAATCATGTAAAATTCAACATTTTATCACAAGACTAAAGAGCTGATCAAGATAGATCTGCTGTTGAGAACATGACCAAATTAGTAGCCATGTCATAGCCAAATTTATGTTATCACAGACAACTTCATAGGAATTCTCTGTATATAAATAAAATCATGATTGATATTAATCTTTGTTATTAAAAAACTGATTTATGAAAGATAATTTTGTAATATCATGGTTTTGGATATAATTACTTAGAACAATCTATGGGATGTCTTATAATACAATGCTATCTCCAGGAAATTTAATTCAAATAATTAACTCTCAGGAAACTTAACGTTTCAATTCAACAACAAACACATTGCACAATTAACAAAGGCCAAGCATCATGCTAAATGTCCACATGTTATCTCATTCAGGATCTACTACACATTTCTCTCTTTTACAACTGGCATACATGAGGTTCAAAGAAAATTGCCATGGTTGAGAAAAAACAGAGACAACACCTGAAACAGCATCTGACACTTACATTTCTGCTGCAATTCCAGCCTCAGCTGAAGTAATGGAGAGTGTTTCTTCTTTAATGATCTCTTTGACCCTACTATTGTGCTCTCACTTTTCACTCGATATATCTGTAAGTGTCTGTTACTAGCAGCTACAAAACAACTGAAGAAGGCCCAATGAGCTACACTGGAACAGGTGGTCAGTGTTGGATACATTCCTTAAAAAAAAAACAGGTACTTTGCCCCCTTTTTGCAAAAGAAGAAAACAAGACTCAAAGAATTTAAGTGACTAATTTAAGGTGACACTTTTTACTACTGTGCCAGAATTGGAGCCCAATCTGTCTGATCCAATGCCATTTCAATATACCCAGAAACTCTCTATTTGTAGATAAAGAAAAATCTCACAATTGTTCCACTTATGTATGTGATAAAATTCTCTCTGGAGTAAATTAGATTTTATAACAACATAATTAACTCAAATGACTCACAGTCTCAGGCAAGAAATTCTATAACATTCGTTCCTCATACCACTATATTGAAATAGGACATAAACAAAAAATGTGAATTAGGGAAAAATTATTCTTAATCAATCAACTGTAAAAATATGCACATAATTATAATAAAAAAGTATCTTTAATAGAGGAATGCTAGCAGAATATTCTATTAGCATTCATCAAATGTTCCTAAAACACATAAGGTTATACGTGTTTTACAAAAGAATATCAGTCAGAGATGAGGTCATCCACCAGCAATTGACTTCTCTTCATGTCAGGCTGACCTGGCCTTAGCAATAATTTCTGATGAAGGAGTCAGAATCACACCCAGTCATTTAGATACTTGGCAATCCTGTCCAGTCACTAAGGGAAATCAAAGATCTGTGTTGAACATTGGGTGGAATGCCTCAGAGAAATTCACTGCATGCAGCCTCTTGCTAAGTACCCCATAAAGGGGATTTATTAGGGGAGCCAGCAAGGGCAGCTCCAGAATTTCCATGCAGAGGGATGAGGGACAAGAGGGATCTTGATCTGTTGCATCGCCATTTGCCTACACTTCACATTAAATTGAGGAAGTGTCAATTGTTGACATCAGAGGAAGAGTGGAGTAGGGGATGAAGATTTGTGGAATAATCAAAGGAACAGAGGGAGTTTTCCAATAATCCTCTTGCACCTGACATCAGAGATCTTCAAACCTCCTCTCTCAGTTTTGTGACACCCAGGTATGGCAGCAAATAAGTCCATTCCCTGTGAAGATGTTGTCAGGAACTATAGAAACAAGAGACTAACTGTGGAGTACAGAATAGACCAAGCATGACACAGTGGATGCCATTCAGAACCCACTGAACCCACTGAACCCACACCAAATTCTCCATCCACTTTTCCACCTGGCCTGGGGACTATCATAGCACCTGGAATTTAAAACAGGCAGAAAGAGATTTTTGCATAAATCGACTGAGATATTTTGTCATGGAGCAAGAGATTATCACAAAGATTTGTTAAATATAATTTTAAAAACAATATTAGTTCCATTCACATTTGAGTTTTCAGAGTAAGTTTTGTCCTGTTTCACCTGTACTAACTTTACAGCTTGCTAGACACCCAAGTGGAGTTGGTGTATCAGAGTTCTGTCTATTTCTGGGCCATCTTTGGGAATTGTACAGATGTGTTACCCTATTCCTTTGCCATTCCTAAAGGACCAACTTACTGCTCCATCACCCATATGCTGTGTGACTGAAAACTACAGTCAATCGCTCTTGCTCTACTTTTGTTATTTGAAAAATGAACATAAAATGATATACTCTTATCACTCTGAAAATCAAATGTTAATACTGTTTTCAGATTTAAGCAAGCCCTTCGTATCCATATTCTATGAACTCACCTTCAAAGAAAGGCATATGCAGATTTCCACTATAGATCCAAGAACTCATGCTAAACCTTCCCTCTAGCTTTCAATACTAACCTACTTGTCCCTGTCCAGCCTCAACAACAATCTCATCTCCATCTGATCTCGAGCTCTTGATCTCTGACCCTGCCCTCAATCCTACCTTTGGCACTGTTGACTTGATGTTTATACACAGTCTCCCAGGGTGTGACCTTTGACATTTTCTGTGGACTTTGACTTGACTTATACTCCTTATTCTTGGGGTCTTATTCTATGCTGAGTTAAAAATTCCCTCCTCCAAGTTCAACTGTATTGAATGCATGTCCTCACCCTGGTAGATCATCAAATGCCAACTGGGACCAGCCCTGGTTTCTGTATGAAAGGTGAAGGTGGATAGAAGTATGGAGGTAAAAGAACTTTGAAAAGTTTTAAGGGTATTCTTTCAGTCATCACCATTTCTCTTGCAAACATCCAATACCAAACAACAGCATGCCCCCTCCCTTTTACCATCCCAAAATCCTGTTGTCCAGTATGTTTCTCTTCTATATACAGTATGTTCCTCTGCCTGTATACAATCAAGTCTCCTTGGAACAGCCCACAAAATCCCACCAAATTATTTTAGGCTTAGACATTTTCTGTGTGACAAGATTTCGCAGAAGGATGACCATGGAATTAGATGAATTATGAGCCATGATTTTTGGTCAAGTAAACAGAAATGATAACATCATTCACAAGTTGCACTGAGGATTAGCAAATCCTTATAACCACCTAGCCCAGCGCATGGTATGTAATAAGTATGCAATATTGGTTTTTATTTACTCCCATTTTTCCTTATCTCTCTTAATAATTCGGTTATTTGGTTTCCAAAGCGCTTACTGTGGAATATTCTGTTTTGGAGAGAACAAAGTTGGATTAATCACTTCAGTGGGGAGATGAGAGTAACCACATCTCCAAGCTTCCTAATACCCTCTTTATCATCCATTACTGTCTGTGATGTTGCCTCAGGTGTTAGTGCCTGGGGTATCATGCATGTCATTTGCAAAAAGCGGATAGCAAACAGGTCCACTATGGGATGATCACTTGAGAAGTGAGTAATAGCTTCAATAACTTCCCTCTCTGCTGCAAGTTAAGAGTAGAGTGATGGTTACTAGAGGCTGGGGAGGGAAGATGGGTGGATGAGGTGGGGAAAGTTAATTAGTAAGTGTTGCACAGGAGGGTGACCGTATGTTAATCCATGGTTTATTTCTCCATAAAAAAATAAATAAATAAAAGATTTCCCTGTCTATATTGTAAACTCCAGTTTAGAAGGGCTATTGCATAACCATCACTTGGAATCTCTGCTCTTTTTCCAAAGTGGGCTAAAACCCAAGTGTTTTAGCTTGGAGTTACTGCCACACCTAGAGGACAGGATGGTGGGAATGTGCCACGTCAGCAATGTACTCATTGAGTACCTGTAAGATTACTGTATTTATTGGTCCAAAATGGTAGTAGTTGAGGAGAGGCAAAGACTGGGCCACCATCCAAACAGAGAGTAAGAGGCAGTCATTGCATTTTTGAAGATTCAAAGTAAAGCATTCTTTCTAGTTTCTCCTGTAAGGGGCCAGGAGGTCAATTTCTCTTCTCCATCTCTTGGGGCTGGAGTGTTTGCCTTGAGTAAACACAAGGAATCACCTCGAAGTGATTATTATCACATTCTTATCACCTCCAACAGCTGCTTGCTACTTAAGGAGCAGAAGCCTCCAAGAATTACAAGGAGCGTGACAATTATAAAGAAGGAATTTGAGATGGTTGGATGAGAAAATTAAAATTACTGCCACACCTCTATTAGTTAAAGGAAGAGGATACTCAGAAATAGTTCCTTGCTATTCTCATTCCAAAACTGCACCTAACCTACATTTTCTTTCTTTCTTTTTGGGTGGATTTTAGCTTCACAAAAAATTTTCTAACATCCAAGGATGGAAAGAACCAAGTATATAATGCTTGAATCTGAACATGTGAAAAAAAAAGAAACATTATAAAGTCCCTTTAATAATGCACTAATTATAAACAAAAAAATTGTGTAAAATATTGAAAAGTTCCTGTAACTGTGTCTCAAAAGGTTGAAATAACCTAAATTACAAAGTGATAGAGGTCCCTATTGAGTGTAGATAATTTATGGTGTTTACACAGGGAGAGACATTAGGCAACCACAATTCATGCTAAGGAGGATTTTGAGCAAAGTCCAGATGGTGTTTCAGCAGTAAAATGCAGCTATCCTGGGACTATCTGAGAACAACAAAATCATTGAAGTCAAGCTCATTGTCCCTTATAAGAATCAAGTTCAACAGAAGCAGAACCAGAAACAATGGGAAATAGTCGTACAAATTTTAATATTAGGAATGGCACTGCTTATTTTATTGCCTAATTTTTAATGCACAAATTATTCATTTACTGTAATAAAGGAAGCAAAAGAGGAAATTTCACTTTCCCATCATTCTAATACACATAATTATAAAGTACACATAATTCAGTACAACTGAAATCAAAGTATATCTTCAAATGACATTCTGTTCTTTTATTTAACTAAATATTACATAATCATTTAGTACTGCAATTTTTGGTGGCTTTATTACATTCTGCCTTATTTATGTACTGTAATATACTATTCAATTCCTCTCTAAACTTCCCACTTGAATGCCTCCAAGTTTTTTTTTTTTATTCTTACAAATAAAACTGCAAAAAACATATCAAGCACATCACTATTGTCTCTTCTTGCATTTTTTTCTTAGGCATCATGGTCTTTTTAAAAAATGTGGTGGTAAAACTTCAGAAAGTCTTTCAAATGAATTTTGGAATTTTTTGACCAATGATTTGTTTTGTGTTGTTTCTCCACATCTGTGCTAACATCTCCACCTTTAAATTTTCCATTTCATAAAGCTGTCTCTAAATTCTATTGAGTTCAGATGACTGCTCACAGTAAGTTCCATTTTACTTGGCTCCAATCAATTACAGGAATATAGATGATTTACAATCCAAATCATTTGAGCTCATACATTTCACATAGGGTAAAACAGAGTTGACAACCTCACTTGAAAAATGTTAAAAGGGTGGTCCATGTTTTCATGCACTAGTAAGTGATTTTTCAGTTAAATCTGAATGAATTTGAATATTTAATGGAGCCAAAACAGCACACAAGTCTGGATTTTGTGGAATGCACAGCATGGGATCATTTCTACACTGAGGTTAACACATTTCATTAATTAGCTAAGTCTCAAATCTGGTTTTAACATCTTATTCTTAATTCAGTAACTCTCTTCACCCTATCGCTTCTTTTCTAAAATAAAGATAAGAATATTTTTCTTAAGAAAACGAAGTTTTATTTTAAAACCAATATTAGAAATCTGCTTATGACGACTTTGTAAGGTTTGTACATTGTCGGAAGGTTCACTACATTCTTCAGCGTCCTAAGGGTCCACTGCACCTGTCCTCCTTGACAGTGGTTGTTTCCCGGAAGATGTGGAAAAGACACACCTTGTCACACAAGATGAGGCCATCAGGAGGAGAACTGGACACAAAGAAACAAGCTTTGAGTTGGCATCTCTGATGGTAACTGACAAGTTGACACAATTCATGTGACCTTTAAAGAGGAACTGTTACTTATAACCTTATATAAAATATTCAAGGTTGAGTTCCTGTGGAGTCCTCATTTCAGTAACAAAACATAGTGTGGGATTGGGAAAGGGGGTTTTTAAAAAATTTTGTTTAGTCCTATAAGACATGGATTGGGAGGAAAAGAAATTAGAAGTCAGTTTGGTACTTGAACAGCAAAGGAATTCAATTGAATTTTTACAGATAATAACTGTATAGTTGAAAACCAACAATTAGAATAAATTCATTAGTGATAGAATGAAAATAAAATAAACATACTATCCTACACATCCCAAAAGTAACTATGAATATCAATTTACTAATGCAGTTGATGTTGTACTAATCCTTATGCTTCTTTATTCTATGATGTTATCTCATGAAATAGAAGATTGGACAAAATCAGATTCAGGAAAGAAATTTGACCAATTGCTTTTGGAAAGTAATACTATTGCACATTAGATATATAATTCTGTCAGATTCAGCACAAAAATAAAAATTAAATATTGACTTCACTTAGGAGTAACATAACACACACCATGAGAGCATTACAGATAACAAAGTGCTTTCAAAAAGACTAAAAAATAAGACTATACTCCGAAAAAGAAGGTACTGAATTATAAGTCACCAAAGGCTTTCAACTTTTTGAACAGTATGCTTGATCCTTATCTGATGTTCTATACTTTTCACAGACAGGGCCATTTGAAACTTCCTCCTAGTTATATTTAGGTGCTGGCCTACATTAATTTCTAAGAGTTACTGATTACCAAATAATGTTCAGAAATTACTAAAATTGTCTTATTTTATTTTTTCCTCTTTTATATTTTAAATGACTATATGCTCTGGCTTCTTCTTGCTATATATTTATAACCACCACCTTATTTTAATTTTATTTTTGAAGGAAACATAGGGTATAATTTATAAATAAATATACTACAGAAAGGAGTTATGACTAGATTGAACTAACAGGTTCACCTTGGTCTTGTAGAATTCCAACAAACTCAAGACTTCTAAGCTGAATGTCAATGGGTGTTTATTAATATCTAAGAAGTACAGAAAGAACAAAGCTGTTTCCATAGGAAACAGAGAGGTTTAAGATGCAATCTGGGTGCCAGCACTGTGGTGTAGCGGGTAAAGCCACCGCCTGCAGTGCCAGCATCGCAGTTCAAGTACCAGCTGCTCCGCTTGTGATCCAGCTCTCTGCTGTGGCCTAGGAAAGCAGTAGAAGATGGCCCAAGTCCTTGGGCTCCTGCACCGTTGTGGGGGACCTGAAGGAAGATCCTGGCTCCAGGCTTCGGATCGGCA
Source organism: Oryctolagus cuniculus (assembly GCF_051225735.1). Taxonomy (NCBI): domain Eukaryota; kingdom Metazoa; phylum Chordata; class Mammalia; order Lagomorpha; family Leporidae; genus Oryctolagus; species Oryctolagus cuniculus. Next base: position 71,178,246 of record NC_142871.1, on the reverse strand, counting down.
CAGCTCCTTTCATGCGGCCAGTTGGGGAGTGAAGCAGTGGATGGAAGATCTCTCTCTCTCTCTGCTTCTCCTTCTCTCTGTGTGTAACTCTGACTTTCAACTAAAAAAAAAAATAAAAATAAAAATAAATAAATAAATCTTAAAAAAAAAAAAGATGCCATCTGTACCTCACATTAAACACTGAGATCTTTGGAGTTCCTGGAAAGAATGATACCACTTGCAAAGGTGGGATGGCTATATTGATTGAAACAATGGATGGGGAAGGTAACTAGCATTCAGAGTTTAGAAGCCAGAAAAATACAATAGTCTCCATATCCCACGTGGTTCTACTTGCCAAATGTTATCCAAAACAAAATGCTAACTGCCCCCTCCACCACCATCACTCAACCGAGAAACACATGCTTAAATTCTTGGTCAATTTGGACTAGACACCACAAACCCGTCGGTTCACTCATTAACAAATTAATGTTGTATATCAGTTTGTGAACTAGACACTGTGCTGGGCCTTGCAGAGATACAGAGAAGGAAAAAGTTCAAGCTTCCCCTCAGGAGTTCCTGATCTTCTGGGGGGAAATGATAAGAAAATCCACAGTCCTACTAGAGAAAAATTATTCTTACAGTAGAGTTCACACAGAAGAAAGGAATGCAAAAGGAACCTTTAATTCAGGTGGGGAATGTTAGGAAATATTTCCAAGACAATATAACACCTAAAATATATGCTCATCAGGATGCATTTATTTCTACACAAACATATATTGAGCGTAGGCAGTGGGCTACATGCTAGCATTATAGCACTGGTCAGGACCCATTGTCCCTCCCTACCTTCATGTAGGCACGTAGCCAGTAAATTGAACTGGAAATAAGTACCTGGAAAAAAATGCATTCTCCTGTTAGATAATGCTAGAGGAGTGGAACCTGCTCTGAAAATATGGTAAGGGAAGGCCTTTCTTAAAAAAGAGCCTGAGTTATAACATGAGGTTGAGAAGGGAATCAAATGAGGTGGTAGAGGTGAAGTAACTTCAGGTAACTGAAAACACCTTGGAAATGAAAGAAGGGCGAAGTGATATTAATATATCCACCCTTGCTTTACAAAAAAATGCATATGCATATATGTGTGTAACATTTACATATTAAAATAATATCACAAGCTGTTAAAAGTTGCCTAATCTATAAATGTTCATTAAACACTTCCATATTATTTGAAATACTTTTTATTAACTATTAGAGAGAGAGAACATGAATGGAGTGTGGTACACAAATAAAAAGAACAGGTCCTTTAGGGCATTAAAGACCACTGTAAGAATTTCAGACTTTTTTGAAAGTGTACAGAGTAGCCACCACGGGATTTTAAACAGGAAAATACCATGATCTAATTTGCTTTTCTATTTGGCTGCCATTGGGAGACGGAATTGTAAAGGGGGCAGAAATAGAAGCAGGTAAATCTAGCTGGAGGTTCTTTGAAGAAGCCCAGGACTTTCAAGTGGGGTATTCAAGAGAGATTTCAGTTGGTTATGAATTTAGGAGGCATCAGCCTACAGTTTGTCATAAAAGTCATGGAATTGGATGGGGTCTCCAAAAGAGAACCTTTAAAGATAAAAAAGAGTCTTGAGGTGGAGCCTGAAGAGACCAACACGTAGGGGTTATTTAGGGGAGAAAAAGAAGGCAAAGAAGATGGAGAAGGATCAAAGACTGGTGAGACTACGAGGGAGACAAGGGAGGAAAGACAAGGACAGATATTCAGAAAGAGAGAGGGTAGGGAAGGGAGAAGAAAAACCAAAGACAGACAAGAGACATGAAAGAAAGAGCAAAGGCAGGTCTGTGCACTCAAACTAGTCCAGTGAAGCTGAAGAAAAAGGTCCATTTGAGGAGATGATGGGGATATTTTGGAAAATATAAAAAGGCAACCGACTATGATAGACTCTATTTCTCATTCTGAAAATTTTGAACTTTGTCATGAAGGCATTAGGGATTTTAAGTAAGGGAGTGACACAGTGTGATACAGGTTTTAGAACAAACCCTGTAGAAGCACTGGAGGGGGTGGCTGAGAACATAAGAAAGGAGTACAATCATAGGAAATTTTTTCAGTTATTTTTCAGGAAGCCCAAATTAATACACCTGAGAATGGGGATAGGGAAGAGGACATAGACTGAACAGGTATTTAGGAGGTAGAAATGGCTGTAATTGGAAATGGGAGTGGTACAGAAAGTCTAGACTGATTTTCGGGTTTAATCTTTCAGTGATTCCAAGATTTCTGGTGCCAATACCAAAGTAAGGAAAACCAGAAGAGAGCAGGTTTGTGGGAGGAAGAGAATGTAGTTTGCACATATTGAATCTGAAGTGCCTGCAGCATATCCACTTGGAATTATGAGCCTAATGCAAATGCAGGTGGCCTAAGGTATAAACCTATTTGAGGAAGCTGAGCTCATGGTGGTAGTTGAAAGCCATGAAAGAAGATGAGATAGGAGGAGCGGGCATTTGACACAGTGATTAAGTTGTTGCTTGAGATGCCTCTGTGCCATATTGATGACGAGCTTGATTCAAGTCCCGGTTTCTCCACTTCCAATCCAGCTTCCTGCTAATGCACACTCTGGGAAGTAGAAGATGATGGTTCAAGCACTTTGAACTCTACCACACAAATTAAAGACTTGGATGGAATTCTGGGTTCCTGGATTTGGCCTGGCCCAACACTTGCCATCATGGATATTTGGAGAGTAAATATCAGGAAAGAGATGTTACAGAAATTAAGGAAGGAGAGAAGTGGTCAATATTATCAAATGGTATCAAGTAGTACACAGAGGTTAAAAAATCCATGTGAATGTAAACAGATATATACATAACCCAGTTAAATATTATTAACTAATATACACACACAATCACTCATGTGTTTCCATTGTTTTATTAAGATGTAATTGGGAGTAAATGACCTCCCAGTTATTAAAAATCAACTAAAAAGCACAAAACATTTCAATCATGGACAAGGAAAAATAAAGACAGTACTTTAGTGTCAGCTTCTTGTATTGTCATTCAATGTGCACAAGTATTGGGGGTTTAGCACATGATATGAATATTACATTATGTACAGTATCAAAGAAAATTAAACATTGATGCCAGACATAAAGACTGAATAAATAATAAAGAAAGATGAATCACAAATACATTGACTCTTGCTAAAAACATCATCTTTAAGTAAAATTATTTTCAGTAAAATTAAAAGATAATTAGTAGTCATTATTTTTGGCCGGCACCGTGGCTCACTAGGCTAATCCTCCACCTTGCGGCGCCGGCACACAGGGTTCTAGTCCCAGTCAGGGCACCGGATTCTGTCCCAGTTGCCCCTCTTCCAGGCCAGCTCTCTGCTGTGGCCAGGGAGTGCAGTGGAGGATGGCCCAAGTCCTTGGGCCCTGAACCCCATAGGAGACCAGGATAAGTACCTGGCTCCTGCCATTGGATCAGCGTGGTGCGCCGGCCGCAGCACGCCAGCCCCGGCGGCCATTGGAGGGTGAACCAATGGCAAAGGAAGACCTTTCTCTCTGTCTCTCTCTCTCACTGTCCACTCTGCCTGTCAAAAAAAAATTTAGTAGTCATTATTTTTATCTATTCTATAGTTGTAAGGCAAATAAAACAACTTAAAAAGAATAAATTTAAATCTTAACCTTATTAAAATATTGCATATAGGTATTAAAATTTTCAGTAACCAAAAATATCACACCTTATAGGTTATACTCTGATCTACTGTTTTATGCTTTAAACACAAATAAAACTTGCAGGTGTCACTCCTAGCATGACAGTACAGTATCATAATGGCTGGAGTAAAGAATGCATGAGGTGAACTGGAAAGACTCAGAACAATTTTGAACTTGTTCTCTAAAGGAACATATGTAGCAGCTTATTGTTCATGTGTTGGGGTAACTGTACCAGGGCACTTCAAAAAGTTCATGGAAAAATGAAATTATAAAATGAGTTTATTTTGGTGTAAAACTTTTTGAATTTCATGCATAATTGTTTCAAGACATTCATTTTCCCTAAACTTTTTGAAGATGCTCTGTACTAAAAAAGGAATCCATGAAATTAACTTTCATTTACAATACAATGTTTACACAAAGACAAATCATTAAGATATCCTCACTCACAGGCTATACATGTGGTTAAAACTTAGCAAGAATCACAGCAGTTCTTTATACTAGATCAAAGTTTTTTGAGGAGGAAGAATTTATGTAGGATAGTGTTTAGAATTGCTGGCACATAGTGATAATAAAAAACAGACCAACTTTTAGTCAGTTTTATTATTGTTTTCAAATTCTAGACTAAAAATGCATTATGCCTGGCACCCAGGGTGGACAGCCCCCACCTGACCTGATTTTTGGTAAACCCATGGGGTTAGGATCTGCTTCCATAGTTCCATCAACCTCCCCGACCATCCTCAATGGGTCCTTCTGAGAACCCATGTGTGATATGGATTCAGAGAAGGAAATAGCTAACTTAGCTACTTACAGAAATAAAAAGGTTCTTTCTTGGTTTCTTTGCCTGAAGTGGTATGGAATGTGGAATTGGGAGAATAGAAATTAAGGGCTACAAATGTAAAAACTTACTCGTGAAGATTATGTTTCCAAAAATCGGTATGTGCACCATGAGGGAAAGTATGAGGAAACAAAAGCTAAAGTCTGACTCTGAGGCTTGGAAAAGAGACAAAAAGAGCAATGAGCCAATGAGTGGTATTTATAGAGCTGAAAGTCCGTGTTTAGAAAAGGAACCCTCCACACTGGAGTGAGCTACAGAAAACCCCCCTGAAAATGAGCTGAAAGACAGCTGCTCTGTTTGTCAAGGATCTCACTTGTGATTCTGAGAGCTATGCTTTAAAAAAATAATTGAAGCAGAAACTTGTTATAAAGTTAGGGAACTAATTAAAAATTATCAAAGTGTGAGGCAAATGGTGTGGGTCACTCCTTAGAGAGTTTGACAAAGAGAAGGAAAGAAATATACTGGAGAGTGGTTAAACATGACAATCCACAGGAAAGGATTTTTTATTTGTTGGCTGAGTGTGTGTTTAAGTTGAGGAGACAGGTGTTATCACCAGAAAGAAAAGGGAAGGAGATGCAAGAAAAATTAGACTGGCAAAAACTGAAATTAGTGCTCTGGGGAAGAACTGGTCAAGGGATGAGCTGGTCAAGAGAGGAAGGAGCAAGAAACTGGTTCTTGACTGTGGCATACAGCAAAGTTGGTTCCCAGTGAAACCTTGGGTATGGTTGTAAGAATCAAATAACTGGAGACTTTCTTTTTGGTGCTGAAAGAGAGAAGTTTTACTAGCTGTGGAAGCAGGAAATAAGTATTTATTTTAAGACTATGGAACTGTAGCAACTACAGTTGATGATCGGGCCATTTAATTTCAGTCCCCAAGAACAGCTACATTTGAAGGTCACGAGGAGGCAAATGAATAAACAATGGCTCCAGAGAAATTCAGATGCATCAGAAGAGCAGACAAGCCTAAGGTTACGTCTGTTGGCACTTTCCTAAGGAGTGTGTGGTGAAGTATGTTTCAGAAGCATCTAGACTATAGGATTTTGAATCTGGGTATCACTGTACCTTCAATAATGGATATATAGGGTTCAAGGCAGTTTTCACCGAGATTCGGATGGCAAAGTCCATATTATCTCCAGAATAACTACTTCTGCTGGAGATAAGAATTATGGGTTTTTAGGGTGAAATAATAACCAGAGGCTGAGCAGAATTAATGAACCTTAGTAGAAAGGAGTTCATCATAATTAACCATACCAAGAAGCTTCATCATAATTAACCTTACCAAGCAATTTTTCCTTATTTTTTCTAATTATAAAAATAAGGGACTCCTGGTGAATACATTTTGCAGAAAATATAGAAATACATTGAGAAGAAAACAAAATTTTCCTTTCAAATTTTGAGACCAGAACTAAATAGTACTCATATTTTGTTATAGCATGTGTGTTTGAGTGTTTGCACACTTGTATGTATTTTAAATAATGACAATTTCAGAGAATTGTGGCAGCTTGTTTGGTAGACATTAGACTCTCCTGCAGTTACAAAGATATGAAATAAATTAGAAAGGGAAACAGAATTCTGATCCTTGTCCTCTCTGTCAATTTCTGTGTTTTAACTGAACTAAATTCTTTGCATACAGAGTCAATGTTGATAATTGAAATTGTTAAACTTGGTATCAGCCAATATTGTGCTAAAATCCTAGGTGTTAAGACTTAAATGATATTTAAGGTTTAAACTAATAGAAGATGGGTTAACTTTTTAAGACACTTAGAAAACTATATATGGGATAGAAGGCTTGTGACCGGAAAGGATTAATGTAGATTTTCATGGATGCGATTTAATGCTAATTTTGTAGTTGTACATGAGAAAGACAATGTCATTGAAACAAAAGTGAATAGATGACATCACATGAAAAACAGGGAGATCTTGGAAAGAAACTGGAAGAGAGGAAATAAGAACGAGATCCTCAACTCATCAAGGACCTGGGGCATTAAACATGAATCAATATTTTAAGGAATGATTCCTTATTTTTAGCTAATACTGTACAGTGGATGAATTTGCTATGATAAAATCATTTAACTTCTCAGTTGCTTTTATAAGATGTTACTGAGTTAGAATATGTCACATAAAACAAACGGGGTAAGCAGTGTCATTTGAACAAATCAAAAGAGTATTACATAGAAAAGTTTTCACCTCTAAAAACAGAGACAAGCAATAGGATTTAGAGGCGGCCTAAATGGTTATACAAACCTCTGTTATCTCGATTAATATTCAATATTTTATTTTTATTCTATTAATTTTATTATTAATCTGTCATTACATATCAAAAATAATATGACATTTTTCTTTTGCTATTTTCATGGAGTCTTAAAACCTGAGTACATGGAAAAATTTCTCTAAATAAAACCATTTAACTCAAATTGGAAGAAGTGGACTGACCTTCATTTTATTTCATGTTAACAGTACTGGGTAGTAAAATTTATAGCTAAAGAAATTGGCTTGTTCTTTCAGGCGGTATCTCACTGTCACCAGAATAAAACTAACATTCTGTGTGTTGCTGGGGCTGCCTGACTTCAGCTGTTTATTTCACAGGTAATTAATAGAAATCTTTTATATTCTGCTAAAAGGGTAATTCCAAGAAGAAACAGAAAATATCAGACAAAGAAAATATGAGTTGATCTTGTCAGCAGCAAGGATTTCTCTGCAGGAGATCTTGCTGTGGCTTTCATTATCACAACAACCAATAGGTGTTGCTATAGAAACTATAATGTTAACAAGCTAAGGAACAAGGCAGAGGCAGACAAATGATGAAACTGAAAAAAAAAAAAAAAGGAAGAGAAAAGGCCTTACAGTTTGGTTCTTGTAAATGAGTCTCTGGCTTTAAAATCTTACCTTATCTCTCCCAGTTTTCCCATTAATACTGCATGGATAATGTATGACCAGTAGCGCTAAGAATAATATAATAAATTCACTCAGCCCTCTTCAGGCAAGGTCTCAGTGAGCATTATAATTGAAAATGAAATTAAAAGCAACAATAAGCCAGTATCTTTAAAAATTAGACTGTAAAGTCCCCAGTGATCCAAGCAGGTAATAAGGTGTCTCCTAGCATCTCCAGCATAGAAATACTACACAATCATTATCTATACATGCTACATGCATTTTAGAAATATATTCAGTGTAGTCAAAAATAAAATATATATCTCAATCCAATTAATAATTAATTATCAAAGAAGAATATAATTAAAGATTTTCAAAGTATATACTTAGATTAAAAATGTTACAAAAATGATTGTGAAACTTCAACCTCAAATAATGGGAAGGTCTATGAATTTGACTTTTTTTTTTTTTTTTTGACAGGCAGAGTGGACAGTGAGAGAGAGAGACAGAAAGGTCTTCCTTTGCCATTGGTTCACCCTCCAATGGCCTCCACGGCCGGCACGCTGCGGCCAGCGCACCACGCTGATCCGATGGCAGGAGCCAGGTACTTATCCTGGTCTCCCATGGGGTGCAGGGCACAAGGACTTGGGCCATCCTCCACTGCACTCCCTGGCCACAGCAGAGAGCTGGCCTGGAAGAGGGGCAACCGGGACAGAATCTGGCGCCCCAACTGGGACTAGAACCCGGAGTGCCGGCGCCGCAAGGCTGAGGATTAGCCTAGTGAGCCGCAGCGCCGGCCTGACCTTTTTCCTATTACCATTCAGGTTAGACAAAAAACAGAGGATTACATCACCAAAATATATATGAAGTATATTTTTCAATCGAGTTCCCTAGGTTTGCCAGCTAAAAAGTCTTCTCACATTTTTATCCCATCAATGCCTCTATTTCAAGTTCAAGTTTAAAACACTTTCTGTAAAATTTGTCCCTTCCTAGAATTTTTGTACAGATGGATAAGTGCTTCATGGAAACAATTCCTTCAGCTTTGAAGTCTTAGCTCTAACTAGACAGTAGATGTTTAAAAAAAAAAAAAAGTTATCCATTTCCGCAAGTAGTAACAACATTATAAAATAAAATCTACCCAGCAAGCAATATTTGTAGAGATGTAACTCTACTTGCCACTTACCACTTAGACAATATATTTTCATCTGAAGCTCCTTTTAGCTACTAATCTCAGACATCTTGTTTGTAGTCACCAGCTTCACTTTGCAAAGCTAAATAGATCACTCAGAAGATTGCACCAGGTAAAGAAACAATGCACTCCAGTTCGTGTTCAAGCCTCTGTTCCACTCTGGGAAGAGAAAAAAACCAAAGCTTTTAAATAAATTGAATCTCTCTCTCTCTCCCAAATAAATAAATAAATAAATCTTTTAAAAACATATGATTGCTGCTCTATTTCCACTCTTGAATTAAGCTTTCAAAAATCACAGAACTAGATTTCATTCTAGACTCAGTACCACAAGTATATTCCATTCTGTACAAGGATTCTGCAAGATGGAAGAATCAAAGCACTTTATGACCTTGATGATGGAGCAAACACTTGGGGAGAGCCGCAAGAAAAACCAAGGCCAGAGGCAGAAACAGAAAGTTCCATACTTGAAAGGAGAAGGAGGAGAAAAAGAAGAAGAAGAAAATATCTAAGAACAGATTTTTTTTTCTGAGCCCATCAACGTTGACAATAGGGACCTAGTATGAATGTTTGCACCAAGAATGTTGGGGTTTCAGGACAGCCCATCAGCAGTTCTATGTACATAAGGAAAAACACTGGGCACTCTAATGCAGGCCTGAAAAACATGCACACAGGGATTTGATTTTTTTTAATATATTTACTTATTATGTGAAAGAGCAAGAGAGAGAAGGAGAGAGAGAAAGAGATCTTTTACATACTAGTTTACTCCTGAAATAGCCACATAGACAGTTCAGGGCCAGGCTGGAGCTGGGAGCCAGAAATTCCATCTGGGTCTCCCATGAGGGTGGCAGGGGCCCAAGTACTTGGGCCATCTTCCACTGCCTTCCCAAGAACATTAGCAGGAAGCTGGATTGGAAGTTGAGTACCCAGGACTCAAACCAGCATGCAGATAAGGTATTCTGTAATTTCTAACAGCTACTTAACCCATTGTGTCACAATGGTTCCGCCAATTAAATTATTTTTAATTGCAGCTGACCCACTCTTCTTCAAAAAAGGAGATTGATGAGTTAATTATGTTATATACATATAATGGGATACTATAGGGAAATTAAAATGATAGATCTGGAATTACATTTAATAATATGAGAAAAAATCTCAACAACATAACGTTAAAAACACAAAGAAAGTTTCACAAGGATATAACTGTTCAAATATGCCAAAAGATATATTATTTATATACTCCAACACATGTGGTAAAAGTATAAACACAGGAAGGATTAATAACATCTTCAGTACAAATCCGACTCCTGGAAGGGAAGAATAGGAATGAGACAGAGCCGAAGTGGATTTCAAATATGCCTGCAATATTCATAAGAACATATCTATACACTGTGGAGTACTACTCAGCCATAAAAAAGAATGAAGTCCTGTCTTTTTTAACAACATGGGAAACCATTATACTTAGTGAAAGAAGCCAATATCAATAAGACAAATATCATATGTTTTCTCTGATATGTGGCAGTTAATATAGAATACCAAAAAATGTGTAGGAATGAAATGGTCATTTTGGGATATGATTGTGGGTTTTTTTTTTTTTGTCCTTGATTATACTCTTGTAGAATTGTAGTCTCCCTACGTTTTACTTGTTGATTATTATGATTAGTGGCAAATTAAGCCTGTGAATACAGAGTAGATTAAAATTATGTCCTTGCAAAAACTGATGAAGAGGTGGGGGGAGGGAGGGGGATTTAAGGGGAACAGAGGACTGAGGGACTGTTTTGTCTTCTTGGAACTATATCTATGTAATGCATAAAATCTATTCTCTTTATATTAATAGAAATTAAGCAAAAAATGTCTTAAAGAACATATCTACAACTACTGCAAGCAAACAAAATACAATTCATTGTTCCACGTTAAATCCTGAGGCTATGGGGGCTGGCGCTGCGGCATAGCGGGCAAAGCCACCACCTGCAGTGCTGGCATCCCATATGGGCGCTGAGTCCAGTCCCAGATACTTCACTTCTGATCTAGCTCTCTGCTAATGCACCTAGGAAAGCAGTGGTCCAAGTCCTTGGGCCCCTGCATCCACATGGGAGACCCAGAAGAAGCTCCTGGCTTCAGATCAGATCAGCTCTGGCAGTTGCAGCCATTTGGGGAGTTAACCAGCGGATGGAAGACCTCTCTCTCTCTCTCTCTCTCTCTGACTCTGCCTCTCTGTAACTCTGCCTTTCAAATAAATAAATAAATCTTTTTAAAAAATCCTGAGGCTATGCATGGCTGCCTGTTATATTATTTATATACTTTGCATATTTTAATTATTTCAAAATTCACTTAAAATCTCAAATTCTTTTTAAAAGAAACTTATTAAATGTATGAAGGGGGCACAATTTCCAGCTCTATTTATATCTTCTTTTAATTTCATTTTTCTGAATAGGTTTTTGTATCACAGAAGATGAAAATGTGGGCAGAATCTAGCCTGCACTCTCACACCAAATGTCGGGCTCTCATGGGACTGTATTTATAGTTCTCAAGAAGCAGGCTCTATACTTTCAAACAAAAATGGGCTTCCTGCCACCCTAGGGCATCCCTTTTTCTAACAGACACAAAGGCTCTGTGTAGGCCATTGTTGGCTCTGATATTTTCATAGCCCTCCTCTTTTCAGAATCCATTGAGAAACAACTCCGTCCTTTTTTCTTACCTCTTGTTGTCTTACTCATTTCTCTACCTCCTTCTGATTGTACCCTGGAAAATTCCAAGACTCGGACATTGGGTAAGAGATGGAAAGAGACTGAGCAAGGGACAGGGAAAAGAAGGCCTGAACTCTCAGATGTGATGCTTTGTACCCCTTCTCTAATTTAGAGAGGGAGCTATAATGCACATAGTATATGAACACATAGTATAAAATTTACCATCTCAGCCAATTATAAGTCTAGAATGTCTAAAGTAGAATGATCTTAATTATATGAGTATGTGCGTTGTTATGCCACAGATTTCTAAAACTTACCCATCTTATAAAACTGACTCTATACCCCTTCAACAATGTCTCCTGGTCCCCTCTCCCCTCAGCCTCTGACAACATTTTTTCACTTCCTGTTTCTCACAACTGAGCTAATTTATATTTCTCATATAATTAGGATCATGCAGTATTTGAGATTTAGTGACTTGCTTATATCACTTAAAATAACGTCTTCAAGATTCATGAGTGTTGTGGCATATGACAGGATTTCCTTCATTTTAGGGCTGAATGATATTTTAATACATATTACCATATTTTCTTGATCCATTCATTCATTGATGGATGTTTAGGTTGCTTCTACTACCTCTTGGTTATGGTGAATAAATAGGAAAAATTTTCTTCTCTCATTTGTAGTTTAAAAATATTTCAGGAAAGAACTGATTACAGCTGGCATGGGAGCAAGATGCTACCATTGGCCCACCTGTAGCTGGTTATGTCCACCATGACAAGGCCTGTGGTCATAGAACAGAGGCGATTTAAAAATAGTCAAGGTAATCCCGAGCAAGAAAAATCAAGCTGGAGACATCACGATACTTGACTTCAAAGAATACTACAAAGCTACAGTAACTAAAATAGCATAGTACTGATGTAAAAATGACACATAGGTCAATGGACCAGCCCAGAAATTAATCCACATATATACAGCAAACTGCTTTTTGACAAAAGTGCTCCAACCATAGGATAATCTCTTCAACAAATGGTGCTAGCAAAATTGGAAGCATATATGTAGAAGAATGAAACTAGATCAATACCCCTTATCATGTACAAAAATCAAGTCAAGATAGATCAAAAACCTAAATTTAAGACTTGAACTTATGAAGTTCCTGGAAAAAAAAGTAGGGGAAACATTCAAAGGAATCAATGTAGGGGACAACTTCTTGTACAAGACCCCAAAGCACGGGCAACAAAAGCAAAACTAAACAAACAGGGTTATATGAAACTCAGAAACTTCTGCACAGCAAAGGAAATGATCAGTAAAGTGAATAGAAATCCAACAGAATACGAAAAAATATTTGTGGGCTACCTATCTGACAAGATTAATATCCAGAATATATCAATAATTTTAAAAACTCAACAGCAAAAACAACGAAGCCAGTTCAGAAATGGGCAAAGGGCCTCGATGGACATGTCACAAAAGAATAAATACAAATGGCCAACAAAAGCATGAAAAAATGCTCAACAGGGAAATGCAAATCAAAATCACAATGAGGTATCACCTCACCCCTGTCAGAATGGCTAAAATCCAAAACAGAGTTGCAAATGTTGGTAAGGATGTAGAGAAAGGAGAACACTTATATGCTGTTGATGGGAATGTGAATTAGTTCACTTGCTATGGAAAACAGTGTATTTCTTAAAAAGTATTTCTTAAAAAGCTAGAAATAGACTTGTCATATGATCCAGCAGCCCCACTACTGAGTATACACCCAAAATATATGAACACATCATGTCAGAGAGATACTTGCACCACCGTGTTTGTAGCAGCACTGTTCACAATAGCCAAAATTTGAAATCAACCAAGATCATCATCATCAGGTTAATGAAAAAAGAAAACTTGTATGTATACAAAATGAAATATTGTTCAGCTATAGAAAAGAATGAAATTCTACCATTTTGTATTTCCATTTTGATGCAACTGGAGGATATTATGTTAAATGAATTAAGCCAAACACAGAAAAATAAATACTGCACATTCTCCCTTTTATGGGGGAGCTAAAATTTAAAAAATAAATGCATAAATAAATAAAATTAAAAAATGAAAAAGAAACAGAAAATAAAGTGCCTGTGTGAATAGTATTGCTGCAGCTATAGTTTTGTAAAACTTTGCTTTATACTTTTGTCAAACCAGTGATTAAGAATGTTGTACTACTACAGTTTTAATGATCTGTGATCGTTTTAAAATTTACAATATGGGGGCCAGTGCTGTGGTAATAGCAGGTGAAGCCTCTGCCTGCAGCACCAGCACCCCATATGGGCACTGGTTCGAGACTCGGCTGCTCCACTTCCAACCCAGCTCTCTTCTATGGCCTGGGAAAGCAGTAGAAGATGGCCCAAGTCCTTAGGTCTCTACAGCCATGTGGGAGACCAAAGGAAGCTCCTGGCTCCTGGCTTCAGAACAGCACAGCTCCAGCCATTGCGGCCATCTGGGAGTGAACTAGTGGATGGAAGACCTCTCTCTCTGCCTCTCCTTCTCTCTCTGTATAACTCTGACTTTCAAATAAATAAGTAAATCTTTAAAAAAAATTTACAATATGTAAGTGAAAAGATCATTTTATCAATTCAATTATTTTGTTGTTTTGTTTTTGTTTCATTTTATGAATATAAAGATGAGGGATTTCATGTATTTCATAGATACAATTCTTTTTTTTTTTTTTTTTTTGACAGTGAGAGAGAGAAACAGAGAGAAAGGTCTTCCTTTGCCGTTGGTTCACCCCCCAAATGGCCACTACGGCTGGCGCATTGCGCCAATCTGAAGCCAGGAGCCAGGTGTTTCCTCCTAGTCTCCCATGCGGGTACAGGGCCCAAGGACCTGGGCCATCCTCCACTGCACTCCCTGGCCACAGCAGAGAGCTGGCCTGGAAGAGGAGCAACCGGGACAGAACTGGCGCCCCACCGAAACTAGAACCCGGGGTACCGGCGCTGCAGGTGGAGGATTAGCCTAGTGAGCCGCGGCACCGGCCTCATAGATACAATTCCAAGAAGATAACCATATTTGCCTCCCTCCCTTACTCAAACCACTCTCATTCTTTCTTTTCTTTTCTTTCCTTTGATTTTTTGCCACAACATTTTTTTTCTTTTCATATATACAGTTTTAAGAGAATAGTCATACTTCCAACCATACCATCATCACTGCCTCATTTCCACCTTCTCTCCTCCTTTTTTTTTATTTTTCTTTTAATTTTTACAATGACAAACTTTCTATTTTCTTTATGCCATTGTCTGTATTCTCACAAAACTAGGGTCTTTTTGATTTTAACTTGTTATATTTCTTACTTGGTGAGCAGTAAACCTTTTTACTATAATGTATGTACATTTAAAATATATCCAAAACTAAGAAAAGAAAGAAAGGCAGAGGGGGGAAGGTTTGAGAGAGAGAAATGGGGAGTGAGGAAGGAAAAGAAGAAAGGGATCTCCTTTTATTCTTAGAGTTGTATCTACGAACTATACTGAATCTGCTAAAAACTTACTAAAAATTAAGAATCACGTTAATTGAAAAAATAAATTTACTATAAAAATACTAAATAAATAAATGTCCAGAAAAAAAAAGAATGACTATCAGAGGAAAACACTACAATAGAAGGAAGAAGGAGTGAATCCTTAATTGGCATCATAGATGAGCTCACTGAAGAATCCCCATAAGCCAAGTAGTTAGCACAGATTGGGTGTACCCTACTCCGATTGCTTCCCTTATAGTAGTGGCTGTGTCTTGTATAAAAAAAAGTATAAAGGAAAGGTCAGTGCTGTGGCTTCTGCCTGTGGCCCCAGTTTTCCATACGGGCAGCATTCTAGTACCGGCTGCTCCACTTCTAATCCAGCTCCCTGGATGGCCTGGTAAGGCAGTAGAAGATGATGATCCAAATGCTTGCACCCCCACACCTATGCGGGAGACTCTGAGGAAGCTCCCAGCTCCTGGCTTCAGATCGGCCCAGCTCCAGCCATTGTGGCCATTTGGGGAGTGAAGCAACAGATGGAAGATCTCTCTCTCCGTCTCTTCCTCTCTCTGTAACTCTGCCTCTCAAGTAAATAAAGTTAAAAAAAATTAAAAGGAAAAGTCCTAGAAAGAAGGTATGAAGAAAATACGTGAATAATTTACCCGAGAGTGCTTCTTTGTTTTAGGGACAAGGTGATTCTTATTAGAATACAGTCTTACATTTATTCATTTTAAGATGGAACACTTCGGGTGCAAAAAAGAAATTAATGAATTCTTTCCCACAGAAAGTTCAGAGTGAAAGCTGATTTCTACAGAAATGCAATTTTCTTTATTTTTTCCCCTCCCTACCTCCCACTGATATGTACTCAATTCTTCCGTCCCAAAGCTCTCAACACCAGGGTCCATGTGTCAGGAGAAATGTTCTGAGAGTTGATGTAAATTGTGCAAATTGGCCCATGTTTTTAAAAGCGTATAAGAGATGTACAATTTGGGACATGCTCAAGCTGACTTGCCCCAAATGGTAGAGTTAGAAACATACCAGGGGACTCCAATTCAATCCCATCAAGGTGGCATGTACCAATGCCATCTCACTAGTCCAAGTGATCAATTTCAGTTCACAATTGATCATAATGAAAGGACTAAGAGTCAAAGGGATCACATAAACAAGTCTAGTACCTGCTAATACTAACCGATAGAATAAATAAAGGGGAGAGTGCTCCAACATGGGAAGCGAGATACACAGCAGACTCATAGAATGGCAGATGTCCTAAACAGCACTCTGGCCTCAGAATCAGCCCTAAAGGCATTTGGATCTGGCTGAAAAGCCCATGAGAGTATTTCAGGCATGGAAAGCCAAGACACTCTGGGGAAAAAAAAAAAACCCTAAATGAGGGATCTCTGTGAGTGAGATCCCAGTGGAAAAAACAGGTCTTCAAAGAAGGAGGTACCTTTCTCTGAAGGGAGGAGAGAACCTCCACTTTGACTATGACCTTGTCTAAATAAGATCGGAGTCAGCAAACTCAAAAGGCTTCCATAGCCTTGGAAACTCATGACTGGAGCATAGGGAGATTACTGATGCCATAAATAGGAGTGTCAGTTTGTAAAGTCAACAACAGGAGTCACTGTGCACTTACTCCTTATGTAGGATCTCTGTCCTTAATGTGCTGTACATTGAGATTTAATGCTATAACGAGTACTCACACAGTATATTTCGCTTTGTGTTTCTATGGGGGTGCAAACTGTTGAAATCTTTACTTAATGTATACTAAACTGATCTTCTGTAAAAAAAAAAAGAAGAAGAAATTATCAATTCCCAACTTGACTCTCACTGGGATTAAACATGACAATAGGTCTGATCTGGTTTCATCATCATTTAAAAAATCATCTATTATTTTTCACTTTATGTTTCTGTGTGGGAGCAAACTGTTGAAATCTTTACTTAATGTATGCTAAACTGATCTTCTGTATATAAAGATAATCGAAAATGAATCTTGATGTGAATGGAAGGGGAGAGGGAGTGGGAAAGGGGAGGGTTGTGGGTGGGAGGGACGTTATGGAAGGGGAAGCCATTGTAATCCATAAGCTGTACTTTGGAAATTTATATTCATTAAATAAAAGTTAAAAAATAAAATAAAATAAAGCGTATCTCTTAAAAGCGTATACTTATCATAACCCTTAAGGAAATATAAAAGCTGCTCAGAAAATTTCTTGAGGTCATGATGCCACTGAGTCTGTTAGCACTCCAATAACGCCATCAATACACAAAAGAAGACCTAGGCTTGCTCCTCACAGTCCTTCCATGAACCTTGATTTTTATGGAGGTAATAATGCAAAATAGATGCAAGCAAATGTTCATTTTTTTTTTTGGCTCCTCCTTCTTAAGTTATCCCTGCATTGAAGATTTTCTTTAAAAATCTGGGCTAAAAAGCAGAACAGCTGAGTTCTATTTCTAGTTCTATTGGACACACTAACTTCTCTTCACAATGTGTTCATTTGTGGAAAAGATGGCAAAGCAAATTTTAACTGCCTTTCAACATTTTAAGTAATAATTCTAGGAGTAGGGGACCTACACATAGAATAGCACCTATACATAGAGTCAGGATTTTTATTCCCAATATCATCATTAGGTCACAGTCTTTGTTAAGACTTTTTAAGACTCAGGACTAGGGGCCAGAGTTGTGGCCTTGTGGGTTGGGACACCACCTATTACCCCAGCATCCCATATGGGCACCAGTTGATCTCATTGCTGCTCCACTTCTATTCCAAGTCCCTGCTAATGCACCTGGGAAAGCAATAGAAGACGATACAAGTGCTTGGGCCCCTTCACCCACGTAAGAGACCTGGAAGATGCTTCTGGCTTCTGGTTTCTGCCTGGCCCAGCCCTGGCTGTTCCCATTTGGGAGTGAATTAACATATGGAAGATCTATCTGCATCTCTCTCTCTCTCTTTTTCCTTTTTTCTCTGTAACTCTATCTTTAAAATGAATAACAATTTAAAAAAAAAAAAAAAGACCTTTTAGGACTCATTCAAGCTATGTCCCTCTAGGGCTGCTGAAGTAGAAAACAGATATTGGGTAGGGAAATCAAGCAGGAACAAGAGGTCTGAAATATTCAATTGCATACAAAAATAAATATATTTCAGGCTTGAGTTTATCAGAAACATT
Organism: Oryctolagus cuniculus; assembly: GCF_051225735.1. Lineage (NCBI taxonomy): Eukaryota > Metazoa > Chordata > Mammalia > Lagomorpha > Leporidae > Oryctolagus > Oryctolagus cuniculus. The sequence continues at coordinate 71,160,344 of NC_142871.1, read as the reverse complement.
TTTAAAGAGACCTGAATAATCAGAAACATAGTCTACCCTACCTGTTGGGTCTTTAAGATGGTCTAAGTGTTATAGGATAGCATTTGTTCACAGTTTAATCACCATCTACCTTGGCAGTCTTCTCATCCCTACTCACACCACTCTCTACTCTCAACAATTTTCCCATTTTCCTTTCTGAAAACCAAAAATATTATCAAGAAACAATAATTTGAACAGTTTTGTTTGCCTCCTCAGGAAAAAAAAATGAATTAGAAGTAAAAAACTCAATAAAACAGAATAGTGCAGCTATTGATTGATTCATACATTCAACAAACATTTATGTGTCAGCAATTTTTCTCACACTGATAAGTAAGAGTCCCTCTCACCATGGGATTTACATCATATTTGAATGACATGAATAACAAATAATAAACAAATCAAAAGATAATATTGTTATGTTATGTCATTATATTTTATAAAAGTGTTACAGAGAAATATAAGCAGGACAAGGGGAATTGGGAGAGCCAAAATATTGGGAGAGAGTTTTATAATTTTGAAAGGGTGATTGGTATGAAGTTAATGAAGTAAAAGTTTCAAGGCTTCTCATTCATTTGCACCCCTCCAGTGTGCTTATGTAAAATTTACAAATGTGTAATGTTTTCCATGAATCCTATAACACTGATGTTTTTTTCTACTTGGACTGTCCCTCCATTGCACCTTGTCTTATGTGGGTGGTACTGGATAGGTGGTAGGCATATTTCAGACATGGCTTAGAGGCAATTGAGTTAGAAACATGTTGATTTTAGATTTAGTGAGATATATAGTTCAGGATCACTTTTGCTTATAGTATTTCTGGAAGGTTTCATATACTAGGAGACACTAGAGTTGAGATTTTTTAATGATTTTTATTTATTTATTTGAGAGGTAGAGTTACAGACAGTGAGAGGGGGAGACAGAGAGTTGAGATTTAAATAGTAGATTTGTCTAATTCTAATGCCAGTTTCACCACATGCTTTATCACTCTTAACACACTTACTTTTTCATCATGAAACTTCCCATTTCTTAGCTTAAACACATCTTCAGTCATATATCAGCATTTGACAATTGTTCCACCTGGCTCCAACACATCTTTCTAGTCTTATCTCCCATAGTAGCTCTACTTGTACACTGCAATACCCACCAAAAAAAACTCAGTGTCTTTCTTGGCCCCCATGATCTTCTCTCAGCCCAATATCATCTTACTATTATTAATTTATTCATAAATGGGCATGAAATCAACAAAGATAATACAAAGCAGTATATAATATGTCACTATAAAAGGGCTTCAATGACAGATTAATAAATATTTCAATCAAAAAATACTTAAGATTAACAATGTAAAAGAAAATTTGATTTTTCCTAAATCTTAAAGTTCATATATAAAAAACTTGGTAGCAGTTTTCCCAATTTTGAAAATAATCCTAAAAACTTAACATGATATTACCAATTACAAGTTGCTTAGAAGCTGAAAGGAACTTTTCTAAACTATGAATCATTTAAAAATAAATGGTTTTAGAGGGAGTGGGAAAAGGGAGGGTTGCGGGTGGGAGGGACGTTATGGGGGGGGAAGCCATTGTAATCCATAAGCTGTACTTTGGAAATTTATATTCATTAAATAAAAGTTTAAAAATAAATAAATAAATAAATAAATGGTTTTATAAACTATCCTAGGGGAAAGACTAAAATATCTTTCTATTCTCTTTTTTTATACCTAGAAACCTTTTATTTAAGGTATACAAACTTCATGCATTTCATATATATGTTTACTCTCTTTTTGAAAATATTATGAATTTGTTGTTAACATGTAAAACCTGCCAAAGAATATGTAGTCAAAACATTGGGGGTAAAATATTATGTGGTGTGAAGTCATTAATAAATTATTTTGTTATTCTTTGGGATTTGTGATAATTGTGGTAGTTACAAGCATTTAAATTGTGGTTTCTCATTCTAAAGCAATATTCAGTTTCATATATAAATATCTAATTTGATATTTAAATTTTTCTTTTTTTAAAGAATATTGCCAAATTGTATAAACTTCAGATTCTGCAACACTCAGGGACACCTTACCGATAAGATAACATTATTTCAAAGACCTGAATAAAGGATACAGCCATTCAAATCTCTGGGAGAAATGTTTTCCAGCCAAGGGAACAAAAAGGTGGAAAGCCTCTAAGAGGAAGTTTGCTGGTCAATCATGTTTCCTAATGTGTCCTAATTAAAATATAAATTTAAAGTTTAAATTACCTTAAATGACATCCACATTTGAGCCATATATTACCTCATGGGCTTGGCACTGTATCTGTCAGTTATACCTTACAAGCCACAGCTATGGCAGACTGCAGTATTACTTATTCAATATTTATTTCCTTGCTGCCTTACCAAAAGAACTCTGATATTATTTGGGGCTTTGATGTATTTAGCTAAAGATCTATTTCTCCCAGCTGCGCTTGCAACAGATCGTGTGAGAAAGTTTTTGCCAATGAGATCTAAGTGAAAGTCCTAGGTGGGGCTTTGGGGAAAGCCCCAATTTGTGAAAATGTTTTTTCTTGACTTTTACTTTTTCTATATTCTTTCCTGAAATTCAGTCATGAGATTAGAACACTGGCAGCTATTCTGAGCATGTGAAAAAAGTCACAACCTCAATCCTGAGCATGACAGAGCAGATAGTGAGAAGAATCTTGGATCACTGGTGACACAGTGGCCCCCAGGCTAACCCTGACTGCCAATTCCAGGAATTCTTTTCCATGACAGAAAAAGAAAGTCATGATATGTTTAAACCACTGGTTTGCTCCAAACCCTGTTATATGCAGCTGTATGCAATTCCTAACTGTAATGCTAAGACAACAGTACTAACAGAAATGCTTATGTATATGCATATTTTTCTATAAAAACACATATAAAATGCAGTACAACCTTGGAATTCCAAGTCACATATTACTGCAAATGAAAAACATTTTCTTTCATATCTACTTGTTTAGAATAACCTCACAGAATCCACATTAGGCTTTGTTTTGAATATTTTAGTTGACTACTTTTCAGTGTCAACAGTAAAGAGAAATGCTGTCCTTGAAGTTCGGTAAATTTAAAAAATTCCAATATTCAAGAAATATAAACACCAGAAATATTTTTCAAGGAATGTAAAAATATTTATCACTTCTATTACCTTAGACAGTAATACTATCCAAAAAAAAGTGACCTGCATTTTATTTGCTTAGTTGCTAACAAGTAGTTCTTGCTGTTGGTAATTTGGTTATTAACACTTCAAAAATTTAGCCACACAAACAAGTCCCTTTTACCCATATGCAGACTAACCTTAAACACATTTCTATTTGGCAACCCTAAATGCAAAAGACATAAAGAAAAAAACCAAACCCTGTGAAAATGTGTAAAAAACTCTAGCTGTTGACATCAAGGAAAGATGAAGAGCGGGTCCCACACACACAAAAGAAGAAAGCAAGACAGTAACCAAAATCAGATTGCTTTACTCCGCCACTGATAAGTAACATAGCAGTGAAGAGAATCAGTGGTACTAAGCACCACGTCTGATACCTTCTGGAATGACACATACCAAAGCACCTGCGTGGCAGCAAATGTCTCCCTGGCTTTAAGTTTTCAAGGTAACTAAGGACCGCTTAAGGTCAGAGCTGAGGAGTTGGCCAACAACATGCGTTTGGCTGCCAAAAGAGGTACCCCCTTCTCTCTCTCTCTTCTCTCTCTCTCCCTCTCTCTCTCCCTCTCTCTCTGTCGGCTGAGGAGCACCTTCTGCAGGAGCAATTCCCAGGCTGCTGTGTCTCTCACATATGGTGTTCTGAAATGGTTAAGGAAAATGAGAAGCACTGTGAAAGTACATTTTTGGCTCAGCATAAACCATTCATTGATTTGTGGGCTGCAAGTCCTCCAGGGGGTGTTACGAATCCATATGATAGCTAGATTTTTACATTTGGATCTCTTCTTTAGCTGATGGATGTGTAAAATTTCATGTTAGCCTGGCTACCCCCTATTGGCTACACATCTGAGGAGGTTCAAGTGTATGAGTTATTTCTTCCAAAGTCAATTGTAATTTACACTCACTAAATTGCCTCCAGATCCACCTTTTAAAGATAGTAGACTCAAAATTGCATTCATTTTGGCCCACACTGCCCATTTGTGTTTAAACCACAGCCCTACTTTGGAGAGCCGCCATCGCTAATGGAAAGACATTATGTGACTGAAGATCTACATTTTCCACAGGAGAGCAGAATGCTGGCAAGTTAAATGGCCAATGTACAAGCAGTTTTCAGCCCAGTGAAAATTCAACATTAATAGTGAGCAGGCAAGCTGAGGGGAGGTGGGGTGGAGGCACAGGCTATCAGTTCTTCAGTCTATCTTGTGCCAGAAAATCAAAGCATCACAGTTTCACACTATGAAAAATTTGCCCTGGGCCTGAAAATAGCCTTGAAATGAAGAAGTATTTTACTTCTTTCTTTTTTTTCTTTTTTTGTCCATTCCCATAGTTAATGTATGCTTCTCTTTATGAAACACTCCTGAAATTCATTTTATTGCCTAGTTTAAATCATCTTACTGGATGCCTTTCAAAATTAGCATCATTAATGGTTCTGCATGTCTTTCTAGATGCAACCCAGTTGTAACCCAAGCAGCACACCTTCATTCCCTCAAAAGCCCAAATGTCAAACTACTACTGTGAGAAACATTTACAATTCTTAATTCCTCTCACTAATTGCTTCAGTGTGGTTTTTGTGGAATCTGAAGTGGGACTTCAGAGAGCTGGTGAGAAAGGACTGTTTGTTTCAAGACTAATAATAATAATTATAGCAAACTATGAAAACAGTCATGGATTAATAAGCTATTGGCTTACTCAGATGCAAGCCACAGTGTGCACTCAAGAGGATTAATTCACATGGCATTGACCTCAAAGTCCACAAACCACTAAAATGTGATGAGTCTGTAAAAGGACTGTTTTTCACAAGTTCTGATTCTGTCAATGGGTTTTTAAGTGGGCTTTCTCAATTTTAAAACCAGCTCTTGCTGACTGAGCTCCAAATGCACATTTGGGATGTAGAGCAGAGTAAATGAGGTAAACAATGAGCTTCATCAAACTAAACACCTGATGACTCTCCACCAGCCTTCCCCTTCTCCCTCATCACAGTCTGTATTATGAGTCCTCTTTAACCCAATTAGGCGCCATCCATTTGCCACTCCAACCTCCCCACAACCTTCTTCTCCCTAACCAATTTTTAAAATCACAACTAGAATACTCCCTGTGTGTTCATCAGTCAGAACTCTGAGTAAAACTTCATGTGGCTCATTTACAACATCAGAGGCCTTCAGTTGTCTTTCACCTTAGGATATGTTTTCTAAATGTACTTGTAATGATGCAGTTTAGACAGCTCCATTTCTTTTTCTTAACCTTTTAAATTTATATAAAGAGAACATATTTCATGTATTTCCTATATACAGTTTTGAGAGCATAGTGGTACCCTACCCTCCCTCCTTCACTCCCACCCTCTTCCTTCTTGTCTTATTTTTCTTTTAATGTTCACAATGACATATCTCCAATTTACTTCAAAATTTCTGAATGTTATCACTGGTTGGGCAGGTTGATACTCTGGATCTGTGAGACCTACTTGCTCTGAGGGACACAAGTTTAAATTTTTGGCAATGCTACAAGGCTAAAACTGTTCCCTACATGAAGGGGAGAGGGCCTACCATTCAACCATGCTGACATTTGCTCCTGGGAGGTCCAATAGACTTAAACAAAAAGAAGTAGAAACATCTGGAATCTCATGGTCAGCTTGTTTGTTATGTTCATCAGCAGGGGAGCCTAGAGCCCACATCCAACCCCACTGTTAAGAGAGCCAACAGTCAATAATTATTCTTCAATATAGGACCAGGGGTACAGAGACATTCCATGTTACATCTAAATCCCTATATGAAAAATTATAGACAAAAAGCAACACATTATTTCAGTTATATTTGGAAATCAAAACTCCATTGCCAGTTTTGAAGTATTATAAAAAATCACTTCTCCTAATTTTTCATTATTAAACTTAATTTTAAGTAACATTCATGTTGCTAAAATACACTAGTAGTCCACTGAAGATATCAATAACAGGCATATATTTATCCTACATGGGATCAGTTTGATTGGTCAGTTGACAGACCCAATGCATGGAAGAACTATGGAAAATTTAAATTTAAATATTAAAAATATAGCATAATCATTACTTTATTATCTTGAAGAAAAGTAATGATATTACAAATTGAAATTTCAATTCTTATTAAGATTTATTTATTTATTTGATTTGCAGAGCAACATGGAGAGGAAAAGAGAGATCTTCCATCCACAGGTACCACAATAGTTAGGACTATGCCAGGCTGCAGCCAGGAGCCATGAATTCCATCCAGTTCTCCAACATGGGAGGCAGGGACCCAGGTAATTGGGCTGTCTTCCACTGCCTTCCCAGACTGATTACCAGGGAGCTGGACTAGAAGTAGAGGAGTCAGGATTCCAACCAGCACTGAGGCAAGGGATACCATTAGTATAAGGAGTGGCTTAACCAGCTGTATCACAATGCTGGCCCCTTAATTGTTACTCTCTGCTAACATAACACTGATTTATAGCTATACTAAGCACTTTATTTAAATAGCTAAAATGAATGGAGATGCTGTCACATGGTCCATTGTTTTTCTTTTCTTTCAGAATAGAAAATTTTGGTATGTCCAAGTGGGTAAATAGAAATGAGAGAATTTTGGAGAATGGCATGGGATAAAGTTCTAGGGGTTGAATTATGTCTCAGCCACATGAGCTAGAAATTACCAAGTCACCTTCATTTGTCTTTAATCAATTAGTTATTCAAAGTCTACTTCATTTGACATGCAAACGTGCAGTTTTAACTTCTTTGAATTTTTAAAAATTTTTTAACTTCTTTGAATCTTAACAATAATACCCAGACTGCTCTTACCAAATGGGGTCCAGCCTAAAAGAAGGAAAATGGCTACAACACATAAGAATGTAAAGAATGGGATCTTGAACAGCCAAGATAAACACAAAAATCTGCACAGCTGGAACAAACTGCAGAGTCTACACTTAGGTTGGGAAAGGGCAATGTGAAAAGAAAGAAAAAGAAAATATTCAAAAAGAATTTTTGTTCTGGACTTGCACCACTTGATATCAAAATATACTATAAACTTCCAGTAATTAGAATAGTGTGGTACTGGCACAAAAAAGACAAATGTATCCATGAATCAGTGTTGAGAGTCCACAAAAAGACCTGTGAATATGTGTAAACTTTTAAAGTTGGTATTTCTAAATGTGGGAATAATGCTGAATTATTTAAGTTATTTGAGTTAGCACTGCAGTTATTTATTAAGAATAAGTCCATTGAGATTCCTACATCAAAAGACATAAATAAATTCTAATTTGATCATCAAACAAAAATAAATCTCAGAAAGTTCTAAAAGATAAAACACAAGAAGTTTCTTATATCATTTGAGAACTAAGAAAGACCCAAATTCTGGCAGTGATAAAGGAAAAGATTGACAGCTTTAATAATGTAAATATTTTAAGCTGCTATGTAGTGAAAGTACCATAAGCAAGTAAAAGATAAATGACAGAATGAAAAACTTTGGAGCATATTTAACCGGCAAAGAGATAGTATCTAAAAGGTAAAGACCCAAGACAAAGAAAATAATCTGTTAGAAAACATCAGAAACAACTTGAACCAACAATGTACAGAATAAATAGACATAACTACTAATCGTGAATAAGAACACTTAATTTTACTGCCAGTCAGGGAATGTTAAGTAAAGAGAAAACTATTTTCCCTATAAAACTGGCAAGGAGTGAATCATTTAGCACTTACAATGTCGCAGAGAAACAGGTAGGATCAGGCAACACTGGAGTCAGTGGAAATGGCACATTTTTCGAGGACACATTAGAAGACTGTTATAAAATCTTAAATGTATGTATATTTGAAGAATTCTAAACTACCTATGGAAATACAAGCATGAATGTTTAGATTCCTATATACAAGTTATTCATTGCATCATTGTCTCTAAGAGAAAAAAATTTGAGATTGCATAAATGCCCAACTACAAACTACTGAACACAGGATAAAAATATGCACTTATTAAAAAGAAATACCAATTAATTGACTTAGAAAATGAACAAGTTTTTTTAAGTGTAATATATATATTTGAGTATTCAAAGAGAAATACCAGGAAGAAGGCATATCAAATGATTTCCAGCAATATTCTCCAGAGATACGAAGGAGAGCAATAGGCAGATGTTCTCTTCTTATTTTGCACACTTCTGTTTCCTTTGGTTTTGTTACTATGATCATGTTATAGCTATTATAAGAAATAACAATCAAGATTTCTTTAAAAATTTTAACATCAAAACTCTCATTCATTCATTCAATCAACAAATTTTATTGAAGCCCTTGGAGGTGTATCAGGGAGGAAAATGAGCAAAAATTTCTTGCCCTGTTCCTTTCTAGTGCAAGAGCAAAAAGATCTTTTTTTAAAACTTTTATTTAATAAACATAAATTTCCAAAGTACAACTTATGGATTACTATGGTTTTTTCCCTCCCATAAATTCCTTCCCACCTGCAACCCTCCCATCTCACACTCCCTCTCCCATTCCATTCACATCAAGATTCATTTTCAATTATCTTTATATACAGAAGATCAATTTAGTATATATTAAGTAAAGATTTCATCAGTTTGCACCCACACAGAAACATAAAGTATAAAATACTGTTTGAGTACTAGTTGTAGTATTAATTCACATTAAACAACACATTAAGGACAGAGATCCTACATGAGGAGTAAGTGCACAGTGACTCCTGTTGTTGTATGGAAGCCTTTTGAGTTTGCTGACTCCGATCTTATTTAGACAAGGTCATAGTCAAAGTGGAAGTTCTCTCCTTCCTTCAGAGAAAGGTACCTCCTTCTCTGATAGCCCATTCTTTCCACTGGGATCTCACTCGCAGAGATCTTTCATTTAGGTCTTTTTTTTTTTTTTTAGAGAAAAAAGATCTTTAAAAATAAACAATAAAAGTCTGACCTTGTGGCATAAAAAAGATGGGTTAAGGCCACTGCCTGCAATGCCAGCATCCCATGTGGGCACTGTTTCAAGCCCCAGGTGCTTCACTTGCATCCAGCACCCTTCTAATGCACCTGGGAAAGCAGTGGAAGATGGCCCAAGTGCTTGGGCCCCTGCATCTACATGGGAGACCCGGAAAAAGCTCCTGGCTCCTGGCTTCATCCTGGCCCATCCCTGGCCATCGCAAACATATGTGGAGTGAACCAGTGGATGGAAGATCTCTATCTCTATTTTTCCCTCTCTCTCTGTAACTCTTCCTTTCAAATATATAAAATAAAATCTTTTTAAAAAAAATTGTATAATTGGGGCTGGCACTGTGGCACAGCGGGTTAATGCCCTGGCTTAATGCCCTGGCCTGAAGAGCTGGCATCCCATATGGGCACCAGTTCGATTTCTGGCTGCCCCACTTCAAATCCAGCTCTCTGATGTAGCCTGGGAAAGCAGTAGGAGATGGCCCAAGTCCTTGGGCCCCTGCACCCACGTGGGAGACCCAGAAGAAACTCCTGGTTCCTGGCTTTGAATGGGTGCAGCTCTGGCCATTGCAGCCAATTGGAGAGTGAACCTTCAGATGGAAGACCTCTCTCTCTCTCTCTCTCTGCCTCTCCTCTCTCTGTGTAATTCTGACTTTCAAATAGATAAATAAATCTTTTTTTAAAATTGTATAATAGCTAATCATATAATCAATATCCTTTAATTATATTATATAGTAAGTTTTAAAAATAATATAAACATAAGAAAAGCTAATTACATATATGTAAGGAAGTAATAAGTGCTATTTTTAAAAATAGAGCAGAACAAGGAGACCCAGAATACAGGACATGGGGGATGGAGAATGGTTGGTGCAACTGAAATTTCTATACGATGGTCAGGGTAGGCTCATTGAAAAGGAGCTATCTGAGCAAAGACTGGAAGAAGTTGAAGGAACTATCCTTATGGATATCTTAGGGAAGACAATACCAAGTAGACATGAAGAACGGACAGAGACCCATTGTAAAAGTGCTCCTTGTGTCCTTAGAAGCAGCCTTGGGAGCCAAGGGTAAGAGTACAAGGAAGAGATGAGGAGCTGATAGTGGTAAACAGATAAGGGGTTAGAGTGTGGGCCAGGCCTTGCAGAGCTATAGAAACCACTGTGAAGATTTTGTAAGGACACGCTCAATACTTCTAAAGCACAATGTTTGTATATCTCAATATGGGCTTTCTTACCTGATCTTTGCTTTGGGCCCAGTAGCAATAACTTAGCACCAACTTTAGCCTTGCGCATTCTTTCAAAACTATGATAAATGAAAGAGTCCCTGTCAATTAAAATCTTACTTTTCTGTAAAAATTTCATCATGTTTTTTTGGAAGCTTTATGAGCATTTACCTTGACTTTTACAAAACTCTGAGAAGTTAAATCTTGGAACTCAGACTATTTGCAAAAAGCTCTTGGCTATCTTTCATATGACTCACCACAAGGAGAAAGTTTGCCACTGATTGCAGAGTCCTACGAGAACAGAGAAAGGAAATCATCACCGATTGGTCTACCAGTTACCCTGGCACAGACTTGTGTGGTTTCAAGATAATGAATTTGAGGTGAGTTTTAAAGATGTCTGTTGCCCAGAGCTCAGGCTCTTTTCAGGTAAAGAAAGCAGCTGAAAGGACAGAGGCACTCACTCAACAGTCACCAGACTGTGGACCTAGTTCATAAGAAGGAAAGAGACACAGGACTCCTGAAGAAATCATTTATCCTCAACAAGTTTGTAGAATGTTTCTCTTCCCTAAAAAGTATTTTTAAAAAGCATGATTCTGAGATTCTGAAGCCTATCACACCCTTGCTTGAGCTCTGATATTTGTGTATATGTGTGTGTACACAGGTTTGTTAGCTTGTCGTATTACATTCCAATCGAAAGGACAAAACAGAAAACTAGAAATTATGTGCTGATTTCTAGGTTCTTGCCTCTAATTTCTGATCTCATAAGTAACTCTAAAACTCTCTGAATCTCAGTTTTTCCAGCAGCAACAAAGGGATAATATCCTGTCTACATTGCACATTTGGAATAGGCATAAAAGAACTGATATACAGAAGTTCTGTCAAAGCTACCATCCAGATCTACAATACTCAAATAATTGGTTTCATTATTAACCATAACAAACCATGAATAGTGAGCTAATAGTTTAGAAGAACTTGTATAGGCAATTTGTAGCCAATCATATTTTCCTAATTTTAAGAAAAATAATTTATTTTACTTAGTCCTTTCATTTTTCCCTTTTAATTTGGGCCTGTCATAAGACCTTAAATAAAAATTAAGTATACATAATTGCATAATCTAACTACCTGAGATTTTTTTAAATTATTTAACGTATATTCAACAGAATTTTTGAACATAGTAAAGTTAGAGACAGTGTTGTTCTTAGATGAAAGGTTTGGTGCACATGGAGTGACTCCATCATCTCTGATAACCCAGGACTTTCTGACTTTAAAGTTGAAAATTTCATGTCCCGGGAAGCCCATCAGTCCAAAAAAACCAGAATAGTCTGATCGTATCAGATGCAGAAATTATTAAGAAATTGAAAATAGCTACAACTATCATTAGAATTTTGGAGAGGAATAATGACAATATCTCTCAAAAAAAATTAGAGAAAGTCTAGTCTGTTGAGAAGTTTCTGTGAGTGACACAATTAATAGAGTAATAGTCATGCTCACTTCTTAGACTATTGCTCTGTGTCATAGGGCAAGAAAGTCTTCAAAGAAGAAGAACATATAAAAAATTTACAGGAGCACCTTTGGGCTTCTATGGCTCAAATTTGAAACAATTGTAACAGCCCAAGTGGTAATGATACAAATGGCTTATAAAATACTTTTATAGTGATAATAACAATACAAGCCAGATGGGTGAGGGAAAGAGATAAATGAGGATAAGTAGAAGAGTGTCAGTCAATAAATTGGAGGGAAAGAATTTTTTAAATTTTATTTAAGGTACACAAATTTCATGTATTTCATATATATAGATTCAGGAACATAGTGATGGTTTCCACATTACACTATCTCCTGCCCACCCTCCTACCCTTCTTCCTCCTCCTTCTCCTTCTCCTATTCTTTTTTTTTTTTTAACAAAGATTTATTTTCAGTTAACTTTATACTCACACACTGTCAAGAGTTCAACAAATAGTACAAAGGGGAAAAAGAAACCATTGTTCCTCTGCAGTCAAGACAAGGGATGTTAAACAACATTCCATCTCAAAGTGTCAATTTGACTCCTCTAGATTAACTTTTAGGTACTCTATTAGTTACCACAGATCAGGAGAACAAACGATATTTGTCTTTTTGAGACTGGCTTATTTCACTAAGTATAATGGTTTCCAGTTGCATCCATTTTGTTGCAAAACACAGGATTTCATATGTTTTTACTGCTTTGTAGTATTTCATAGTGTATATATACTATGATTTCTTTATCCAGTCTTCAGTTGATGGACATCTGGATTGATTACATATCTTAGCTACTGTGAATTGAGTTGCAATAAGCATGGGGGTACAGTCTACTCTTTCATATGCTGATTTCTTTTGGTTTGGAAGCATTTTTCCTCAGATCTGGAACAAGATAGGGGTGTCAGTTTTACCACTCCTATTCAATACACTTTTGGAAGTACTAGCAAATGCAGATAGGGAGAAGAAAGAAAGGGCATCAAAATTAGAAAAAAGGAACTCAAAATATCAGTGTTTACTGATGAAATGACACTCCACTACAAAGCTGATAGAACTGACAAACCAGTTCAGCAAAGTTGCAGGATACAAAGCCAACATACAAAAAAATTTATACACTAATATTGAAAGGGAAATTAGAAAAGATATTCAATTCTCAATGGCTACAAAAAAATCAAATACCTAGAAGTACATTTAACCAAAGACATGAAGATGTCTACCATAAAAATTATAAAACATTGATGAAAGAAGTCATTAAGGACACAAAAAATGGGAAAATATTCCTTTCTCATGGATTGGATGAATTAATACCATTAAAATGTCTGTCCTGCCTGCAGCAATCTACAGATTCAATACAATCCTTATCAAAATATCAATGATAGTTTTTACAGAATTAGAAGGAAAGAATCCTAAAATTTGTATGGAATCACACAAGTCCCAGAATAGCCAAAATGATCCTTAGAAAAATAAATAAATAAATAATAAAGCTGGAGGCATCACAACACCTGACTATAAAGCTATAGTAATCAAAATAGCACAACACTGGCATAAAATCTAGCACATAGATCAATGGAAAAGAAAAGAGAATCCAGAAATTAATTTATGTACATACAGACCACTGATTTTTGACAAAAATGCCCAGAACATACATTGGAGAAAACTTTGCCTTTTCTATAAATGGCACTGGCAAAACTGGACATATACAGGTAGAAGAATGCAATAAGTTCCTTTCCCCTTACCACATACAGAAATCATCTCAAGATGAATCAAAAATCTAAACGTGAGTCTGGAAACCATGAAGTTGATGGAAGAAAATGTAGGAGAAACACTTCAAGACATTGGTGTAGGTGATTGCTTCTTGAATGGCCCATCCAAATGGCCATTATCCAAAAGACAGAGAGCAACAAATGCTAGTGAAGATGTGGAGAAAGGGGAACTCTTACACATGGTTGATGGGAATGTGCAACCACTGTGGAAAACACAAAGGACATTTCTTTAAAATCTAGAAATGCAGCTTCCTTATGATCTAGCAATCCCACTACTGGGTAGATACCCAAGACATGAAGATATTGTATCAAAAATACATCTGCTCCACCATGTTTATGGTAGCATTGACCACAATAGCCAAATATAGATTCAACCAGGGTGTCCATCATCATACAAGTGGATAAAGAAAATGTGGTATATAAATATATAATATATAGATATATATGTGAATGTTATCTGGCTATGAAAGAGAATGAAATTCTGTCATTTGCAGAAAAATGTGTAGAACTGGAAGACTTCATGTGAGTGAAATAAGTCAGACACAGAAAGATAAATACCATGTGTTCTCCCTTGTATGCAGGAACTAAAATTTTATTTTATTTTATTTTATTTTATGAAGATAAATTTCCAAAGTACAGCTTATGGATTACAATGGCTTCCCCTCCCCCGTAACTTCCCTCCCACCCACCACACTCCCCTCTCCCACTCCCTCTCCCCTCCCATTCACATCAAGATTCATTTTCAATTATCTTTATATGCAGAAGATCAATTTAGCATATATTAAGTAAAGATTTCAACAGTTTGCACACATACAGAAACACAAAGTGTAAAATACTATTTGAGTACTAGTTACAGCATTAAGTAAACACCTAAGAGTAATTGTGTATTAATTACAGAGTTCAACCAATAGTTTTAAGTAGAACATAAAAAATACTAAAAGGGTAAAGTATTAAGCTTTTTTTTTTCTTTTTATTTTTTATTTGTTATATAGTTATTTTTTTATTTAATAAATGTGAATTTAGAAAGTGCAACTTTTGTATTGTTGTGGCTCCCCCCCGCAACCTCCCTCCCTCCTGTGGCCCTCCTCTCTCCCACTCCCTCTCCCATCCCGCCCTTCATCGAGTTTCATTTTCAATTACCTTCATATACTGAAGATCAACTTAGTATATACTAAGCAAGGATTTCAACAGGCTGTACTCACACAACCGCACAAGGTACAGGGTATTGTTCGACTAGTAGTGTTTTTTTTTAAGTAGGAACTAAAATTTTAAAAACAATATGAGAAACAAAAGCATTTGGGATTAATAGAAATTAATAGAAACATGAGTCTATACGTTTAAGAGCCCACCCCATAACAGAAAATTGACCAAAAATGTTCAATGCCTTGATGTTGCTGATAACTCTATTTTGATTTTTAAAAATTAGGAATCCTCAGAGTATCCATCCAAAATGGCCCATTACTTATATAGGAAAGAAGATCATACTGACATCAGTATTCTTTGTAGTAATGTGACAAGAAAGACAACAATGGAATAACAATTTAAGAAATTCAAGGACAGATTTTATCTGACTTCATAATTGTTATACAAAGCCAAACTATCTTTCAAGAATCCGGAGCTCCAGAAACATTATCCCATTAATTCTTCCTGAGGAATGTGCTAAAACAATTCTCCTAAAAGGCTATTTTATGGGAAGATAGGGAGATTGTTCTAGAAAGTAATTTGCCAATTCACTTGCTCAAACTGTCCCAAGAAAAATGTTGGCTAAACAAAACAATGCCTTAATGAAATAACCTGTTCATTGAATTCATTACAGTTTCTTTATTTAATTACAAAGTAAAAAAGCAAAAAAACAAATTGAAGATACACAAGTGTTCATAACAATATTATTCACAATTCCACCAAAAGGTGGAAACAACCTATATGTCCGTCAATTAACTGATGAATGGATATCTATGTGTATCTGTACAATGGAATATTATTTGGCAATAAAAGGAATGAGTACTGATGCATACTACAGATTGGATAAACCTTGAAAACATTAAGTGAAAATATCCAGACATAAAAAGCCACATAAATTGTATGATTCTGTTTACATGGAATTCCAAAATAGGCAAGTTTACATGGATGAAATATATTGTTTGCCTAGGGCTATAGGGATTAGAAGAATAAAATGGATAGAGATTGTCAATGATATCTAGGCTTCTTTTAGAATGATGAAAATGTTCTTTTATTATATTAAAGTTATGGTTGCAAAGATCTGTAAATATACTAACAAGCACTAAATTATATACTTTAGGGCAGGCACTGTGGTGCAGTGAGTTATGCTGCTACATAGAATGCCTGCATTCCATATTGAAGTGTTGGTTTGAGAACAAGCTACTTTGCCTATGAGTAGCTTCTTGCTAATGTGTTTGGGATGCAGCCAATAACAGCTCAAACACGTGAGTGTCTTCCACCCACATGGGAGACCTAGAGGGAGTTTAGGTCTCCTGGCTTTGGCATGGCCGAGCCTTGGCTGTTGTAGGCATTGAGAGTGAATAAGAAGATGAACGATCTCTTTTTCTCTTTCTTTATATCATTCTGCCTCTTGAATAGATGAAAAATAAATAGACATTTAAAATGTTACATACTTTAACCAAGAGAATTTTGTGTTATATCTCAATAAACCTGTTAGATACAAAGAAACTAATAAATAAATGGAGGGGAAAACAATGCAAATCCTTACTTCAGGTAAAAAAAAAAAAGTGTTCAAGAGAGCAAAAATAATTGTGCCCCACTATATAGATATACTTGCCTGGTTATCATAATGTATACTACTGATTTTATTAAAAATATAGATAAACTAGGAGGATGGAGGATTGGGTTAGAAAATTTAGGAAAACTGTAAAATAGTTCTTCATCTTTCATTATAATAAATTGACAACGAATTAATCCTATAATCTATAAATCTTGAAATATTAGAGAAATAATCACATTAGTGAAAAGTGAAAGTAATTATACCAAAGAAGTTCTGTGAATGGCAAGGATGAGTGAAGGCTGGAAGGGGCTGTGACTTGGTGCAACTTACTGTGACAGTGCAAGCTTTTTGGTTCTATCTGATCTTTTAACTATGTGCATTTATTGCTTCAATAAAAATCTGAATTTTTTTAAATTCCCTTTCTATTGTCAGCTCAGCTTGTAAAGAATTATCCTGATTCAGCCTGCACCTGGGGAAAAACAGCACCATGCACCATGGTTCTACACTGGTCCAGGGCTATCAGCATGCAGTGTTGATTCCAAGATAGCTGAGACCTAGGAAACCTGGATGGGTTATCCAAGACCGTAATCAGTGAACAACTTTTAAGACAAATAAGCCTGAGCACAACCACTCCCCCTGAGATCCTAGATGTGGGCATCATGAAATGTACACCATGTGCTACCAAGACTAAAAATAGGAGGTGCTAGGCATATTTCTCTTATTTCCTGCATATCTCAAAATATGTAGGGAGATGTTTTCTGCAGTGCCTTTTTCTATATCTGAACTAGAATATATATAAAATGGGACCAGTCCCAAATTTTTTGTATCTGCTTCATAACTCTCCCTAATTATTTTTCAACCATGGTGCTATATAAACTAATTTTCTGTAAATTACATTCAGGTGTGGTAAATTTAATATTTCCCCCCCAAGAAAAAAGTACTTATCAAGTAATAGTTTTTTAAGTCATGCTTCAGTTGAGAATTATCTCTCATCAGATTCATTCTCTTGAGTCCAAGTTTCTGGCTAATACATTACTGTATCAATATTTCCAATGAGTTATGCAAACTAATATTTATTAAACCATTTCATATTGCTATATATATTGTTATCCATAAAAGATTACTTGTTCTGGGTCACTGCAGAAATATCAGGTATATAGACATAGGTATTATATATGAGCTATATAAATATGGATATAAATACAGTTACAGGCACCACATTTCTCCCTATATTATTTCCATTTAACAGAGAATCAAGGCACAGAGTTGTGAATGGACATACGCTAACGCCAACCCAGGCACCTGTAATTAGTTTCCTCAGTCCTTTCTACACAGCCAACATTTGCATGTTTTATTTTGGACAGCTTAGAGAGTGTTGCAGAAAAAATGCTGTACAGCCCAAACATTCTGAAATGTCCTTTCTCAATAACACATGTACATTTCCACTCCGAACAGCAACAACTCAATTTTAGATCATAACTGGGAGCATCTGCAACCATAACTACCTTTTTTCTGTTGACAGGTGGCTGATTAAGGAGGAGGAATGCATTTTTAAGTTTGCTATCATGAAAAAATATATATGTACCCCCTTTCCAATGGGTAAGCACCTCGTGATTCTTCCTGGTCCTTTTCCTTCTGAGCAGTTCAATTAGCTGGAAATCTCACTCTGATGGACTGAAGCAGCTTGAGTGAACGCCCGAGCGCTCAGCCAATTAGGCTCATTTGAAGTTGCAGAATTGCCTTCTTTGGTGTTAAAACCCCATGTCAAACACCGGGTCTAAGATCATTTGTGCTCCAAAATGAGATTGACAGAGCAGCTGCAACAGGGGGCATGCCTGCTGGACGACTTAATTGTGGAGCCTGAAGGGCCATCATGAACCGGCGTGCGGAGACCGCCTCGCCACTGCTGCATTACAAATGCTCTTTATTAACAGCGATCTGTAATCAATGGGCTCAGGCTTTTTGCCAGAGCCCCCAAATCAGACAGGCGGGCCCCTGCGTCAGGGTGGGAGGAGCCACAGGCCCTGTCTATTGAGCTGGGAAGAGAGGGCTGTGTTGTCCGGTCCTGACTCGGGTGCGAAACTAAATCAGAAAGGGACCCACGAAATCATTCCAGAGGCACCCTTCTCTCACTACTGGTTGAATATTCATTAGCCTGGGTGAACGCAGCTCACTGTATGTACAATTACATGTCATTGATGTGAGTGAAATGAATTGTTTTTGCTTCAACAAAAGCGAATGTTCTAAATCAGTCCAGCTTTACGTGTAAGAGTAAATTTTGATTCGGAATATAAAGGCTTAGAAATATATATCCATATGTAGATATATAGATAGAGAACATTACTCAGTTGATGTCAGGAAATAGCAGGAGTCAGAAGGGTTTTTGGTAAACAGGTAATAAGTCAATTTTAGAAATTTAATATCTATTTACTGGAAAATAACCTGTAAATCCCAATGCAGCATTCTAAAAGAAATCGTTACATGGCATTCTTTCTGACAATACATAATGGGAAAAGCACCTGACTGGGAGTCAGAAACCGGTGAGCTGGATCAAATTCCATGCCAAGGAGCTGTGCCACCTTAAGCAGATCATTTAACCTCTCTGGCCTGCCCAGTTTTATGTGTAGTATGTGAGGGATGGATGAGCTGTAATAGTCCATGAAGTTCATTTTCTATCCACCCTCTCTTGGAGTTATTTCTTGCACTCTGCAATACAAGCAATCCCTTTAGTCTACTGTTAAGAACAGAAGGGAAGAGTACTTATGGGGAGGTCAAACCACCTTGCCTCTGACTTCTTGCCCTATTCTAAAGGAAATATCATTTGTAGATGTTATTTCTGTGAAGTTTTGTGTCAAGTATTATAGAAGATAGGGCAGGACCAGAATCACCTAAGGCTGTTTGCCAAGACCTCCGTCTGCCAGAGAGAAACAGACAGATAGGTGCATAACTCGCCAGTCCTTGTCTAAGATTGCTTTTCAGTTCACTAATAGATTCAACTGCATCCTATCCATGGCCAATGCAAATGCACTGTGTGCTACACAAGTACAGGGAGCACCCTATACAAATGGGTACTCTGGAGTTGTGCAACATAGCAGACCTGATCCTATTAGATCAAATCAGCAAGCATCACACTCAGCAAAGTTTTGAAAGAGGAAATAAGAGCTTCCTCATTATTCTCCAGGAATAAGCTCATGGAAAGTACATAAGCAAAAAAGAAATACTTATTTTATAAACAAAATGTTCCTAAGTTGTATTTATGAAATGCATGAAGTTTGTAGACCCTAAGTAAAAGGTTTCTGGGGAAAAAAATAAACTATAAAAGAAACAACTAAATGCAACAGAAAAAGCAATCACAAGCAATAGGTGATTATTATCAAGACTGTGTAATGATCTGAATTAAATGCAACTGTACATTTAAAGTGCTTAAATAGCAGACTTTTAATAAATGTTAGCTTTCTTTCCATCTGTTTTTGCAATATTTTGTGCAATGATAATTGCTAGAAGTGAGCTATTATTTTAGTTTGGAGTACTCTAGGAAGGTCTTATGGAATAAGCAGAGTGTGAACAGAATATTAAAGGGTGGGTGAAATTTGGATAAGCAAAATATTAGATCACAACTATAATTCAGATTCCCATCAAGTGTACTTAGAATAATGAGTCATCAACGTGAATTGTGCTGAGGACATTCAAAGCTATGGTCATTTCTCACCACATGACTCTAAAGGGTTCCAAACACCACCTGTGTCACCATGTCAGCAGCCTTCAGTAGCCTTTATTGGAACATCTCTTTACAAGTGCCTGTGTTGCCCCACTTTTTGATTTTTCTCTTCAGCCAATTCTGTAGGTCAACTATAGTCCTTCAAATAAGAATGGCTCTACCAAGCCAATCATTCATTCCCAAAGCCATCGACAAGCCTTTCTCAAGCCAGCCTGGCTGCAAGCCTGAGTTCTCATGAAGATGGTTTTCGAGTTGGCAACTAGAACATTCCACTTCTTACTGGGACCTCTGTCACCATGTTGACCATTTCCTGTCCAAGAATAATAAAAATTGAATCACCATACTGCAATTCAGTGGGCCGTGGAGCCATCCCAGTGTGAGGGCTGGAGAAGGGAACAATAAGGCTAATAATTATAACAGTAATACTATGTTCCAAGTGTTTTACATTTGAATAAATTATGAAAGTTTTAGAAAATCATTTCACCCTCACAATAACCCTTTGAAGTCATTATTACTTTTATCTCCATTTCACAGTTGGAGAAACTAAGGCGTGGAGCTTAATCTATCCAAGGTCATAGACCCAGTAAGTAGAGCCAGGATCCAAATTCAGGTAGTTTGACTCCAAAACCCAACACACACTTTGCTGCCTCTCACCCTTCATGATTAGGATCCCCTGTTCTAAATGATTAGATATTAAAATCTTCCTTTTGCCAACTTCAGCACGTTCACAATGAACTCACCACCTCCTCCACTCTTTCCCCCAACCCAACCCTTCTAACCTATTCCCCTTGTGAACTCCCAAGCTTAGTGAACCAAGTCAGAACCCAAGAATTTTTTCTTCCATTCATTTTCCAGACAGCCACCAGAATGAAAATTCAAATCTGGACATGCTACTGCCCTGTTGAAAATTCAATTCTCTCTCCTGTCTACAGGATTAAATATAACCTTGTTGCAAAGGGTCCGAGACTTTCTATGTTATGATCCCAGTTTTACTTTACATCAGATTCTGTGCTGTGGCCATAATGATTTTTGTGGCGTCCCCAGCTGGCCACCCTTGCTCTCGGCTCTGGCCTTTGGCTTCCTTAGCTAGTCTGCCATTCCTGCCTCCTACAAATGCCCTCTCATCCTTTCAGTCTCTGCTCACTATCAGCAGAAGTGTCACTATCTCCTGGAAGATCTCTTTCTGTGCACCAGTGTCCCTACTCTGACAGGCACACTAGCAGTCCTCCTGCCCCCGTACATGCCTAGTTATAGAAGCTACAGTATTATGTTGAAATTTATCTCTCTTCCTTAATACAGTATATACTATGTTTTCATCTCTGACATCTAAACCAGTCCCTTTTAAGCACTCCTATTTGGCACTCAAAAAGCATTTGCTGAATGAAGGAGTTGGAATTTCAAGAATTTTTAATGCTGATAAACTTTCTGAATGTATCTTAGGAATATAATAATATAGAAGACAGTAGTCTGTTAACTATGAATGTAACATAACAAAGTAAAATATTATTTCCGCATTCCTTCACTGATTATATTATAGCTTTTCTCGGAGGAGTGGAGAAAAGGCATGTGGTTCTGTTCCTAAACCCAGGATAGGTAATTCGAACCCAACAGAAAACCAGCCGCATGTAATTTTCTCCTACTCAAATCAAATTTTCTAGAGGAAAATTATATTTGGTATAGCTTCTAAAAATAGACACTATAATCTGAAATATTTTTCCTTTAAATAATTTGTGTTTTAACAAAATATTTCAACTTCTTAATTCCATAAATGTCCTCAATATCAACAATGATTTTTTTCATCATCTTGCAAAGCATCTTCATTAAGTGCTAAAATATGTGAATCATCTAAGGAGTAAAGTTGACTATGCTTCTTTGGAAAAAATTCTTTTAGCACAGAATCACCAAAATGAAAAAAAAATTGTCTTGTAACATACGTGCAATAATTTTAAAGTGTTACATTCTGATTTCATTCTCTGGTGTCAACAGCTGTGTCCTCTGTAATCTTGCAGAAGCAGGAGAAATCTATGATTGGGTATATATCTGTCATCTTTCTAGAGCTTTCTAGAACTTTGTCCTTTCCAAGGATATGTCTTGCTTGATCACAATGCTATTTTTCAAGCTCCAGTATCTATCATTTAAAATAGTTGAATGATTGCTGTCCTTAAATAATGTCACAGTAATAAAAGAATTAGCATCGACACTTGACACTGTTCATGCTAATATTTTACGCTCTGGATTTTTCCACAGTATGAAATCAAGTTGCACATCCTGAGAGAAATGCATAGCCATATTGCCATGCATGCACAGTAGATCAAACTAATGTAGTAAAAATCCTAAATGGAAACCTTCTAAGGAATTTTAAATATACAAACTACATCTGCAAGATATTTAACTATTGTGCTTTCACTAAAAATTAATGAGATTTAAATTTAGCTTGAAAGATAGAACAACCAAAGTTTAAAGCACATGTTAAATGTGTATCCTGGGTTGGTCCCTCAGGACTCCACACAGTCTACTTTTGGCTAAATATTTCAAGTTCAGAACAATGGTGGGTGGGGATAGAGACTCTAACGACAGTGTGCTATTTGTCCATGATCTCAGCACAATTCTATATGCCTTTTAATCAATGTATTAAATATCTTGGCTTATTTGTAAAGGCACACATAAAAGGGGAAATTAGAGAGCACAGCCACAGTATGCTGGTCTATTCTCACGTGGATGATTCACACATGGCATTTGTCAGATATGAGAAAGCGCTGGCAAGATAAATGTAATTGGCAAACCAGTGATTACTTCAATCTAACATATGAACATTTAGGTCAAGAAATTCTGCCCCTGTGGTTTTATTCCATATGGCCACCAAAAAAAACCCACTTTAATATGTACTCTCAGAATTGAAGAAAGTAAAAGAACAATTTGTAAATGTGCATACTAAATGATATTTGTATCTATTTATAGAAATGAGAGTCAAATGTTAATTATTCCCCTTGCTACACTGTATACTCTTTATTCTTGGAGGCAGCAACTCAAAACTGTGGTCATTCCTTTAGGAGAATCCCTATAATTGCAACCAAACACTAAAGAACACACAAGCTCACCAACAAAGCCAGAAAAATATTCAGCTGCACTATTATTTCTGTGGCAGCTTGTGTTTAATAATTTAATTCAATTCCAGTAGCACAGCACATAACAGCACCTTTTTTTTTTTTTTTTGAACCAGTAAACTGTGCGTCTGTGACATGGAAGTCATAATGGAGTATGAGTTTGCATGCTGAGGTGTCATTTTCATAAAACAGCATTTTCACTAGGGGCACATGATGAAAAATCAGAGTCTTCAGATCTAATATTGAACAGTCATCAGCTATTAATTCATTATAATGCTATTTTTCTATCTAGGCAATTTATGATTTGTCAGAAATGCAGGGAAGTGGCTTATATTTTCTTAAAGACTGTTAAACAGGAGTGCTAGAATTTAAAAGCTACTAAAATATCAAATAAATACCATTTGCAGGCAAAGTACCCTTTGAAATATCTACAGACGCAAGTCTTTTCAGTTATTGATGTTTTCAAGATAAGACAATGAAGTCACAGACAGTGAAAATGAAATGTTTTTTGAAGTTATGTTTCAGCATATTTCCATTCAGTGTGAAAATATTATGTATAAAATCAAAAATACCATTTTTGTTCACTCATTACTTTATAAAACCTGAATCTCACATATTACAGTAAATTTCTAGTAAACTATTCAATAGCTTACTAGAAAAATCTTTTTATATCTTCCCTTCATGTGACAAGCTAGGAAACACATTGAACCTTGATTTTTAAAACTATTTGTCATTCTAGCATTTGAATGACATTTCCACCTTACAGTGCCTTCAATTCTACAGTCAGAAAGACCTCTAACCTGCTCCCAGCCATATCTATCCTTGTGCCTGGCAGTTTCCACAGCCTTCACTCATTCTTTACCCATTGTCAATATTTCCAGGTAGTAGAAGATTATTGGTCTCCCTTGTTGCCCCCAACCCTCAACCTTGCCAAGCAGCAATAGCAAGTGCATTGGTGTGGGAGAAGCAGCTATGGAAACATGGTGGAAGGCAGGAGAAACAACGGTTGTTCCCCGAGATGATGCAGATGTATTCCACATCATTTGCTGCTCATGGCAATATATTTTAAAGCAATCAATGAACACTCATATTTTGCTTTGTTCTGTTTTGATGATTTTTATTTGCTTCGCCTCCAGATACACCACCTATGATTTGCTCCTATGCTATACCAAATTTCCAGGTCTTTAGAAATGTTAAGCCTGAATCTGGGAGAACTACCCATTTGTTGAGATGGTAATTGTTTTAACTTTGATGTCCCTCACTCTGCACATCTGTTTCAGCTCTTCTGCCAGACACACTCACAGATTTATCATCTCTGCATATGTTCCTAGGTTAGGACTGCCTTAGTGGCAGAGTACAGCAGTAAATTCCACTGCTGTATTAACTTTGTTAAACAGAAAAAATAACTGGCTTTGTGGCCAGAATTTGTTGTGACTCTCTCTCTCATTACTTGTTATAGAGGTCATCTGGTAATATACTCTTTGGTTCATCCATAAAGTACAATGTTTATTATCTGACCATTTCACATTTACAAAGTGATGAGGTTCTAATACAGCAATATTTGTTGTCTAATTTTGTAACCCACAACAGCCAAGGTGGTACTTCCTTAGTTATATAGTTTATTGTATTGTCATCAGGCAGACCCTTCACTAGGTTTTACCTAAAAACCATGGCCATTTCTGCTGTTCTCAAGGTGTCCTCAAAAACTTCATAGATAATATTTATTGGCAAAATACTAGGCATGGAATTCAAAAATTTTCACACCTGAATAAAGTTATCTTTTAATTGCACTTGTCCAAGGCCGGCGCCGCGGCTCACTAGGCTAATCCTCCGCCTAGCGGCGCTGGCACACCGGGTTCTAGTCCCGGTTGGGGCGCCGGATTCTGTCCCTGTTGCCCCTCTTCCAGGCCAGCTCTCTGCTGTGGCCAGGGAGTGCAGTGGAGGATGGCCCAGGTGCTTGGGCCCTGCACCCCATGAGAGACCAGGAAAAGCACCTGGCTCCTGGCTCCTGCCACCGGATCAGCGCAGTGCGCCGGCCGCAGCGCGCCGGCCGCGGCGGCCATTGGAGGGTGAACCAACGGCAAAGAAAGACCTTTCTCTCTGTCTCTCTCTCTCACTGTCCACTCTGCCTGTCAAAAAATAAAAAAAATAAAAATAAAAAAAAAATTGCACTTGTCCATGAACTTTCCCTTGTATTACTTCCCTGAAATACTAAGTTCAAATCACATTATTAATTACTACTTATGTAACCTTCAGGCAACATATAATTTTCTCATTTGGAAAATGAACACAAAACAATACTAATACTTAAATGCTGTGTTGAGAAACCAGGAAACACCTAGCACACAGTGTTTAGTGTATTTCATAAAACAGATCAGTGTCGGCATGCGTAACTGAGAGTTCAAATGGATTTTATTAATTGTACAATGTTAAGAGTGGTAATTTCATCTACAGAAGACATGAATACATGCAACAATGAATTACATTCTAAAACATTTCAGTGGTGCTTTAGAAACGAGGGCTCCTTTAACCATATCTTATATAATCAAACCAGCTCTTAAGTGTCAGACCAAACATTTCCCACATCCTGGGCCAGAGGTCTTTACCGAACATGTAGGGATGATGCTGGGACTAAGATAGTATAGTATTTTCGATATCAATTCCATTAAAGAAATTATTTCAGGTGAGGTATCTAGTAAATTATGTCCACATTGAGCTCTTACAATTTTGCATCTTTGAAATTTTTAATTAAAAAAACTGGGTGCCTGTGACATGAAAGTCATATGGAATATAAGTTTGCATGCTGAGGGTCAGTTTCATAAAGCACATTTTCACTAGAGGTACACAAAGAAGAAGCAGAGTCTTTGTTGTTTAAGATAATAAAAACTATAGAGGAGTCTAAGATAAAATGTTTCTCTTCTCCGAACCTATTATCCAGAGTTAACTGCTGTCATCATGGCTATCTTCCAGATGCTTCCTATATTCTAAGATTGTTCAAATAGAAATGTATCTAAAGACACATTTTATAATTTTATAAAAATTAGATAATATGCATTCATAACTTGCATGCTTCACTCACTATGTTGTAGATCTCCATGTTGGTACATGTAGAGAGCTGCATTACTTGTAAAATAGCTAAGTCACGGTGGACCCAAACAATCTGCAGCTGCTGACAGGCACGTCAGTTGCTAAAATGTTTTGCTGTGTTTGGACATCTCTTATTGTTTACAGGACATCATTCTGCATGACAAATTCCAAAAATTAGCATTAAAGACCAAAGCATAAATATATTTTTATTTCTGCAGATGCTATCAAATTGTAAGGGACAGGTATGTGGCAGAAAGTTAAGATGCTGCTTGGGACACCCACATCCCATGTCAGAGTGAGTGGATTGAGTCCCAGCTCTGCTCCTGATTCCAACTTCCTGATAATGTGCACTCTGAGAAGAAGCAGGTGATCCCACAGGTACTTGTGTCCCTCCCATACATGTGGGAGACCCAGATGTAGCTCAGGACTCCTGGTTTCAACCTGACCCAGACTCAGCTATTGGGGCATTTGGGGAGTGAACCAGCTGATGAGAGGTCTCTGGCTCTCTGGTTCTCTGTCTCTCTGTCTCTATGCCTTTGAAAATAAGTAAAATAAATGAATTTAAATTGTTTTTAAGATTTATTTTATTTGAGAGGTAGACACAGAGAGAGAGAGAGATATACAGGAAGAAAGATCTTCCATCCGCTGCTTCACGCCCTAAATGGCCGCAAAGGCAGCAGCTGTGTTGATCCAAAGCCAGGAGTCAGGAACTTCTTCCAGGTCTTCCATGTAGGTGAAGGGCCCCAAGGATTTGGACTTTTTTTTTTTTTTTTAATTTTTTGACAGGCAGAGTGGACAGTGAGAGAGAGAGAGACAGAGAGAAAGGTCTTCCTTTGCCGTTGGTTCACCCTCCAATGGCCACCACGGCCGGTGCGCTGATCCGATGGCAGGAGCCAGGTACTTCTCCTGGTCTCCCCTGGGGTGCAGGGCCCAAGCACTTGGGCCATCCTCCACTGCACTCCCTGGCCATAGCAGAGAGCTGGCCTGGAAGAGGGGCAACCGGGACAGAATCCGGCGCCCCGACCGGGACTAGAACCCCGTGTGCCGGCGCTGCAAGGCGAAGGATTAGCCTAGTGAGCCGCGGCACCAGCCTGGACTATCTTCCATCGCTTTCCCAGACATATCAGCAGGGAGCTGAAGTGGAGCAGCAGGGACGCGAACTGGCACCCATATGAGATGCCAGCACGGCAGGCTACAGAGTAATCCACTATTCCACAACGTGGCCTTAAATAAAAAATTTTTAATTGCTATGTAAAATGTTTGAACCTATTTATAATCCTTGAAACAATGTACCTGTTTGCCCAATACTACTAGCCAGTGATCAATATCCTCACACTTTTAAAATTCTTATTTAATAAATAAAACAAAAATTGTATTATTTTAATTTGAATGATTATTGAGATTAATCATCTTTTCAAATTTTTCAGCCTATTTATTCTTATTCATTGAATCATTGATCTACTTGACAATTATCTAAGTGTCTTAATTTTTTTTTTACTGGTTTCCAGTAGTTTTTAGTTTATTATTTTCTATTAACACTTTGGGATATAAATTAGATATAGATGAGAGATGCATATATAGCTAGATATCAGCATAAATAGAAACCTGGATAGATGGATAACATTTTCTTATGTTTGTTTTTCCAAAGTGTCTTTCTTGATCACTCTCATGACAAGGTTCTGATTTTTAAGTGATTGAAACTGTCAATCTATTTTAATTTCTAGGTCTCATTTCTTGCTGAGAAAAATCCTCCCCAACATGAGATTATAAAAATACTCTCCTCTGCTTTTTCTAACAACACAGAACATTTTTTTAACCTCTTGATCTTTAATTGATTTGCTAGGAATTTTGTTTTATTCAGAGGCCGAATACAAAATCTTGTCAATTAGGCACAACACAAAGTTTAATTTTTTAACAAAACATTATTTTTGCAAATTATCTCCCTAGCTCCATATCATATGGTAGCTGTATTAAGTGAGATAATGTAGATGAAAGTGCTTTCTGGATGGCAAACACAAAGGCTCTTTGTGCTATTAATAATACCAATAAAATGGAGGTTCAGTTGTTAAGAGAGATTTCAAGAGGGATGTGGGGTAATTTTATAATGTAAGCCACGCTGCTACCACAGAGGGCTACTTTCAGTGCATCAACATCACTTAATCCTATTTTAAGTAAATATGACCTTAATCTTGAATGGTCTTGTAATTATACCTCAGTACACACCACATGGAAACTTATTCTTTAGCAATTTATATTGCCAGGATGTGACTATGCTTTAGATAACTTCAGTAGAAAACTAGTTTTGATTTATTGATTTAAACCAAAGTCAGAAATTTTTATTAAAAATGTCTTGGATTCCAACTTCATGGAAAACTCCCACTAACACCAATTATTACAATGTTTACTTTTGCTTTGCCATAATATTGTAATAAATGAAATGTTTTAAATGGGACCAGAGGATGAAAATCTGTGATATTCATCTTTCTTTTTATGGAACAAATAGGAATGAGGATGTGGCTCCCCTGTATGTAAGCTTTTGTGACAGGTTGACATTCAACATAACTCTTCTCGTCAAAGGCACTTGCTCTCCAGTGGGGCAAGCATACTTGCACAAATTCTTCAAGGAAGAATATGCACAGTGTTATATGAAAAATATCCAGCTTGAGGTCCAAATTAGAATTCTGTGAAGATCTTTAAATCTTCTTTCCCAACAGATTAGGAACTACAGCTGTGGTTTTCAGAAATGCAGAGTGTCTCCTAAAAATTTGATTTGGTTGCTAACATTCTAAAATTCACAGATTTTATACTAAAATAAATTCAAATTTCAGTCTTATCTAGATAAAAATGAAATGATTTGTCTGGCAACATCTTGTTCCCATTACTGCTTGGTAACAAAACAGCTGGTGCTTAGCATTGGTTTTCCCTTTTAAACTGGGCAGGTACTCTCCAGGGTACCACATACTGCATCACTCCCTATCAGATCATCTGCTCCTCACATTTCTGTTACTTGCTAGCTGCCTATAGTCTGTGTGTGTAACCCTTGAAGGACAGGGCCAGGGTATATTCTAGAAGGTATAAATGAGGACCAATGCTGTAGTATAGACTCAAATGTACCAATTAAATCAATTTAGAACATTACAGTGAATTTATAGTCTATTATTGCTTAGCAGAACTGGAAATATAATTTTCCAGACCAAAAAAAAAAAAAAAACACTCAAAGAGGCATACGAAATAGCACATCCTGAGTGTTTCCCCCTGGCAAGATGCATCCTTGCCAATCAAAACATTTTATGGGAATAGGAAACTAGAAGGGATCTGGGGCCAGCGCTGTGGCACAGCAGGTTAATGCCCTGGGCTGCAGCGCCAGCATCCCATATGGGTGCCGGTTCGACACCCGGCTACTCCACTTCCAATCCAGCTCTCTGCTATGGCCTGGGAAAACAGTAGTAGATGGCCCAAGTGCTTGGGCCCCTGCACCCGTGTGGGAGAACCAGAAGAAGCTTCTGGCTCCTGGCTTCAGATCAGCACAGTTCCAGCCATTGTGGCCAATTGGGGAGTGAACCTCTCCTCTCTCTCTGTAACTCTTTCAAATAAATAAATAAATCTTTTTTTAAAAAAAAAAAGAAACTCGACGGGATTTTGCTTGGAATTCTTATACAATAAACTGTTATCCCAGTTCTTATGCAGAGGAAAGCACTGAACGGTGATACAGTCACACCAAGGCCTCAGTGTGTGTCACAGAGACTCTGACACTGGATGGCCTTTCCTCAAAATATCCTTATTAATATAAAGAGAACAGATTTCATGTATTCCATAGGTACAGCTCTAAGAAGAAAACCATACTTCCCTCC
This sequence comes from Oryctolagus cuniculus, assembly GCF_051225735.1. Taxonomy (NCBI): domain Eukaryota; kingdom Metazoa; phylum Chordata; class Mammalia; order Lagomorpha; family Leporidae; genus Oryctolagus; species Oryctolagus cuniculus. The sequence continues at coordinate 71,130,274 of NC_142871.1, read as the reverse complement.
CTTCTCCTCTCCTTCCCTCAGTCCCCCTCTGTCCATTCTTTCATTTTTTCTTTCATTTTTGCAAAGACAAGCTTTCAGTCCACTCTACAATCACAGACTTAATTCACCACTAACATTCAACAAGCAAAAAGTAGAAAGACCACAGTTCTGCAGGATTATAAACAAGGCCTGAAAACAACAATCATATCACAAGATGGCCTTTTAGCTTGTTCCTGCCCTGAGACAAGCCCTGCATCCATCAGTCACAGAATGTAGGATACCTCGGCTGTGCTCTCGGTCAGTGGACTGTCTTTCTGAAGGTTATTCCATTAGAGCAACTCAGCTGAGCCCTATCAGCTTCCAGCACCACTCCCAGCTTGAGAACTCATGATTCAGGCTTGATTTGGAAATCTGTGGAACACACTATAACAGCCACTCGAGTTATCTTATGGGGGCCTCCCTTCAACACTTGAACTAAATTTGAATGATCTCCCCTCCCTGCTATCTTATATTTCTCCAGTCTTCCATTTTTTTTCCTCCTTAACTCTTATTACAATCTAATATGCTTTACACTTTTATTTATCATATTTATAACACATCCTGTACTAGGGCATCAGCTCCATTAGGGGAAGTATTGCTGCCTATTTTATTCTCTGACATATAACCACTGACTTCAACATGGACTGCTTTGCACAGAGCAAATGGAATGAACAATGACCTGGCAATAGAGACGGCAGAGCTTTGGTTTGGATTGCTTCTGTCCTCAGGGAGGTTTTGCTTGTTTGTTTTGAGGTACTCTTAAGATTGATTTTATTTATTTGAAAGGCAGTTACGGGGTGGGGGGACGGGAGAGAGAGAGAGGGAGAGAAGTCTTCCGTCCACTGGTTCACTCCCCAAATGGCCGCAAGGACCAGCGGGGTGGCCAGGCCAAAGCCAGGAGCCAGGAGTTTTTTCCTGATCTCTCACATGGGTGCAGAAGCTCAAGCACTTGGACCACCTTCCACTGCTTTTCCCAGGCTGTTAGCAGGCAGCTGTTTCAGAAGTGGAACAGCCGTGATAGGAACTGACACCCATCTAGGATGCCAAAATTGCAGGGAGTGGCTGAACCCACTATGCCACAATGCCACGCCTCCTCAGGGAGTTTTTAAAGAATTGAGTGTGATGCTTGTCTAAGAAAGGACTTACAGTTGAACTAGTCCTGAGAGCTTCTAGCTTTCAGACCTCTTCCTTAATGGTAAAGCCAAGGACTTGAGAGAATTCTCTTGCCCTGAAGCAAGGTTACAGCCATGAAGGATATATTACCAGAGCCTCTCAACTTAAAGGCAAATTTTATTTGACTACCTAATAATCAGATGAACATAGACAATTAGGCTTGATTGTAAAGGAGTTTCATGCTTTCAACTTGCTGAATGAGTCCTTAGTAATTTATGCCCTTAATAAAAGAAAGAACATTACAAATGAAGGCCCATGAGACCCGAATAATACATTTGCAGTCACCAAATCCTAAATCTACAGGGAGAAATATCTTCGTGGAAATCAGATCAGACCATTCAATAATGCAGAGGCAAGAAATCTGAGGAGTGAGAGGGTGCTGGCAGGTGTCTTCACAGCTGTACAGCTAAAATCTGTAAGCTACATGTCATCTGCAAGTGTTAGATAACATTACATCTTGGGCCAATTCTTATGGGGCCTCAACTTTACTTTCCATATTTGTGACCGTCTTGGTGGAACAGCACATATTCTTAGGTTTTAGTCATTGGTGTACTACCAAAGTTTTTAATATTTTCTATTTTTTCTTGTTCATTCTTCTTCTCCCCTCTCAAGACTTACACTATCCACATGTGAACACAAGATTGGCATGAGAGAATGGAAACCACTTGAGGAATTTTCTTTCTCCTATCTCAGATAAATAAACAATTTCCTCAGTTGCTACACATCATAATTCTTTTAAATTGTCAAAACATCTTAGGATTCACATCTGTATCCAAAGCTAACAGCTACCAACATTCATAATAAAACCTTCTCTTTAATTGAAATATTATTTTCATCAAACAATCTTGATTTATTTTATATTACAAATTCCAGTAGATGTAGGACACACTTTATCACTCCTAGCATTCTTAGTCATTTCAAATTTTAAATTATATTTGGGAATATAATGAATGGAAAATAACTTTCAATATCTCTTATCCACTTAATAAATGTAAGAAAATAAGAAAGTATTGACTTTGATGTTTTATCATATTCTAATAGCACTATTGTTGTTAAATTTTGAGACCATAGCCAAATAAATTATTTGGTTTAATTTGGTGGATGCCCTTTCTCCTTCCTCTTGTGCTGTCTCGCTTTCTCTCCCTCTCTCCTTCTCTCTCTCTCTCCTTCTCTCCCTCTCTCCTTCTCTCCCTCTCTCCTTCTCTCCCTCTCTCCTTCTCTCCCTCTCTCCTTCTCTCCCTCTCTCCTTCTCTCCCTCTCTCCTTCTCTCCCTCTCTCTCTCATCATAAAATGTAGTTTGAATTTTTTGAAATCTAAGAAGCAATGAAGAGATTAAGGAGGTCAACTTCTAATTTAATGCATGAGCAACCATTCTTAGCTGAATGGAAAACTTGAATCTTTCAAAAGAATAGTTAGAATGAAAGAAGATTAGGCAATGTACCTGCAAAAGTTGAGGTGAAAGCAAGCATTTTATAAATGATGAAGCAGACTAAACAGAACCAGGCAAACAAGTAGTCACTGAGGTAATTACTAAGTGAATACTTTACTTAAATACATCTTTAGCACATAACTCTGATGATTTTCCATATTGTCTACTATTAATTCTGCATCCAATTAATATAACTCCTTAAAGAATTACTATTTGATAGGTCTAGTGATCAATGGGTTCTAGTCATTGATTAGTTTCCACAATGTCTAGATATGAAAGAGGAAACAACAAAAAATTATTTCCATGGTCAAGAAGTTTTGAAAAATGCTTCATACTGAACTGTGTCCTCCAGCTACTCTCCATCCAATGCCACCGTGGTGACTCACTTTTCACTACGGCTCTTTTTAGGGAAGGCAAGTCCTTGTTTGGTTTCAAAACTATTGAAAAAAACACAAGGACGTTATGGGGGGGAAGCCACTGTAATCAATATTCTGTACTTTGGAAATTTATATTCATTAAATAAAAGTTTAAAAAAATGGAACAAAAAAAAAAGAAAAACACAAGGAAATAAATATATAATCTTGTTCTTTTAACTATATGACATAAAAACTGGAAACTGTCTTCTCTTACATGATATCACTCACACACACACACACACACACACACACACCAGATGTGTACCCCATGCTGGCTTTGTAGTAGTCTACTGGTATTTTAATTTTAATTCTCTGTAATCTTGTGCAAACTTTTGAATCTTTAAAATGTATCCTCAGTGGGTAGTTTCCCTTTTCTTCCAAGCCGCTCTTTCCTTGGAACTCCATAACCAAACAATACAATCCAGGATATACACTTCTGGTGAGATCATTAGAATGCTTTCTATTTCCAGACTGTGAGAATCAGCTGTATGTTAATAATGGTCATCAAAAACAACAGTTGTCTTTGCTGGTGAGGTGTTTGGTGTTCCATCCATCACGCAGGGCACGTTGATAGTGTTTGGAGGCATAGGAGTAGCAGCTCTCTTTCATTTAGGTGCTTCCTGGGTCATTCCCATCTACACATCTCAGGTATTCAGACCAAGAAAGATCATAAGAGGTGGGACGGTAGATGGAGGGGAGTTTAATTTCTAGATTACTTTCAATGCCCAACAAGTGCTTTTCCTTCTGTGGAAACAATTCTCTCTCAATCAAGCTCCAGACTTTTAAATGTTCAAAAGTCTTTGAATCGTTAGAACAGGAATAGGAGCAGGGAAGATTTTTCCCAACATTTTCAGGGTCACTGACCTGCAAATATAATAATAATGAAATAGTGTATGTACCTTAGAAAAATATGAATCTTTCTGCTCACCTGCTTTTTAAATTTAAGAACAGGGAAAGTAAAGATCAATTCCATAAGTAAAATAAGTATTTTTGAAAGAGTTCTCATGCCCATCTTACATCTAGTTTTCTAGTTTGAGAAAGCGTGTTGGGAGTGACACTGAAAGAAGGGGTTAAAGGAAGGAAGAAACTGCATGAAGAAAAAGGTAAAATGCCAACAGAGGTAGACAAATGGAGAGAGAGGAGACAGAAAACAGGGGGGAGAGAAGGCAGAGGCTTGAATAGGTGTCCAAGTATAAATTATAAACTGAGGTTCACAAGGACCACTGACTCCAGAATGTTGTTGTTCCCCACAAAATAACTCATTCACTGAGCACCTACTAAGATCCAGGCTCTCTTCTGCCATGGGGAATGTGGTATTGAACAAAATAAAGCATCTGTCTTTTGAAACTTCCCTATAATAAATAAGAAAATATCTGCTACACATTCTATTTGGGATTTAAAAAAGGAAGAGTATTTAGTGACTTAAAGCACAGTTTTGATTGCGTGCAAGTCTCTGAGAAGGTGAAATTTAATCAGATCTGTGTCAGGAAGGAATGAACTGCATGACAAAGTGACAATCATCACAAGCCAAACAGTGGTACACAATCCTGAAGGCAATAAGAGGCTTGTTAAATTCCAGAAAAAGGCCAAAGGAGTGTGCTCCATTGCCTGGAGTAAAAGGAACAAAGAAGCATGTTCCAGTACAATGTCAGAGTGATGTTTAGGACAGCAAAAGTACACTAATACTATAAAGTTTGATCCACACCATCACAAATTTGTCAAAACCTACAGAATATACAATACCAGGAATGAACCCTTTTGTAAATGATGACCCTTGGCTAATAATGATGTGTCAAAGGGAGTTCACCAACTGTAACAAAGCTGTGGAGCCGGTGGGGGACGCTGATAATGGAGAGGCTGGGCATGCATGGGGGGCAGAGAGTACATGAGAAATCTCTGTGCCTTCCTCTTAATTTTTCTGTGAACCTCTAATTGCCTTCAAATGTTAATTTATTAGTAATAAACAAAGTCAGCATGGTAACAGATGGTAGATCACAAAATAGTACAAGAGTTGGGGCAAGGAGATTGTTAGGTGGCTATTGTAGTAATCCAGACTGGAGATGATAGTGTCTTGGACTAGTATAGTGGCAATCTAGATGATGTGCTTTGGAAAAGAGTCAACTACCTCTCTAGAATAAAAATACAGTGATCAAAGATATTTACTGGAAATAGATTTAGTTTTAAAATGAACCAGTCCTATTGAGACTGATAATTGGAGTTGCAGTTTAGGTTAAAAGAACATGCCTCTTGAGGCCAGCATTATGCTACAGCAAGGTAAGCCACTGCTTAAACGCAGGCATTCTGTACTGGAGTGCCAGTTTGAGTCCCAGCTGCTCTGCTTCTGATGCAGCTCCCTGCTAACATACCTGGAAAAGCAACAAATGATGGCCCAAGTCAATCGAATGAAGTTCCAGCCCTACCTGTTGGGACCATTTAGGGAATGAACTAGTACGTGGAAGATCTTTTTTTCTCCTATGTCACCCTGCCTTTCAAATAAATAAAATAAATCTTTTTTTTTTTAAAAAAAAAGGGAACATGTTCCTTAACTGATGATATAAATGATATACCCTGTCCTTAAACCCAACTGGCATGTATTAAGAAGGTTAAAATGCTAAGATCTTTTGGCCTGAGAGTTTTTTCTGATCATCAATTCCAAGGAGATAATCCAAAATACATATAAACATTTGACCATAAAAATTTTTCATAGTATTATTAAAAAAAAATCAGAAAAATAACCTGATGATTTGACATAAATTCATCCAATAAGTATTATTGACCACCTACAACATGCCAGACCTATTAAAGCACTGAAAATGTCATGCTGAGCAGCACAGAAAAGGAGCTCACATACAGTAAGGCCCAACTAAGCAGCACAGGAATGACTCCATGAGTCACTCGCCCAGACTTTCCCCTGTCCCTGCCCCTGCAGATCCTGGGGCAAGTTCTGTAGGCAGAGGAGATGGCAGTGCAATGGTTCTAAGCTCCAGGAAGGAAACTGAAAAACAAAGAGGAAGAAAAGAAAAGGGGGCGGGGGAAGGAGGGAGCCCATGTTGCAGAGGATAGTATTAAAACAATTCCAGGGTAAGACAATAATTGAGCACATATATACACACATGTTGTAAAATACAAGAGTACATCAAACTTTGCAGATAAATGGAACAAAAGGTAATATGCATTTTCTACAAAATCCTTGAAGGCTTCTCATACTGGTTAGCATTAGAAATGATATATGTTCACAAACAGCTTTTGGTAATATGAAAAATGCTTATGATACTATGTTAGGCAAGAAAGCAGGCACCAAATTTTATATATTATTCTGTCACAACTGTGGAAAAATTCATGAAAGACTCACTGGAAAGAAAATTACAGTGTTAAGAATAATTGCCCCTGAGAGAGCACAGTAGGATTTTTTTTCTGTTTTTTGACAGTTCTCTTTTCCAATTCTTTTTTTAAAGAGAACATATTAATTTAATAAACCAGGAATGTTTCAAACTGGAGAAAAAATAAAATCCAGTGAATATTTTACTCAACTCACACAAAATAAAAATCAACTTAAGGCTATGCATCTTAGCATTCCTTCACATAGACTCCAGAGATTCTCATTACTTGGTGCTTAGTGGAGCACAGTTGTAAAGTTTCTAGTGCATGCCTTTTTATGTTGCTGTCCTGTTGATACATTTTACTGAAGTCACATTTACAGAGGCCCCTGAACAAGATATTTAAGCAGACTTCACACCACTGTCTTCTCTCCCACTCTCATCCATCCCAGTTCCACCCCCACTAAATTTAATGCGATGAAATATGAGAGAATTTGAGTGCCAGCTTTGCTCAGATGATGGAAGATCTTGACAGCAACTCCATCCCCTTGTAAAAACCCTCAGTCAGCATGAGACCTACTTAGTATAATAAACACCCCAGCATGAACTATTTTTGCAGGTGAGTTGTCCTGTGGGCAGCCCACCCATAAATTAAGAGGACAGGCTAGAACAAGAAGAGTGACTCCAGCAAGAAGAGGGGGAAATGGAGTTTAGCCTCGAACCCCCCACCGATTGAGGGTCACAGGCCTGTTGAGACTGCCAATTCATTATAATTTATTAGTGAGAGCATTTTTCCTTAGAGCAGCAGGAGCATTAGAACCTGACACATTACTTTTAAAAACTCAATAGAAACTGAAAGTTTTCAGAAGACATGAAATATATGAAAGACCAGAAAGGAAGGCAAGGTTTATAGCCTGCCAACCAAACTTAGATTTTCTTGTAAGCAAAAGCACTTTCCAAATATTATTGGAATCTTAGAGAATGAATAGTGAAATTATAAACTACCAGCAATCCCTCTCTATTTTATGACTGGTATGCAGAGTTTCTAGTGTGATTTATAAAATATTTAGCAAACATTAATAGTTCACACTATTATTTGTATGAGTGGGACCTAATCCTATTTCACCTTCAAATTGGAACTAATTCACTACATGTGATTTTAATATTGCAACTATCCAACAAAGACGCCATAAACACGAGTGTCAAATTGTTAAGTCAACAACAGGAGTCACTGTGTACTTACTCCTCACGTGGGATCTGTCCTTAATGTGTTGTACAATGTGAATTAATGCTATAACTAGTACTGAAACAGTATTTTATACTTTGTGTTTCTGTGTAAGTGCAAACTGATGAAATCTTTACTTAATATATACTAAATTGATGTTCTGTATATAAAGAAAAAAAACAGTATTTTACACTTTGTGTTTCTGTGTGGGTGCAAACTGATGAAATCTTTACTTAATATATACTGAATCGATCTTCTATATATAAAGATAATTGAAAATGAATCTTGATGTGAATGGAATGGGAGAGGGAGCGGGAGATGGGAGGGGTGCAAGTGGGAGGGAAATAATGGGGGAGGGGAAGCCAATGTAATCCATAAACTGTACTTTGGAAATTTATGTTTACTAAATAAAATAAATAAATAAAAAATAAAAGTATATCCCATGTAACACTGACATCAGAATAGCCTTCTATGGGAAAAAGCAAAACTGAAGAGCCTAGATTCTCAATGCACTGTCATAGTAATGATTTTGAGGAATCTGGAAGTAAAGAAAACAATAAAAACTTTGTTTAAACAAGGAATAATTTTTGAATATTTTTCTACAAGGTATCTTTTAACACTAAAGCCCCAGAGATATTCAAAACAAGCTGCCTTAGAATAATTTTGCCTGCATATCAGAATTAAGTGAAGAAAGAAAAAAATTCTAAACCACGAAAGACGATGTTGATAAGAAACTGGCGCACCATTATTTGGTGGCATTTGTTTCTTTTCAGAGACTGTGTAGCCTTATTGGTTTTAAAACTTATTTTCTAGAAGCTCAATGAAAGCTGGAGGAGTGGCTCACCCAACAGCCCTCCCTTCTCAATCTCTCTCTCTCCTTCCCTTCTTTAATATCAGAATTACAAAAGGGTATTCTGACCTAGTATCATAGATGCCATGACTTTGAACGTGTGTTTCCTTGATTAGGCTACACTTGACATCTAATCACTGAGATCAAGAACAAAATTAACCCCTGAATTCTATAGTTCCTACAAAATTCACACTCCAATGAGAACACAGTAAAATATTTACTCCCAAGAAAGACAATGTCTAATATGCATTTAGTTCCACTGACAAATTTCAACCTGATTCTCCTCACACCACACTTAAACACTCACTAGGGTGAACCTGGACTTCCTCCATCTTTCTGAATTGAAATGGAGATATCCTTAATGTGATACAGAGAAGAAGCAGAATATTTAACATAAGAAGGAGCATTATCCTTCACGTATGAAAAGTCACTTTGTGAGCCAAGTCCACCTTCAAAGTATTTTGATGAAATGTTTTTATCATGTGGCTAGAATACATGGTCTAAAATTTTATATTAAGAATTATAAACCTGTGTAAATGGATTAGAGGGAAACAAATGAAAGCATGCAAATGTGCCATTATCATTCTAATTACTAAAACTGCTTTGAATAGTTAAGTACTTTTCTACAGTGTGCTGCTCCTTGACCTTTCTAAGTTTAGCATGTCATTACAATTCCTAAGATATTTACCTCCTCGAAGTCATTAATAGACCCCAAGACATCCTCTCAGTTAAAGTATATACGCTAAACCATGTGTAATAAATTAAGCCATGTGTGATAAATTAAAGGAAAATAATATCAGAACTTGTTCTAGAATGTAATACATTTTCTCTGATAAGAAAAGAAGAAAACTACACTTCTTAATTAGAAAACTGTTTGACAAAGGCTCACTCAATGAGAGAAATGGAGTATCAAGGGCCTAATGACTCAACTTGGTGCAAAGCAGGAATACGATGCTTGGTCACTGCTGCTCAATACTGTGCAAACAAAACTTCACTGAGTGGTCACCAATTCAACCAACCTGGAATTGGAAGACCTCAAGTCAGGTGATAATAATGACCATGAGTGAACAAAAAAATTGATGAGGACTCTATTGAAGGAGTAATTAATGACCAGAGAGAATAGGTATGACAGGGAAAGAAAGAAAAAGAAGAAGCAAGGTAAGATAAATGAGTCTGATCTTTGGCATGGAACTGCCTGGGTTCAAACCCTGACTGAGCCTCTTACCAGTTGTGTGGCCATGAGTAAGTTGTGTAACAGTCAGTTATCTAATAAGAATCGAATGATTTGATCAAGATGTGCATGTAAGTAGAAAACAGAGACTGGCACACAGTAACTAGTCAGTAAATGTTCCTTTTTATTAAAATAACATACTTTTCCTTTTCTTTTTTTTTAAAGATGTGTTTATTTATTTGAAAGGCAGAGGGAGAGGGAGAGAGAGGAAAGAGATCTTCCGTCTGCTGGTTCATTCCCCTAATGGCCACAACAGCAGGGGATGCATCAGGCCAAAGCCAAGAAGTAGAAACTCCTTTGTGGTTTCCCACATGGATGGCAGGGACTCAAGTACTTAGGACATCATCAGCTGCTTCCCAGTCACAGGAGCAGAGAGCTGGGTCAGAAGTGGAGGAGCCAGTAACAAACATTCTTATTTGGTGGGCGTTCTAAGCAGAGGCTTAATCAGTGGACTGCCCCACAATGCCAGCCCCACGTTCTTTGTTTATAGAGCCTAATGGGAGAGGATATGGGCTCTTTTTATTGCTACAAGAATGAAACTAGCACTGATAAAGGAGGTTATAAGGAAACAGAGTCAATCTCAAGGAAGGAGGAAATCAAAATTTGAAAGTAAATTTGTGAATTATGAGTAGGATGTGACTAACCAACCAATTTTTATGACTAACCAACATCTCTGCATATCTCTACCATGAAACATTGTTAATAGACATAGATTCCTCAGAGTATGTAGAAAGCCCAAAAGAGGTTTTGTTGGTGTATAGGCTTGGTCTCACTGCTCTAATAAATGCAACACACACATACATACACACATCCACAAACACACACACACACACCCCAAGACTCAAAATGAGATAGCAACTTCTTTCTTTTTCAAAAATCAGCCCAAGTATATGCATTCAGTGCCAATTTGCTTACTCCTTATCACCCATTTCTGTGTTATTCACAAAAAATCTTCCATCCCATGTTCCAGTATTGTCACTAAAGCTTCTGTACAATTTAGAAGTAAGAGGTATAATAAGACTTTTCAAGAGTGCAAACTCTTGTAATCATGCCAAAATACTAATCATTCTGCAAAGACATTACTCTAAAAGGCTGTAATCATATGCCTCCTCCTGCATCCACATTTCTATCCATTTTTGAGGATTCAGAGGTAGAGGCAGATGACCAAGATTATGTGAAAAGGAAAAATAAAGCAGAAGAGTATCCCAAATACAGCATTTGAGTCGGGGTTGGAACCTGAGGCTGCAGAATCCCTCTGCAGTCAGAGGAGTCCTCTCAAAGCCCCAAAGCTGCTTGGACTCTCTCATCAGCATCATTGTGGGGACACCCACCATCCATGATCTGAGTTTCAAGAAGCACCGGCCTTCACCAAAAGGATAAAACTGTCTCCAGGCAGCTGTAACCAGCTGCACACTAGACATAAAATAAGACATGTGGCAGCTGGGAAGACTGAGTAGCCAAAATAATGCATTTGACTTTCATTGCAAGAGGTACCTCTCCATCAAGAGGGATTATGCAATAGGGGCCCATATCATGCCCAGAGCCAAGGCAAAGCCTAATATGGAAGTCCTAGTGGTCTATAAACTATTGCATAGGTTTCCCAGGTTCTTCTCAGAACACCCAGGGTGTCATAGAAATGAGATTCTGCAGTAATCTGTATTGACTGTCCTTGAAATCCCAGCTCGAAGTGTTACACACATTCTGGCAAAGGATGCAAAGGGAAGCAGGTGTGTTCTCAGTTCAAAAGCAGGCCAGTGGTCTGGATGGTTATTACCCAGGATTAAGCTTAACTGCACTACCTCTTTTTATTCTGACACACTTGAATATTTACTATCCTGGAGTGTTTCAATGGCATTGCTATCTCCAGCCCATATTTTTTAATGCCCAAGAAAATAACAGAGACACTTTCTTAAATTGTTTTAACATCTAGTATAGCTTAAATCTATTTCTGGAAACTAAATAATTAATTCCACATGACACAATCCCACCTCTTCATAGGCACATATTTGTGATATACTGCAAGTTTATTAATTAATTTTATACAGATATGAAATAGGAGACTAATACAAGCATAGAATAATTCCCCTTCAATTTAATCCAAGTTTTGCCAGTTTAGTCAGTAGGTTTGGATCCCTTTATTCCCTAAAGAAATAATAGAAAAACAATCAGATATTTAACTTTCTCACAGAAAAAACACTTACAGTCATTTTCCACAGCTTTCCAATGAGACTAGACAACCTTAAAATTTTGTCCTAATACCTTTTAGAAGAGGATTGAGAATTTCTCAATAATTAGATATTTTAGGAAGAAGAACCACATACAATTTCAGATAATTTTAAAGCATATTTATTCTTAATTAATGTAAGAAGGGGCTTTTAATATTTAAAATGAGATCTCCAGATATTGTTTGCTGAATTTTACATCACTAAAAATAACCTAAAAGTAAGATATTTTACAACAACTGAAACAGAAGCTGCTACCCACCTCTCGGCAACACCAGCTACTTTTCCTGGAGTCTAACATTTCCCAGTGATGTCTCTCAGAGTGTTGCCTCTGCCCAATCCCCTTATCAAATGCCACAAATAGGAACCATCCTTTTTAAATAACTGCCACATTTTCTTCTATATAAGAAATGAAGATCAAGTTAGCTACTTAGATAATGAAAATAATCAGAGTTGTGAGAATGTAGTTTGAAATCCAAAATTAGTAAGCAATTTTAGCAAGTATTTGAAATATTGAAGTAAATAATTTTAGTAAAAGTGCTTGAAATACTGAGTAATACTAAGAAGTCACACATTGCATTTTGGGACTAAGCCGGAAAGTCTATTCCAGGACAAAAAGTTGGTGGCTCTGATTTGTATGGTTGCCAAATTTGGGCAGAATTGCTGTAATGTAACCTAACTTACACATCGGTAGTTGGCAACCATAAGGCACCTGCTGTGTAAGCATGAAAATACAGTCTGACGGAGGTGAGCGTACACAGCCTATTCTCTAGGATCATTAAAAGTTAAATGTAGAAGACAAGTTTTTGAAACATTTATGGAGGGAAGAAAAAGGAGAATACATTTGAGACCTGGAGATAAAAGGATTTCTTAGGTCCCTAACAGTGCATCCATAAAGAAAAAGATTGATGAATTTAGCCAAATAAAAATTAACAACTTCTTTTCATCAAAAGAAACCACAGATCGAACTTTTTTTTAAATGCTACAAGCTAGGAAAAGGTTTTGGAACAAATACAAACAAGCAAAAAAGAGAAAGAGGCATCCCAAAAATATTTGTGACAAACTAACCCAAATCAGTAAGAAATAGCCCAATAGAAAATAAGGACACAAATCATGAACAGGCATTTCAAAGGTGAGAATATTTTTAAAGACCAATAAACACATAAAATATCTTAAAAGATATAGAACTTCATTAGTAATTAAAGTCACAATGAGATATCATTTTATTCCCACAAGTTCAACAAAACTTAAAAATAGTGAATACATATGGAGCAAGGTGACTGCTGATGGGACATAATCAGGTGCAACTACTTTGAAAAGGCTGCACTTTAATTGCCAAAGTCACATAGTCAAAATTCACTCTAAGCAGTATGACATACTGTGTCCTTTAAAATATCTCTCAACTGAGAAGATACTTGACATGTGTTTTAATTTATCAGCCATAACAATATCTGCTTATTTGACGTTTATCTCTACCTACACATAGTTATGAATGCAAGACAAGCAGTAATGACCCTGGGGAATGCATGGATTGTAGCCTCCTCAAATCTCTCAGCAGCACCTCAAGGTCTGCTGGCTACAGATTTGTGTTCTGTACTAACCTTACTGAGAGCTGATACTTAGCAGCAGAATTGTTTTCCTACTTTCTTTGAAAGGAAGAGGAGAAAAAAAACAGTGAGTGATCACTCAGTAAAGGAATTAAATTTGACCAAACAAACTAATATTCTAGGAGCAATTTGATAAGTAAGAGTGGATGTCAGAAAAACATACTTGTGTAAACAATACCACAGATAGGAAGTATTCTTTATACTGTCACCTCTCTGATTAATCTGTAAATATCCATGTGGTTTCCAATGTTACATTAAAGGTTCAATAAACTACATCTTCATCTGAACTACAAAAATGTCCTTGGTCACAACAACCACACCCATATAGTGTTCATTTATTCTATTGCATGCAAGCATATGTTATATTTTAAGCCTACATTGGTGACATTTTAGAATTTTCTGAAAATTAAAATTACAGTTCTTACCCATTGACTTTCAGTAGAAATTTAGATGGATATTAACAATACCATTATATATCTATCTCTAAATGAAGTGTGACAAGTGACATTGAAGCTACACCTCAAAAACAGCAAGGTCTGCTTCAGTGAGGTTGCCTTTGAGGATGAACCCTTCAAACTGAGATCTAGAGAGGAGCCAGCTGGTTCATTATTCAAGGAGGTTCCCAGAAAAATGGCCATTCTGCTCCACTTCTTGGCGTTTTTAATAAACATAGCATCATCCACAATGCTTTTTATACAATTCCAATTTGACACTTTTAACTGGAAGAAAAGTAATGTCACTCTCTCTGTTTTTAAATCATAACAAAATATAATATTTTGGTACAGAAAAAATAAAGACCAATTATTTTACTGACAAAAATTGAAATCATCTTTCCCATAGATGCACTTCTGCTGAGCTTTTGTCAAAACCCTTCCATCCTCAACTCCCTCAGTCTCTGCCTCAATCCCCTCAGATGCCAAGTCCTATGGATCTCCTACTCTGACCCTCTCCATCATAAATGACACCTCTCTCTCTCCCTGGCCCCGTCATTGTCTCTAGCTGCTTACCTATCCCTAGGCTTTTCCCCGCTACCATCATGTAGATGTCTTCCCTGCTCCTGTTCCTCAGTCACTGTTCTAATTCTACCACTCCTCTGATGAAAAACATAATCAGTGAATCCCCACAGTGTAGCAAACAAAACCCAAACTCTTTTTAAAAAAAAATTTATTTATTTTAAAGTCAGAGTTAGATAGAGAGAGGAGAGGCAGAGAGAGAGAGAGAGGTCTTCCATCTGCTGGTTCACTCCCCAGTTGGCCACAATGGCCGGAGCTGTGCTGATCCGAAGCCAGGAGCCAGGGGCTTCTCCCGGGTCTCCCAGGAGGGTGCAGGGGCCCAAGGACTTGAGGCATCTTCTACTGCTTTCCCAGGCCATAGCAGAGAGCTGGATCAGAAGTGGAGCAGCTGGGACTGTCTGTGCTGCTGTCCACCTGTCCATGCTTCAAGACCAGGCTCGGATACCCACTTTGTGTAGACACTGAAACCAGGTTCTTTTTTGTAACCTCCAGGGCACTCAGTTTGAACCTTCCTTGTGGCATTTATCAGATTCTGCATTAGGTCTACTTATGTGTACATAAACCTCATCAACTCTGGTGGATTGTGATTTCCAAGGGAATAGAGAGAGGGCTTTCTCATCATTTCTACCACAGGCCTGTCTCTGTGACTTTCTTGTTGCAAGTATATAAATATTGGTTGAGTGAATCACAGGTATAGGTTAAAAAATATTATTGTGCTCTCAAATTCAAGATTCTAATGAAGTGTAAAACACAGTACCTTGAAATATAAAATTAGTTTCTAACTCAACATTTTTACAGTTGTATGTATTATTTTAATCTAAACAACAATAGCCTAATTGAACTTCCTTCTAATAAGTTTTTGAAGCTATATGTATGAAAAAGGCATGCTTCACAAAGTAAGGTTTTCAATAAATGTTACTAAGTTATGTTTTTATGTGTTAAATATTAATACTCTGTTCTTTTCCAATGGCATAAAAATACAAGTTGGACGAATAGGTCAAATATGCAAAAAAAATAGGAAGGAAAATTATTTGTGTGTAGGGTAACTGATTTCACTTTTATTGCTTAAACATTTTAATAGACCACTATCAGAAAAGTACCTCAGGGCATTTTCAGCACTTCCCACATTAATTACACACCAAAGAATCCTGGATGCAATAGGTTAATTTTTCAATTACCTGCTAATTTTAGTTTGTTAACAGGCTATCCCAAAGGTAAATGAGTGAGTAAGTAAATGCAGAAATAACAAAAAGACCAAAAAATGTATAGAGAATTAAAAAATAAGCATTTATGAGATGACAAGAATGAAAATGGAAAGAATTTTTAAAAAGAACAAAAGCTGTGAAGAGAATGCCAGCTGTTCATCCTATCAATGACATTCTTTCATATCTTGTGTTCAATGGATAAGCTGTAAACACTGTTTCCATCCCCCCACCCCTTCCTTTGGGTCACCTTGTCCCTAGGTTCTGGGTCATTGTCCAATTTCTCTACTCTTTTCTAAACTAATTTCAGATACCATTCCTAATGAGCCACCTCGCCTGCTTTAAGAACTGTTCCTCTTTCTAGGGTGCTCATTCAGGAGAACTAGGCGCCTACCATGATGAAAGTGTTGCTGTTCAGTCTCTTTCATCATTGAAATTTTCTCCATTGCTATAAACAAGGAGCTATCCAAGCCAACTCTTCTTTCTGCTGCCCAATGCCTTCTCTCTGAAACAGAGTGCGCTTTCATTGCCAAAATTTCTGAAGTGATCAGAAAGTATAATGATCGTATAAAGAATAAGAGGTTCTTTTTAACCATCTATTTATTGTGTAGTAATTGCAGTGTGTGTGTCCTCCAAAATGTAGGTCTCCTTGGAGCAAGAGTAGGTCTCTAGGCCATTAAATATTGTAATATCAACAATGTAAAGGAGGCTAAAAACACATCAATTTGTATTGTTCAGTGAGTAGAATTCCTGAGATTATTTGATTAATGTCCCCATTCTTCACTAGATGGTAAACAAAATATAAACACAGACAATGTATATTTTGCTCCCATTACATATTTCCAGCACCTAATATATTGATATCTAGATAATATTCAAGGGAAAATGCATGAGATGAATAAATGGATGAGAAAAGGCTTAAAAACTCAAGTTATTCCAAAACACATAAAGTTCTGACTTAAAATTCTGAATTTCAGGGCCAGTGTGGTGGTGTCGTGGGATAAGCAACCACTGTAACACAGGCATCCTAAAAGGACACGAGGTTCAAGTCTTAGCTGCTCCACTTCCAATCTAGCCTGGGAAAGCAGCAGAAGAAGGCCCAAGTACTTGGGCCTCTGCACTCATGAGGAAGACCGGGAAAAACTTCCTGGCTCCCTCCTGGCTTTGACCTGTGGACATTTGGGGAATGGACCAGCAAGTGGGAGTTCTCTCTCCTTTCCTCACTCTCTCTGTAACTCTGCCTTTCAAGTAAATCAGTAAATCTTTTTTTAAAAAAAATCCTGAATTCCTTTTTTCCATCTAAATAACAGAGATTTTTTAAAAACTAACAATTTGTTCTGAAGTAGCATTGCAACAGAAATGTGCAGGTGACAGTCAAGTACGTATGAACTCAATGAAGTTGAGGCAAAGGGTCATTTTAAATGCAAAATTGAGAGTCACACAAATCATTTCAAAGCAATACTCCTTGGCTACAAGGTTTAATAACAACGATGATGTCAGCCCAAAACTGGGCTGTTGGACAAATGTCCCTACAAAAGTACAAATTGGGTATTCCTAATCTGAAAGGTAGAAATTTAAAATGCTCTAAAACCTGAAACTTTTAAAGTAGCCACATGATACCACAAGAGGAAAGTTCCACACCTGATCTTATGTGATAGGTTGTAGCCAAAACACAGGTTCACCATTATTATTACACAAATGACCTTCACTCTAGTTGTATAAGGTACATAAGAAATATAAATGAATTAGATTTGGATCCCATCCCTAAAATATTTCACTACCTGGAAGCTATTTCAAAACCTGAAAATTTTGAAATCTGAAACATTTCTGGTGCCCAACATTTTTGGATAGGGTACACTCAGCCTGTGCATTCTGTGTAAGATTGTGGTGGCTTTTGTGCAAGGTTGTGGTTTCACGGAATTTCTTGCAGTATTTCCTGTTAATAGGTAATGAGAGCCTTCCCTTCATAATCTCCCTCTAGCTCTGTTTGTTAAGGTTTAACACCAAGAGTTGACTTGAATCTGACAATTTGCACATTTGATATGAGAACACCTTATCAGAGCTGTGGTTAGTAGGAAGGGAGGAAGAAAATAAAAAGTTTTAGAAGCTAAAATAAAGAAGAATATAGAATGTTGACTCCAAGGGAGCCAAAGTCAAATTCAACAGGTTTCAAGATGTAGGTATGGTCAGCTATGCTCCACGAATATCCATGAAATAAATATCATGCCGTGAATGGACTATTAAGATGATTTATGAAAATGAAAAAAAGTCCTCATCACTGGGAACTATCATGGACTGGATGTTTGTACATTTAGTTGGGTTTATAATTTTACTTATATAGAATATGTGCTGATTTTTAAAAATGATTATTGAAATTTTCTAGTTTTCTAAACCTTAGTTTAATACCACATATAAGGCTGGCATCGTGGCTCACCAGGCTAATCCTCCACCTGGCGGCGCCGGCACACCAGGTTCTAGTCCCGGTCGGGGCGCCGGATTCTGTCCCGGTTGCCCCTCTTCCAGGCCAGCTCTCTGCTGTGGCCAGGGAGTGCAGTGGAGGATGGCCCAGGTCCTTGGGCCCTGCACCCCATGAGAGACCAGGAGAAGCACCTGGCTCCTGCCTTCGGATCAGCGCGGTGCGCCGGCCGCAGCACGCCGGCCGCGGCGGCCATTGGAGGGTGAACCAACAGCAAAAGAAAGACCTTTCTCTCTGTCTCTCTCTCTCTCACTGTCCACTCTGCCTGAAAAAAAAAAAAAAAAAAAAAAAAAAAAAAAAAAAAAAAACACATAACCTCATATAAATGACTTCTTTTCATTTGTCCCAAACTAAAATCAGTATAACTTAATTATTTCAGTTTCTTAATGAATTTTTCTAATATGGGTTTCCACTTTTAAGGAAATCTACTAAAAATGTTTCTGCTATTTTTTGCAACCTAATTTCCATAAGGTTTTTTTTCATATTCTCAAAGAAATGGCAAGATCTTCTGAGATAATCAAGAGAAAAAAGTGATAGAGTAGCCTATCTTTGGGAAGAGTAGCTGAAGCAAATCAACTACTACATCAGTTTTCTATGATACATAACAAACAACCACCAAATTAGAAGCTTAGAACAACTTACAGTTAATTATGTCACAGTGCTGTAGGCAGGAGTCCAAATGCTACTTAACCTAGTTCTTTCTTCAGTGTCTAACATCTAGAAGCTCAACCTGGGAAGAATCCATCTCCAAGTTACTTCAAATTGTTGGCAGAACTCATTTCCTTGTGTTAGACAACTGAGGGTTCCAACTTCTTATTAGCAGTTGGCTGAAAGTTGCCCTCAGGTCCTAGAAGACACTCACAGTCCCCTGCCTTGTGACTCTCTCAGATTCCCTCATCCAACTTGGCATCTTATTTCTTCAGGGTCCTCAAGAGACTCTCTGTCACTTCAATCTGCTAACAAAGAGAATTCCATACCTAACATGTTCATGGAAATGACATCCAATTGCTATTGGTTAGAAGTAAATAATACTTCTTGTTTAGACAAGGTCCTAGTCAAAGTGGAGGTTCTCTCCTCCCTTCAGAGAAAGGTACCTCCTTCTTTGATGACCTGTTCTTTCCACTGGGATCTCACTCGCAGAGATCTTTTGCCAGAGTGTCTTGGCTTTCCATGCCTGAAATACTCTCATGAGCTTTTCAGCCAGCTCCGAATGCCTTTAGGGCAGATAAGAGTCGGAGAACTTAGAGGGCTTCCATAGCCTTGGAAACTCATGACTGGAGCATAGGGAGATTACTGATGCCATAGACAGGAGTGTCAATTGGTAAAGTCAACAACAAGAGTCACTGTGCACTTACTCCTCATGTAGGATCTCTATCCTTAATGTGCTGTACATTGAGATTTAATGCTATAACGAGTACTCAAACAATATATTTCACTTTGTGTTTCTATGGGGGTGCAAACTGTTGAAATCCTTACTTAATGCATACTAAACTGATCCTCTGTAAAAAAAAAAAAAAGAAAGAAATTATCAATTCCCAACTTGACTCTCACTGGGATTAAACATGACAATAGGTCTGCTCTGATTTCATCATCATTTAAAAAAATCATCTATTATTTTTCACTTTGTGTTTCTGTGTGGGAGCAAACTGTTGAAATCCATACTTAATGTATACTAAGCTGATCTTCTGTATATTAAGATAATCGAAAATGAATCTTGATGTGAATGGAAGGGGAGAGGGAGTGGGAAAGGGGAGGGTTGTGGGTGGGAGGGACGGTATGGGGGGGAAGCCATTGTAATCCATAAGTCGTACTTTGGAAATTTATATGCATTAAATAAAAGTTTAAAAAAAAAAGAGTAGAGACAAGGGCGGTAAAGAATAATCAAATCTCAAAAAAAAAAAAAGAAGTAAATAATACTTCTAAATAATAATAAAGAAGAATACTCAACATTCAGTGGGAAGGGATTACACAAGGGCATCACTCATTGGAGGTCATCTTAGCATGTGTCTGCCACAACTATATTATGTCACCTGCTTCCCCAGTTTTTAAGGTGAATAGACAAAATCCTTTGGTGAA
The DNA here is from genome assembly GCF_051225735.1 of Oryctolagus cuniculus. Classification (NCBI taxonomy): domain Eukaryota; kingdom Metazoa; phylum Chordata; class Mammalia; order Lagomorpha; family Leporidae; genus Oryctolagus; species Oryctolagus cuniculus. Next base: position 71,110,019 of record NC_142871.1, on the reverse strand, counting down.
TAAAGACCCCTCATAGTCACTGATAATTGGTCATTATGATGACTTAAAACTTTAACACTAAAATGCCCAAGATGTTATCAGAATTTGTGACTAATGCTAACATTTCTTTTCATCTTCAGAAACAAGAAAACACGTAGGTAAGGGTAAAAATTATAATATCAATTTGCTGAACAGACTAAAGGCAGCAATGACAGATGGGGATAACTAGGTCAGTATTTTATAAAGTAAGAATTTCAACCTTCTGTATTCAGTAAATAATGTACACTAATAAGGGCTTTTTTATTTTCATATTACTCTCACCCTCTATTTTAAAATTTTATGGGCAGGAGAAGCATCTCTGAAGGTACTTCCACAACTACTTTCTATGAAGTCACACAACAGGGAAGTCAATGATCATATTTTCTCCCCACTGAATTTATCAAACTAAAAGGCAGAGATACAGAGAGAGAAGGTGAAAGAGGGAGAGACTCTTCCATCCATTGTTTCACTCCCCAAATGGCTACAATAGTCAGGTCTGGGTCAGGCCAAAGCCAGGAGGCATGAGCTTCTTCCAGGTCTCCCACGTGGGTGTAGAGGCACAACACTTGGGCCATCTCCTATTGCTTTCCCAGGCTCATTAACATGGTGCTAAAGCAGAACTGGAGCAGCTGGGACTCGAACTGGCACCCATATGGGATGCTGGCACTGCAGGGAGAGGCTTAAACTACTACACCACAATGCCAGCTTCAAAAAAGTCCTTTGACTTCTGTGACATGAAGAGAAGTTACATAGTGACTGAGAATCCAAGAAAAAAAGAAAAGCACTTAAAAACCCCACCCCCTTACCAGATTACCACCATCAGCTTCTTTAATTTTTTTTCTCTTTATAATGCCACAAAAGCTTTCACAAATCGTTCATTAGTTTCATCGCATTCTTTGGATAATATTTTAGCAGAGGCTTGCCCCATTGTTTTTGCCCATTCTTTCCTTTGAAATTTGGGCAATGGACAAGTTGTATGAGAGAAGACATGTTGGGTATAAGTAAAAGTAGAAAAGAAAGACTAGTTCAACAAACATTTTGGACTTAATATCTTGCTATTTTGAACTTCTTGGAATTTAAAGTGTATTTATTTCAATTACTTTAGATTTGGAATCAAGACCTATTTCTTTGAGAATGAATTCCATGTGTCTCTAATCACTTATGCTTAGTCTTTTAAGGTCTTTGTAAAGATTATTAGAGGTCAAGTCTTTGAGTTTCAGTCTTCTTAAATCTTAACCTTTTAGGCCATGGGTTAAAAGTAGAGTGGGAAAGAATTCTTGCTTCCTTAACCCTGAATGCTCTACACCAACAACACTCTATGAAACCATTTCATTCATCACAAACTTAATAAATTATTTTAGTAGCCAAAATAATCATTAATGCAAAGAGTAGCTCACTAAAACTGGATGATTTGGTGTTACAATTAAAAAACATTATAGGGGCCAGCTCTGTGGCGTAGCGGGTAGAGCCGCTGCCTGCAGTCCTGGCATCCCTTATGGGCACTGGTCCTAGTCCCGGCTGCTCCACCTCTGATCCAGCTTTCTGCTGTGGACTGGGAAAGCAGTAGAGGATGGCCCAAATCCTTGGGTCCCTGCACCCACGTAGGGGACCCTGAGGAAGCTCCTGGCTCCTGGCTTTGGGTCAGCGCAGCTCCAGGCGTTGCAGTCATCTGGAGAGTGTACCAGTGGATAGAAGCTCTCTCTCTCTCTCTCTGTAACTTTGCCTTTCAAATAAATATATAAACCTTTAAAAAATTATAAAAATAAGATTAGGCAACTTTTTATATGAGGCTTCTCCATAAACACGGTGTCCTTGCACATTCTTCAATATGAATGAAAGAGCCTCATCCTTAGCTAGAATCTTCAAGGAGCACACTTTCTCTGCTTTTGCTCCTCTTCTATCTCAAGATCTGAGACAGATTTAGAGAAATTTGAAGATTATCAACAACATGGTGTATACTTGGGCCTTCAACATTCAGATAAGTGCTGGGGTGTCAGGCCTACCTTGCATTGGGGAAATTTGGCCTCTCTCTCCATGTTATACCTCTTCTTTGTCTTCATTTTAAATAAATGCTCTGGAAGTGAGGATACAGGAGGGACATTAGCGGAGAGAAGAGGCATGGCCCCGGTGCTCTTCCTTTAAGATGAGCAACTTGGCCAGCGTCACGGCTCACTAGGCTAATCCTCCACCTGCGGCAGCCGGCACACTGGGCTCTAGTCCCCGTCAGGGCACCGGATTCTGTCCTGGTTGCCCCTCTTCCAGGCAGGCCAGCTCTCTGCTGTGGACAGGGAGTGCAGTGGAGGATGACCCAAGTGCTTGGGCCCTGCACCCCATGGGAGACCAGGAGAAGCACCTGGCTCCTGCCTTCGGATCAGCACGGTGTGCCGGCCGGCCGTGGCGGCCATTGGAGGGTGAACCAACGGCAAAGGAAGACCTGTCTCTCTGTCTCTCTCTCTCACTGTCCACTCTGCCTGTCAAAAAAAAAAAAAAATGAGCAACTCCTTTTGTCAGAATGTGGCTTTATCTTTATTTTTCACCCCCTAGCAAGTAGCACATACTCTGTTCCCAAAAACTTTATTTAAGTATACACAAATTAATCCAAAAAAACTTTCAACTTTACTTATTTATTTGAGAGGTAGAGACAGAGACAGAGAGAGACAAACAGATGGAGATCTCCTATTTACTGATTCACTCACCAAATGCCCACAATGGCCAGGGCTCAGCTGTACCAATGCTGGGAGCTGGGAACCCAATCCAGGTTTCCCATAGGGGAAGCAGAGTCCCAAGTATATGAGCCATCATTTGCTGCCTACCAAGGGTGTTCATCATCAGGAAACTGGAATTGGGAGCTGTAATTGGTACTCAAATTCAGTTATTCTGAAATGGGATGTGGGCTATATTCTTAAAACCAGGTCGAACACCTACTCCTCAAAATCTCTGGAAGAATAGAAGAATTTAAGTTGTTTCTGTTGTAGGAAAAAGAAAAGGAATTCAGAAAACTTACTGGTTTAATTGTTTTTTGAAGAGGTGCAATTTACAGGTAACTTTTCTTTTTTAAAAAATATTTTATCTATTTAACAGGCAAAGAAAGAGTTCAGATTCTAGCCAAGCAACCAAATGAGAAGCTGATCTGTTCCCTCAGACAATAAGCTAATCAACATATCCAGATTCTCTAACTAGGTGTAAGGCAACTTTTTTATGTTGCTCCATTTTCAAACAAGAAGAAATGATGGAATAATTGGTCTATATTCAATCAAGCCTACACTGCAGAAACATGAGAGATAGGACCTGTGACACAACTGGCCTGAACAGAAAGAAGAAAGATTCAAAGGCAATATAAAGAGGCAGGAGTGATGCAGCTATAATTCCATATCATTCCAGAGTATCTGCCTGGAATTATCAACCATTTTAAGTATCACAAGATTCATCATTCCTGTATTGCTTTTTAATTAAAATGACATTTTTGAGCTGTTCAGTTTATCAAACTGCCTGGTAAATTCAATTTTCAAATGCTCAGGCACTGTATGGCCTCATGCCTTTACCATTACTCCAGGCTGGGAACTGATTTTCATCTTGTATGGGGATTAGCAAGCAGGACTAAAGAATATTTGGGAGTTCTGTCCTCAAAAAATTGTTCATTTCTCATCTTTTCTAGCTTCTCTGTCTACTAGCAGCATCAGTCACTTCTGGGTGGGATGTGTTCACAAGCACAGAAATGTGTCATGGAGATCCCAACTGAGCAACTGTTCCAAACTGATCCCAAAACATCAAATCAAAGAGGAAAATGTGACATGAATTGTTATTTTCAGTCCCTTCCTCCTTGCCATCTGTTCCAAGTCAGCCTTGACCACTTATCAGACTGAGCATATGTGATAACCATCGCAACTTTAGCACCTTCTTCTTAATTCCAAACACTCCTATTCCAAAGCCTTCTCTCTGCCAAAATGAAGACTGCTCCCAATTTTTTCAGGCAAAGATCACACATTGCTGTATTAAGCTTTCAGGGTCTGCATCCCATCTGCTACCTGGCAGAAAAAGACCCTTTAAAATGTGTGGCATTATCTGGGGGTGAAGTTCCACTGTTATCCTGGACAAATTTAATGGCAGTTGTAGGTGATAGGTTTAACACTTCATCTTACCAGTTCTGTTTAGGTACTGGTCAATTCACTTCATCTCCACTTTATTTCTGCTCTACAAACCTGTAGCTTGAAATGCCTAAAACTAATGTACAATCCAAATTTTGAACATCAACATTGCACATGCTAACCATATCTTAGCCTTAGAACTTTTCTTCTCTTGTATGTTTACTTTTGTCCACATTGAAATCTTCAACCCCTTGAACCTTCAATTCCTTTCAATCTACCTTTCTATTCGTGTCCTCATATCCTTTGATATCACCTCAACTTTATTGACACTTGACCTTTACTGCTGTACCAACAACCACTGCAAACATCCACTTTCTGACGTCCAAATACTGGAATGATAAGTAAAAAGTCACACACATACACACACATACACAATATAGTTCCATTATAAATTTATACTTTCTTACTTGCTATTTAGCAATAACAAGTAGTTTTGAAGACACACGCACTCTAAGCCACAGAAATTCTGCAAATACCTTTCAAGAACTCTTAAGCATGTGCATAAGGAGACATGTACAGGAGAGTTCAGTAAAGCCCTCTTTGTAATATCAGAAAGGCAGTAACAAACCAATTACCATTCAGAAACGCGAATGAATACTCTCTGGTATAGTCAAACAATGTAGTATACTATACAGTAGCATTAACATGCATAATCTAGATGCATCAACATGATAAATGTAAACAATTAAGTATTGTGTTTCAGAAACATGAAATGGGGGCCAGAGTTGTGGCATAATGGGTCAAGCTGTGATGCCAATACCCCTTATGGGTGCTGGTTCAAGTCCTGGCTGTTCCACTTCCAATACAGCTTCTTGGTAATACACCTGGAAAAGTAGCAGACCACAGCCCAAGTATCAGGCCCCTGCCTCCCACATGGTAGACTCAATGGAGTTCCAGTCTCCTGGCTTATCCTGGTCAAGCCGTAGCTGTTGCAGCCATCTATGGGCAGAGTGAATCAGCAGATGGAAGAGCTCTTCTCCCTGTCTCTCCTTCTGTCTCTCTCTCTCTGTAACTCTGCCTTTTAAATAAATAAATAAATACATAAATAAAAAGTCTGTTTTTTAATGTGGTAAAATTATGAAAAGTTGAATACAATAAACAACAGCACATAGTGTTTATGAATAGGTACTTTTTTTAATTTTATTTAATGAACATAAATTTCCAAAGTACAGCTTATGGATTACAATAGCTTCCCCCCCCCCCACAACTTCCCTCCCACCCACAACACTCCCCTCTCCCACTCCCTCTCCCCTTCCATTCACATCAAGATTAATTTTCAATTATCTTTATATACAGAAGATCAATTTAGCATATATTAAGTAAAGATTTCAACAGTTTGCACCCACACAGAAACACAAAGTGTAAAATACTATTTGAGTACTAGTTATAGCATTAATTAAACACCTAAGAGTAATTGTGTATTAATTACAGAGTTGAACCAATAGTTTTAAGTAGAACATAAAAAATACTAAAAGGGTAAAGTATTAAGCTCTTTTTTTTTTCTTTTTCTTTTTTGTTTGTTTGTTATACAGTTATTTTTTTATTTAATAAATGTGAATTTAGAAAGTGCAACTTTTGTATTGTTGTGGCTTCCCCACCTCAACCTCCCTCCCTCCCGTGGCCCTCCCCTCTCCCACTCCCTCTCCCATCCCGCCCTTCATCAAGTTTCATTTTCAATTACCTTCATATACTGAAGATCAACTTAGTATATACCAAGCAAGGATTTCAACAGGCTGCACTCACACAACCTCACAAGGTATAGGTATTGTTCGACTAGTAGTGTTGTTTTTAAGTTTCATAGTAGAACACATTAAGGACAGAGATCCTACGTGGGGAGCATGTACCCAGTGACTCCCGTTGTTGATTTTTTTTTTTTTTTTTTTTTTTTTTTTTGACAGGCAGAGTGGACAGTGAGAGAGAGAGACAGAGAGAGAAAGGTCTTCCTTTGCCGTTGGTTCACCCTCCAATGGCCGCCGCTGCAGCCGGCGCACCGCGCTGATCCTGGCAGGAGCCAGGAGCCAGGTGCTTTTTCCTGGTCTCCCATGGGGTGCAGGGCCCAAGCACCTGGGCCATCCTCCACTGCACTCCCTGGCCATAGCAGAGAGCTGGCCTGGAAGAGGGGCAACCGGGACAGAATCCGGTGCCCCAACCGGGACTAGAACCCGGTGTGCCGGCGCCGCAAGGTGGAGGATTAGCCTATTGAGCCACGGCGCCGGCTCGACTCCCGTTGTTGATTTAACAATTGGCACTCTTATTTATGACGTCAGCAATCACCCAAGACTCTTGCCATGAGCTGTCTAGGCTATGGAAGCCCCTTGAGTTCACCGACTCTGAACTTGTTTAGTCAAGACCGTATCACAGTGGAGGTTCCTTCCTCCCTTCAGAGAAGGCGCCTCTCTCCTTGATGGCCTGTTCCTTCTGCTGGGGTCTTGTTCACCAGGATCTTTCATTTACATTGTTTTTTTGCCACCATGTCATGGCTTTCCATGCCTGTGAGACTCTCATGGACCTTTTAGCCAGATCTGAATGTCCCAAGGGTTGATTCTGAGGCAAGAGTGCTACCATTCTATGAGTCTGCTGTGTGTCCTGTTTCCCCCGCAGGATCATATGAATAGGTACATTAATAATAAAAGCTTTTGGGGCCAGAGCCACGGCTCACTTGGTTAATCCTCCGCCTGTGGTGCCGGCGTCCTATATGGGCGCCAGTTTCTAATCCTGGTTGCCCCTCTTCCAGGCCAGCTCTCTGCTGTGGCCCGGGAGTGCAGTGGAGGATGGCCCAGGTGCTTGGGTCCCTGCATCTGCAGGGGAGACCAGGAAGAAGCACCTGGCTCCTGGCTTTGGATCAGCGCAGTTCCAGCATAGTGGCCATTTAGGGGGTGAATCAACAGAAAAAAGACCTTTCTCTCTGTCTCTCTCTCTCACAGTCTATAACTCTACCTATAAAATAAATAAAAATAATAATAAGAAGAAAAGCTTTAAATCTATAAGGTAATTATGTATACTACCTTTAGTAAACTGTAGAGAAAAAGACAGGAAACATGGAGGAAAATATATGCTTATATATTTATTTTATATATAAAATATATAAATATGTATTTAATTGAAACGTAAAAGAGAGAGAGAGATCTTCCATCTGTTCTGCTCCCCCAAGGACCACATGGTCAGGTCTGGGCCAGATTGAAGCCAGGAGCTAGGAATCCCATCTGAGCCTCCCACGTAGGTAGCAGGGGCCCAAGTACTTGGACCATCCTCCACTGCCTTCCCAAGCACATTAGTAGGAAGCTGGAACAGAATCAGGTTGGCTGCAACTTGAGCCAGCACTCAGACATGGGATGCCAGTGTTGTAAATGCTGGTCCCAAGAGAAGGTAGTTAACACTTCAGTAAAAAATTATCTCATGACAAATATGGGAAAATATATACCTAAACTTGCATATTCGGGGTTCTAAACCTCACAAATAAATAAATAAAATCTTAAAAAAAAAAAAGAGCTTCAACTTCCTGCCTCCATTCATACACTTACATACAGACTTAGGGGCACCTTTACACCTCTTCATTTGCCTCTTCCTGGGTCAAAGGGTCTGATCCTTCCATTCTCTGTATTTGCGCCTCTCAAATCCTTAGTGATCACCTTCCATTGATAGCCACTCTCTCAATGTTATCCCCATCAGCTTCAAAGTCATCCATTTATTAGATAAATGCTGATAATGGAAGACAAATGCTTGGCCCTGTTAGGTAGTAAGGGCTCTGGTGAGTACAATATAGATGCGACCCTTGTCCTCATAGAGTTTAGGCACAATGCATTGGTCTGTGATGCTACTTTCCATTCAGCTTATCAACATGCTTAGATCTTTCCCTTTCTGTCTGCTTTTAATTTTTGCATGCATTGTTTTCTTTCCTTTTTTTTTTTTTTTTTTTACAGGCAGAATGGACAGTGAGAGAGAAAGACAGAGAGAAAAGTCTTCCTTTGCCATTGGTTCACCCTCCAATGGCCGCCACGGCCTGTGCACTGTGGCGTGCACAGCACGCTGATCTGAAGCCAGGAGCCAGGTGCTTCTCCTGGTCTCCCATGCGGGTGTAGGGCCCAAGAACTTGGGCCATCCTCCACTGCACTCCCAGGCCACAGCAGAGAGCTGGTCTGGAAGAGGGGCAACCAGGACAGAATCCGGCACCCCGACCGAGACTAGAACCTGGTGTGCCGGTGCACAGGTGGAGGATTAGCCTAGTGAGCCATGGTGCTGGCTGCATGCATTGTTTTCACTTGTTTTTTTTTGTTTTTAAACTAATCTCCCTGACTTCTTTTTTTTAATCTCCCTGACTTCTAAAAATCTCTCTTGCCAAAGTTACATATGAATTTCTCATTTAATGCAATTGACACTTTTTATTCCCTCTCTTAGTATGACTTTCATTAAATGGTTGTCAGACTTTCTTGAAACTCCTTCCTTACTGTCAGCCACACTACAATCTCCTGAATTTCCTTCAAGAACTATAGCCACCCTCTTGTCCTACTTGCCACTAAAATGTAGTATTTAATATAACTGTCACCTCAGGTGTTTTTTGCACATTCCAGATTTTTCTTGGGAGATTTGCTCAATCCCATGATCTCTAGAAACCTCAGTGCTACAGTGACACTTAGTCTCTGGCCCCAATATAAATCTCAGTCCTGAATTCCTTCTACTACAATTTTTAGAAACAAATTCAAGTATTGTTTCCATGGGACAACAGATAGAACAAAGGAAAAGACCAAAACACTGGTAAGTTTTTTTTTTTTTTTAAAGCAAGGTGATGGTGCCATGGCATAGTAGATTAAGTCTCCACCTGCAGCACCAGCATCCCATATGGGCACCAGTTTGTGTCCAGGCCACTCCACTTCTGTTCCAGTTCTCTTCTTATGGCCTGGGAAAGCAGTGGAAGGTGGCACAGGTACTTCCAGGTTGGAGACCTGGAAGAAGCTCCTGGTCCTAGCTTTGAGTCAGCTCAACTCTAACCATTGTGGCCATTTAGGGAGTGAACCAGCAGATAGAAGACCTCTCTGTCTCTCCCTCTTGCTCTGTAACTCTACCTTTCAAATAAATAGATAAAATCCTTAAAAAAAAGGTTTAAAAAAAAGCAAAGTTCATACTCAGAAAAAAGGACAAAACTATGGAAAATCTAAGAGACATATATGACATAAATAACATGCATTTAGTTGGAATCCCAAAAGGAAAAGAGAAAGAATGGAACAAATGCAATATTGTAGATAATAATGACAATAATCTATCTATAGGTTTAAAAATCTCCATGAACTCACATAAGATAGAAACAAGTAAAATCACAGCTAAGGAACCAAAGACAAAGAAAACATTTTATAGTTGGCCAGAGTAAAAAGCATTCAATTCATAGAAGCTACAAATAAAAATGAAAATTGAATTTTTAAAGAAACAATGAAGGCCAACACTAAAAAAAAAAAAAAAAAAAAAAAAAAAAGCTGCCAATCGAGAATTTAAAAATAATCTTCTAAAAAGAAGACAGAATAAAAATGTTTTCAGCGGTCAGCATTGTGGGGCAGTGGGTTAAGCTGCAACCTGTAACATTTGAATCCTGTATTGGGGGGGGCTCCAATAGAAAAGGAAACAAAGTTGCTAAGCCTTCAATTGACAAGGTCTCTAAGCCTTTGCTCAAGTTTGCCGCACTTCCACATCCCAGTGACTCAGCGTTTCCAACAATCCAAGATGGCCCCTGGGGGAGGTACCTAGCCTGACAGGAGACTTCCGTATTCGTGAACAGTATGTGTCCTTGGCTGTGATAGGCCCTTAAGGGTGTGCCCGGCTTGTGTCCTGCCTTACCTTTCAGCTGGCTGGCTCGGTTCCCTTGTGCCCTGGACAGCCCCCTTTCTGTGTCTATAAAAGCTCTTTCCCCTCCCAATAAAGTCGAGAACCCGGCTGTGCCATGGGCGTTGACTGATCTCCTGGCTCTGGTGTGGCTCCTTTGCCGCCGACACTCAGCATCCCCCTCGGCCCCTGAGCTCCCCAGGCTGGCCCTGAGGAGCTCTATTGGACCTGCTGCCCCATGATGAGCAGCACTATATAAACACCAGTTCAACTCTTAACTGCTCCACTTCCAGGGTGGCATCCTGCTAATGTGTCTGGGAAAGCAGTAGAAGATGGCTCAAGTACCTGCAGCTCTGCCACCTATAGGAGACCCAAATAGCATTCTATGCTCCTGGCTTCAGTCTGGCTCAACCCTGATCGCTATAGCCATCTAGGGGTAAACCAGCAGATGGAAGACTGGTCTGTCTCTCTAAGTATGTGTATGTGTGTGTGTGTGTGTGCATGTGTTTCCCTCTCTCTCTGTAACTCTACAATTCAAATAAATAAAATATTTAAAAATAAATACATAAAAAATGTTTTCAGACAAACAAAGCCTGAGATGATTTATAGACAGGATGTCTTAATTAAAAAACATACCAAAGATACCAAAGTCCTTCAGGAAGAATAAAAATGCTCAAAGATGGAAATATAACCAAGAAAGTATGAGTAGTACTAGAAAAAGGTAAATATGTGGCTAATTCTAAATGAAAGTTGTACATTTAGGATAGTAATACTAATACATTGTGTGGTTTCTAATACATGCAAAGGTAAAATATATGATATTAATATCACAAAGGACAGATGGCAAATTAAAGTATTTAAGGTCCTTGCATTGTATAGAAAATTAGAGCCTTACTATAATCTAAGATTACTGTCATAAGAAATATATAGATGTATGTTATAGGATAAAATAATTATTAAGCAATGAAACAAAGGAAAAATGAGATAATAAAAGTAACAAATTATCTAATGAAATGTAGAAAAAGAGAGAAAGAGGAAAATTAGCAAGGGAGAGAAATAGAAAATATTTATAAAAATGAAATATTCAAGCCAAAATATGCTAGAAATCACATTAGGTATTAATAGAATAAATACCCAACTATAAGGTAATAATTGTCAGACAAGATTATATCATATATATACATGAGGGGACTTCAAATAGAAAGTAGAATTAAAAGACAAGTTTAATTTAGTACAAATTTTTAGATTTATACACAAGAATGTGTGTATATGTGTGTGTGTGTGTATGACTAGACTGTATCAAACAAATGTACTTTGGCATGACCCTATCATATACATTATAACTTTTTTAAAGTAAATTGTAAAATTACAAAATATATTGATATAAAAGTATCATATAACTGTTTCATATATATCATATTATCATATAAGTATAATATATCTCACATATGCCATGTTCATAAGAATCATACCTTAAACACAATGACACAAAACTTTAAAAATATAAGGATGAAGAAAGATATGTCATGCAAATGCAATTGAAGTAAAAGTACAACAGCTATAGTATAACATAAGGTAAGCTTTAAGAGAAAGTATTACTGAAGATGTAGAAAGATATGTCACAATAACAAAAGAATTGATTTAACAAGAAAGTAGAATAAACCAAAATTTACATCTGTCTAATAAGAGTACCAAAACATGTAAAGGAAAACCTAACATTGATAGGAAAACAAATAAACTTACAATCATCAGGAGATATTTTACATGTTTCTCAGTGACTTATAGAAGAAATCAAAAAATGTCACTAAAGATGTAGAAGATTTGAACAGCATGAACTAAATAGACCTTATTGAATTGTCAAGTGCATAAGAAATATTTGCCAAAAAATGGCCATCTGCTGGGCCATAAAGCAAGTCCAGCAAATTTCAAAGTATTGGAATACACAGCATGTTATCATACCAGATTAGAGTTGTTCTGGAATCACTAGCATATGTTTGGAATTTAAACAATACTCTTGTAAATAACAACGGTCAAAGTAGAAACAATAAAAATCGGAAAATACATTGGGCTGAATGTAAATAAAATGCAGTATATTATGGAAAACTTATAAAAGGCAGTTTAATATGTGCCTAAATCAGAGATTCTTAACCTAGAATAGAATTCAGGAGATCCATGAAACTGGAAGACAAGCATACTTTACTTTTTATTAATCCCATATTTAAAAAGTGTAGCTATTTCCATAGTGAATGTAGGCAACAATCTAGTATTAGCAGGTTTGGGAAACTTACAAATGATTATGACATTTAAAATAGAAATTCAAATATCAAGATAATGATCAAAAAGAAGAAAATTTGGGAGCTGGCACTGTGGCGCAGTGGGTTAAAGCCCTGGTCTGAAGCTCCAGCATCCCATATGGGCACCAGTTCTAGTCCTGGCTGCCCCTCTTCTGATCCAGCTCTCTGCTATGGCCTGAGAAGGCAGTAGAAGATGGCCCAAGTCCTTGGGCCCCTGAACCCACGTAGGAGACCTGGAAGAAGCTCCTGGCTTCGGATCAGCACAGCTCCAGCCATTGCAACTATCTGGGGAGTGAAGCAGCGGATGGAAGACCTCTCTTTCTGTCTCTACCTCTCTCTGTAACTCTTTCAAATAAATAAAATAAATCTTTAAAAAAAAGAAGAAAATTTGAAGAATACACACAATCAGATACCAAGATATTATGAATCTATAATATGCGACCGGTGCTATGGCATAATAGGGTGAGCCTCTGCCTACAGTACCTGCATCTCAAATGGGCGTTAGTTTGTATCCGAGCTGCTCCTCTTCCAATCTGGCTCTCTGCAATGGCCTGGGAAAGCAGTGGAAGATGGCCCAAGTGCTTGGGCCCCTGCACTCACGTGGGAGACCCAGAAGCTCCTGGCTCCGCAGCTTAGCTGCGGCTGTTGTGGCCATTTGGGGAGTGAACCAACAGATGGAATACTTTTCTCTCTGTCTCGCTCTCTCCTGTCTGTAACTCTACCTCTCAAATAAACAAATAAAATCTAATATATATATTATAGTATATATATAAATACATATCCAAATAAAATCTTACATATATATATAGTGTGTGAAATAGAATATATATATAGTGTGAAACAGAATGATACACAATTAGACCAGTGAGACAAAATGAGTCAGAAATAGAACTACAAGTATGTGGGTGGTTATCTGCTTTATGATAAAGGTGACTCTGCAATGTAACGTGGAAATTCAAAGATGATTTCTTTGGAGGACTAGCTATGGCAAAACAATTCCAGATATCATAGATGAAACTTTTTAGCAGAAAAAGTACAGAAATGTCTTCTGGTTTAGGATAAGCAAATTGTCTACGGGCTTATTTTATTCTATTAATTATTATTATTATTTATTCTATTAATTACTATTATTATTATATTTATTTATTTGACAGAGCGATGTGTGTAGGGAAAAGAGAGAGAGAGAGAGAGAGAGAGAGAGAGAGAGAGAGAGAGAGAGAGAGAGAATCCATCCACTGGTTCATTCCCCAATGCCTTCATCAGCCAGAATTGTTCCAGGCTGAAGCCAGAAATCAGGAACTACAGCTGGTTCTCCCACATGGGTGGCAGGGGCACAACTACTTGAGCCATCTTCCACTGCTTTCTCAGGCACATCAGTAGGGAGCTGGATCAGAAGCAGAGCTGCTGGGTTTCAAACCTTGCTCTCTGAAAAGGATACTGGCATGGCAAACTGCACCTTAACTCACTATACCACAGCATCAGCAATTAGCAATGTTTTAAAGATTTATTTTATTCACCTGAAAGGCAGAGTGGCAGAGAGAAAGGGGAAGACGGAGGAGGAGAGAGAGATTTCTTCCATCCACTGATTCATTCCACAAGTGGCACAGCAGCCAGATCTGGTCCAGGCCAAAGCCAGGAGGCAGAAATTTCATCCTGTTCTGCCATTTGGGTGGCAGAGAACTAAGTTCCTGGGCAATTATTTGCTGCCTCCTTCCCAGGAACATTAACAGGGAGTTGGATTGGAAGCAGATCAGCTGGGACTGGAACCAGCACTCTGATATGAAGTGTGGGAGTCACATGCAGTAGCTTAACCCACTGCACCACAACACTAGTACCTAAGCAAATATATTTAAAACAGAAAACAAAAAGCATGAACCAGGAAAAAAATCAATAAAGTTGAGTCACAGATTACAGATTATAAAACCAAGATATAAAAATAATAGCATTTTTATACATCGATAATGAAGAAAGAAGTCTCACTCACAATAAAATTTAGGAATAAATTTAAGAAAAGAATTGATATATTTCTTTATTTTTCATTTATTTTATTTTATTTTTTTCTCTCCCTAAAGAAATCTTTTATTTAAGGAATAAACACAACTTTAATAAATACAACTTTAAGAATATAGTGATTCTTCCCACCATACTGACCTCCCACCTAATCTCCCACCCCTCTTTCTCCCCCCCAATCCAATCCCCATTCTCCACTAAGATCCATTTTCAATTAACTTTATACACAAAACACCAACTCTACACTAAGTAAAGAGTTCCACAATTTGCACACACACACACACACACACACACAACTCTTCCTCAACAGTAGAGACAAGGGCTATTCAAAGTCATTGCATCTTAAAGTTAATTTCATTTTTTAAGAAATTTAATTCACTTTAAAGAAGTACCTAAGAATGACACATCTTTTGCAAGCACTTAGACATAATTATAATACAACTCTTTGAGAACAGAGGTCCTGCATGGGAAGTTAGTGCACAGTGATTCTTGTTGTTAATTTAACAATTAACACTAATACGGGGCCAGTGCTGTGGCATAGCAGGTAAACCCACTGCCTGCAGTGCCAGCATCCCATATGGGCACTGCTTCAAGTCCAGCTGCTCCACTTCTGATCCAGCTCTCTGCTATGGCCTGGGAAAGCAGTAGAAGATGGCTCAAATCCTTGGGCCTCTGCACCCACATGGGAGACCCAGAAGAAGCTCCTAGCTCCTGGCTTCAGATCAGTGCAGCTCCAGCCATTGCAGCCAACTGGGGAGTGAACCAGTGGATGGAAGGTCTCTCACTCTCTCTCCTCTCTCTGCCTCTCCTTCTCTCCGTGTAACTCTGCCTTTCAAATAAATAAGTAAATATTAAAAAAACACTCTTAGGTATGATGTCAGTGATCACCCAAGGCTCTTGTCATGAGCTGCCTAGACTATGGAAGCCTTTTGAATCCACAAACTCCATCAGTATTTGAACAAGGCCATAAGCAAAGTGGAAGTTCTCTCCCCCCTTCAGAGAAAAGTACCTCCTTCTTTAATGATCACTTCTTTTCTCTGGGGTCTCACCCACTGAGGTCCTTCACATAGGGCATTTTTTGCCACAGTGTCTTAGCTTTTAATGTCTGAAATGCCCTTGTGGGCTTTTCAGCCAGACCAGAATGCCTTAAAGACTGATTCTGAGGTCAGAGTGCTATTTAAAATGATTGTCATTCTATGAGTCTGCTGTGTGGACTGCTTCAAAGAAAATTATAAAACACTGATAAAAGAAATCATCAAGGACACAAAAAAAACTGGAAAGATATTCCTTTCCCATGGATTAAAAAATTAATATCAGGAAAATGTCCACACTACTTAAAGCAATCTACAGCTTCAATTCCATCCCTATCAAAATACCAATGATATTCTTTACAGAATTAGAAAATACAATTCTAAAATTCATATGGGATCAAAAAGGCCCAGAATAGGCCCAAAACAATCCTGAGGGGAAAAAATCAAGCTGAAGATATCACAATGCCTGATTTCAAAGCAAACTACAAAGCTATAGTAATTAAAACAGTATGATACTGTCATAAAAACTGGTAACTAGGTCAATGGAACAGAATAGATAGCACAAAAATTAATCTACACACATAAAGCCAAACTAATTTTTGACAAAATTATCTAGAACATACATTTAAGAAAGGATAGGCTTTTCAAAAGAATGCTGCTGACAAAACGGATTGCATATATGTAGAAGAATGAAATCAGATCCCTTCTTCTCTGTGTGTATAAAAATCAACTCAAGATGGATCAAAGACATTAGCTGAAGACCAGAAATTTTGAAAGTCTGAGAAGAAAATCCAAGGGAAACATTTCAAGACATTGGTGTAGGTGATGACTTCTTGGCTAAGACTCCCAAAAGCATAGGCAACAAAAGCAAAACTAGACGAATGGAATTGTATTAAACTCAGAAGCTTGTGCATAGCAACAGAAACAATTGATTAAGAGACATTTTACAGAATGGGAGCCAATGCAGAAAATAGTATGGAGATTTATTTTAAATACTAGAAGTATAGCTGCCATGTGATACAGCAATCCCACCAATGTGCATATAGACAAAAGACATGACCTTTGTAGCAGGGAGATACTGCAGGACCAGTGTTGTGGTGCAGTTGGTAAATCTGCCACCTATGATGCCATCATCCCATATCAGAGCGCTCATTCAAATCCTGTCTGTGCAGCTTTTGATCTAGCTCCTTGTTAATGTGCAGAAGAGGACCCACGTGCTTAGGCCCCTGCCACCCATGTGAAAACTTCAACAGTGCAGTCTCCTGGTTTTGGCCTGTCCCAGCTCTCTCCATTGTGGCCATTTAAGAAGTAAACCAGAGGCTAGAAGATCTCTTTCTCTCTGTGTGTCTCTGTGCCTTTTAAATAAATAAAATAAGTCTTTACAAAGAGAGAGAGAGAGAGAGAGAGAGAGAGACAGATACCTTCTCCACCATGTTTGGAGCAGCACAGTTCACAATAGTCAAAATACAGAATCAACCAAGATGTCCCTCATCAGATGAATGGCTAAAGAAATGTGGTATATATAAATAATAGATATTATTCAGCTATGCAAAAGAATTAAATTCTATCATTTGAGCAAAATAGTTGGAACTAGAGATCCCCATGTTGAGTGATATAAGCCAGGCAGAGAAAGACAAATGCTTCATGCCCTCTTTAGTATATCGGAGCTAAAATTTTTAAAAGAAAAATACAAGAAGAGAGAGAAAAAACTAAATAAATGCCTATGTGTATCAACTTTGCTGAAAATACAGTGCTTTGTCAAAATTCATTTAAATCTTTGTCAAACAAAATGATAGGGATTGTATACTACTAGAGGTTTAATGATTTTGTGACTTTTAAAATTTACTTTAATGACTGAAGTTGAACCCCTTTTCATTTAATTATTGTTTCTAGTTCATGCCCAATTTCCTGCTAGACTATGGTATTTGCAGTTTTTATTTGTTGAATTCATCTAGTAGAGCCATTAAGCTTTTGAGTATAATGTAAATTGAAAATGTGTTATCTAAAAAATAAACAAATAAAATATGAAGTTAAAAAAAGAAGACATCCACATACTTCACTGAGTCCGTGACTATAAGATAGAAAGGATTGACATGTTGTATGACTGGGTTTATATGAAATGTCAAAAGAGGACAGAACAACAGAGACAAAAGGCAGATTAGTAGTTGCCAGGGGCTTGCAAAGGAGCGCACATGGGTATGATCGTTAGGAGGTACAGGAGTTCTTTCCAGGATAGTGAAAATCTTCTAAAATCAGATAATGATGATGACTATACAACTCTGTGAATACACTAAAAACTACTGGATTTTAAACTTCTAGAGTTTTTATGTCATGTGAATTATGTCCCAATAAAAATTTACTTTAAAAGAGAAAAAATTTAATTTCTGTTCAGTGCCAGACAATAGTAATAGAAAGAAAATATTTCCATCTTATGTTCAACAAAGTATTTGTCCAACAAAAGATCTATTTCTAGAACATAAAAACAACTCTCAGAAACAGTAAGCCAAAGCCAGCAACGTGATTTCTTTGAAAATCTCAGCCACTGAGTCAGTATTTTATAAGAGAGGGTGTACAAGTGGCCAACAAACCTTCCACAAGGTGATCACGTCATGCATAAAACGAAAGCGAAACCTGCAATATGATCAGAACAACATACCCACCAAACCGGCTAAAATTCAATATTTGAAAATTCCAATTTTTGGTGAGAAAATATAATACCTAAGAAGCCTTGATAGGTTTTCAGAGTAGTGTAAATTAATCCAACAATGTTGTAAATCTGTTTTCTGAATACACTAATGCTGAACATACTTTCAATCCATGACCCAGCAATTCTAAGAAAAATGCATATAAATAAGCATCAAAAATGCACAAGAATATTCATGTGCATTAAGTAACACAAAAATTAAAACAGCCCAAGTAAATCAATAGATAGACTAAATAAATTTTAATATATTCACACATGAAATCCTTACTTAAGGCATACTAAGCTGATCTTCTGTATATTAAGATAATCGAAAATGAATCTTGATGTGAATGGAAGGGGAGAGGGAGTGGGAAAGGGGAGGGTTGTGGGTGGGAGGGACGGTATGGGGGGGGGGAGCCATTGTAACCCATGAGTCGTACTTTGGAAATTTATATTCATTAAATAAAAGATAAAAAATATATATATATATTCACACAAGGGAATACAACTATAGCAATAAAAAAGACTGAATCATAGCTATATGTAATAACATAAATGTTGAATGAAAGAGGGCCAAACTCCACCCAAAAGAATGCTATATGATTTTATATAAAATTTAAACAACCAAAACTAATCTGTAGAAATAAATATCAGAATACATAGTCACTAACTTTGGGACACACACAAATAATCATGTATTAGTCTCCTGAGTAAATTTAAAACCTACTTTCTCTGTTTCAATTCATTGCTTTAATTCAGGTCCTAACTATATCCCATAGAAATGATTACATCTTCTGACTCTGATCTGTTACACTGCATTTATCCTTCATGATAGAGCTGCAGCAATCTTTCTAAATCACAAATCTAGTATGTTCTCTCCTCTCCTGCTTAAAATCTTAAAATTTGGGTTGAGCTTTGTGACACAGAAGGTTGACTTACCTTTGTGACAGGCACATCCCATTTCAGAGTGCTGCCTGGAGCCCCAGAAACATTGCTTCTGATCCAGCTTCCGACTATTGCATTCTGGGATGCAGCAGATGACGGCTCAAGTACTTGGGCCCCTTCTACCCATGTGGGTGACACGCATGGAATTTGGGGCATCTGAAGCTGGCCTGGCTCCACACTGGCTGTTGTGTGCATTTGGAAAGTGAACCAGTGATTGAAGCTCGCTCTCGCTCTCTCTCGCTTTCTCTGCCTTTCAAATAGATGAAAATAATATGTTTAAAAAAAAAAAAAAACCTTAAATTTGAACTCCCTAGATAAAACCTTTGATCGTCAGAACAACATACTAAACAGTCTATTTTATAAACTCTGTTTCTCCAGTTTAATTTCCTGTAGAGCCATGTCACTCTCTAGATACGTCATTTCCAAAGCACACCCTGCTCTATGTCTCTGTAACTTGCATGCACACAGGTCCATCCACTCAACCCCTTCCCTGCCTGAATAACTTTATACTTCCTTCTAATTTTAAGCAACGCTTGTGACCCCTCCTCCCTGAAGCCTTCCTTGACTGCTTCCTTCCTGCCATTCTACCTTAAGCTAAGGGAGATAGTGGTCATTTTCTGTGGATTTAGAATTGCCTCTGCTCTAGCCTGTTCATAATACAGATGAGTATCTATTTATGCATCTTTTTCCCCAGCCAACCTGAGGAAGTCAGAACAACAGTAATGTCCTTTATTTCTAGACATCAATAGATCACACAAACCCAGCATAAAGGAGGCTTTTAATAAAAAAAGAATAAATGACTCATATCCATTTTACCACCATTCCATAATAGTTACCTGCAGCTTATTTCTTGAATTTAAAAAAGTCAATTTACTTTTTCTATAAATGTAAATAAAACCTACCTATAGACAAGAGAAAAATATAACAAAAATGTCCCTCGGAATTTTTCTTTTTTTTTCTGCTCATAAAATTCTGATATTACATAAACCTATCAGAATAAAAATTCAGGGGCCGACATAGGGAGTGGGAGCAGGTAAATCTGTGATCTGTGACACTGGCATCTCAAATGGGTGCCCGTTAGTGTCCCAGATGCTCCACTTCTGATCCAGCTCCCTGTTAATGCGTCTGGGAAAGCAGTGGAGGATGGCCTAAGTGCTTGGGCCCCTGTCACCCAAGTGGAGTTCCAGGCTCCTGGTTTTGGCCTGGCCCTGCTCTGGCTACTGCAGCCATTTGGGAAGGGAACTAGCAGATGGACAATCTCTCTGTCTCTCCTTCTCTCTCAGTAACTCTGCCTTCAAAATAAATAAACAAATCTTAAAAAACTAATAAATAAAAATAAAAATCCAAGCTCTCAGATTTGAAGCCTATATCTCTGCGAGTTAAAACCTAGACTCTGGAGGCAGATTGGCTATGCTCCAAATTCCAGTACCACCACTCACTAGCTGTGGGACAATGACCAAGTTGCTTAAACTTTGTCTCAGTTTCTTCATCTGTGAAAGGAGGTGTCTGTCTTGTATAGTCGTTGTAAGGATTAAATGTCAAATGGGTAGATATACGTAACACACAAAACTTAATGTCTGGAAAATTTTAACTGTTTTATTATATCTAGTGGTAGTAATAATAACCAACAACAGCAGTAATCTAGAAAAAATGCTTACAATGTGGAAATATTCTCAATAAAATGTAAAACACAAAGTTGTGGCTGCAAGGCAAGAATAACAAAAAGCCACTCAGTTGATGCATCTCTCCTGGAAAAATCCCCAACCACACTGCCAGTTCTTTCAAAGTATAGCTCAAAAACGTATTCATGTGAAAAGTATTGAATCGCTGTCATAGTAATTACACAAAGCAAGCTACATATGTCTCAAAAATATGAAATTTTGTTTAAAAAAGGAAGATGAAAGTAAATGGTCACCATAGCATTTGACTATCAAGTTTTCAGACATTTAAATCGATAAGTTGCTTTCCTAAGCAGTATCGCATCAAAGACTCAGAAAATACAACTCAATAGTGAGTTAAAATTAAAACAATGCTAAAATGCTGCTCCCCAAGTTTGTTTCTTTTTTAGGAATAAAAACAATTATTTCACTTTAAAAGTGAATTTGCACTGTGCTTGATTCAGATCATAAAAAGCTTGTTTTCTTCCTGAATTTAGTAATAAGATTTGTGTCTCCATACCAATAAAATTTTCAAAGATTCAATATTCTTGTTGTCTCTTCCAGTAATGAAAGAATAAGACTTATTTTAAGATTAGGCTTAAATAACAGAAAAAAATTGATATACTGCCTTCTTAATGGTAAATGAACTTCACTTTTCACTTTGGGGGAAATATATTTGAAACCCTGACATAATGTTGCCTATTAGATATACAAGCAACACAGTAAAATACGACTCCAAATGAAGCAGAAAAACTATGATTTTCAACAAAAATGCTTAACAAAATGAACTTGAACTGAAATCCAGTCTCTTTATTATTTTGCAGTGAAACATTGAAATTATTATTTTGCAGTGAATAAGTTGAAATTAAATATATTAATGTTGGAAATCTTTATAAATACTTAAACATTCTGCCTTAAAATCCAAATAACAATTTTATCAATAGTATGATGTGGAATTCTTCTACCAACTATTTTCCACATTTTTTGAGGTAGAAATAAACTTAGATAATAATTATCTTAATTATATTAATACAAATTTAATACAAAAACATGTCTTGTTATTTACTAGTTTAAATACTGCTTCAATGTATTATCATAAAAACTCCTTAAAAACTGAAATATTCAGTTGGCCAGTTGTTTGGGCTAAAATTTTCTGACATTTGTTTCAAGTGATTTTGCAACTAAACTGTTTTGGCATCTTTTAGACACAGCTAGACTACACAGCAGAATATATCTCAGAAGCAAATAAATATGGTTTAAAATGCATTTTACAAAAAATATACATTGATTTGAAAGGTTTTTTTTGCACTAAAATATTGATCTTTTAATTCCATTTTTTCATGAATCTTTGGAAATGTCCTCATATTTATAAACTTGTATGGGTACAGTTTGTGTGTGTGTGTAAAGTTCTAATTATAATAGTTGATGAGTATTCTGTCAAAATTGACATTGCTTTCAATATTTAAAAAATCTTACTTAGTTGCATGGAAAAATTAAACAATATTTTCTTCCAAATACTGAAAGTATAACTGAAATGGATAGGGTGAGAAACAATAGACATCATTTAACTGTGCCCAAATGGAAGTTTAGAACTGAAAGTCAATTTGATGTCCACTATAGAGCTGTCAAATTGCATGCAAAGTCAGACCAGAATGATAAGTTAAGCAAACAAGAAATTCCAAATGAAACCATGTTGATAGAGAAAGTCGTATCTTCTTAAAGCTCATCCATTACAGGAAATCCTTGCCGGAAAATCTATGACATTCCACTTCCACCTGGCAGGGAATTCCCAAACCAGCAAGTGGCAACTAGGCCACATCACAGAAAGATCTCAGTAGCAATTTTTTCTAAAGCCAATATAAAAACCATGAACCCTGAGTCAAGTAATCTCTGAACATTATAATATCCAGATATGAAACTTTATAGCAGTAAGTGTCACAAAATCAAGAGACTAAATTAATTTAAGACATATTTTGACTGTGTATAAACCATTTTTTAGCTTTCTCCTAAAAGTAAAATAACAGCCTGCTTAATTCCAAGGTTTTTTCCAATATCTTTTAATTATATACTCTCCATTAGCCATAAAAAATTTCAACATATGAAAATATAAAGAAAATAGAAGTAGCACAAAACTCCACCTAGTAGATTTATTTTAATCATTACTCCTAAAAACAAATGCAGAGCATGTGTAGAAAATTCCAACTGTTTAGAAGGGCAGAAAACGGTAAATAATTTTTTTCCCTTTCCTCAGACTATCCACCACAGTCTCTATTGAAAATCATGGTGGCCGGCGCTGCGGCTCACTAGGCTAATCCTCCGCCTTGTGGCGCCGGCACACCAGGTTCTAGTCCCTGTCGGGGTGCCAGATTCTGTCCCGGTTGCCCCTCTTCCAGGCCAGCTCTCTGCTGTGGCCAGGGAGTGCAGTGGTGGATGGCCCAAGTACTTGGGCCCTGCACCCCATGGGAGACCAGAAGTACCTGGCTCCTGCCATCGGATCAGCATGGTGCGCCGGCCGCAATAAGCTGGCCACGGCAGCCATTGGAGGGTGAACCAACGGCAAAGGAAGACCTTTCTCTCTGTCTCTCTCTCACTGTCCACTCTGCCTGTCAAAAAAAAAAGATTTATTAAAAAAAATCATGGTAATATTTCTATTACATAGGCTTCAAAATTTTTTGAACCAAAATAAACCTATGAATTTTTAAATACCTCATATATTCATCCAGCAGTGCATGTTTATATTTATACCCACATTTACACACACATATCTACCCCTATACATTTTGATTCTGTTCTTCCATTTTAAAACACAAATGGAGAAACCATTCCATTCTAATTGTTAGAGTTCTGCTATAGGAAAACATAGGCATCATCTTTATAATTATTCCATCACATTTTATAAGAAGCATGATTTTAAAAAAAGATTCATCAATTGTACGTGGTTTGTTTCACACTAAGTATCAGTAACTCCTTCCAATGATTTATAACAGCACCTTACATCCACAAAAAGTGAAACTTATTCTTAGAATGTTAGTAGGCCCAAAAAAAATGGAACAAATAAAACTTCAAATAACCATATTTAAGAAAAAAAACTTAAAAGAGAAACAACTTGAAAATATCCAAGCTAATTATAAGATTTAAAATTTATTTTATAAAGTAAGATAAAAAATAAAAAATTGTTTTATAAACTACTACTTAAAGCAGTCTTTAAAAAAATTAAAATCTACTCACATCCATCACTGCTAAGATTAAACATTAAAAGATACAGAAATTAGATAAGATGCAAATTTTTAAATGTTATTGGTCTAATTTCACATGATAATATATGAAAATAAACGAAACTCTCTAGTTTCACTTCGACCTTTAAAAATAAACTGGAACTAGAAATATAGCTCAGTTTTATACCTGGTTTAGAAAACTCTACAAATTGATATTTTAAAAATCTACCTACACTATTCAAACTATTTAGACTATTTTTAATTGAAATAATTCACAATCCTGTTTCTCATTTTTAAGTCTTTAAAAAGATTCCAGTTGTTTATTCACATGAATAAGAATCTATTCCCTCACTTAAACACATTCTTACTTGAAATACAATTTTTATCCATGAAAAGTTTCAATTTTAATAAGATATTTAAATTTTATGATTTCAATCTTGATTCTGTTACAGCACAATTCATTTCACTCAGGAAAAAAAAACTCCAAATAGAACTGCAATTTTACTATTAATTCAGAGTTGCTGATCAAGTCATATTATACCCTATCTCAAATTTTTTCGGTATTGCTAACATTATTCACAATAGGGTCAAAATAGAACATCTAAATTAGCATTCATATTAAGGAAAGTTTTGATTGAGAGGTGTTAATTCAAACTGATCATCGTAGAGGCAACCTCTCTCAGAGAGTAGGGAGACTCTTGAGCCTCTATGTGTCAGTTTTGCTGCAGATACGGTGTTTTGTTAAGCTTTGTTCTAAATCTTTTTCCAAAAAAATTGATGGGAATTATGTGCTACTGTAGTGTTAATGACCCTGTGAATGTTTTAAAGTTTATGCATGAAATTGAAAAAAATTCCTTATTGATTATTGTATACCGAAAAAAAGACTCTTCAGTTCAAAGAGACCACTATCATTTATAACAAATTTAATTAAAATTACAATCATTTAATTAAAACAAAAGACACTGTATGGCAGAGGAGTTTTATGAATGAGATATGTGCATTTTATCTGCATTGTTTAGAAAGAGATTTTGAAATCTTTCAAAAATAGCAACAAGGGTTTTTTTTATCAAAATGCTATTACTGTTTGAATACAAGTGCATCTGAAAGTGAGAAAAGCTGCTTTTAAATGTGCTTTCTTTTTCTTTTTTCTCCTCTGTCTGTCTCTTTTGTAACCAGGTCCAGCAGCTTCCTCTCATCCCTCCAAGCCTTGATGTCCAGCACCATGATGAAGAAGAAAATGACAACAGGTCAAATTGTTCTAACCGGATTCCTCTAGACACATCTACCATTATGATCTGACAACCTCTTATGATTAATATTGTCATTTGTATTCAATAAAATTATTTCACCACTGCCACAGTTCTACAAAAAGGAGACCAAGGGACATATGGGCCATTACAAGTGATTTGTCATACAACTTCAGAAGTGATAAAGAAGTTTAGCAGAAGAAAAAGAATATTTAACAGGAACTTTGAGGCTTTCTGCCACAGGGCAAATTGTGTTTAGAACAAATCCTACATGAGTTCTGCCTAATTACTTGATAGAATATTTCCAATTTTGAACAACCTCATACAGATTCCCTGTTGCACCTTGACTGGTTGCATTCCTGAACAAGTTAGACTATTAGCTCAGTACTTGCAATAAACCAGATGTTGTGGGTAATTCATCATCTTAAGTTTGCAACATCAATATCCTTGGCGTCTGCTGAATTGTGAGTTAAGAGGAAATCTCAGACACCACAAACCAATATTGTTTACTAAATCTGAGAGTCTGTTAATTAAAATAATAATAAGACACAGTGATCCAGAAGAGACCATTTTTTTTTTTTCCCATTTGTACATTTACTTCCCCTCTCACCCCTATTTCCTCTTTGGAGACATAAAAGTCTTCTCTCAGGCTTAAAGTTGTTTTCAAAATTCAGCCCTTAGCTTCATTCTTTTGCCTTTTCTGCTTTTTTGTTGTGAGTGAAAAATTCCTCTGGAAAACGACATTTTCTGCCTGAATTGATAGCCCAAGCTTTTAATTCTAACATTTCAATACGTGGACTAAAGGAGATTATATATGTGTCTTGTGTTTCATGGACTTAGGGTTGTGATAATTTAGGTCTAGGTTGCTGATAATATTGGGGCATTGTACAATATATAGTCTGACAGTGGCCATAAAATGGACATTTGTTACTGCACTGTGCTTCGTGTTGGTTAATGGTGTCCACAAATATTTGAAAAACATAAAAAACACTGATATTTTAATGATGCAGGAGGATTACATCAAATAAAAAACACTTTAGCTATAGCTGTGTGACAACAAAATTTACTGCACAACAATGGCATCAGAATTTAAATGAAAAGTTCTGTGGAAAAGAATAGCCTGCTTTTTTGAGGCTTATACGTGTGTGTGTTTTTATTGGTGTGCTAAATTGATTCTATGCAGTAAATGGCATCATTGCCTTTACATAGCATTTTGATAATTTCCAGATGGTCTATATTTTTGCTTTACATTAGAAATTATGAACACAGAATCATTTTTCCAAAGTTTCATCAAAATGTGACATAGTTGTGAATCTCCAACTTAGGTAAGCAGCATGACTAAGCGAAAACCCTTTTTTCATATAAATTAACATTTATGGGCACATCCTCTATTAACTGTACAAAATCACTAAGTGCCTAAAGCTCACGTTACTGTTGATGATGACCCCACTGAAGACAGTCATTTGTAAGCAGACTATTTTGCTCACCACCTGTCCACTAATATCCCTTCAACCAAAGCTAAAACTTCAAACAGTTTTCTTTTGTTCTTTATTCTCTTCTCCTTCAGAACTCTTGGCCTGAAAGGAATGTTGTGAAGGTGTCTGATTTCCCAGAAGTCCATGGCCATAGCCTATCATTTGATATTAAATCGCACTGTTTCTTCTGCCCACCCTGCTAGTGGTGATCCCATTTCAGCTCGGTGCACAGCCTGCGTTGCTGTCCATTCTCCACACAGCCTCCCCAAAGAGCTTGTGTTGCAGACAGCTCTGCCCCAGGGCACGCAGCCTGGCTGAGATCCAGGAGCACATTGTGGGTAATCTAGCTTTGTGTTTCAAGTTAAGTAGGGCTGGTGGATGATGCTGATGGGATGGTGCATAGCAGAAGCTGGACACTCACTGTCATGCCAGAGAGTTTCCATTTGGTGTGGAGCTGGATGCCATGTTGGCCTCACGAAGTCTTTTGTTTCACAAAGCGCTTGCTTAGCAGCAACATGAACGTGTTCTTGACATGATTATCTTTGCTGAGGAAACTGAATTAATCCAGGTAGTTAAATTCATACTGTGTCACTAATATGCTAAATATGAAAGTGTTTCAAAAAGTTCATGGAAAATGAAAGTAAGAGACAAATTTCCTTTGGTTCAAAAATTTTGAAATCCATGCATTGCTCTTTCCTAAAACACATTTTCCATGAATTTTTAAATTTCTTCCTTCCCTCCTTCCTTCCTTCCTTCCTTCCTTCCTTTCTTCTTCCTTCCTTCCTCCTCCCTCCCTCCCTCCCTTCTTTCCTTTCTTCCTTCATTTCAGACAGAAAGAGGCCGAGAGAGAGAAAAAGCTTGCCTAAACAGAAAGATGGGAATCCAATGCAGATTCCTATGTGGGTGGCAAGAACCCAATCACTTGAGCCATCACTGGTGCTTTCTAAGGTCTCCATTAGCAGAAAACCAGAATCAGGAGCCAGAGCCAGGCATCAAACTCAAGTACTCTGCTGTGGGATATGAGTTTCTCAACTGGTGTCTTAATTGTTAGGCTAAATGCCTGCTACCCTATGAACTTTTTGAAGACTCCTTGTAATATTTTTCCCTCCATATTTACATTTTAAGTCATTAAAAGCATATGTTTCAACAAACCAAAAACATTCATCAATGGATATTTATAGAACACTGTTTTATGCTGAGACCTGTGCATGAGGGGCAAAGAGAGAACAACAGAGCCCATGGAACTTACCACATATCACTGAATATGTCTCTATTTTTCTCTTTTTCAATAAATTGCTGTGGCATTATTTATGGTATTATTTATCTTTTACCACAATAAAATAGTCATTAATAGTACTGTCAGTTGAAATGTTGTACTTTTGGATATATACCAGTATTATAACCTTGCATTGGCTGAAGATGTTTCCAATTAAGCCATTTCTTCTCTTCTTTAGTTTGCTGTAATATTCAGTATACTCTTGTAAAATATTCAGGAAAAAAAATCACACAGAACAAAATACACTAATTTCTGGTTTACTGCCTCCCATGCTTCCTATAAAGCATACACACATGTTCATATATACATGCACACAAAATACATAATTTACATACATGCACTCACCTTCACACATACATACATATGTGTTCATATAGATGCACATTCTTACATGCATAACCACACACAATTCATATACACATGGACACATACACACATGCATACACATTCATACACACACACACATAAGCTCATTTATGCCCCTTCCTAGAAGAAACCTCAGTCAATAATTTTTTTTTTTCCTTTTTTTTTTTTTTTTAAACTTTTATTTAATGCATATAAATTTCCAAAGTACGACTTATGGATTACAACGGCTTTCCCCCCATACCGTCCCTCCCACCCACAACCCTCCCCTTTCCCACTCCCTCTCCCCTTCCATTCACATCAAGATTCATTTTCGATTATCTTAATATACAGAAGATCAGCTTAGTATACATTAAGTATGGATTTCAACAGTTTGCTCCCACACAGAAACACAAAGTGAAAAATAATAGATGATTTTTTTAAATGATGATGAAATCAGAGCAGACCTATTGTCATGTTTAATCCCAGTGAGAGTCAAGTTGGGAATTGATAATTTCTTTCTTTTTCTTTTTTTTTTTTTTTTACAGAGGATCAGTTTAGTATGCATTAAGTAAGGATTTCAACAGTTTGCACCCACATAGAAACACAAAGTGAAATATATTGTTTGAGTACTCGTTATAGCATTAAATCTCAATGTACAGCACATTAAGGACAGAGATCCTACATGAGGAGCAAGTGCACAGTGACTCCTGTTGTTGACTTTACCAATTGACACTCCTGTCTATGGCATCAGCAATCTCCCTATGCTCCAGTCATGAGTTTCCAAGGCTATGGAAGCCCTCTGAGTTCTCCAACTCTTATCTTGTTTAGACAAGGTCATAGTCAAAGTGGAGGTTCTCTCCTCCCTTCAGAGAAAGGTACCTCCTTCTTTGATGGCCTGTTCTTTCCACAGGGATCTCACTCGCAGAGATCTTTTGCCAGAGTGTCTTGGCTTTCCATGCCTGAAATACTCTCATGAGCTTTTCAGCCAGCTCCGAATGCCTTTAGGGCTGATTCTGAGGCCAGAGTGCTATTTAGGACATCTGCCATTCTATGAGTCTGCTGAGTATCTCACTTCCCATGTTGGATCACTCTCCCCTTTATTTACTCCATCGGTTAGCGTTAGCAGGTACTAGACTTGTCTATGTGCTCCCTTTGACTCCCAGTCCCTTCACCATGACCAACTGTGAACTGAAACTGATCACCTGGAACAGTGAGATGGCATTGGTACATGCCACCTCGATGGGATTGAATTGGAATCCCCTGGTATGCTTCCAACTCCACCACTTGGGGCAAGTCAGCCTGAGCATGTCCCAAATTATACATCTCTTCCCTCTCCCATTCCCACCACCATGTTCAACAGGGATCACATTTCAGTTAATTTTCAACACTTAAGAATAACTGTGCATCAATTACAGATCTAAACCAGTCATATTAAGTAGAACAGATAAAAAAACTACTAAGAGGGATAATGTATTTAGTTGTTCATTAACAGTCAGGGCTATGCTGATCAAGCCACCATTTCCCATAGTGTCCACCTCACTCCAACAGGTTTCCCTCTTGGTGTTCAGTCAGTCGTCACCGATCAGGGAGAACATATGGTATTTGTCCCTTTGGGACTGGCTTATTTCACTCAGCATGATGTGTTCCAGATTCCTCCATTTTGTTGCAAATGACTGGATTTCGTTGTTTCTTACTGCAGTATAGTATTCTAAAGAGTACATATCCCATAATTTCTTTATCCAGTCTATCGTTGATGGGCATTTAGGTTGGTTCCAGGTCTTAGCTATTGTGAATTGAGCTGCAATAAACATTAGGCTGCAGACCTCTTTTTTGTTTGCCAATTTAAATTCCTTTGGGTAAATTCCAAGGAGTGCGATGGCTGGGTCGAACGGTAGGGTTATCTTCAGGTTTCTGAGGAATCTCCAGACTGACTTCCATAGTGGCTTGACCAGTTTGCATTCCCACCAACAGTGGGTTAGTGTCCCTTTTTCCCCACATCCTCGCCAGCATCTGTTGTTGGTAGATTTCTGCATGTGAGCCATTCTAACCGGGGTGAGGTGAAACCTCATTGTGGTTTTGATTTGCATTTCCCTGATTGCCAATGACCTTGAACATTTTTTCATGTGCCTGTTGGCCATTTGGATTTCCTCTTTTGAAAAATGTCTATTGAGGTCCTTGGCCCATCTCTTAAGTGGGTTGTTGGTTTTGTTTTTGTGGAGTTTCTTGATCTCTTTGTAGATTCTGGTTATTAACCCTTTGTCTGTTGCATAGTTTGCAAATATTTTTTCCCATTCTGTCGGTTGTCTTTTCACTCTCCTGACTGTTTCTTTTGCAGTACAGAAACTTCTCAATTTGATGCAATCACAATAGTTGATTTTGGCTTTGACTGCCTGTGCCTCCCGGGTCTTTTCCAGAAATTCTTTGCCTGTGCCAATATCTTGAAGGGTTTCTCCAATGTTCTCTAGTAACTTGATGGTGTCAGGTCGTAGATTTAGGTCTTTAATCCATGTGGAGTGGATTTTTGTGTAAGGTGTAAGGTAGGGGTCTTGCTTCATGATTCTGCACGTGGAAATCCAATTTTCCCAGCACCATTTATTGAATAGACTGTCCTTGCTCCAGGAATTAGTTTTAGATCCTTGATCAAATATAAGTTGGCTGTAGATGTTTGGGTTGATTTCTGGTGTTTCAATTCTGTTCCATTGGTCTATCCATCTGTTTCTGTACCAGTACCATGTTGTTTTAATTACAACTGCCCTGTAGTATGTCCTGAAATCTGGTATTGTGATGCCTCCGGCTTTGTTTTTGTTGTACAAGATTGCTTTAGCTATTCGAGGTCTCTTGTGCCTCCATATAAATTTCAGCACCATTTTTTCCAGATCTGAGAAGAAGGTCTTCGGTATCTTGATTGGTATTGCATTGAATCTGTAAATTGCTTTTGGGAGAATGGACATTTTGATGATATTGATTCTTCCAATCCATGAGCATGGAAGATTTTTCCATTTCTTGGTATCCTCTTCTATTTCTTTCTTTAAGGTTTTGTCATTTTCATCGTAGAGATCTTTAACGTCCTTGGTTAAGTTTATTCCAAGGTATTTGATTGTTTTTGTAGCTATTGTGAATGGGATTGATCTTAGAAGTTCTTCCTCAGCCATGGCATTGTCTGTGTATACAAAGGCTGTTGATTTTTGTGCATTGATTTTATACCCTGCTACTTTGCCAAACTCTTCTATGAGTTCCAATAGTCTCTTAGTAGAGTTCTTTGGGTCCCCTAAATACAGAATCATGTCATCTGCAAAGAGGGATAGTTTGAGTTCTTCCTTCCCAATTTGTATCCCTTTAATTTCTTTTTCTTGCCTAATAGCTCTGGCTAGAACCTCCAGAACTATATTGAATAGCAGTGGTGAGAGTGGGCATCCCTGTCTGGTTCCAGATCTCAGTGGAAATGCTTCCAACTTTTCCCCATTCAATAGGATGTTGGCTGTGGGTTTTTCATAGATTGCTTTGATTGTATTGAGGAATGTTCCTTCCAAACCCAGTTTGCTTAGAGTTTTCATCATGAACGGGTGTTGTATTTTATCAAATGCTTTCTCGGCATCTATTGAGAGAATCATATGGTTTTTCTTCTGCAGTCTGTTAATGTGGTGTATCACATTGATTGTCTTGCGCACATTAAACCATCCCTGCATACCAGGGATAAATCCCACTTGGTCTGGGTGGATGATCTTTCTGATGTGTTGTTGCATTCTATTGGCGAGAATTTTATTGAGGATTTTTGCATCTATGTTCATCAGGGATATTGGTCTGTAATTCTCTTTCAGTGCTGCATCTTTTTCCGGCTTAGGAATTAAGGTGATGCTGGCTTCATAGAAAGAATTTGGGAGGACTCCCTCTTCTTCGATTGTTCTGAATAGTTTGAGAAGAATTGGAGTTAGTTCTTCTTTAAACGTCTGGTAGAATTCAGCAGTGAATCCATCTGGTCCTGGGCTTTTCTTTGTTGGGAGGGCCTTTATTACTGTTTCAATTTCTGTCTCAGTTATGGGTCTGTTTAGGTTTTCGATGTCTTCCTGGTTCAATTTAGGTAGGTTGCATGTGTCCAGGAATCTATCCATTTCTGATAGGTTTCCCTGTTTGCTGGCATACAAGTCCTTGTAGTAATTTCTGATGATTCTTTTTATTTCTGTGGTGTCTGTTGTTACATTTCCTTTTTCATCTCTGATTTTATTGATTTGGGTCTTTTCTCTTCTTTTTTTAGTTAGTTGGGCCAATGGGGTGTCAATTTTGTTTATTTTTTCAAAAAACCAGCTCTTCGTTTGGCTGATTTTTTGTAATGTTTTTCTTGATTCAATCCTGTTGATTTCTTCTCTGATTTTAATTATTTCTCTTCTCCTACTAGATTTGGGTCTGATTTGCTGTAGGTTTTCTAGATCCTTGAGGTGAATTGAAAGCTCATCTATTTGGTGTCTTTCCAATTTCTTGATGTAGGCACCTATTGATATAAACTTTCCTCTTAACACTGCTTTTGCTGTGTCCCATAAGTTTTGGTATGTTGTGCTGTTATCCTCATTTACTTCCAGAAAGTTTTTGATTTCTCTTTTGATTTCTTCTATGACCCATTGTTCATTCAGGAGCATGTTGTTCAATCTCCATGTGTTTGCGTATGCTCTAGGGATTCTTGAGTTGGTAATTTCCAACTTCATTCCTTTATGGTCTGAGAAGCTGCATGGTATGATTCTAATTCTTTTGAATTTGCTGAGGCTTGCTTTATGGCCTAGTATGTGGTCAATCCTAGAGAAGCTTCCATGTACTGCTGAGAAGAATGTAAAATCTTTAGCTGTAGGATTGAAAGTTCTGTATATATCTGTTAGATCCATTTGGGCTATAGTGTCGTTTAAATCTACTGTATCCTTGTTGATCTTCTGACCGGATGATCTGTCTATTTCTGAGAGTGGAGTATTGAAGTCCCCCAGTACTACTGTATTGGGGTCTAAGTCTCCCTTTAAGTCCGTTAATAAATCTTTTAGATAAACTGGTGCCCTGTAGTTAGGTGCATATACATTGATAATTGTTATATCTTCCTGTTGAATTGATCCCTTAATCATGATATAGTGTCCCTCTTTGTCTCTCTTAACAGTTTTTGTGGTAAAGTTTATGTTGTCCGATATTAAGATGGCTACGCCCGCTCTTTTTTCATTTCTGTTGGCATGGTATATCTTTTTCCAGCCTTTCACTTTCAGTCTGTATGGATCTTTGTTGGAAAGATGTGTTTCTTGTAAGCAGCAAATAGATGGGTTTTGTTCCTTAACCCAATCAGCCAATTGGTGTCTTTTAACTGGACAGTTCAGGCCATTCACGTTCAATGTGACTAATGATAAGTGGTAACTTTGCCCTGCCATTTGCCAAAGATAAGTTCTAATATATGCTTTGAATTCCCTGTGATCTTTTGCTGTGAGGTTTCCTTCCTTGGTTTCCTTCCTTTACCTTCTTTCATATTGATGACCGTGTTTCTGTGTTTCTGTGTGTAACACATCTTTAAGCATCTTTTGCAGGGCTGGACGAGTGGCAACAAATTCTTTCAATTTCTGTTTGCAATGAAAAGTCTTTATTTCACCTTCATTCACAAATGATAGCTTTGCAGGATATAATATTCTGGGCTGGCAGTTGTTCTCTCTTAGTACCTGGGCTATATCCCGCCATTCCCTCCTAGCTTTTAGAGTTTCTGATGAGAAGTCAGCTGTGAGTCTGATTGGAGATCCTCTGAGAGTAATCTGACGTTTCTCTCTTGCACATTTTAGGATCCAGTCAATAATTTGATGAACATGTTATACATTTGAACAAGTGTGCTTTGAAGTATTTGTGGAAAATAGAATTAAAGGATAAATTTGCTTTGGTGCAAAAATATATTTGCACAGTGTCCAGTTTTTTCATAATATACATTTTTCAAAGACTTTTTGAATACCCCCTTATATGCAAGAATTCAAAATGTTTTGTACCAAAATAAGCTTACCTTTTAACTTTTTAAAGTACCCAAACATATATAAGAGGATCTTCAAAAAGTTTGTAGAAAATGTGTATTATAAAAAAAATCTATGCATAGTTTTCTAAACTATTTTCACCAAAAATAAACATATTTTAATTCCATTTTTCAACTTTTTAAATTAGAGAAACAGAGCTCACATTTGCTGGTTCACTCCCAAATGACTACAATGGTCAGGACTGTAGCCAGGAACACAATCCATAGAGGTATCCGACTCCAATTACTTGAACCATCACTGCTGTTTCCCAAGGTCTGCAATGGCAAGAACCTGGAGTCTGGAGCCAGAGCTAAGAATTGAACCTATGTACTGTGATGTAGAACTGTTAAGTTAAATTCCCTCCCTCACTTAAACAAGCATTTTAAAGCACTTCATCTGTTCATATCACAATTATACTTTGTCTTTTTTTGTATAACTAGAAACATTACTGTTGTTATGCATATTTTTCACTTAAAAATATGTCTTAGAGATCTTGCCAAGTCAAAATGTGTTAAATCTACCTCTTTCTTTTCAACAGCTGAATAGTATTCTTTACTACGGATGGACCATATTGAATTTAAACCAGAATCTATTGATGTATCATTGCACCACTTCTCAGTTTGAAGAAATAGCACTTTATTGCCAAATTTTTTTCCATTTTAAGGAATTTCTCCAAAAAAAAAACCTAGACCATACATATGATCTCCATTTTCAATATGCTATTTCTTTTCATTTGTAGTGTTTGAAATGTATCAAAGCTCTATAAGAAAATTCTGGGTCTAATTCTCTCTGGAGTCTTCTCTGAAGTACTCATAGCTTGGAGGCATTAGTTTCAAGTTACATATTTGGTGGCAATGAGAACCTCACAATTACTTCACACTTTGCATATTCTAAGACAATTAGTTCATATTAATGCAAAGCTAGCACTGAGATTTAGAAACCATATTTGGGGTAAAAAGGAAAAATAAAGTAGCATTCTGTATCTTTATTTAGATGACTTGGAGAAGGATATGTTTCAAATACTGAGAATAATTATACAGTACATAATTCATTTGATTGAATGTTGAAAATCTGGTCCCAATAGAGACAGAAGATGGATCAGGATTAAATCTGTCTGCTTTGTTATTACCCCTCAGAAAGACCAAAACATGTAATTTGTCCCCTTGAATTTCTTTTTGGTAAAAATATAAACAAAAAGCAATGGTGAAATATATTAGCGGGTAATAAGGATGACGTGGTCCCACATAAATAAAAGCAGCAATTTCATCCATACTGACAGTAACTTGTTGGACTTTGTCCATGACCAAAGATTATAAATTGCTCCAAATAATTAATTTTTGAAACCTCTTTCAGGTTGTAAGCTTCCTGGTATTCCACTAGGACAAAATATGTAACATAAGCTTAGCACTGTTTCAGAAAATGGGCATAACACTGGTTTTGTGAAGATATCTAAGTTGATATTGCCATTTGTATCTTGTGGTCAACTTCCAAAGATCACTAATTGAAATTAAGTCTCCCATATGTCTCTATCCACTTAACCAAGTTTCACATAAAGAAATGAACTCAATTTCCATGATAGAGACAACAGGTTTTTCAAAGATTTAAGACAGAAATAAGTTCCTAACCATCTGCGAAGCACATTGGTAGCCAGGGACTTTGGGCATGATTATTGGTGACTCGCAAGTTTTGACTTTTTCCTTTCACCTCTCGTTGGATTAGCCAATAGACTGGCTTTGTCCTTTCCATTGCCACAGAACTAATCCAAATGTTATCCTGAAACACCAAAACCTTAGCAAAATTTAAAGGAGAGCTCATTGTCCAACAATGGTAAATATTAAATTGTATCCCCTTTGTTCCTAGGCTTAGAAGGTGGAAGAGTGAGTCAACCTGAGAAGCGGCATTTTGTATTTATTGCTGCAGCTTCTGTCAGCACAGTGAGAAAAGTAATCATTCAGCTTCAGGGCACTTTCTCAAGAATGTTTGCCTGTTCCATGGCTAAATGCAGGCACTCTGCCTGTATCAGAACTTTTCAAGCAGCTCACAGTGCCCCTTGATGCCTCTACACCTCCGTAGGAGGATGCCTGGGAGATTGTTCATGTTAAACATAGTAGAATATCCAGACTTCATGATACCACCTTATATGATAAAGTCTAAGGTCTTTTTATTTCCTCTGCAAAGTTTGACTTCTTATTGGCTTCTTTAGTGTACTCTTATTTTCATTACAATAATGAAAATTTTATGATTTGGTTTTTACCCAAAAATCTATATATAAAAATCATATGAAAATTATATGAACAACCACAGTGAGATCTCAGATCCCATCCATTAGAATACTTAAAATTAAAAAGACCAGGGTGGTCATTTGCCTAGTGGTTAAGATACCCACATTCCACATCAGAGTACCTGGGTTCAGACCCCAGCACAATCCCTAACTCCAACCCTGAGAAGCACCTGTGACAGCTCAAGTAATTGGGTTCCTGCCCAGCATGGAAGACCAAACTGAGTTCCCAGTTCCTGGTTCCAAGCTAACTCTCCCCAAAACATCCACCCCAGCCATTGACATTTCAAGGGTGAACCAGTGGATGTAAGCTCCCTGAATCTATTTATTTCTTTCTGCCTCTCTGCCTCTCAGATATAAATAGTTTTCTTAAATGTTACTTGAAAGACTGACAACATCAAGTATTGTCAAACATATGTAATAACCAGCATACCTATCCGTGGCTAATGAGAATGTAAACTGGGTAAGCCACTCTAGGAACAGTTGAGCAATTTTCTACAAAATTAAACATATACTTTCCATGTTACTCAGCAATCCTTCTCCTAGATTTCTACCCAATAGAACTGAAAGCAGTTGCCCACACAAAGATTGTGTGAGAGCCTTCAGATCAGCCTTATTCATTACACCAAAAAACTAGTATCAGCCCACATGTTCAATAGCAGGTAAGTCCATGAATAAGCAAACAGTGTTATAGCCATTCAAAGTACTCCTCCTGAAGAACATTAAAAAGCAGATAACAACATGGGCAAATCTCAAAATCATTATGCTGAATAAAAGGAGACATACACAAAAAACTACAGACTGTATGATGCCACTAAATGAAATGCAAGTAAAACAAGCACAACTAATTTTCAGAAAGATCATTGGTTGCATGGGCCAAAATAGTGAACAGATTCTAAGGAGTATAAGAATATTTAGGGGCATGATGAAAATGTCTCATAGTGTTATCATGGTGCAACTGGTACAGTTACATTGATATATAAACTTGTCGAGTTTTATTTAGTTGTACATTAGTGCATTTTGTTGGATTATTATAGCCCAATAAGACTGATTTTTTAAAAAGTAAATGGCCAGACATTTACAAAAAGAATTCCTAAACCAGGAGATGATCCTGAAACAAATGCAAACAGCAATTCACATTGCTAAAAGCAGTGCACACTGACAAAAATTTGGAGAAAACACTTAGGTCCAGAAATGTTTATACATTTAAGTCAGTATGGAAACATCCTGAGAACATTATGTGATCATTTTTTAAAAGCCATATGCAACTACCATGGTATTTTTGCTATCAAAGCAAACTTTAGCAGCAAAATGAATGTTATTTACAGCAGCAAAAGTAAAAAACTTAAAGAGGAATCCTATCAATGTCCAATAATAAGAAAATTATTGTGGAAATTTTTAACACATAAACTCACTAAACTATCCAATGAATAAAAACAACTGTGAAGACCACATAGCAACATGGAAATGTTTATTATAAATGTTCAAGAGCACAAAATTGTGTCTATGTAAATCATTTGACTATGTACAACCTTTTATTCACATGTGACCAGAATTGAAGAGAAACATGGAAAAATACACAGATCTATTTGTAGAAATAATAGTGTCATGAGAAGCTGTTTACTTACTTCTGTTGATATTGTGTTGTTCTTAGAACAAAGATGAATAACAAATGCTAGATGATCCAGTCTCCTTTGAGTCCTAAACCAATCATAAATTATTTGGTAGACTCCCTGCTGCTCACACAACCAGGAAAAAGACAAATCAATGTGCCCAGTGGAGTTAAGGGTTCATTCTGCATCATTCACCTGTGTGTGAGCATGTAAGTCATGCTTTTCTCTCCACCAGAGTGAAATCCACACTTGTTAACCCACTCTGTTCTGTTTATTTCATTTTCTTCTTTATCATTTATGATTCAATGGTAAATTTTATTCTTTTTACCTCGCCATGTAACAAATTATAACAAATGTACCAGCTTAAATCAACACATACTTCTTTTCTCACAATTCCCATTGAGTCAGGAGCCCAGGTGCCACTTAGCTGGTCCTCAGCTCAGGCATCACAGCAGCGATCCAGGCGTGTGACGGACTGTGCTCCTTGCTGGAGCCTGGGATTCTCTTCCAAGCTCACCTGGCTGTTGGTGGAATGTATTTCTCTGCAATCATAAGACTCAAGTCTCCACATTCTTGCTGGCTTCCACCCAGGGCTGCTCTCAGCTTTTAGAAGCTGCCTCAAATCCTGGCCATGTGGCTCCCCAACAGTTCCTCTCACACCACCACACGGACTTCTTTAAGGCCAGCAGGAGCATCTGCCTCTTTGGGAAGGACCCAAGTCCTTCTTTTAACAGCTTTCACTTGAATAAATTGGCCCCACCAAGGATAACCTCCTTTTGGGTTTATTCAAGCAACTGATTTGGGTCCTTAATTATATCTACAAAACTACTTCACCTTTGCGATAGTGTAACATACTTATAGAAGTGACATCCTGTCAAACCTCAGATCCTGTCTGCATTCAAGGAGGGTTGGGATGGGGATCATATGTACCAGAGGGTGAAAATCTTGGTTATCATTTTACAATTAGACTTGCCATGGTAATTATATTTATTATATTTACTTGCTTATATTATTATGTTATATTTGGATACCACATAATTTGCTACAATTAAAAGATGATTTCTATAGAAATTAAACTTAACCCTATATGTATCCTCAACAATTCATCAAAAGCATACACACCCAAGAAAGCAAACCCATAGGGAGCAGGAAATGCTGTCCAGGCAAGGCTGGCTTACTCATAAGCTGAAAAGCCACTAACCTTCATATGTGAATGTAACCAACCTCCAAGGAACTCATAATTCCCTTCATTTAATGTCTTCTGTTAAGATGACGATGGTCTTGGGCCTTGTGGCAGGTTAAGCTGCTGCTTGAGACACCTGAACCCCATCAGAGTGCTTGGTTTGTGGCCCAACTACTCCATACTTCCCATCCAGCTTCCTGTTAATGCATCTGAGAGGTAGCAGATGATGGTTCAAATACTTGGGTCTCTGCCACTCACATGGGAACCCAGATGAAGTTCCAGAGTCCTGGCCTTGTCTTAGTACAACACTGGCTTTGCATGTATTTGTCACTCTGCCTTTCACATAAATAAATCTTTTTAAAAATCCATGTGTAAGTTTAAAAAAAAAAAAAAAAGATGAGGATGATGATCAAGATTGGCATTTGGTCAAGTTGTTAAAATACCAGCATCCCACATCAGAGAACCTGGATTCTATTCCCGGCTCTGGCTACGGGTTCCAGCTTCCTGCTAGAGTGCACTTAGGAGGCAGGAGAGATAGTTCAAGTAACTGGCTCTTGATACCCTCTTGAGAGAACTGGATTGAGTTCCTGGCTCATGGCTTTAGCTTTGGTCCAGTTCTACCTGTTGAAGGCATTTGGAGGAATGAACCAGCTAATGGGAGTTCTCTTTCTCTCTGTCTCTCTCTCGCTCTTTCTCTCTTCTCTCTCTCCTTCTCCTTCCTCCCTCACCCCACCACTCTTTCTTTCCCTCTCTCCCACTTTCTCTATCTCCCTGCCTCTCAATTTTTTCTGATTTGTAAGAAGGATGATCAGTACTAGCAGGAATCCCCCCAGCTCCT
Organism: Oryctolagus cuniculus; assembly: GCF_051225735.1. Taxonomy (NCBI): domain Eukaryota; kingdom Metazoa; phylum Chordata; class Mammalia; order Lagomorpha; family Leporidae; genus Oryctolagus; species Oryctolagus cuniculus. The sequence continues at coordinate 71,069,946 of NC_142871.1, read as the reverse complement.
ACTCCACGTCAGGGACAGACATTACTAGTAGGTCACAGCATTCTTTCACACTGTCTGGACATAACTTCTGAATCTTTCTCAGGATCATTCTTTAGAGCCACAACAATCAGTAGGAATTGACACATGACATTAAACCTATTTACCATCTTTAGCCTTAGGTAATGTTTTTAGAAACTGTCAATTAAAATAAAAAATAAATTTGAGTACCAGATACGGGCAAGACACTTAAAGGAGCTCACATACTAATCCAGGAGAACATTTATAATCCAGGTGGCTTTTGTTTTCATTTACATTAACATTTATTGAGTACCTTGAAGAAAAGCATTCCCTACCAATTATATCATGTGAGAGAAGAAAATAAATGATAAAAATGAAATTTATCTAGCTAGTAAAAGCATATTTGAACAGTAGCAAAAGGAAGACAATTTTCTTAATTTTACTTCTTATATCTGGAGTGCATTTCAGAATTTCCAAAATGAATTTATGAGTGTTTGAGCCTACTTAACTCTTCAGCTAATGCTACCATGTACAGATTATTATAATCTTTCCTCTAAGATGCGAAGGTCAACATAGTTCTATCAAGGTCATATGAGTGACCACATCTCAGCAGATAAAGCCAGAATTAGTTTCTTCTGTTAACAAAAAATTTATCATCTGCAAAGGAATGGGACATGAGAAGTGGTTTAAAAGAATTATTCTGGTTAGCCAGCGCCGCGGCTCACTAGGCTAATCCTCCGCCTAGCGGCGCCGGCACACCAGGTTCTAGTCCCGGTTGGGGCGCCGGATTCTGTCCCGGTTGCCCCTCTTCCAGGCCAGCTCTCTGCTGTGGCCAGGGAGTGCAGTGGAGGATGGCCCAAGTGCTTGGGCCCTGCACCCCATGGGAGACCAGGAGAAGTACCTGGCTCCTGGCTCCTGCCATCGGATCAGCACGGTGCGCCGGCCGCAGCGCGCCGGCCGCAGCGCGCCGGCCACGGCGGCCATTGGAGGGTGAACCAACGGCAAAGGAAGACCTTTCTCTCTGTCTCTCTCTCTCACTGTCCACTCTGCCTGTCAAAAAATAAAAAAAAAAAAAAAGAATTATTCTGGTTGCACATAAAAGTCAACTCAAGTTGGCTTTAAATAATAAAGTAGCTCATATAACAAGCAATCCAGACTGTTGTATCAGCTCTATTTCCAAAGACTCAGGTTCTTTCTACCCATCTGTTCTACTGTCCTAAGGACAGCTTCCTCCTAAAATTAGTTTCCCTTCATAGTCAAAAAATGGCTGCCAATAACAGGGTTAGGACTTCCTGCCCATAAAAGAAAGAAAAACTCTCTTGTGTGTGTACAATAAGGCTTTGCTGTCACACAAGTGGTCTTCCAGAGTCACAGATCCATCTCTGGACCAGTAACAGTCACCAGGAAACTCTATGTGCTGAATGGCTCAGTAAGCAGGCTCCACTCATTGGAGCTTATAGATAGGACAGTTTCTCCCAGGAGAATGTCTATTTCATTGAGGAAGGAGGAAATGTAAACAAGTTTCTGCTTAAATAGGAGAATGGGAAAACAGCTGTCAGATGGGCTACCAAAGCTGTCAGCTTCAGACATAGCTTCTGACTACACTGTCAAATTATAGACTTCCTCTTTGCTTAGGCCTGGCTGGATCTTGGTCCAATCTCAAGCATGGTGAACCATGCAACATGGATGGCAGCCCTGGGAAGATTCAGTGAAGGGTCAAATCCTCTGGCTGTTCTGCTGAACTTTTCAATGGCAACTCCTCCTAGAATCTCAACTGTTACAAGGTCAATCCCATGCCTCCATCTTATAAGGGCTCTTATGATTATATTGGGCCTTCTCAGATGATCCATGAGTATGCATAACTTGGGGCCGGTGCTGTGGTATAGCAGGTGAAGCCACTGCCTGCAGTGCCGGCAACCCATATGGGCACAGGTTCTGGTCCTGGCTGCTCCACTTCTGATCCAGCTCTCTGCTGTGGCTTGGGAGAGCAGTGGAGGATGACCCAAGTCCCTGGACCCCTGCACATGCGTGGGAGACCCGGAGGACGCTCCTGGCTCCTGGCTTCGGATCAGCACAGTTCTGGCCATCGTGGCCATCTTGGGGGTGAACCAGTGGATGAAGGACCTCTCTATATATACCCCTCTCCTTCTCTCTCTGTGTATCTCTATCAAGTAAATAAATAAATATTTTTTAAAAATCCATAACTTACACTTGGGAGAAAAGCCCTTTTTGTCAGTAAGGTAACATATGCACAGATTCCAGGAACTGGGGTATACAACCACGCAACAGGAGCATTATCCAGCCTACCACATTCCAAAGCCAGCCGAAGCAGAATGTTTTGCTGTGCCTGGCATGAGAGATTTTAAAAAGACTTTTCTCTGTCCAAGAGGCCCATTTTCCCTTAATTCTTCTGTTGAAAAATCCACATTTGCAACTAATCCTTGGCTGGTTTGCAAAATTAGTTTCCTGGGGATGGGTGTGGCTCTACCCTGCATCATCCAGGACCCCTCAATTCCCTTCAGTGGACTACAGCCCTGGGATGGGAAAAGGTGTGGTGTGGGCCAGGTAGAGGGCAGGTGGTATAGATATCCTCATCACCACCACCACAGGCGGATGCAGAAACCAGAGAGCAGAATGAGAGCTACGATGGAAAGCAAAAGTAGAAGTATCCCCAGGAAAATTCGCTGCCTCCACTACTGGGGACTTTGCTTCTAAAGCATGATTAGTCAGTACACCCCATGCCTCAAAGCCTGGGGTCACACTTTCTCCAAAACTTCAGAAAGCCACACACCACACGTTATTGTTTTTCATAACAGCATGCAACTCACTTTTTAAAAGTAAAAGTATTTGTTTTAAAGAAAACTTCACATATTTTCAAAGAAAATATTTATACATTTAAGGAACTCTATGTAACATCACAAAAATGGAAAAATCAGTGCCATTAACAGAAAGTAACCAGCCCCGTGGCTCAATAGGCTAATCCTCCGCCTCGCGGTGCCTGCACCCTGGGTTCTAGTCCCTGGGGCGCCGGATTCTGTCCCAGTTGCCCCTCTTCCAGGCCAGCTCTCTGCTGTGGCCTGGGAGTGCAGTGGAGGATGGCCCAGGTCCTTGGGCCCTGCACCCCATGGGAGACCAGGAGAAGCACCTGGCTCCTGGCTTCCGATCCACGCAGCGCGCCAGCCATAGCGGCCACTTGCGGGGTGAACCAACGGAAAAAGGAATACCTTTCTCTCTGTTTCTCTCTCTGTGTAACTTTCTAACTCTGCCTGTCAAAAAAAAATACAAATTTTAAATGTTCATGTCATTAAATTTAACCAGATATCATGATCTGTCCAGATTCCAGGTGTAAAACCCAATGTTTACTTTATTAAAAGGATTGTTAGCAAAATTGAAGGGACAGATTGAAATTTTCCTTTTAATAAAAGAATAAATGAAAGGGGAACATTATTCTCTTAACGTGATTCAGTCTTACTTCATATCATCTTACAACTCAAACATCTTCCAAACACCAGTGTTAAGACTCTCACACTTTGCGAAACATTCGTTTTAAATATAAAACTGTCAAGCCAATCTGTCTCTAAAGGAACACAGCAGGGGTAGGGATCCTAGTATGCTTATATTTTATGTACCATATCACATGCATTCCACATAAACAACCTAACAGCACTAATAAAGTAATTTGCCATGGGTTACATAGCCACCAAGCAGCCTGAAGGGGCTTTAACCCCATTGCTCTGATTCCAAAGCTCGAGCTTGTTTCATGTCTGAATCATTGGAGACTGGAGAAGAGCAATATAAGGAAATAGCTGCTTTAGGCTTTGGGCTAAAGAGGGAACATACATGCACATGCACACACACACACACACACACACACACACACACACACACACAGGCTCTGGGATCCCAGGAACATTTAAATCCTATTCCAAGATTTCTTACCTTACTATTGTGAGTATTGGCCTCAGCTGCCCATTGGAAACACCTTTGAAGCTTAAAGAATCACTAGTGTGGAGCCTCAGCAACCTCAGGTGCTTTAAGGCTACTAATGTGCCGTCAAGGGTGAAGGCCACTGTCTTAGACTAAAGAGGCATGGAGAGTTAATGGGAAGGAAATGTTCTCTAGTTAAAAAATCTAATTCAAGTCTTGGCTGTTATGCTTAAAAGAGAAATGATCTTAAACAGTGATTCTCAAATTGTGGTGATTCGGTCAGAAATGCAAATTCTTGGACTCTACCCAAAATCTACAAATCAGAAACTTTTCAAATCAGGGCTCAACAACATGAATGTTAATATGCCCTCCTGATAACTCCAATGGACAGAAATTTGAGGACCACTGACCTAATCCATTTTCTTCTGAGACTCGGTTTCCTCACTTATTAAATAGAGATAATACTCATTTCTGCTGTGTTGCTCTACAAGTTCTGAAAAATAATGGGAAATATTCAAACATAGTCCCCATAATATAGCAGGTGCTTTTTATTTGGAGAGTAATCATTTTGAAAGTAGAATCCAAGTAATATAGGTGTTCATGGAGCCCATTCTCTAATCATTGATTTTTAAAGTATAAAGTTTTCATTTAGTATCTTCAGAAAATACATGGAGCAGGTGTGGATGGGGACAGAATAAAATATCTTAAACATCTCCCCTCCAGAGGTGAGCATTTAACCTGGAAGCTAAGACATTGTTTAAAACGACTATGATCCATATTAGAGTATGTGGGTTTGATGCCTAGCTCTAGCTCCTGAACCCAGCTTCTTGCTAATGCAGACCCCGAGAGTCAGCAGTGATGGCTCAACTGGTTGGGTTGCTACCAGACTTAGATTGAATTCCTAGCTCCTAGCTTTCTTGGGCCCAGCTCAGTCCTGGCTATTGCAGGTATTTGGAGAGCATGTCAATAGGTGGAAGCTCTCTTTCTTTCCCTGCTTCTCAAATAGAATAAAAATCTCCCTTCCCAACTCCCTTACTCCCTGGCCTCCATATAAGGTGCCTCTTTTCCTCCAAGCCTGCTCTGATTCATCCCCAACTGCCGACTGCACACCTTCCCTGAATCCCTCCCTGTCCCTTTTACTCCTCTCCACATTGACTACACTTTTTATCTTTACAGAGCTTCAACTGTTTCCAATAAAAATATAATTTAGTGTTTTTCTACTCCTTCTTGGATAAAATATTTTAATTTAAAGGGACAAATACATTATTTATTCTCACAATTGAGATCAAACATGTTGATCTAACAGAATACATTCTGATGATGAAGTTTTTTCATACTACCCAACTACCTACAGAATAGAAGCTTTCCAAAACATAAGCACTAGTTTCCAAAAAACATGATCATAAGTTTTCTGAAAATTCTGGTTTTTCCTCTTGTATAATCTTTCCTAAATTCTAGCATTAAAAACGTATCTAATGACAGTTCTACAGATGTATACAGCTCTGGTTGACACTTCACAAACCATTTTCAGGTTAAGTAACTGACTTGAGTCATACAATTCTCAGGGCCGATAGAGTGCATCCTGTTACCCCATTTTCTTCTTCCATTTCATTGTTCCTACAGAGGCATGAGCATGAAAGCAGACTGTCACAGACTCCTCTGCAAACTACGGCATCATAAAGAGAAAGCTTACAAGTACCTTACATTGACAGAGTAGCAACACGTATTATATAGGCTGCAAAAATATACATGTACTCTTATATATTATTAATATATTAAAATATAATTGCTAGAATATATTGTATTAAATATACTACATATTATGCATTAAGTAAAGATTTCAACAGTTTGCACCCCCATAGAAACACAAAGTGAAATATATTGTTTGAGTACTCGGTATAGCATTAAATCTCAATGCACAGCACATTAAGGACAGAGATCCTACATGAGGAGTAAATGCACAGTGACTCCTGTTGTTGACTTTACCAATTGACACTCATCCTCTGTAAAAAAAAAAAAAAAAAAAAAAAAAAAAAAAAAAGAAATTATCAACTCCCAACTTGACTCTCACTGGGATTAAACATGACAATAGGTCTGATCTGATTTCATCATCATTAAAAAAAAAATCATCTATTATTTTTCACTTTATGTTTCTGTGTGGGAGCAAACTGCTGAAATCCTTACTTAATGTATACTAAGCTGATCTTCTGTATATTAAGATAATCGAAAATGAATCTTGATGTGAATGGAAGGGGAGAGGGAGTGGGAAAGGGGAGGGTTGTGGGTGGGAGGGAGGGTATGGGGGGAAGCCATTGTAATCCATAAGTCGTACTTTGGAAATTTATATTCATTAAATAAAAGTTAAAAAAAATCAAAAAATATATACTACATATTATGTAATCTATACCCAGTGAGTATGTATTACTTACTACAAAGAAAGAGATTTATAATTCAGCGTGCACTTTCACACCCACTCTCCATTGAAGGAGGTTACTAGCTTGCTTTGTTCTCCATGACCCACTACCCTGATGAGCCCGGGTTAGATCTGGAGCCCCAGAGCTCACCAAATACTCAGACAGGGGGAAAAACACTCACGGCTTGTACCACGCTGGATGGCACCTCACCAATTGATGGAGCTTGGTAACGCGGGAAGAGAGATCAGGCAGTAATGTCACTAAAGGAGGAAGACTGAGCCTCCGGAAAGCGTACCTGGCAGTTGCCATCTGACCTGGAGAATGTCCCAGCCCTCGCTGAACTCCAGCTCTTCTAGCGTGAGGAAGCATCCCGGCTTCCGTACGTAACTTCCTGTGGCCCCACGGAAACTCTGAGGTCCCAGAACGTGTTTTTGTTCCTTGCAACTTGAAACCATCAGCACACTGATTTAATGAAGTGAAGTGTTGTTAAACTGCATCTGAATTAATCCACAAAATTCAATCTTTTTTCCTTTCTGAGAAAGGGCAAACATAATAACTAGATCAAATACTGAGGCATTGTGAGGAAATGGTTTATTTTCCTCAACAGAATTCTATTTCCTACTACTAAGGGGAGAAAATCTGCAAACTAAAACAGAAAACTGTTTCCCTCTCTTCTCTAATTACATAAACTATATGTGTAAGAAACAGAGCAGCACGTGTTTGTCATGAGCCAAGTGTGTGAGATCTATACAATTTAACAGATTGGCCAGGCCGGCGCCGCGGCTCACTAGGCTAATCCTCCGCCTAGCGGCGCCGGCACACCGGGTTCTAGTCCTGGTCGGGGCGCCGGATTCTGTCCCGGTTGCCCCTCTTCCAGGCCAGCCCTCTGCTGTGGCCAGGGAGTGCAGTGGAGGATGGCCCAGGAGCTTGGGCCCTGTACCCCATGGGAGACCAGGAAAAGCACCTGGCTCCTGGCTCCTGCCATCGGATCAGCGCGGTGCGCCGGCCGCGGCAGCCATTGGAGGGTGAACCAACGGCAAAGGAAGACCTTTCTCTCTGTCTCTCTCTCTCACTGTCCACTCTGCCTGTAAAAAAAAAAAAAAAAAAAAAAAACCAGATTGGCCAGTTCCATTCAGGTCATTCTACACCCCACTTAAAATGTACCCAAATTTATTTTCTGTTTGTACTTCTACAACAGTGCTGCTAACTGCAAGAAGTCGAGAGGGCGTCTGTGGCCTGCGAGCAATGGTCGGGAGCCAGACACCAGGACGTAAGAGACGCAGACGTGGCGCTTGATCGTCAGTGGCATCCTGGGAGTTCGCGTCCAGCGCCACTCACCGCGGAAGTGCGGTAGGATGCAAGGGCAGCGCCATATGAGGCCGTGTTTCATGTTCAGTTTGCTGTCCCTGCATCAGAATAAATAGACATAAACAATTAAATAGGGGATCGACTCCTTTTTGAAGCTAAAAAATATGGCCCAAGTGTACATATTTCTTCCATTCCAGCGTGTTGCATGTGTGTTTGGAGTACATGAAAAATGGATTAAGAAGCAAAGGAAGAAAGATGTCACTCCTTATTGGTGCCAGTTTCTAACAGATAATTAATTTCTATGTAGAGTTGCCATTTAGTATTCTGACTCAACGACCACAGAGTCACAATTTCCTTCTCTCTCTCCCCCCCCCTCTTTCACACACACACACACACACACATTTTCTCACACCTGCATGTAATAAGTTCCTAAGTGCCACTAGTAGCAAACACAGTCTCTGTTTAAAAGATGATAACTTAGTTTTTTCCGAGATAGGAAGCCCTGTCTTACCTACAACACCTGCATAGAAGTGTCAAAGGGCTTTTAAAACAAGTGACCTGGTGTTTATTTCCAAATACCAACAGTATTACTGCTGCAGCTAGATAAATACCACATGACAGGAGGGATAGCAAACATTCTGCCATGGCCCTAGATAGATCTGAGTTTACAGAGATTAAGACAAACAACACAGACACAGACAAGCAAAGAAACTAAAGATGTGACTTTCTTCCAACAGTGTGAAAGCAGTGGAAATTAAAAAAAAAAAAAAGCTACACAGAAAGCTTTGTTAAAAAAATGACTTACAGAAAATATTTTGAATATCAGTATTAAATTTTGCTGATCTAGACATGAATCTTGACTCAAATAGTGCAAAATTTTGAAACTGGGACATTGAAACCAGTCTTTAAAAGGACATGAGAAACTGGGAGCAGCAGGTATAGGGATGGGAAGATTCCAGAGACCTTACTCACAAACCGAAAAGTTAAAAATACTCTTCTTGAGCAAAATGATTTTTATTACACTACAAAAATCATGACCTGGAATTCCCTTCCCATGCTGTTCCCAAGGGTGCTCCCCAGCCCGTGCCTTTCCCTGGTGCCCAGAGGCAAAGATGATATTGTTGGCCAGCGCCGTGGCTCACTAGGCTAATCCTCCACCTTGCGGCGCCAGCAAACGGGGTTCTAAGTCCCGGTCGGGGCGCCGGATTCTGTCCCGGTTGCCCCTCTTCCAGGCCAGCTCTCTGCTGTGGCCAGGGAGTGCAGTGGAGGATGGCCCAGGTCCTTGGGCCCTGCACCCCATGGGAGACCAGGAGAAGCACCTGGCTCCTGGCTTCGGATCAGCACGGTGGGCCGGCCGCAGCGCGCCGGCCGCGGCGGCCATTGGAGGGTGAACCAATGGCAAAGGAAGACCTTTCTCTCTGTCTCTCTCTCACACTGTCCACTCTGCCTGTCAAAAAAAAAAAAAAAAAAAGATGATATTTTTAGGTGTAAATGAATTTGCCCTCACTTGTATGAGAAAACTGACACATATCCATGCTTTCAGAACATTTAGGGATAATTCTCTTTTTGAACCTGTGTGACCAGGAAAATCAACATATTACTTTGGATCAAAATCTTCTAAGTTCTGATTCACATCCAAGATCTACACAAAGCATGGCTTTCATTCTTTCAACAAATGCTCTCTGAATACCTACACATGCCAGACTCCGCGCTGGGCACTGGCAGCACAAAGATGGCGCAGAGGCATTCAGCAGGTATTTGTTGTTTCTCGCTGGAACCAAAATCAAGATGAAATGGGGGTAAGAGGTAGTGTGAGTTAAAACATCTTCACTGAGGCATTTAATGAAAAACTATTCTATTATTTTTCAAATATGATAATAACCCAAACTGAACTAACAAAACTAACTTAAACTGTGCACAAAACGAAGCAAAACTAGCAGATATTGACATGTAACTCAGGGGCTTGGTTTTTAATGTAAGTAAGTGCTTCCAAAATATTCATAAAACATGTTTCTCAACTAATTGATTCTATCATTGTGTTCATACTATTGATACTAATTTTATCTCATAATTTACTGACATCTTAAGAGAATTTTATACTCAATTTCTTTCTAAAAAATAAAAATTTAGCCATAGGATAAGCGAAACCTATGACTAAGGGGGGTGCTTCTATGTGTCCCTCTGCTTTCTCTCTTCAGTCTTTCTCACGTCCGAATTAGAATTTTCTTCCTGGGTCTTGATGATTAAGTCTGAGGCTGGATGGTACATGGAAGTGTACAGACATTCAGTGCTCCGATTGGAAGATTTACTTATAGCCCAAAATATAAACATTGACATTCACAAAGAAATAGATGAAGAAGAGAAAAGAATGCAAATGAACATGACATAAATGCCTTTATGGTTTTTTAAATGTTTGGTAATTTTAATCACTATGTTAACAAAGATCTGTTAATTGTATTTAATAACACCAGAGAAAAATCTGCCCTGGCTATAACATCAGATTATTATTATATATGACTAATAAGCTTTGGTTTGTTGAAACTGTTTTATGTTAAAGTAATTGAGCCACATGAAGGCAATCACGATTTTAACAGGAATTCCTTGCTAGTAGAAGCTTCTGCTGGACTGTTAAGCACAATTGCAGAATTAAACACAATTGCATGTTTTGTTACCAGGGGAAGTAAAGTAGATACAGGTTTGGAATTTACCTTTTTTTAGAGCCCAGAGAAAGAGAAAAGATTTCTACTGCCTTAACAGTTTGAAAGCAAATGTAACAAGCTTTTCTCTTCCCAAAGCCTTTTTTTGTTGTTGTTTAGACACCATACAATTCAAATTCACTTCCCAGAATACACAATCAGATCATTTAGCAACAGGGAAAAATCCAAGAAAGACAAAAATAAAAAGCAGGCTGAAGGAAGCCATGTGTCATTAATTCAGTTATAAATTATTAGCTGAAAGCTGCCTCTCAGCATTTGTGTTTGATGAACAAAAATTGATTGCTTCAAGGGCATTTCAGACCTTTTGATGTTCCCATCTTTTAGCCCACCACAAATCTGAATCCTTAACAGAATGATTATAGCATTATAGTAATCCTGAGAGCCAATACTAAAGGATTTGCAAGAGCAATGGGGATCAATAGTTTGAAAAAAGAATGTCTTTTTGAATTGACAGCACTGTCTCGCCTGATCGTGAACCTGAACAAAATAAGTGGAGTCTCAGTACACCAGCAGTCGCGAAGGCTGAGCGGAGCTGCTGCCGGTAGCCAGTCCTCAGAGTGCTTGAATAGCTCTGAGCGCTGAATATTTCCAAAGGATTAAACCCAAACTAATGGCAACCCAAAGATATTTTGCAAACAATCGGCCTCCCCCTAAAATGGTTAAGATAATACATTATGGGTCTTGGTCTGTTATTCAAAAGACCAGCTTCAGCTACAGGTTCAACATTTGCTTTTGCACAGAGTTTGAGATTATGGAAAATTGGATTAGAGGTAACATTGTCTTAATAGCCATCTTCTTTGGGCCACTTTGAAATTGAAAATCCCCACAGTGAAAACACCACTTCCTTAACTCATAACATATTACAAAACCCACTGGGCCAGAACTGTTTAAAGACACAATTGCCCACATCCATGGGACTTCCAAGTTGTAACATTATTTGATACCTCAAAAGACAGAGAAAGACAGCTGACTGCTAAAAACCCCTTGAACAATTCAAGGATTAGCATAAAATTATACATAAAAGAGAGTAAGTACAGCAGTGGCACTTGCTCGCCACAGTAGGGGCATTGTTGGAAACGCAAATGGACTCAGTGAAAGTGTGAAGGCATCTTAACATTGTCTGAGGACCTGCATGCTTGAACATTGATGTATATATTTTCCAGTCCTTTGTTTCCCCAGCTTAGTCCACTGGAGAAGCCAGCTTAGTCCACTGGAGAAACGAGTCAGGAGGCTTCAGATGGCCCACATCTGGAGAACATCCCATGGAAAATTGTGAATGGCTAAGTAATCTCTTTCAGTACCAAGACAAGGAGTGGTAATTTATGGCTTAACAGACTACAAAACCTGCCATTAATTCTAGCATACAAACTTTAAACCAAATGAGTTGGAAGAGTAAAATATACAACAGCAATTAACAGACGGAAAAATGCATTTCAAATGACACAAGGTTCACACTATCTTCTAAAGATGAACAACACTCTTTTCTGACAGAGTTCATGTTTTTGGCCACAGCATGGGATAGCCACGCTGGCCATCACAGTGTTGTGGTGATTCTGAGCCTCACATTTCTGACATCTACAGAAGCGGCTCAAATGAAAAGCATGTTAAAGTTGCAATCCCTGAGAGTTGTGCTGGAGCAGACATAAACATTTTATCTGGAGGCTATGCATGATAACATGTGATCCTTAAAGTTAACCTTTTTCTCAAGCTGTTTAAAATGTTTTGTGGCTGTTCTTGTGCAAATGAATCAAAAGAAAGATCAGCAGGAACTAGCATAAATAATAGCTGCCTTAAAAGGGGGCAGCAAAATTGATAGCTCTACAAATGGCAGCCACCTGTACGAAGAAAACTCAAAGAAAGAGAATAAGTATTTGAAGAGAAAGAATAATTGGAGATGTGACAGCAAAGAATAGAAATCACTCCCCAGAAGGTGTTTAAAAACCTCTTCTCTCTCCTACTCAATCACTGTTCCCTTTAGCCCATAAATTAAAAATGCAATGCGTATGTTATATACATTATGAGTATGAATACTCGTGTAATCTAAAGCATCTTAACTTTGACCAGCTTGTTTTCATACTGCCAGACTCAATTCTATTAATGATATAAGAATAACAAAATCTTACACTGACTGCCTGTATTAAGCTCTCTTAGAACTTTATAGAATTGTGGTAGTAAAGGTCTGTTATACATACCCTCTTATTAATGCATAAACAAAATTTGACTTATCTAACTAATAAAGATTTAGCATTCCTTCCCTTAGCAGAAGTATAGTGCATATATTTCACTAATGTGAAAGAAACTTGTAAAAGTTTTATCACCAAGAATTTGAATGTCACTTGATGGAGCCAGTTCAATAATAGTTTTTTGAATTAAAATAATGAGTCTATTGTTGGAAAAAGAAACGAGTTCTCTAACTGGTTTTTAAAGAATGAAAAATATTTAACTCAGACTCTTCAATAAATTAGTGATTTGATTCAAGCAATGTGATTGGTATCAACTTGCCCTGTAGTAGAACTTCAGAGATGAATAAAACATTTCAAGGAACCTGCAATCTAACAGGGATAATCCATGTGCCCCTGAAACCTGCATGCATATAATTCAAAAATATATTTGGTGTTCATCCCTGGGCTCCTGGCACAGAGCTCCTAAAACTTGTGGAATATCCTAGGTGATAGCAGTGACTTTCTCACACCAGAGTTCATGCTAATGAGGTGACTTAAAGTGGTCCTGTGATTAGCCTCAGGATGGGGACCAAGGGATTTTCAGTCCCGCTCACCAACCTCCAAGATGGGGAGTAGCTGGGGATTAAATTATATTAAAATCTCATCAATAACAAACAAGATTCCATGAGCTTCTGACTGGCAAACACATAGAGGTGGTGTTAAGGAGGTGGCCTGGAAAGGCTATGGAGATTCTTCTGCAGGTATGCACCTGTCCATACCTTACTCTGTGCATCTCTCCCATTTGGCTGTTCTTTAAGTTGTATGATTTATAACAAACTAGTAAAGTGTCTTCCTGAGTTCTTGAGCTATTCTAATAAATTGTTAAATCTGAAGAGGGGATCATGGGAACCCCTAGTTTATAGTTAATTAATCAGGTAATAATCTATTGTGATTGTCATCTGAAGTAGGGGCAGTCTTGTGGAACTGAGCTCCTTAACTTGTGGGATGTGCTGCTAACTGCAGGTGGATAGTGTCAGAATTGAATTGAATTGTGGAACACCTAATTGCTTTCCATGGAAAATCAGAGATTGATTTAGTATGAAACAAACAAAGATTCAACGTCAGAAGTATTGTGAGTAAAAGAACAGTTTTCTTTTAGTGCCACTCACACTGTTAGATCATAGCCAGTGTCACCTATCTGATTTTTTGAATGCCCATTTCAAAGGAGTTTTCACATCACTTAAAAATTCATAGCGCAATAGGAGAATAAAGGAAGCCTAATGACACCAGGCAGCACCAACCTGCCTCAAATACTTCCCTCTGGACAGTACACCCAGAACATATACCATTGACCACCAGCCCCAAAAGAGCTCTGTAGTAAAAAAGATTCCATTTCACCAACTTGGAGCAATTACTACACGTGTGAACCAATTTGAGAATTACAATATATATTATTATATAGCATCGCTTCTAAAAATTTCCTTCAACGAAAGAAAGATTAACAGCAGTTAAACTGAATATTTCACAGCGTATTTTAATATGTAACCTTTATTCATTACATGATTATCAATTTTGAAAACAAAATTTCTAAGGCCACACTTGGGGAAATTCTACTATGCATCACCCTCAAGGACCAAGTTCTGGGTTGGACTAAAGTAGAGATCCTGTAACACTGAGGCTCAACTTCAACTCCTATCATAAACATGTGTAAGTTGTTTTCTAAACATGAGCTAGCACAAACTTTTAAGCACTCTTCACTGAATTTGGGGTACCCCCTCAAAAGCTGAGTTATAAAGAAATGAATTTAATTATTATTTCTTATACTTGCAGTACACTTAGACAAATTTTAAATCTACATAACTAAAGTAGATGAAATAGCCTATGTTTTAGCTGTGGAAAAAATAACTGTGAAACACATGAAGTTCAAGTTCCACTTCACAGACAGCAAACATCAACAGGATGACAGAAGGGCACAGATGAGTGATAGTCTGTGAGCGGATAGCAATGGACTTCTGTACTTGATCACTGATGAAAAGAACCAGTTTTTAAGAAGTATTCTGGGCCAGTGCTGTGGCTCACTTGGCTAATCCTCTGCCTGCGGTGCCGGCACCCCGGGTTCTAGTCCCGGTTGGGGCGCAGGGCTCCTCTTCCAGTCCAGCTCTCTGCTGTGGCCTGGGGAAGGCAGTGGAGGATAGCCCAGGTGCTTGGATCCCTGTACCCGCATGGAAGACCAGGAGGAAGCACCTGGCTCCTAGCTTCGGATAGGCGCAGCAACAGCCATGGCAGCCATTAGGGGAGTGAACCAACAGAAGGAAGACCTTTCTCACTGTCTATAACTCTCTCTCTCTCTCTCTCTCACTGTCTAACTCTGCCTGGCAAAAAATTTTAAAAAATAAAATAAAAAAGTATTCTGTTGCTACTCAGCTATCTTAACTAAGTTCAGAGAATTAATTATATAAGTCAAGAATACTTCATGAAGGGCCGGCACTATAACACAGTGGGTTAAAGCCCTGGCCTGAAGCACCAGCATATCATATGGGCGCCGATTCTAGTCCTGGCTGCTCCTCTTCTGATCCAGCTCTCTGCTATGGCCTGGGAAAGCAGTAGAATATGGCTCAAGTCCTTGGGCCCCTGCACCCATGTGGGAGACCCAGAAGAAGCTCGTGGCTCCTGGCTTCAGATTGGCACAGCTCTGGCCGTTGCAGTCATCTGGGGAGTGACCCAGCAGATGGAAGACCTCTCTTTCTGTCTCTAGCTCTCTCTGTAACTCTTTCAAATAAATAAAATAAACCTTTAAAAAGTAAAAATAAAAAAGAATACGTTATGAAACTGAAGGGCAAGAATGCAAATGGAACTGCCAAAGCACCAAGGCCCCTGGAAGTCAGTCCTCTTCCAATTCATCCAAATCACATCGTGGATTCTTGCTGCTCTCTGCTCCATTATTTTTTCTTTATGCAGATAGCTTTTCTCTAACTTCTCTATACCCATGGCTCAGTATGT
Source organism: Oryctolagus cuniculus (assembly GCF_051225735.1). Lineage (NCBI taxonomy): Eukaryota > Metazoa > Chordata > Mammalia > Lagomorpha > Leporidae > Oryctolagus > Oryctolagus cuniculus. The sequence continues at coordinate 71,054,421 of NC_142871.1, read as the reverse complement.
CAGCATCCCAAGTCCACATGTTACCATTCCAGTGCAAGTAGCTAGAGGTCTCAATCCCTAAGTCAAACTATTGAGACAAAGAATGTGATTGGTCAATCTTAAGTCAGGTGTCCTGGCCATTTTGGCTAAAGAGTCAAGGAACAGCACATACAGATGACCTCCAAGAGCCTACCTTGTGGAGCTGTGGGATTCCCAAAAAAACAAAGATGGGCCAGGAATAAAGGGAACTCCTTGAAGGTGTCCATTTGGTGTCATGGCTGTGGTTTAGCAATTTGTGTAGTCAAGCTTTAGAACCCCATGGATGTAGGAGGATTAGCAAATACCATTTCTAACACCAATAATGAAAAGGCTTGAGAAACAAGATTTCAGTGGTTTGTGGGATATAACCTCACCTTGGTGGAAATGCACTGAGAAACTTATTCTTTTCTTCACTGAGAAACTTATTTCTTTTCTTGTCTGGCTACATGAACTAATTTTCCAATGAGGAAAACTCTTTTTCTTTTTCTTCTTTTTTTTTTTTTTTTTTTGACAGGCAGAGTGGACAGTGAGAGAGAGAGACAGAGAGAAAGGTCTTCCTTTTGCCGTTGGTTCACCCTCCAATGGCCGCCGCGGCCGGTGCGCTGTGGCTGGCCCACCATGCTGATCCGAAGGCAGGAGCCAGGTGCTTCTCCTGGTCTCCCATGGGGTGCAGGGCCCAAGGACTTGGGCCATCCTCCACTGCACTCCTGGGCCACAGCAGAGAGCTGGCCTGGAAGAGGGGCAACCATGACAGAATCCGGCGCCCCGACAGGGACTAGAACCTGGTGTGCCGGCGCCGCAAGGCGGAGGATTAGCCTAGTGAGCCGCGGCGCCGGCCGAGGAAAACTCTTAAGATTATTTTCAGATGTATTTCCATTTAATACTAATTGTTATAGTTTTCTAAGACATTGTTATGAGTTTATTAGATATTGAACTGAATTCATAATCCAGTAACCCTTTCATGAGGTATTAGTTTCACTTTCACTTTACAAATGACACAACTAGGGTTGGCATTGTGGCGTAGCAAGCTAAACCTCTGCCTGCAATGCCAGTATCCTATATGGGCACCGGTTCAAGTCTTAGCTGCTCCACTTCTGATCCAGTTCCCTGCTAATGTGCCTGCAAAAAGCAACAGAAGATGGTGCAAGTTTCTGAATCCCTGTCACTCACGTGGGAGCCCAAGAAGAAGCTCCAGGCTCCTAGCTTCGTATGGCCAGCCCCGCCTGTTGCAGCCACTTGGGTAGTGAACCAGCAAATGAAGATCTCTCTGTCTCTCGCTCTATCGCTCCTCTCTCTCTCTCTAATTTGCCTTTCAAATAAATAAAAACTAAATCTTAAAAAAAAAAAACTATACAGCTGAGGCTTAGAAACCTTAAGTAAATTTCCAAAGGTAATAGGTAGAAAATGGCAGAGCCAGATTCCCATGCAAAGGAATCATAGTGGAACCCACAGAGTAATAAGTCTGTCCAATCCAGAGTTCAAGAGAGAGGTAAACTGAGGCAGCCCAGAGCTGCACATTCACATATGGCAGGACCTCTCCTCAACATGGGTAGGTACCATTATCTTCTTCATGGTACAAAATAAATATACTCGAAAATGCAATTTAAATCACTAAAAAGGCTACAAGTGATATGCAAAACTCACTCTCAAGTCAAAAAGTTATTGCCTTGGAAGGCAGGCAGTCTCGTGTGCTTGATACCATATGTAAAGACACAATTCACAGGTTCTAGGAATTAAGCTTTTCGGTTTTTCATAAGAATTATGAAGAATCAAGAGAGTTTGTATTGGGGCAAAAGCTTTCCAACCAGATTTTGCTCACTGAGGTTAAACTATACTTAATTTTAAAATATGTGCACTTAAGAACAATGTTTGATCTGCCTGCAAGTAAACCAAGCATTTTCAGTAAAATGGAAAAAGTTTTAAAGTCTGGAAGTGATATAACATTGTCATGAAAAAAAAATGCTTCAGTTGTGTGATAGCAGCTTTGTACCAGGTCTGATCCAGAGATCACCCAAACCAAAGGCATATAGTAGAAAACAATTATGTATACCAATTAGGCATGATAAAGTACAGCCTTTTAGCATTCAGCCATTAGTAAATACTTGAATCGATTTTAACCAAACTTTAGTTGGAAGAAAGAGAAAGTCTCTCAGTCCCAAAGAAGTACCAATGAATTTCTCTGTGCCTTTCAAAGTCAGTATTGTGACCCCTGGACACTTCCAGGTGACCTGGGTGGCGCTCTCACAGATGTGTGCATGTTGCTCCATTCACACCATGATTTTCAGAGGTGAGTCTGTTCTTACCTACATAGTCCTGTGCACAGAACTTCAAAGACAACAAAAGTACCAACCAGACTGGGGCGTGGGCAAAAGCCCAGCGATTAGGAGAAACTAGGGCTAGAAACAAAGAGTCCTGCAGGGTTGAACAGAAGCAGGGGTGAAAGCAGAAACCTGACTATGATTATCACAGGGCAGGCTTCCTGAGGGAAGAGGCTGGCTGGAATATGAGGGAGGAGAATGCACAGCGGGAAGCCTGCAATACAGTTTTCTCCCTGGCTCTCAGCAAACGAACCTCAGCATCATCCCCAGATGCCCCAGCTAAGTACACTAAAAAGCTCCACTGCAAGGTGAGAGGAACGTGAGATAGAGAAACTCAGAGTTCACTGAATATAAAGTACTCACAGCCTTATTAGAAATAAAATGCTCTGGTTATTATACACACTACATATGGGTGACCAGTTAGCAGAAATAATGAGTGCAAAAAGTTAAATGGTGCACTGCACTAAATGGTGTAAACTTTTCTTCCCCTTAATTGTGCAGGAGGCCCTTGAGAATCTCATTCTGTGGCAGGCACAACATCATTTAGACCATTTATCATACAGTTGAAGATGTGTGAACTTGCTAGTTAACACGATTCCCTCTGACGATCTGTCAGATTAAAAACCAGCTTTCACTGTTTGCAATATGTTGTTCTCTATATAAATTAATATATTATAAGTGAAGTCAAAAACCACAGCTAATATTGACATTGCCATAATATTAGGCAAAGGTCCATTATGTGCTCGGGAACTCCATGTTGCAGGCTTGAATGGATTACATCCACATTAACTAGCTCCACATTTCCCTTGATTTCTCTCCCTTCCTCCTCTTGAGTAACCCTTTGAATACTTTCCCATCATACTCCTTTTAAACTTGGACTGCTTTTCTGTGTTCCTATGGGTTACGGCACATAGTCTTCAAATTAGAATATTAAAAATTCACTCTAGAAATAGCTGATTGATAGAGTTACTACTGGAAAGACTGGGTATGGGGGAGAGAGGAAAGGATTTAATGCTTTGCAGAAAGTCAACCATCTCTGCAAGCAGAAAGCATAATCCATTAGCATTCCAAACAGGCTGTGCAAAGCTTTCAAATACGCTGAGCTGGTCTCACCCCTCTCCCCATGAGCACACATCGCAGGGGTTTCTCCATTCTGGAGCTTCCACACACATGGCTGGCACAGCATCTGGGATTTTATCACCACTACAGAGATTGGATCTGCACGGACCCACTGCTGATTACTCCAAATTTTTCTCGTAACGGAATGGCTTGATATGCATTAACTTGCATGGTATTCTTTGTAGTTGATTTTTGCAGATATTTGCTCTTTCGACACATTTGTATTACAAAGAGGAACATATGGCCCTCAAAAAAACTATTTCTATATGTATAGGTTCCAGAGTTTTCATATCTTTTTTGTTTCTAATTTAGTTTTTTTTTTAAAAAAAAAGCTGCCTTTTTTTACACTTTAAAGATGTTTTTTCAACAAGGACCACATACAGTCATACTTAAAATTCTTTAAGGTCAATGGCATTTTAGAGTGTATTTTTACTTGGAGATGAATAATGATCTTCAGGAGGCTTAACAAATAAGAAGTACAAAGAATGGATTCCTGTGGAATGGAAATGTAGAGGGCTATATTTTTGTCGGTGAGTTGACTATCCTTTATCTAATATTTCTCCTATCACTTACCCACGCACATTCTCACAGGCCACTCCTAGCGATCTCAACTAGGAATAACCTCTCAAAGGCTCCATTGAAAACTGAAGTACAGAGAGAAATGTGGAAAATGCATACTAACAGGAACAAAAGGTAACCCTGCCAAATCAAAACTAAAAATGTTGGGGGTTGGTGTTGTGGTGCAACGGGTTAAGTCACCTGCAACATATCAGATAGACGAGTCAAGTTTGGGCTGCTCTGCTTCTGATCCAGCTCCCTGCTAGATGTCCAGGAAAACAATGAAAGATGGCCCAAGTACTTCAGCTCCTACCATCCACATGGGAGACCTGGATGGAGTTCCTGACCCCTGACTTCAGCCTGGCCCAGAGTGCTGCATTCTGGGCAAAAGTTTAGGCATGGGGTCCTTAAACTTCAGAGTCAGTGAGGATGCAACTCATAAATGTTACCCATAGCTAGAGAAAGAATCAAAGCCCTAGCATTTCTCTGGTCTATTTTGTTTTGGTTGTTTTATTTAATCTCCTATGTCTGGGCCAAAAAGGAAAAATGTCAAATATATTTATTTTGCTCTAACAAAAAAGAAAAGATGATGCATATGTATTTACATTGTAGTAAGTACTGAAATAATTATCCCCATGGTCTAAGGACTGAAGTTTTCAGGTGCTAATAAATTACGTAACACAAAATTTTAAAAACAATTATTAGGAAATAAACTTTACTGAAGCTCACCTCATCCCATATTTTGCCTTTACAATGCAAAAATGATAAAAGTATGCTATATTTCATAGACAAATATAAGAGAAAAATGGTTATATGCATGAGTTCCAAGGTCATCCTTCTCAAGTTTCAATCATGGTTATATCTCCCATTTGCTGATAGCCTTGTTAAAGTGTTTAATTTTTCTTTGGCATTTAATAAATAATTAGTGGATGTTGGCTACTCTTATTATTCCAGGCATCTCTGTATTAGTAATTAAGCACTTGTACTAAATATTTCAGTCAGGAAAAACACCGTTAGCTGGTACTACAAATAGTTCCAAACTTTCAATGCACTTAATACAGCAAAAGTATTTCTCATTCATGTCATTGGACAGAGTGTGAACATATTTCCACTCAGTGTGGGATCCAGACGCCCCCTATGCAGTGACTTCTACACATTCGATGGCCTTGGTCCATCACTGGATTCTCTGTGTCCAGGACACAGAAAGAGATTGGGAAAGGGCAGGAGATTTACAGGCCAGGTCTCCAGGTTGCCTGCGTCACTTCTACCATAGCTCATTAGCCAGGATTTAATCACATAGCTCCACCCTGATGAAAAGGGGCTAGAAACTGTGGTCTTGCAGCACGCCAGAAGGAGAAAGGGGCAGAGATTCTGGAAAGAACTCAGGTTCTGCATTGGCAAAACACTCTCCTTCTCCCTGGTCACCCTTGTCACAGGGAGCATTAGCAGGACTGTTACTTGGGTCCTAGATGAAAAGTGAAAGGATTATCTTTATAGTGTAGCAAAACAATGGGATAGATATGATCCAATGCTTTGAACATTAAATGAGAGGGTACATACAAAGAACCTGGGACATGGTAGGTACTTAGTAATTACCAGCTGTTTTGTTAATTATTGTGTGTGAATTTACAGATACTAGATACATCTCATACTTTTTGAGATTGTAAAATATCATTTCCACAAAACTTTCAAAATCTTTGTGTATGCATGTAGTACATGCCCCTTTCACTTGGCCCAAAAAAGAATGTCCTTGGTAATAGGAAGGTAAATTCAAAGCTCCAAAGCAGCACTGAGGTTCACATTTTCCAGTAATGTCACTGCTTGTTTCTCCTCGATCTCATCTCAGCTTCTCTTAGTCATTTTTCTGAGAATAGAAAAGAGTAATGATGGGAGGATATTATGTGCAACCTGATAACACGATTGTGTTACCAATCAAGGACATGATCTTCCTTACAATTTCTCTATTTTATAACTCTCATTTAAAAAGTGATTCTAGGTTCCCACGTATTTTGTAGAAGATCCTGAGCATCAATTAAATTGAGTTCTACCATCTTAAAGAATAATAAGCTTTATACCAACTCACTGCCACAAAACGTAGACTAGAATAAAGGGAAATATAATTATAGGATCCAAATCCAGAGGCAATATATCCTTCAGATTATTGAAATACACTATCAGATTGTTCCTTCCAGGGCACTACACTATAAAAGTTAACTCAGAGATTATGTTTTTTCTACAGAAACTATAGTATTCACCATGAAAGAAAAATTGTCCTAAAAAGAGCAAAAATTGCTCTTTGTAGAAATTTTACTTGTTCTTAAAGATTCACTTTATTTATTTAAAAGGCAGAGTGACAGAGAGGGTTAGATGGAGAGAGAGAAAGAGAGAGAGAGAAATAATGGTTCACTCCCCCAAAATGGCCACAGCAATTGGGGCTGGGCCAGGCCAAAGTTAGGTTTTTAGAATTCAGTCTGGGTCTCCACACAGGTATAGGGACACACCCACTTGGGCCATCTTCCGCTGTTTCTGGTGCATTAGCAGGGAACTAAATCAGAAGCGGAGCCACTGGGACTCCAACAGCGCTATCTGGGACACCAGCACTGCAGGTGGCAGCTTAACTAGGTATGCCACAGCACTGGCCCCAGGTTTTTACTATTTTGTGTGTGTCTAAAATACTTTGTTTCATTCACTTTCTGGCAAGAATAATCTACTGGTGTTAATGTTGATGAAAATGGATCCCAAAAATAAAACAATGAAATTTTCTATACTTTCTGATAAGAAAATATTGGCTAACCATTCTGAGTCCTTGCTGTGTGCCATAGGTAGAATCTAGGACCTACTTTTGGATCCTTTGAAGTAGTCTCTATTATTATTATTATTCCTGTTTTACAAATGAGAAAATGGAGATTCAAAGAAATCAAGTGACTTGTGTAAGGTCATGATGCTAGCTTGTGACAAAACTGGAATTTATTTAGAGAGAACCAGGCTCAGGAATGCAAGTTCTCAGATGCTATTGGTCTTTAATAACTAGGAGGTGGCAGACTATCTGAAATCAATACCTGATAAAAATGCATTGACTATTTCTCATGCCACTTATGTGTAGAAGAATGATCACTTGGTACTAAAAGCCAATAGGGGGCACCCTGACTTGAACGTGAAAATCCTTCCTAAACAGGAACTGGGGTTTTTGCACAACACTGTCCTAAGACACTCAGCTCCCCTCAGGTGGCTCAAGACATAGTTACTCAAGCATGAGTCAGATGATAAAACATGGAAAACATAGCAGATGACTTTTATTCAACCATCCTTACGCAGTATCGGAGACCTGTATTTCAGCAAAGCTTCCCAGGAAAAGACAACACTGAGGCATGACTTTGGGAGTCTGAGAGGTCACCCTCCACAGGGAGACAGACAGATCTGCAGCCTGTATGACCAGTTACTTTAATATGATAGTAAGAATATCTACTCTGTCAAGTTTTCTAAGCCAATAACATTTTTCAATATCTCTGAGTGGAAGTGCAAAAGAGATGAAAAGCCCAATTCAGTAGATTATTAAAACAGTGGTGTTTTAACCTCCTTGTGATAAGCAGAATTAATCTGCCCCCCAAGATTTCCATCCACTGATTACTCAAACACACTGATCTACATACCGCAGTCTCCATGGCAGATTTCCTAGATGTAATTAAAGTCTCAAGTCACGTGTCTTTAAGATAGGGAGATTTGGGTGGGCCTGATATAACGAGATGAACGCTTTAAAGGTAGTTTTCTCTGGCTGACAGCAGAAAAGGAAATCTGAGATTCAAAGCATGAGGAAACTTTTATGAGCCATTGCTGGTTTAAACATGGAAGGAACTTCATACCAGGAAGTGGAGACAGATACCAGGAGCAGATAAAGGTCTCCACCCCTAGCCTGTACTAAGAAATAGGATCTCAGTTATTTGACCAATAAGCTGACTGAACTTACAAGCAGGGTTTTCCCTGTACCTCCAGATAAAGGGCCCAGCATGGCCAATACCTTAGCATGGTTTTTGCAGCCCTGAGCAGGGAACTCAGTTAGGCCTTCCAGATTTCTGATCTACAGACCTGTGAGCTAATGCATACAAAGTTTTAGGCTTTGAAATTTCTAACAGTTTGTTATACAGCAAAAGAAAAGGAACACCTCTTCCCCAACTCTTTACTACAACCCTTACTTAAAAATCTCTTAATCTCAGCAGTTCTATTAAATTTATTTATTTATTTTTATTTGAAAGGCACAGTTACAGAGAGAGAGAGGGAGAGACAGAAAGAGGTCTTACATCCTCTGGTTCACTCCCCCAATGGCCGCAAGAGTCGGTGCTCTCAGCCAGGCCAAAGCCAGGAGCTAGATTTTTATGGGTCTCCCATGTGGGTGCAGGGGCCCAAGCACTTGGGCCATCTTCCGCTGTTTTCCCAGGTGCTTTAACAGGGAGCTGGATTGGAAGTGGAGCAGCCGGCATTCAAATTGGTGCCCACATGGGATGCTGGTACTATACGTGGTGGCTCAACCCACTGCACCATAATGCCCTCAGCAATTCTTAATACCTTCATAACTTCAACAACTTTGAAAAAAAATCTTCATTTGAGGTTTTAATGGCATTAAATGGCTGTCATATAGTGAAACTTTGCATCCTCCCAAAATTCCTATATTGAAAGGTAATTTTCAGTGTGAGAATATTTGGAGCAGGGGGCCTTGGGATGATTACATCATTATGATGAGGCTCCCATAGATGGAACCAATACCCATATATGAGAAATAGAGGCTTTGGAGAGCTCCCTGCCCATTCTGCTCTGTGAAGGTACAGTGACAAGACAGTCACCTGTGAATCAGGAAAGGGCCTCCACCAGACACTGCATCCACCTGCACCTTGATCTTGGACTTCCCAGTTTCCAGAAATGTGAGAAATAAATGTCTGCTGTTTATAAGCCACCTGGTCTATGCTATTCTTTTAAAGCAGCCCAAATTGATTAAAACAGAGGCTTTCACTGAGCAACTTCCAGCCCTAGGTGACAATTTTTTAGAAAAGAAAAAAGGCAGCTATACACTCTGAGATTCAGTCTGTAGAGAAAAGAACCTCATCAGAGCACAGGAAGGTTTTACAGCCCCCTGCTGTGTGTCACAGGGCTGTGTGCCCAGTGTTACGCTTCTCAATTTTTGACTAGAAAAAGAAAATCTTTCTCTTCCCTTATGAGTCACATGAGTAGAAGCTGGCTTGATTCAGCAGAATCTTCATGCACTCATCTTACTTTCCAGGTTACAGGTTGCATACGCATTCCACATTTCCCTCTGGAAGATTTATTGGTAGCATTAATTGACTCAGCCAGAGATGCCTCTTTATCACATTCTCTGTTACTAAGAACAGGATACCAAACACTATATGCATACAAATGAGTGAATGGATAGATAGGTGGGTAGATAGATAGGTAGAACATAGGTGATTGATAGATAGCTAGATCTCAAAAGGAAATAGGCCAAAATTGTAACAACAGCAGTCTCTAAATTCTAGATGATGGCATCTACTCTTCTACGATGAACGTGCATTTCTATATTGGAAGTAAATCATTATTATTTTTAAAAGAGGAAGTATATTAAGAAAAGTTATTGATGAGCTTGGAAACCTTTACTTGGAGGAAAAAAAGGTTTGAATTAGGTTTTCTTGCAATGATAGAGTTTGTTTTAAATTTGTACTACCCTAACTAGTATATAGATGACCCACTGAGTTGAACTAGAAATTCAAGTCCTGAACTTGCCATTTAGATGTGGAGCCTTAAGAAAATCACCTCACTTTACTCTCATTTTCTCACTTATAACATACAACGTTGTGGCACAGTGGGTTAAGCCACTGCTGGGGATACCCGTTTCCAGTTTCGGAGTTCTGGTTCCAGTCCCAAGTACTCTGCTTCTTATCCTGCTAATGTACCTGAAAGGCTGCAGAAGATGGCCCACATGCTTGGGTTCCTACCATTCACATGAAAAACTTGGTTAGAATTCCAAGTTCCAGGCTTTGGCTTGGCTCAACCCTAGCTGTTGCAAGCGTTTGGGTAGTGAACTGGTGGATGGAAAATCTCTCTCTGTCTCTGTCTCTCCCTGTCTCTCTCTGTCACTCTGATTTTTAAATAAGTAAATAAATTGTTAAAAGCTAAAATAGATTTAAATACAGATGATTCATCTATCCAGTCTATCTCATAGGAGTTCTCAAGAAGATCAATGAAATTTGCATAAAATAGATTTGCAAGCTACAGATTACTATGTAGATATTAGAAGATGTTGTTTTATTTATTATTATGTACATACTAGAAGATTGTGATTGATTTTTATTGTTGTTAGCACCCCTCTTTCCAGAACTGCCTTGTGAATAGTGATTTCATCATTCCTGTCACCAAGGTTGTAAAATATTTTCCCATCATTCAGAAACTTTTTCAAAAACCCCTCATTTCTTTCTTTCCTTTATGGATTGTCCTTATGAAAAAATTATAGGCTCAACTATTCAAAGTATGTCCTTGGTGTCAAGTAAGTTAAACAGGATTATGGGTGAATATTTTCTATTGTCGCAAAAATAACCTAAAGACTAGCTCAGGTTCTGTGAAGGAATCTAACTCCAGAAACCCAGACATTTCAAAGAAACGGAAGTTTGCTCTGGGGCAAACTGCAATGTCCCCAAATATGTGCTTTTCTCGATATTTCCCCTCAGCCACTCTTTCGCTTACTGTCTCTAGCATATTTGTCTACTTCCATGCTTCACTAAATTGTTCAGTGAAAAAGAAAAGGTGAATTAGGTCTCACTGAGCAACAAATGGACAATGGTTTCCCACTCTCACAGCCTGGCAAGGGTGAACTGCTGATTAGTTTCAGGCCCCACAGAGGGAAGAGTCCTCGGCCTTTCTGGGCCTTGAAATCTTAGTGCACCGGCCCAGTCTTACTTCTCAGCTCCAGCAACCATATCAAAGTCCTAGCACTCTAAAATTGTCTGTCTCCCAGCTTTGCAACCCCCATATTTCCCTTCCCCCATCTCTCTCTCTCTCTCTCTCTCTCTCTCACACACACACACACACACACACACGTGTTGATAATCGTAGTTATGTTTCCAAACAAATTTTAATGTTTAAGTGACTGACGATAGATGAGGCACATTCTCGGAAGAACTTTTCCATTCAAATCAACTGTTCTATGGTAGACGGCATGACCAATATTATTTGATATTATCAACAAACTCTCCCATTTACCATACATTCCGGGGAACAGGTGGCAATGGAGTGTGCTACTTTGCAGGGATTTGATTGTGGACCCAGGAGCCTTGTGCCTTGGTTTCTGTAATGTGGCGCTTCAGACCATTTGGCTCTGGAGTCAGAGCCTGCTTAAGCCGCAGCCTCATCACTGACAGCGAGAACCTGAGCAAATATTTAACCTCCCAAACCCTCAGTTTGTTTGGTCTGCACAATGGAGATAATAATAGGACTTAATTCATAGGAGTTTAGCGAGGATCCAAGAAGATACTGCATACAAAGTCCCCAGCAAAAGGTCTGGTACGTAGTAATCATTTTGTTAATCAGTATTCCAAGGAGCAGATTAGGCTGGAACACCCACACTCCTTCTTGCACTGGGATTGCATGATGAAGTTAAGGTGACGTGTCTCTGTCCTTAATGTGTTGTACAATGTGAATTAATAGTATAACTAGTACTCAAACAGTACTTTACACTTTGTGTTTCTGTGTGGGCGCAAACTGTTGAAATCTTTACTTAATATATACTAAATTGATCTTCTGTATATAAAGATAATTGAAAATGAATCTTGATGTGAATGGAATGGGAGAAGGAGCGGGAGATGGGAGGGTTGCAGGTGGGAGGGAAGTTATGGGGAGGGGAAAGCCGCTGTAATCCAAAAGCTACTTTGGAAATTTATATTTATTAAATAAAAGTTTTAAAAAATTTAAAAAAAGAAATTAAGGTGATGTGTCAATGTGATTTCTCCCTAAAAACTGGAACTTATTTCAAATGTTTTATTCGGAATATGCAATTTGAGTTTCTTTTGCCCACTCTGCTGAGGCCCCTAGATTTCCTTCTGAGAGGAACATAGCTCCCTGCCTTTGCTGCAACACCAAGCATGATGAAAGAATGTATCCCGAATTCTGTCACATCAGAGAAAAGCAGCAAAAGAGGGATGAAAGCAAAGGCACCATTCACTAATTCTTTTCTGACCGCTCCCTTCACCGAAAGTCGTGTATTACATTTTCAACTTTTGTGTAATAAACTAGGAAGCTTTTCTAAAGAAAAGACTGATGCTTGGAGCATCAGCCGGACCCTGAGCAGTCGAGAAAATCAATGAAGCCAAAGAGAAACTAACAGCCCAGTGATGTTATCTCCCAGAAGGGGATTCAGCGGAACAGGACGACGGTGTCGCCGCACTTCAGAACTTCATACTCCTGTGCATCCTGAAAACAGCATCTCCATTCCCAAATGTCTGATCCCAGTTCCACTTGGGGGAGCTGGCTTTGATGTGAAGGAGCACAGCCTGCAGCCAGAAGCAAGAGCCCATGCAGCCAGTCTGCTGGAGAGGGCTGGGGGCCACTCTGCGGAGGACGCCAGCTCTCCCCCACCCCCACCCCCACCCCAAGTGTAAGCAAAGCTCAAGCTTACAGGCAAGCCGCAGAGAGTATGTACTTTCTTGCAGTCTGGGATAAATGGATAACGGGGGGATTGCGAGAAAGGATATTCAAATGTTCGTGGTCCTTTATACTTTTCTCAGTTGGTGTTTGCCACGCAAAGGGTGAGAAGCTTGTTCTCTTTTTTGTACACTGAAGGGTATTAACGTTTTATGGAGAGGAGATGGATTGGTCTTTTTGAAGTGCTTGCTTTGCTATTATTGCTCAAAGAAAGAAATCAGTTCCGCATTAAGCCAAGGCTCTCATGGTAGCCTGGGAGGCCAGAGGGACTTCGTGTTTCCACTTTCTGAAGCCAACACACAGCTAAGAGAATGTCGTGGGATTCTTCAGGTCTGCTGAGAGCCACTTGCAAATTAGTAGCTATAATTGGATCAACTCTACCCAGCTGTTGTTTGTTGCTAAATGGGTGGAGCAAGGAGAAGCCCCTTTTGTCCCCAGTGGGACTATCAGAGAGAGGGGAAATACCTCCATCAGATTGCAGATTGTACTCCAGTGAGGTGAACTATCAGGCTTTAGAGAGTCCACAGATTTCACTCAAAGTTTCCCGATTGTTACATAGTGAGAAAACTCGGAAGGCCACTTCTAAAATGTAGCCAGCCAGAAAATGACAGCTTTCATCAGTTTTCCTTGCCATCACACCTGAGAGCTAAGGATTTTTCCTTGCTTGGCTGTGCAGGTTAAGTTCTGCAAAGAGACATGCGCTCTTTCGGTTCTCACCCACCTCTCCTCTCTCCCCACATCTCTCTGGCCTTTGCCCCACTCTCCCAATGTTGATATTCCCATCGTGTCAGTCTCACAGCCAGTGTCTCAGGGCTGCTGCGCCAGTCCAGGTTTTCAGAGCACACACAGGAAGCAGAGGCCCATTTTCCTCATATATGACCACGGCTGTACCCTTAACCAAATTATTAGAGTTTGTCTTTATTAGAAAGTGAAAAGTCTGACTCATGATCCAAGTGGTCTAGAGTAAATCATTCAAGAATATCCAGGCCTCAGTTTCTTCATTGAGTTGATGAGAATAATAGCTTTAGGGGAAGAGCAAACACGATAATACATAGTGAGTTTCCAGGCTTGTTGCAAAGCTTCTTCTCTTTGTCTATTGCCATGGTGATTAACTCCAAGCTTTGAGCACAATGGAGTTCTTTGTACAGGCTCAGAAAGATATCCAACCAGAATGCTTAGAGCCATTAGGGACACCTCACTAATTCTCAGATATTTATATGAACTCAAATATTCAATTAAATTTCTTAAAGCTTATAATTTTGGCAAGAGAGGAATAAGAAACACGAAGGTGGAAAATGGATTAAAGGCATCAATACCCTGAACTTCACCCCTGCTAAAGGGTTTTATTCATGGGTGACATCTTGACCAAAGAACAATGGGTCCTTCAGAGCCCTCCTTTAAGGAGAGGAGGGGGAAATAACGCAGTGATCTGCTTCCGTTTCCCTATTTTTCCTTCAGCATGACTCCTTGTCCATCCAATGTTGGTAGGAGAGACTCCAAGCTAAATCATATCAGTAGAGATAGAAAACATTCAATCTCTGTTTCTTCTCTGGGTACTAGAACAGCACATTTTACGGTGGACTACAGATGCTAAATGATTTGAATCTTCCTTCAGATGTTCCTAATTTACATTGTCTGTGCCAAATAAAAAGATAAGTACAATCCATATTGCAAACGCATCCTACCATGATAAATCTGTAGCCCTCTCTCTCTGAGTCTTCTCCACCTTTTAGAATTTATACTGCAGTCATAATAATGTCAGACCCACACTATGAATATCTTCCTGCTAATTATGCTTAGTTTTTAAAACAGTGCCCATTTATGAAGACAGTATTATGGTATTCTTGATTATACTCTAAATAATTCTGTAAACATAAAACATGCTGAATAATATTGGAATTCCACTAAAGAACTGCAATAAAAATAAAACTATCACATACATTTCAGTTTTTTTCTTTTCACAGAGAATGATTTTGATGAGATACAATGTCCTCTAAAACTCTCAAACTAAAAATACCTATAAATATTAGTTCTGTCTTCAATTCAGCCACTGAAACAGAATTAATAGAATTTAGAGCAAAGAATAGTGTTAAAATAATAATTGTAATAACCATAGTTATAACTATAATAAATATTTATTGAGTGATGAACTTATTATGGCATTGTGTTTTCATGCTTTGAAGACATTACTTTTATAATTCTCTCATCAATCTTTTAAAATAAACTCTGCCTCATTTTATGGTTGTGGATACTGAGAGAGTTCAAATACTTTGCTTAAGGTCACGCTGCTTAAGGTGTGATGGAGTGAATTAAAAGATCTTGACCTTGAGATCACATTCAGGTTATGTGGTTTTGTGATTTCTCATATTCCAAAAATTCCAAAGGCAGAAAATTTCCCTAGGTGCATTTCTAGCCTGTCCCATCAACTCCTTTTTTGTACACATGTATGTAAATTTGAAAGACTTTGCAGGCAGGCTTTTGGGGGTCTTGTGAGCAGAGTAGTCAAGACTACAGTAATGTCATAATGTAAATGTCTAAGAATCAGGCTGTGATTCAAGGTCAGGTGTGTTGGTACACACACGTAATTGGATGACCTACAAGAACCTTTGTGGTGGCTTTCTTCCTCATGGTCCCAAATGGTCCTGACCACTCAGCCCCACATTAATTCACACTCTGTCACGGTGTTCACAGCTTCCCCACTGGAAGTCTCCCAGAATGATGGCAGCACCACCAAAGTACACGCTTTACAACACAGTCTTACATACTATGGCAACTGACAGGACAGCTTCCCTTCCAAATTGTTCTTCTGACACTTAAAAACCACGACTCCATTTCCAAAGCTTAATTAACATCTAGTTTGGCCAAGTTTACAGTTCTGAAGAACATGTCTAGACCCACAGCACATGACAGAAAGTGGGAGTGGGGGATGGGATTGTTATTCCTCTGGAGATGGGACGATCACTTATACCTGTGGCATGTACCTGAGTTTGAAATAGTTTCACGAATTGACCAGAAAAGTGTAGTGCTGAGCTCAGAGTACTTGAAATAAAGGGATTCAATTCCATTCAAATGAACAATTCTAAACATAGAGAACAAAATTAATAATTAAGATATATCACACAGCCTAGGGATGCTGAAATGTAATTTACTTCTTGACATACACAAAAAGACAAATCAAATTTCACTACAACTTAAATCTTAAAATCTTGTGCTTTAAAAAAATTGAAAAGCTAATAGCTTCATTAAAACTATATTTCTCTCTCACACACACGTACACACACACAAAAAAATAGTTTCAACTCAGTATAATTAATTGATCTGGCAACTTCTATATAAGGCAACTTAGAATTGCATGGATGGACTCTGTGTTACCCCACACCCCAGGACATCACCACATACAACATCTCATACTTACCAAGAAAATGACTCCATGTGCCTTGGAGAAAATTGGAAACATTAGCAGAGGTCTGTGCAAATGAAATTTCACTGATCAATTATAACTTAACTAAACAGGACTTGGTCTGAAGTGAAAATTACAAGGTTTAGGTATACTAATTTTTTTAATATGTAAAAGGTTTATATCTTCACACCCTTCAAAGTTGTTTTTTCCGGGAATAAATGCAAAAGCAAATCCAGTTCCATTCATTTCCTCCAATATTTCACACTAGGACTTGGTCATTTAAACCACAGACTATGTCCCCTCTAGTCTCCTCCTCCCCTGAGCCTGAATCGAGGGAGACTCTCTCAATGTATGCTCAGCCACCAGCTACCACAAGTCACTTAAGTAAACACAGAGGCACCTTGGTGAAAGCAATTGCATGGTCTGAATACCATCAACTGACACTTCTATTCAGTGACCCTCTCAGGTCTCAGAAATGGTCTTTTCAAATTCCAGGTCTTGAGGTATTGATTTCAATCAGCAGCTTTTCCTAAGAGCATCATTTCAAAAATAGCCCTGTCACAATTTCTACTATCTCATCTGAGTTTTATCTGGGCTTTGTATTCCTATTTGAAACTGTTCAACGCGATGACACCAGAGGGTTTTGAGGCATTGATTCAGCTTCATACATAGGTAATAGAATGTATTCTCCTGTATGTGAGAAAACATTAATATGTAAGTTAGGTGGAGGGAGCTTTCAGGTTTAAACAGGCCTATTTTTTTGTCTTCTTGTAAAAAGAAAAAGTCCGAATTATACCACTCATAAAATTCTCAAGCTTACTGCTTGAATTGGCTACGACAAATCAGCATCAGTTCTGCTCTTTGGGGACAGATAAAGATAGTCTGGGGGGAAAAGTCACAAAGATGTGTGTGTGTCTCTGTGCGTGTGTGCAGCACGTGGCTAAAGCAGGGTACATGAAATGACAACCTATCATTTCAATGTAAATTTCGTACCAATTGCCTTTGGCATCTGTACTTTATTCAGTGTTTCTGAAGTTGTAATTATAAGCTGCTGGACAAATATTTATTTGATAGCATTGATCAAAAAATGGCTAACATCCTTCAGTACAGTTGCAGCGAGAATGTGGAGGTTCAGAGTCGTCTACGACTTACCTGGTTTTGTAAAACATTTTTTATATGTTGTCAAACCAATGATTAAGAATGTTACACTACTATAGTTTTCTTTTTAAGATTTTATTTATTTATTTGAAAGGTAGAATTACAAATGGTGAGAGGGAGAGACAGAGAGAGAGGTTTTCCATTCACTGGTTCATCCCCAAAATGGCAGTAACGGCCAGAACCGGGCTAATCCGAAGGCAGAACCAGGACTTTCTTCCAGTCTCCCATGAAGATGCAGGGGTCCAAGGTCTTGGGCCATCCTCTACTGCTTCCCCAGGTCACAGCAGAGAGCTGGATCAGAAGAGGAGCAGATGGGACTAGAACTGGCACCCATACTGGATGTCAGCACCACAGGCAGAGAATTAACCTACTGTACCACAGCGCCGGCCCCTACTACTATAGTTTTAATGATCTGTGACCACTTTAAAGTTTTCTGTATATGAGTGAAATGGCCATTTTTTCCCATTCAGTTACTGTTTATAGTCATTGCCTATATTCCCACTAAACTAGGGTCTTTTTTATTTAAAATTTACTTTATTTATTTATTTGAAAGTCAGAGTTAGAGAGAGAGGAGAGAAAAGGAAAGAGAGAGAGATCTTCCATGCACTGATTCATTTATTTGAAAGAGGAAGAGAGAGAGGAAAGAGAGGGACAGAGAGAGAGATCTTCTTTCCACTGGTTCACTCTCCATATGACGGCAACGGCCAGAGCTGGGCGAATCTGAAGTCAGCTGCCAAGAGCTTCTTCCAGGTCTCCCACATGCATACAGAGGCCCAAGAACTTGCACTATCTTCTGCTGCTTTCCCAAAAGCATTAACAGAGAGTTGGATTGGAAGTGGAGCAGCCTGGACACAACAGGCACCTATACAGGATGTCAGCAAGGCAGACAGCAGCTTAACCCACAGGGCCAGTCCTGAAACTAGGGTCTTTTTACTTTAAATGTGTTAAACTTCTTATTTGGTGAAGCTTTTTTACTGTAATGTAAATTTAAAATATGTTATCTCAAAAATGAAGGAAAGAAACAGAGAAGAGAGGGAACAAGGGAGGGAGAAGGAAAGGAACATTATTATATTCTTACAATTGTGTCTACAAACTATATCAAATCTATTAAAAACTAAAATTTTTAAAAAGAAAAACAATTCTTGTTGATCTAATAATTCTGCTGTGACAGATAAATTCAGTTATTTTTCTATTTCAAAGGGAAAAGAGCTAAACTTAATTACTTTCTATGCTTTACACATTGTATTAGATGCTTTACATATATCCTTCCATTTAATCTTACATAGGCCCTTTGAAGAGGTAATATCACTTTGTATGTTTTAAGAAACAAACATCAGATTAAGTGACTTCTCCACATTTTGTTTAAGACTCAAAGCTGAGATTTGAATCCAAGTCTTCAGAGAAAAAATACAGGCATAGCCTGATTGTGTACTATTCCCCTGCTGTTATGTGTGATGTGGGGTATTTACTGCTTAGCAGAGTATGATTTCTATCTTCCAATAGAGGAAAAAATAAGAAAATAAATTATAATTGAAAATATGGAAGAAAAGATCTGAGGTTAAGCATTACCACAGAGAATACAGAAGTACATTAAAAGAACAACTTCACAAAGCAGATTTTGACTAAGATGATCAAATAGGTTTTAGCTATTTGGGGAAAAAAATGTTGCAAATTAAGAAATTAGGAGACAAGATAGGGCGCATTCAGGGTGGTATGACCGTAGACAAGGACAAGAGTAGTGTCTGCTAATACTAACTGATAGAATAAAAAAGGGAGAGAACAATCCAACATGGGAAGCAGGATACACAGTAGACTCATAGAATGGCAGATGTCCTAAATAGCACTCTTGCCTCAGAATCAGCCCTTAAGGCATTCAGATCTGGCTGAAGAGCCCATGAGAGTATTTTAGGCATGGAAAGCCAAGACACTCTGGAAAGAAAAAAAAAAAAAAAAAAAAAAACCCTAAATGAAAGATCTCTGTGAGTGAGATCCCAGTGGAAAGAACAGGTCTTCAAAGAAGGAGGTACCTTTCTCTGAAGGAAGGAGAGAACTTCCATTTTGACTATAACCCTGTCGGAATAAGATCAAAGTCGCTGAACTCAAAAGGCTTCCATAGCCTTGGCAACTCATGACTAGAGCCTAGGGAGATTACTGACGCCATAAACAAGAGTGTCAAATTGTTAAGTCAACAACAGGAGTCACTGTGCACTTACTCCTCATGTGGGATCTGTCCTTAATATGTTGTCCAATGTGAAGCAATGCTATAACTAGTACTGAAGCAGTATTTTATACTTTGTGTTTCTGTGTGGGTGCAAACTGATGAAATCTTTACTTAATATATACTAAATTGATCTTCTGTATATAAAGATAATTGAAAATGAATCTTGATGTGAATGGAATGGGAGAGGGAGCGTGAGATGGGAGGGGTGCGAGTGTGAGGGAAGTTATTGGGGGGGAGCCATTGTAATCCATAAACTGTACTTTGGAAATTTATATTTACTAAATAAAAGTTTTAAAAAAGAAATTAGGAGAAAAATCATATTTTTTAATGTCAAACCATTTGATAAAACTAGGTATCTATTAATGATTTTTTTCAAATTTACTACCTCAAAAATTTACAAAACAATTTTAAGTATTGGAAAATAAATGTTATGTATCAAGAAAAAATATTATCTACCAAGGACATGTAAAGGAATTAACAAGAAGTTAATAGAAAATATGAGTTTAATAAAAGATGATTAATATAGGATAAACATGCAAAAATAAAATCAAGTACTTCCATAAATGCTACTGAATCCAAAGTGGAAAATAGTTGTAGAAGAAGATCCATGTCTTAAGAGTTCACAAAATTAGGGGGCCGGCATCCTGGCTCACTTGATTAATCCTCTACCTGCGGCACTGGCATCCCATGTGGGCGCCGGGTTCTAGTCCCTAGTCCCAGTTGCTCCTCTTCCAGTCCAGCTCACTGCTGTGGCCCAGGAAGGTAGTGGAGGATGGCCCAAGTGCTTAGGCCCCTGCACCCACATGGGAGACCAGGAGGAAGCACCTGGCTCCTGGCTTCGGATCAGCGTAGCTCCAGCCTTAGCAGCCATTTTGGGGTTGAACCAGCAGAAGGAAGACCTTTCTCTCTGTCTCTCTCTCTCTCACTGTCTAACTCTATCTGTCAAATAAAAGAAAAAAAAAGAGCTCACAAAATTATTGAATACCCAAGAATACAGTTAAGAAATACACAAGGGCTAGGAAACTATATTTTATGGACAAGGAAATGGATTTATATACAAGTGTGGGAAGCACCTACTTTTTTTTAACTTTTATTTAATGAATATAGATTTCCAAAGCACAGCTTATGGATTACATTGGCTCCCCCCCACAATGACTTCCCTCCCACCCACAACCCTCCCCTTTCCCGCTCTCTCTCCCCTTCCATCCTTATCAAGATTCATTTTCAATTTTCTTTATATACAGAAGATCAGTTTAGTATACATTAAGTAAAGATTTCATCAGTTTGCACCCACACAGAAATACAAAGTGAAAAATACTGTTTGAGTACTCGTTATAGCATTAAATCTCAATGTACAGCACATTAAGGACAGAGATCCTACATGAGGAGTAAGTGCACAGTGACTCCTGTGGTTGACTTTACAAATTGACACTCCTGTTTATGGCATCAGGAATCTCCCTAGGCTCCAGTCATGAGTTTCCAAGGCTATGGAAGCCTTTTGAGTTCACCGACTCTTATCTTATTTAGACAAGGTCATAGTCAAAGTGGAAGTTCTCTCCTTCCTTCAGAGAAAGGTACCTCCTTCTTTGAAGACCTGTTCTTTCCACTGGGATCTCACTCACAGAGATCTTTCATTTAGGTCTTTTTTTTTTTTTTTTCCCAGAGTGTCTTGGCTTTCCATGCCTGAAATACTCTCATGGGCTTTTCGGCCGGATCCGAATGCCTTTAGGGCTGATTCTGAGGCCAGAAGCACCTACTTTTAAGATATCTTTGGAGGTCGACACTGTGGTGCATTGGGTTAAAGCTCCGGCCTGAAGTGCCAGTATCCCATATGGGCACCAGTTCTAGTCTCGGCCGCTCCTCTTCCCATCCAGCTCTCTGCTATGGCCTGGGAAGGCAGTGGAAGATGAACCAGGTCCTTGGGCTCCTGCACCCACATGGGAGACCTGGAGGAAACTCCTGGCTCCTGATTTTGGATCAGCTCAGCTCCGGCCATTGTGGCCCTTTGGGGAGTGAACCAGGGGATGGAAGACCTCTCTCTTGTCTCTACCTCTCTCTGTAACTCCGGATTTCAAATAAATAAAGATAAATCTTTAAAAAAAAGATATCTTATTATTAGTTAACAAACTTGAAAATACTTTTTGACTCAGAAATTTTACTTCTCAGACTCTATTCTACTGAAATTTAGTCATAGATAAGAGGGGTGGGCATTTGGCCCTAGTGGTTAAAATGCTTCTTAAGACACCTGCATCACATACTAGAATGACTGGCTTCCAGTTCCAGCCTCACTCAGGATTCCAGCTTCCTGCTAATGCACACCCTGGGGGTAGCTTGTTATGGCTCAAGTAGTCAGGTGCCTGCTACCTATATGGGAGACCTTGAATACACTCCCAGCTCTTGGCTTTAGTCCAGCCTAGCCCTAGCCACTGTGGGCATTTTACAAGTGAACTATTAAGAGCTGGATATGTCTGTCTCTTTCAGTATCTCTCTCTTTTTCTCTCTCTCATGGATGTGTAGGTGTGTGTGGGTGTGTGTCTCATATAAAATACTTCTTTTCACAATACTCTAAAGAGAATGAAGTAGAGCTATATGAACTGATAGAAAAATGTGCCATGATATGTGGTTGAATAAAAAAAACAGTGAGCAAAATTGTATGCGTTCTCCTTATTAATGAATGTATTAGTGTAATTATATCCATTTTAACTAGTCTAGTGTTTTTGTAATTTTTTTTAATTCTATAACTGACAATACACTCAGATATAATAACAGAAATATGAGCCACGTACTGTGAGAGCCTAGAAAGGAAGTCTTAAACTTTCCCAGAGGGACTCAGGCTCAGCTTCTGGAATCACATGAGAACTGTGTGCCCTGAAGGGTAAAGTGGAATTTTTCCCAACAAAGAATGCCTGCGGAGCATTCCAAACAGAGAAACGTCTGTGCCAATACCCAGGATAGTGAAAGGAATGGCACATTCCAGAAACAGTACAAAACTCAGTGCAGCAGAAATGTAGAGTGTACAGGGCTGAAGACCTAGTTTGAGATGCAACTGTGAAGCACCTGATGTGACAAGCTGAGGCGTTTAAATTTCACTCAGCTGCAGTTGGGATATGAAAGGGATTTTTAAGCAGGTGAATGACATAAATTTTTTAGAAAGAAGGCCCTGTCGACAGTATGCGGGATGTGTTATGTGGAACAGCAGGGGAAACTTTGAGGGGAAAATTTGAGGCAGAAAGGAAGTGGAATTTGTGACGGTATCTCATGCAATAATGGTAAGATTTGGGAAAATATTCTTTAAATGGATCTATGTCATATAATACAACATGCAGAAACACAGAATATGCATCATACATGCAGAGATTTAAGGAAAAAGTTGGGGGAAAGGTGGATTTTAGAGGAGAGGGGGGTGGAACACAAAGGCATGTGTATCCAACATTAGCCAGGCACTGGACCAAGGTATCACACATATATCAGCTCCTTTATACACAAATAGGTTAAACCATCATTAACACAGATGAGACTCAGAATGGTTACTACCTAAGTCTTAAAATCAGCAGGCTAAAAATGTCATGACCCTGCCTCTACCCCCAAAAAATAAAACATGAGTAAGCCATAATAATGCTGACAAAATCTGGAGTACTATTTGGGGCAGCACAAGCCACAGGACATTTTATAATGCTGACTGTAGACCAAGATGAGCTAGCCTGAACTACATCACCATTTATAAGAGAGCATTGCATCTCCCATCCAACACACATTTATGACACTCCATCGTGTGCTAGCCCTTGTTTTGCAGACTGGAGCTGGAGACAGCACAGAGCACAGGGAACAGTCTCTGTGTTGAGGGTTTCATTAGCTCCTTGCTGCTCAAGAAAAAAGCCCACATGCTTGAGAGAGCATGAGGGAGCAGCTACCGAGATGCCTAACAATAACGGGCTTCAGAAAAAAAGTGAGTCTGGGTGTCAGTGAGTAGGGATCAGTCAAAAAGAGGCCATGAGAGGTGGGCTTCAAGCAAGGCAGAATCTTGGAAGTTAGAGGAGGAGTGAGGGTAGCTAGGGTTCTCCCCAGCTGTTTGCTTTAGAGTTTTACCTGTATTCACTGGATGTTGGAATATGGAGGTGCTTGGTAAGGGTTAGTTGGGCGCTGACTGGATGATGAGCGAATGGGAAATGGAAAGCCGATGACTATACACTTGGACGCCCATAACACTAACAGTCACCATCTACTGTGCACCTGCTATGTACTGAGGGCCCCACAAGCATTGCCTCACTAAATGTTCACATATCAGCTTTTTTGAGGCATGAATCCTTAGCATCCATATTTTACAGAAGAAGAGCCATGCCCATGTGTCCAAAGTCGCATCACTAGTAAGCAGAGCTGGGATTCAGATCCAGGTTAGAGTCACATCTTAGGGGTACCATGCTGGCTATACTGGTTCTCCCAGACAAACCCTGTAATCAGGGACTACTGAATGCACCTGTGTCTGTGTCCTGGATGTACACTAACTCTGTAAGATAGGAGCAAGAAACAATTTTGAAAATGACAGTAGAAAACAGATTATAGGAATATTTAAATGTCAAGAAAAAATGAATTTGAGATGTTTTTTGAAAGTCAATGAGTAAGGCTGGTGCTGTGGCTCATTAGGCTAATCCTCCACCTGCGGCGCCGGCACCCCAGGTTGGATTCTGTCCCGGTTGCTCGTTTTCCAGTCCAGGTCTCTGCTGTGTCCCGGGATGGCAGTGGAGGATGGCCCAGGTCCTTGGGCCCTGCACCCGCATGGGAGACCAGGAGGAAGCACCTGGCTCCTGGCTTCCGATCCACAAAGCGCGCCGACTGTAGCGGCCATTTGGGGGGTGAACCAACAGAAGGAAAGTCTCTCTCTTTCTCTCTCTCTCTCTCTCTCTCTCTCTCTCACACTAAATCTCCCTGTCAAAAAAATTAAAAAAAATAAAACAAAGAAAGTCAATGAGTAGTTGATGATGACTTGTGAATAAGAAAACAGCAGGATTAAAGGAATACTTTAGAAACACTATACCTTAAAAGGTTGGGAAGGGGTGAAAAAGAGGGGTTAGGAGTGTAACATATCACACACATACACACACACACACACACACAACTTTTTTGTTGATCATAGGAAGAAAGAGAAGGCTGGCCAGGGGGCTGCTTGCATTTTTTTGTTCATCTGCATTTCTTTTAAAGATTCAGAGACTGAGTGGCCAGCACTGGGGCACAGTAGGCTAAGCCTCTGCCTGTGGTGCCAACATCCCATATGGGCTCCAGCTCCCGTCCTGGCTGCTCCTCTTCCCATCCAGTTCTCTTTTTGTGGCCTGGGAAAACAGTGGAAGATGGCCCGAGTGCTTGGGCCCCTGCACCTGCGTGGCTGACCCAGTAAAAGTTCCTGGCTCTTGGCTTAGGATTGGCCTAGCTCTGACTGTTGGAGTCATTTGGGGAGTGAACAAGCAGATGGAAGACCTTTCTCTCTGTCTCTCCCTCTGTCTGTAACTCTACTCCTCAAATAAATAAATAAATATTTTTTAAAAATCCAGAGACTGAAGCATATCTAGAAGCAGAGACAAAAGAGCCAAAAAGAAAAGGGGACAATGAACAGTGTCCTTGATCAATATCACAGGAAAAGAAGTTATGCTTGGAAAGGAAAGACACCTGCTTCATGAGACGAGTAGGCAGGAAAGAAGGGAGAAGATACAGATCTATTTTGAAATGTTCAGGAGGGCTATTGAAATATCAGGAAGGCAAGGACTATACAGCACACAATCTCCAACTCAGATTTGGATTCAGGCTGCTCTCAGAGTTTAAAAACAGCTGCTATGTGTATTGAGTCAAGAGCAGCTCAGCAACCACACAGCCCCAGCGTCTCCAGGTCTGGGCTTGTCTGCAATATGTGTACATGTGCGCAAGCATGCCAAAAACTAGCGAGTAAAAAGGTAAGTTTATTTGGGTGCAAAAGAAATTTGAAATCCATGCATAAGGTTTTTTTTTTAATAATTCTTAATTTCCATGAACTTTTTGAAGAATCTTCATATGTTTTTAAAGTCCTTTAAAAGTCCTTTATCATTTGAGATGGTCCCTGACGTAAAATGACGTCATGATGTAAGCTGGGGAAAAAGGTGATCATTTGGAGCAACATAGTGAGGCATACAATCTCCAAAGAAAGAAACCTAAGCATAAGTCAAGCAAAGGGAGTGTGAAAGAGTAGTAGAATTTTTAAGCCACCCAATTTTCTTTGGGAGACATTAGGAGAAGTAATAGCAGGGTCCATGAAAGAGAAATGAATTTTAAAAATCAGACATTCTATGTTATATTAAAAGATACTTCTACATATTTTAATTTTATGCAGGAAAACCATCAAACTTAATTATATAGCAGATGTGAGTATTTAAACAAGGAACATGTGTGACTGAGAGATGACGTCAGTAATGTAGAAACCTAACCCTCTCACCTCTTTTCCTCCCACCATGGAGTTTCTTAGCTATTGACAGTCTAAAATTATGTAACAGAATTGCAAATGTGCATTAAGAATGTGTCTCTGACCTTTTAAATTAAGAAATAAATTTAGCATGGCACCTCAGACAAGCCCTGGTTAGCCTAATAGGGCGTGTAACGAACATAGGCTGAAATCAGAAATTAGAAATGTAGAAGTTCTCTGATTAATGAGCTTCAATTATTGTCTGGATGATTTCTTCTCACATTAGATTCCAATTACCCATTCCCAGGTGAGCCTTGAAGACCTTATTCATTAAACACTCTTTGGGTTCCATTTTTGTTTTGTTGAAAATATATGCATATGTATGTGTGTGTGAGTGTGCGTGCGAGTACAGATACCAAACAAAGCTATCAGAAAATCCTCACCAGAAACTGAGAATGATTTCCTTATGGCTCAGGAGATACTGTCAAGTTCCCTTTAAGATTTACTTAGATGGCACTCAAGTAAGATTCCCATATGGAATTATTCCCCACACAGGAGCCTGACCTGGGAGAAGCTGAACAAAGTAGACTATTTACAAACTCCCAAAGCAGGGGGCTGTTTTATATTTCTCCCACCCTGGATCTAATTCCATTGGTAAATACAGCACATATTAAGTTATAAAGCATAATTATTAAAAGGCCAAGAAGTAGCACAAAAGGTCGACTTTTCTGACACTGAAAGGTCAAGGCCAGTAGATGTGGCTGTCTGAGCAAACCTGGAATGATGCTTCACTTTCTGGCATCCATCCATGGGGTGCCAGGCTCATCAGGGCAGTCAGAGACAGACTGATCCCAGCAGGTGGATGCATTACTTAAAGACATAGTTTAAGAACCATCTGTGTTCTGAAGGGCAGCCTTCTGTGAGATAACCTATAGGCAATGTACCTTTATGCAAATAAGGAGAATACAGAATGTAGTAGTTGCAACAGCCCCTTAGGATATGTCTGTGGAGCACACTCAAAACAAGCCCTTAAATAACACACAGTCATTGGTTCTTGGTTGAGTGAGACTTAGTTGGTTTTCTTCCAAGGAGGACGGAGTTTTCCATGAACCAAAACATTATTTAATGACTATCATGAAAAAGGAATAATTTTGCTTGGGCGGAAATGGATACCATTTCTAATTACTGTTTAAGCCATTTGTATTTTGTTAATTGACAAAGCTTCAAAAACAAGCCAGTTATTATGGACAGCCCATTAGGACACCTTGCTTTAAGCTTATTGTGTCAACTATGTTACTTGGGATCAGGTCCATAAAAAACAACAGAACACTCATTCAACAGAAAGATGTGTGTTAGGGGCAGTAGGAGTATCCGTCTCTCAAGGCAGGTCATTGTGTAATATTGGTGAAATAACCCCAGCTCTCAGACCATACTTGGGGCTTTTGGAGTCACCATTTCACTAGATGGACTGAGTAATCTGTTTTTATACAACCACCATTTGAACAATGTTTCCTTTCACACAGCTTTTTTTTTTTTTTTTTTTTTTTTTTTTTTTTTTTTTTTTGACAGGCAGAGTGGACAGTGAGAGAGAGAGACAGAGAGAAAGGTCTTCCTTTGCCGTTGGTTCACCCTCCAATGGCCGCCGCGGCCGGTGCGCTGTGGCCGGCGCACCGCGCTGATCCGATGGCAGGAGCCAGGAGCCAGGTGCTTTTCCTGGTCTCCCATGGGGTGCAGGGCCCAAGCACCTGGGCCATCCTCCACTGCACTCCCGGGCCACAGCAGAGAGCTGGCCTGGAAGAGGGGCAACCGGGACAGAATCCGGCACCCCGACCGGGACTAGAACCCGGTGTGCCGGCGCCGCTAGGCGGAGGATTAGCCTAGTGAGCCGCGGCGCCGGCCTTTTTTTTTAAATTATATGAGGAAAGTAGAATGAAGTAAAGTACAGCTTTAGAGGAAACCTCCCTAGATCCAAATTTCATCTCCACTGCTTGCTGGTTTTGTGACTTAAGTTATTTAACCACTCTAAGTCTGGTTTCTCATTAATAAAATAGGACATATTGGCACCTTCTCTATGATGGTCTCAGACTTCTATGAGGATCTGAGTTTAGTTCAGTGCCTGGCACATGATTGTTCCATAAATGCTTGTCATTTATATGCTTATATAAAGAATTTACACTTCCAAAGTACATAAGGAAAAATCAAGGACCCATTTTATGTGTTTCCTTGTAATGCCCTACCATGAGAAATATTCTTTGTGCCTATCCTGTTTGGGACACATAGTAAATATTCAAAAAATGTTTTGAAGTAAATTAGAGAAACAGTTACTTTAGAGAAAAAAGTAGGTGAAAAAATTGCTTTCAGATACAAAAGCACTGTGACAAATAAAGAATCATGTTATAAAACATCTGAAAAATACTGTAAATAACAATAACAATGATAGTTTGTTCAGCTTTGTGGAAAAAAAATCAACAACACAGCTTAATGAAATTCAAACATTTCCAAAGAATTAAAAAGATATTTTATAGGTTGAGCTGGCCGATGGTACACAATTCCTGGAACACATCAGTGTAAATAAAAATTTCTGGAGGAAAAAAAGAAAAATGCCATCAGGCACTATGAAAACGCTCGAGAGAGAGAACACCCCAGAAATCTATTTTTGTGAATTTTAAAAACACTGGGGACTGGCGCTGTGGCACAGTGGGTTACCCACATGGGCACCAGTTCGAGACCCAGCTGCTCCTCTTCCTATCCAGCTCTCTGCTATGGCCTGGGAAAGTAGTACAACGTGGCCCAAGTTCTTGGGACTCTGCACCCACGTGGGAGACCCGGAGGAGGCTCCTGGCTTCTGGCTTTGAATCAGCTCAGCTCTGGCCGTTACGGTCATTTGGGGCGTAAACCAGCAGAATGGAAGACCTCTCTCTCTGGCTCTCTCTCTTTGTAACTCTTTCAAATAAATAAAATAATTCTTTAAAAAAAAATGGGGATTTCAAAATGAAATTTCTTCAGGAAGTGTTTTTGAATTACAGCAAACTAAGCAACCTCAACATATTTTTTTTCCTTTGGCATTAAAAATGTAATCTATACTTTCAAATTTTTACTTTATTTAGCAAAGTGAGTAATGAGGAAATCCTGTTTGAGATGTCCTAAGGAAACATTGAAAAGCCAATTTCCAGTGTTGGATAAAAATCAAACCAATTTCTTAATTATTATGGTGCATATGTGTATAAGTTTCTATGCCTAAGTCTTAAGCATGTGTGCATTTGTGTTTGTTACTAATTACAACAGAATCAAGGATTCAAATGGCCCTTGCCTCTTTATAATACTAGTCTTTTAGCTGACAGTCTTTTATCCCATATAGATTTTCTCCCAATGAATAATTCAGACTCAAACTGCATATTGATAACTATATTTTAAACCAAAAAATCCCTCACATAATAAATACATTTTATGCACATTAACTTTGAATTTACTTCAGAAAGCTATTTACAATATAAATAATTATAAATGGGAACACTTTGCAAGATATCATTGACATAGCTAATATCTTCTACTTTACATTCCAAAGTAAAGTTCAAAGTACAGTTTTATACTACAATGTTACTAAAAACTATACATTGCAAGATGGTATTTGAAATATTGGCAATCAATATCTTCTTTCACAAATATAGTCCTTTTTATAGCATGTCAGTCAAAAAACAAACATAAAATATTTTATCTTTATGAAGTGCCTACACATATGTTTCATTTTTTGAAATATTTCCCTTTGGAAAAAATGGAAAAAAAAGTTACAGTACTTCTAAAATTTTTTCCATGCTGATTTCATTTCTTCTGAAATGTAAACACACCAGGGTTGTTGGGTGTAAATTCAACTGTGAATAAATGTGTTCCAAATCAGCAAATTGGGACAAACTTCCCCCATTTAAGTTTATGAAAGCAAAGTCCCATGCAGCAAAATTGCAATAAATAAAACTACAAATGTTTGGTTTAAAATTATTAATTAGGATTTCTTGTGTGAACCATCATATTTATATATATATGTAAACCATCATATATATATATATACACACACACATATATAAAGTTGGATATGGCACGTTTTCATGAACCCTCAAGGCAATATAAAAATCATGCTTTTCTGTTTGTGTCCTTTCTGCATACAGCCCTAGAGAAGGAACTCTGAACAAACTCCTATTCAGAAACGAGTACAATCTCACCTTTTGAGTTAAGCACTACCCGTACAACCCTGTGCACAAGAAATGAGCACCACAAGGAAATTTTCCCCTAGAAAACTTTCTGAAGGTATGGTACCTTTTGCATGTGTCCATAGCTGTTCTGTTACTCATTTAAAACTTAGAATAATAATGATCGTTTTATACATAATCTGTTTCACAGTAGGAACCAGCCAATAGGTTTTGCTATGTCAGACTTGAATCCCTATTCACAAAAACTTGACATTTACATGAAAGTTGAGTCACTTATTTGAGGACTGTAGGATTTACATTCTTTATTAAGTTATTCAGAAAATAGGACATATTTCCACATCCACGATATGAGTGAACCAGGGAACCCAATCTGAGCATTCAAACTTCTTAAATCAGAAAGACTATATTAAAGTGTAAGTTTTTCCACTAGGTAAGGTGAGCGACCTCCAAATGGTCAAATATTCGGTTTTCCAAATATTAGCACTGTCACTCCCAAATACAACTAATAGAATTACATTGAATATTTTAGTAATGTTTTATTCTTTAAAGAGAGAGAGAGAACTATAAAATATCAAACCTAGATTTAGAATCTGCTTTGCTGTACTGTCTTCTAATCAAACTTATTTGGTCTGGATCTTTAGGCAAAAAAAGTCTCTCAATTTATTTCAAACTATCTATGCATATTTTCAACATGATCTTGTTTTGGAATTAATCATCCAAGGAAGGGAGAGAGGGAAGGAGGGAGGAAAGGAGAGGCGGAGGAAGGGAGAGGGGGAGGGAAGGAGGGAGGGAAGAAGGGAGGGAGGGGAAAAAAAAGAAAAAACAAAATGGACCATATTAACCTTTTCTAGAAGATCCCATTAAAGCTTATTTTAACTGGGATTCTTTGCCCAGAGGCAGCATGTGGCAGCAGAATGCAGAGAGAATTAAGAACAGTACCCAGTGGAAATATTCAAGCCCTATAAAATATAATCAGGAAATAAGTGGGCTTTCTGTATAAACACTCGAGGCAAATCATTTATTGTATCCTGTCTCATTTTGAATGTCACAATCAGCACTCTTATTTATCTTTTATCAGGCAATTACGGTTTAGAAAAGCTAGAACATTGTATTAGGCAGAGTTATGTCAAAAGACTTGTGCAGCTGAAGCACACCAAAACACCTGGCCTGTAGTGCATGTGAAGTTTAACACTCTGCATCCAAAAAAAATAAATCAAATCGGTATATTCTCAACATGCAAGTTCACAGAATTTTCCCAAAGATGATTGGGGGACTTTTTATTTCTTTGGTCATCCAGATTTTTTAACTGGGTACAGCAAGTAAAATGATAAATAAAATATTCTTACTATTACTAAAAAGCATGAATTTTATACCATCTAACAAACTGATCCATATTGTACCAGTATTACTGACATAACATAGCACATTTTTATGAGTCCCCAAAGTGGTATAAAAAACATACTTCTCTCTCAATTTCGGTCAAGTTTCGTGGTTCTCAATATTTTAGTAGCAAAGTTACAGAAATAAAAGATTAAAACTAAAGCAAATTGTAGTTTAATTTAAGTGATTGAATTATCAGGAATTTATAATTTATTTTATATCCCATGTTTTCAAAAAGCACAGATGATATTTTCATTATGAGAAGATATGTTCCTGCACAGAATAATGTAGATTGTAAAAATATTTTTACACATCCATGTGTGTATTAAGAAGGTGCCTTGTCATAAAATGTTAACTTATTTTGAGTCATTTTATAATAATCATGCTATGTTGCAAAAAATGTAAACTATATAATACTGTGAGCATTATATGTAAGAAAGCTGCTACTATAAAATTATTGACATGTATTAAATTTTAAAAATTATTCCATATTTAAATAGGGTTAAACTACCTTAAGTTTTAATCACGATGTAAATTAGTTAATTCTGTTTCCCCTTAAAAATATTGGCCACACCATATTCTGATTACTTCCTTTTTACAGAGTTCATAATCTATTCCTTCTACCAATGAATTATCCTCCCTTAAAAAACTCCACTGAGCCGGAGCCATGGCTCACTAGGCTAATCCTCCGCCTGCGGCGCCAGTACTCCAGGTTCTAATCCCAGCTGGGGCGCCGGTTCTGTCCTGGTTGCTCCTCTTCCAGTCCAGCTCTCTGCTGTGTCCCGAGAGTGCAGTGGAGGATGACCCAAGTGCTTGGGCCCTGCACCCGCATGGGAGACCAGGAGAAAGCACCTAGCTCCTGGCTTCAGATCGGTGCAGTGCGCTGGCCGTAGCGGCCATTTAGGGGGTGAACCAATGGAAGGAAGACCTTTCTCTCTGTCTCTCTCTCTCACTGTCTAACTCTGCCTGTCAAAAAAAAAAAAAATAACTCCACTGAAATCCTTTAATAACAGTCTTTTCTTTAGTATCGTCTTATTTTCCATGGGTCTGAAGTCTTCATTTTCTCCTAAAGGATCTGTGCCTGACACATTTGGTAGAATGTTTATCCATCAGTAAAATGCATCTGCATGGATTCCCTTTCCAAAATACTTCATATTATCCATCTACAGAATTCTGCAAAACTTTTCAGGTATTTCTAAAACTTTACTGCATGTTGCAAATTGATCAAAAATCCATTTTAAGTGTTCCAGGAGTTTCTCATAGATAATTTTCTCAAAAATTGCTGAATACTGTGCTTATATAACTTAAAATTTAGTTTTTATTGTACTTTGAACATTTTTGAAGCTATACATGATAATCAGTGACTTTGTCATGTACTTGCACTTTTTTTGCATGTACAGCACCAATGTTGCTTTGTCATACCCATGAAATAGTTATTTAATTTTATGTAGCCTCTTTCCTCGCATAAACAACCCAATAGTCATCTCTGATTATCATTCAGATTGTCACCTACATATGAACTGCCACATAACTGTGTTAAAGAATGAAAATACAGTACTAATCCCTGAGTGTCCAATGTCATGTTCTGTTTTTGAAATTATAAGTCAAGTTCTTCCAGTACATTCCCTTCCTTGTATATACCAAGAGTTTCAGGCATGGGACTCTGATATGTGAAATATCTCTAATCACTTCACTTTGTTTTGATTTCTAGAGAATAGTACATTAAATAAATCCTACTATTTTTCTTCTTCATTATCAGTTCCTACCACCTACAATTTGGTTGATCTTAGAAAAGTGACTGTACTACACATGCCTAAAAGAGCTCACATTCCTGCTTGAGTTACAAAGCATCTATACTTCTGTATGTGGGTAGAAAATTCAGAGCCACTCTTGATAACCCATAGCAGAGAGTTAAACAGTTAACTAGCTCAGTTCTGCTGCACCAGTGAACCACACACCATGAACACTAGAGCTGCCTTACAAACCAGGAAACTGGGGCTCTGGGTGTGGTGATTGCCTACATCTACAGGCACAAAGTCAAGTCACAGGTAGGGTCAGAACCAGAACCCAGAAATCTCAGCATCCAGTGCACCACCCTTTCTCGTACAACACACAGATTGTAAGACCAAGTTTGCTGTTGACATTGTTTACAAACAATAAGGAAAACAAATGCTTAGCCTGCTCCTCAGTCACAGTATTCCTCTCGTCCTTTTAACCACTTGTCTGGCAGCCTCTGCTTTTATCTTAGATGCTCTCCTGAGGCTTTCCACATGTTGTCACACTGGCACATCTGTGCTTTGAAATGTTCTCAAACACTTAAACTGCTGTCATGTAGCACTTCACTGATTTTCCTTCATTATTTTTTGCACTTTTTTCTTGGTGAATTGGTTTGAATTTTTTATTTGGCTGGTTTATAAGCAAGCCTCAAATATGTTCTTTACCTATTCTGAGCCTTAAATTGTTTTTTGGGGAGATAGCGGTTCATTCCATTCTTTCTCTGGCCTCTCCATCTTCACTGAACTACTTTCAATTGAGCACACCAGGTTTTTGATGTGTCTCCCAACATCTCAATGCTTTCACTTAGAAAAACCCTTACTTCTATGTCAGTGCAATCCTGGTCCTTGTCTAACTCAAAAGTAAGGTGAAAAATCACCACTTCCTGATTGCTTCTAATGGATACCAGGTGAAAAGTCATTCTTGCACTATATCCAGAACCATTTCTCTAATTTATGCCTGAATCAAATGAACTGGTTGGAGGGAAACCACAAAGGGAAAAAAAAAATCAGTTTACAAGATGTGTCTCTCTCTTTCTCAGTTATTTTGGGAGTGGAAATTTATTGAAGAGTTCAATGAACTAAAGAAAATTACACATTTTTGGTGTGTTTATGGCTAATTTTTTATACTTCTGCATGTAAAGTATACAGAGAAGCCTGTGAATAATCCTCTGTGTGGTTGAGTTTCACTGGATCACCACAATCTAATGTTGTCACTGTGTATACTCACTCCATCTACATGAGTATTTTTCAATACAAATTTATCTATGCTGGTTCTCATATAACTACAGAGACAATTTGTGCATTTGCTTTAGCTCCATTATCTGTGTATAACCCTGAATGCTAGTGCTATGTTTCCTTTCATTTCATAGGAACACATGTCAAATACCCAGAAATTTAAATTATCCTCTCTAACAATCTGTGGCATTGTAAATGCTGGTAATGGGGCATTAAACTATAAATATGTTTCAGAGACCCTAACAGAACAAAACATTTTAGAAAAACATCAGCTTCCATTGGTTATAATAACAGATGTTCCCTTGTGTCCTTGTGCTGGGTCTGGCTGCATCCTTAGATGGGAAGTTACATCAAAGTGTGAGCCATTACAGCCCAAGGAATAGTTTCTAATGGTTTCAGTGTCATATAAGTGCTCCAGGGCATATCCAGTTAATGTATAAGCATGCTTATCAAAATACTGCCGGTGAGAGCCAAAGCAGTTTGGAGAGACAGCAGGATGGTCTCCTGCTGTCTGATGAGGAGACATATCCGAATGTAGATAGTCTTTAGCTAGGATCAAACTGGATTTTGAAATGCGATCCGAGTTGGGACTACTTATCCGAGACAGTGCAGTGGGACTATTGTCATAGTCATTTTCATGGGGGCTCAGCATCTTTCCCTCTCTCTGCTGGATGTGGTCACACGGTGAAGTGTTGGCAAGAGCAGAGCCATGGCAGACTTCGCCTGTCGGTGGGGGCTGTTGGTAGTTTGCAAAACAGAGGGAGTGTTTTTTCCCAGCTCCATTAATGGATGCCAGTTGGTCTGGGGGAGCTTTCCTTAACTGCAACCTGTTCTCTTCTTCTTTAATCATTTGCTGGGTGGCTCGAATCAAAGTTTCAATTTTGCTAGGTTCATGTGGGCTACTTTGATATTGTTCAGTGCGGTATCGGTCACCTGATTCGCTAGCTGATCCAGGGTCCGGAGAACTGACCACACTGTCTTCATCCCAATGACCTCGTCCTAGAAATTAGAAGAAGTAAAAAGTAAATAGTCTTAACGTTCACCAAAAAAAAAAAAGTTATACATATTTCTTTTTATATTTGAAGAAACCTTGGGTCTTTCATTTTTAATATATGCTCCTATTTGAAACAGACACAGGCTTCCATTCCATGTCAATTTTAGTGAAATGGTAAAGTAAGCTCATACTTTTCTGCATACACATTATTGGACCTGTCCAACTGCAAATAATGAAGGAAAATATGCAGAATTTGGCTTATGTTATTTTATAGAGCATTATTATTTTAGATTGATGATTATAAAATGCTTCCAATGGGGTTTGAGGAAGACATTGATGTACAGGCTGAACTATTCTCTCAATTGCAAAAACATCACTTAAAATGTAAATATCACTTAATGTGTTTAAAGTAGGGCCAAAGTTCCAATGTTAGCTTTTAGAGTAATTGAGGGCTAAAAAATATATGTACATTTATATATGAATGGATAAACATATATATTGCCCTGAATTTTTATCAAATCTAGGAGTAAATATATAAGCAGGTAATAACATTCACATATCCTAAATGGTTTCTGAAATAGGTAAAGACTAAATTAATATAAACAAATTAAATAATACCTATTATGAACTGTAATGGAAGATCTAGTATGGAGGGATAGTGTATTCAAAATACATCCAATAAATACATTTTGCTCATGGCAGTCTGAAATCAATACAAAAGGCAAGAATAAAAACAGGTAAGGACTTATGAAGGCTGCTTCATGCAGCAGAGAAGCCCTGGATCACACTAGTCATTGCTTTCCTTTTCTGTTTCCTTCTTATTTTATTTCTAATATTTTCTCCCAGACCATGTAGGTTAAGCCAGGATTTTCGCTTCACTCCTTTCTTTGGCAAGCAATTGCCCTTTGCCCTGGGTTTCCATTACCCATCTACTGAACTGTTCCTCGGCTCAGAACAGGCTGTTTACTCAAAGTAAAAGCAGAAAAATAAAAAGCAAGAATGGGAACACATTAAAATTACTCATAGAAGGCACTCAGTGGCTGGGTGATATCTGGCAGGATAGCTTTATGATGAGGACAATATAGTATAGCACATTTCTCATCCTAAAGACAGGAACAGTAATATCAGGGCCTTCAGATCAATCCTAATGTCACTGACTTTTAATGAAATAGGCAAAGTTTCCAAAGTCTGCCTGGATCCAAGCCTGGAGTGGATAGAATGGGCTCTCTTTAACCAGTGTACCAGGAAACTAACACAGAAAAGCATTACCAACAAAGGGCTTTAACTGCAGTGCCCATTTCCATATGCTTGCAAAGCCATATAAGAATCCCAAGGCAAAAAAATCTGTGTATTGCTCCATCCTTTCCTCACGGGGGCATTGTGGTTTGTCTTAAGGATGGGCAAAGTTGGGGGTAGGGGATCACTGGCATTTCAGACCTAGAGAGGCTAAACATTTGTGATATGAGTGACACTCCCTCTTCCACCCATCACTTGCACCCTCATTGAGAATCACTCCTGTAATCTATAACCAAACCATCCCAAGCTACTCAAATTCACATCTGAAACATGAGAGCACAGAAGAAAATAATCACAAGAAATTTAAATACATGCATACTACAAGTTCAATAAACATATTCAATAATCTAACTCAATTTTGGTACTTTTTGATGCTGAAATGGAAATCATTTTTACTTGCCTGTCAAAAATAAATATACTTGGCAAACATTACCAAAACTAATACATTTATATGGATGAAGTTGGATTTTGAAAATCTCAGGGTTTAAGTTTCTGATTCATAAAGCAAAGGAGAAGCAGTCCCTCCGGTGGCACACCTTGGAATGTTAGAAATCTACCCGGGGGCCGTGCCGGTTCACCTGCTCTTACCATGGATCCTGTGCACCGAAGCGATGTGAGGCATGCTGTTTTCGAAGGCGTCTCTGCTTTCCGGGGAGGCCTTGGTCAGGGGCAAGGCTGCGCGAGAGCTCCACCAGGGCTCCCTCCCCGCCTGCGGCGTTCCCAGGAAGTACCTGCCTGCCTCACACCGGCCTCCCTCGCAAGCCTGGGTATGGAAATGCCTCTCCTCCACCAGCCTGGAATGGTCAAGCGCGAAGCCGTAGCAGAGGGAGCTGCGGTCTGAGAACTGTCTGTAGGCACAGGACGCGTCGTGCTGGGAGCCCGGCCGATCGCCGGGGTCCAGGAGCTGCGGAGAGGCTGAGTCGGTCATGGGACTTCCGCCCCAC
Organism: Oryctolagus cuniculus; assembly: GCF_051225735.1. Lineage (NCBI taxonomy): Eukaryota > Metazoa > Chordata > Mammalia > Lagomorpha > Leporidae > Oryctolagus > Oryctolagus cuniculus. The sequence goes on along the minus strand of NC_142871.1, from coordinate 71,016,705 downwards.
TGGCTGTCGTGATCCGATTCCGACCGTTCCGTGTGAAACCCCGAGTACTGGGACCGGGAGGAGAAAAAAGGCCCATTTCAAAAAGTCGATCAACAAAACAATAAATGAGAAACAGACTACTGTACATGCAACCGTAAAGTCATACTCACCTTAGGCAGCCAAACCAAGACTGCTCTAGCATCAGAGCTGGTACCCTAACTTGGAGTCCCCTAATTAATCACAATGAATTAAAAGAAAACTCTTTAGTCTGCTGAAAGGAGGAGATAAAAATAACAATGAACACTGACTGAAGTACTAGGCGTGGAATGAAGTGCTTTATGTGAATTATACTGGCTGTTTCTTGCAGTAACCCTTCAGTGGTGACATTAGTGTCCCCATCCTATAAACAGGGAAGCTAGGGGCTAGCACTGTGGGGTAGCAGGTAAAGCCACCGCCTGCAGCACCAGCATCCCATGTGGGTGCCGGTTCAAGGTCCAGCTGCTCCACTTCCGATCCAGCTCTCTGCTATGGCCTGGGAAAGCAATAGAAGATGGCCCAAGTCCTTGGACCCCTGCACCAGACCCAGTAGAAGCTCCTGGCTTCGGATAGGCACAGCTCCAGCCATTGCAGCAAATTGGGGAGTGAACCAGCAACTGAAAGACCTCTTTCTCTCTCTCTGCCTCTCCTTCTCTCTCTGTGTAACTCTGACATCCAAATAAATAAATAAATCTTTAAACAGGGAAGCTAGGACTTAACAATAGAAAGTGGTTTGCCCAAGGCTACATGCAGAATTATTAGCAAGTGATAAAAACAAAGAATCAAACCCAAATTCTTTATCACTGACCAAATGTATTATCAAAGAGAGACCAGAAAAACCACATATTTCATTTCTATTTAATCAGAAAAACAAAGCAAAACTAAGGTTCAAGGCACTAATGTGGTGAAAGCCAGTCTTTCATACTAGGCTGTTAGCCTTCTGAAGGCCAAGCTGTATATACTAAAGAATGGTTAATAAACGCTTACCTAACTCCAAGGCAATACAACTTTTGAAAAGTGTTACCCTAGATCAGTTACACCTATTCACTGGGATGTGCTTTGCCTTTCAGTTATGTGTGAGATCATCAGGACATGACAAACTCCCTTTCACTCTTGGTCCACCTTCAGCAAAAGGAAGAATCTGGACTCTTCCCACATCAGTGTAAACAAGGAAGCTCCTGTACCTCATCAGAGAGATGAGATACACAAGTTCCCCTCAAGAAACTCCAAAATATGCTAATAAACGCAGCACACTCAGGAGAGGGGTCTGTGCAAATTCCAGGCTCAAGATTCTTCCATTAAAATTTATAATTATTGTGTAGATGTACATATCATTATCATCATATTACATCAAGGGGAAAAAATAAGAAAATCCACATTTTCTTTTTACAGGACCATAGAATGGATGACATCAAGACATCTTAAGGTTTAGTTCACTATCTCACAACTTCCACATGCCCTGAGCCTTGTCTCCCACTGAACATCAGCCTCTCTTTCTACAAAGCATCACTTTCAGTTTCACCAAAACAAAGGATAGCAAGTCCTTGCCTTACTGAGTGGGGATTCAAATACTAGTGTCCATTGCTGACCCCATCCATGTTCTTGCCTCAAGGAAACTTAGAACATCAATGCTATTCCAAGGCAGGAAATATCCAGATTCCACTTATTTTTATAAAAGTACAAACCAGGCCTATTTCTGAAGCACTCCAGTCAAGACTTTTCGAGCCCTGTTGAGGGAGGAGAAAGCTTTCCCTGAGTGTATATGGGAAAGCACTGTTGGTGCAGCAGAGAATATTCTGCCCTTCACTCACAAGGAAAATTCAACACAAAACAACCCTGGCATACAGGAGGTGCACATTTCAAGAGCACCCATAGAAAAATTTGAAGGATAAGCCTCTTGCCCATAGGTAGGAAACTACAACAGCTAGTACGCTGCCCTGAGATACTCAAGTGGACAGAGTTGAGTATTTCATTTAGATCAAGGCCTGATGCTGGTTTGATGGTAATGACGAATCATCTAGCAATGAACTTTTGTTTCTTGAGAAGATCTATAAATGTGTACCAGTGGTCACCATGCATCATCAAAACTCTGAGCCATATTTATCCCCTTAAAATGAACTGTACTAGATGAAAACCCCATTGTGGACACTAAAACCCCAACATTCACTCTGGAACATTTCAGATACTCATAAGTATCTGAAAAAGAGAGAGGGCAGGAAGAGAGGAAGGCAGCCGCCAATACACAGCCTGTGCTGCACAGTGAATGAACACTGTGTGAGAAGGCTCCTGGTCTTCCACCACCTACTTTCACCACCCTCTGCACATGAAATCTTTAAAAAAAAATTATTCATTTATTTGAAAGGCAGAGTTACAGAGAGGAAGTGGCAGGGGGAGAGAGAGAGAGAGAGAGAGGTCTTCCACCCACTGGTTCACTCCCCAGATAGCCGCAAGGGCCGGAGCTGCGCCAATCTGAAGCCAGGAGCCAGGAGCTTCCTCTGGGTCTTCCCACATGGGTGCAGGGGCACAAAGGAATTAGGCCATCTTCTACTGCTTTCCCAGGCCATAGGAGAGAGCTGGATTGGAAGTGGAATAGCCAGCAGTCGAACCAGTGCCCATATGGGATGCCGGCACTGCAGGTGACGGCTTTACTGGCTACACCACAGTGCCGACCTCTGCATGTGAAATCTTAGGCAAATGATTTCACTTAACAGGAAAATGTTCATGATATACTTAACCCCCAAAGGCTGAATCTGATTGGGATCATTTAATGGAAGAAGTGCCAGGGACAGGCAGCCAAGAGAATTGGTTTCTAGTTCTATCCCTAGTAATAACTCTCAGGGTAATTTTGGGCAAATGACACCATCTTTCTCAGCCTTATCTGTAGAATGATATTCTGAATTAAATTAGACTTTCTCCAACTTTTCTTTTTCAGCTCTAATATTCTATAGGATACGATAATTATTTGGTATCCTTTCTAGGTTTGATATATATAATTCCTACACCTGTCCCTATATTTCACTTATTTATTCATTTAATTATTTTTAAGATTTATTTTATTTATTTAAAAAGCAGAGTTACAGAGAGAGAGGGAGAGACAAAGAGAAGGAGAGAGAGAGAGAGAGAGAGAGAGAGAGAGAGAGATACTCCATCGGCCGATTCTCTCCCCAAATGGCCGCAATGTCCAGGACTGGGAGCTTCTTCTGGACCTCCCATGTGGGTTCAGGGGCCCAAGCACTTGGACCATCCTCCATTGCTTTCCCAAGCACATTAGCAGGGAGCTGGATTGGAAGTACAGCAGACAGGACTCCAACTGGAGCCCATATGGGATGTTGGCGCTGCAGGCCAGCTACACCACAGCACTGGCCCCAGTTTTACCTATGTAAGGAAAACAGTTATCAAAGCCATAATCCAAGCCCAAAAATTTTTGTCACAGTTATAAGAAAGTTGCCATATAGGTTACTATTTTACTCTCATGCAAATTTTTCCCATTTGTCCAATTATGATACAAATTTATTAGAATTGCATGACACATTTTGGTGCATAAAAATTCTTACAATCTAGAGGCTTCTACCATTATGAAGGATAATGGTAGCCATATGAATATGAATCTTGTCATATATCCTACCCTCAAAGCCTATAAGGTTATTAAGCAACACAAAGTAGGGGCTAGTGCTGAGGCATAGCAGGTAAAGCCACTGCCCGCAGTACCGGTATCCCATATGGGTGCAGGTTCAAGACCCAGCTGCTCCACTTCCAATCCAGCTCTCTGCTATGACCCAGGAAAACAGTAAAAGATGGTTCAGGTCCTTAGGCCCCTGCATCCACGTGGGAGACACAGAAGAAACTCCTTGCTCCTGGCTTCAGATCAGCCTAGCTCCACCCATTTAAGCCATTTGGGGAGTAAACAAGCAGATGGAAGATCTCTCTTTCTCTCTCTGCCTCTGCCTCTCTAACTCTGTCTTTCAACTAAATAAATAAATCTTTAAAAAAGGCAGCTTAAACCTGAGAGTTGCTGTTTCTCAAATTATATATTAAAAAAAAGAAACACAAGGTAAATTATACATGACCCACATTGTCAACATAACAGAGAAAGAATATGACAAACTTCAAATTACTTATAAACAAAAAAATACATAATAAGTTAAAAGTCCAATTTGGATTTGATTGTGGTTACAATAAGCCTGAGGACATAGAGAGTAGGGAGAGGAGAAGGTTAACAGACTTTTTTTTCCTAGAAGGAAAAAGTACAATGCTAAGTGACCAAATATGAATACAAGTTGGTATTTGTTGATTCTCAACAATGGCCACACAGAAGGGACTCAAAAGCAAGCAACATCCAAAGTGGCATTAGAAAAGTGTCATTTGAAAAAGAGAATATAAATTGAAAATAGGTTGTGTTCCTCAGACATAGCAATGAAAGAAAAAGAAGAAACAGGTAAAACTAAAGATCCAGTAGACACACACTCAAAAAAAAAAAAAAAAACACAGATTAATCCTATTTTTTCACCTTTCCTCTCTACTATCATTATCATCTGTTTAAAATACTATATTTCCCACCGCCTGCAGTCCCAGCATGGGTGCCAGTTCGAATCCCGGTTGCTCCAGTTCCGATCCCACTCTCTGCTATGACCTAGGAAAGCAGTAGAACAGGCCCAAGTTCTTGGGCTCCTGCACCCTCTTGGGAGACCCGGAAGAAGCTCCTAGCTCCTGGCTTCAGATTGGCGCAGCTCCAGCCATTACAGCCAATTGGAGAGTGAACCAGCAGATGGAAGACCTCTCTCTCTCTCTCTCTTTTTCTCTGGTACTCCTTCTCTGTGTAACTCTGACTTTCAAGTAAATAAATAAATCTTAAAAAAAATACACTATTTCATAAAACCAAAAGGAATAAATATTCTTGAAATAATATTGCAGCCCATGAAGCTCCAAGTAATAGGAAAAATTAAACTTCATATAAAACTGCTGTAGGAAGAAAATATGAAAATGGAAATACAAAATTCTCAGCTGTTAAAAATTCTCATAAGATTATAAACTTTGAAAAAGAAAATTGTAGATAGCACTCTAAACTTAAGTCTCCTCATCCATTTGGGAGTGAAACAGTGAGTAGAAGATTTCTTTCTCTCTCTCTCTCTCTCTCTCTCTCTCTAATTCTTTCAAATAAATAAATAAAATCTTTAAAAATAAATAACAAATGTTACACATAAAATTACAAAACTTTTAGAAAGTAACAGAATAAAATGTTAAAGATCTACGCTGGTAAAGAATTGTAAGACTTGACAACAAAACCACAATCCATAAAGGAAAATAGTGATGGCCAGTGCTGTGACACAGCAGGTTAAAGCCCTAGTCTGTAGAACCGGCATCCCACATGGGCACTGGTTCAAGTCCCGGCTGCTCTATTTCCAATCCAACTCCTTGTTAATGCACCTGGGAGGGCAGTAGAAGATACCTGAAGTCCTTGGGCCCCTGCACCTGCATAGGAGGCCCAGAGGAAGCTTCTGGCTCCTGGCTTTGGATCTGTTCAGCTCCTGGCTTTAGCCTGGCCCAGCCCTGGACATTTAATGCATTTTTGAGAGTAAACCAGCAGATGAAAGACCTCTCTCTCTCTCCTATCTTGACCTCTCTCTGTAACTCAATATTTAAAGTAGATAAAACAAATCTTTTAAAAAATGATAAATTGGATTTGATTGAAATTGTAAAATTTTGCTCCACAAAAGACTCTGTTCAGATGATGACAAAACAAGCTACAAGCCAGGAGAAAATACTTATAAACTATGTATCCTACAAAAGACCAGTATTTGGAATACATGACGAACTGCCAAAACTCACCAAATTAAAAAAATGGGCAAAATACGTGAATTGACATTTCACAAAATTGGATATAGAACTGTACTTCAAAAAGTTCATGGATAAATGGAATGAAAAATTGAATTTATTCTGGTGCCAAAATATACACAATTCACATTTAGTCTTTTTGTAATATATATTTTCCATGAATTTTTGAAAACCATCACACAGATGGCCAATAATTACCTAAAAAAATTTCCAACATCATTTGTGACTATGGATTTGCAAAGTAAAATCACAATGAAATATTAATGAAATATCACAACACCCCTAGTAGGCTGGCTAAAATTTTTAAAAAGTGACAATACCAAGAGCTAGCAAAGACACAGGGGGATTGCATCACTTTACAGTGTCAGTGGGAAAGTACTGTCCAGACATTTTGAGAAATGATTTGGCAGCTTCTGTAAAAATCTGTTAAACATAGGAGTGGGAATAAGAGAGGGAGGAGATATATAGGTTGGCACATGCTCACTCGGACTTACCTCCAATGGTGGAACTAGAAATGTGCCAGGGATTTCAACTCAATCTTACCAAGGAGGCAGGTACCAATGCCAGCGCACTTGGTAAAGTGATAAGTATAAATACACAACCGATCAAAAAGATAGGGTATATGTCGATGAGATTTCACAAATAAGACCAGTGTAAGCAAATAATGAAGGATAGAATTAAAAGGGAGAGAATGATCCTGCGGGGGAAACAGGACACACAGCAGACTCATAGAATGGCAAATGCCCAAAACAGCACTCCTGCCTCAGAATCAACCCTTGGGACATTTGGATCTGGCTAAAAGGTCCATGAGAGTCTCACAGGCATGGAAAGCCATGACACGGTGGCAAAAAACAATCTAAATGAAAGATCTTGGTGAACAAGACCCCAGCAGAAGGAACAGGCCATCAAGGAGAGAGGCGCCTTTCTCTGAAGAGAGGAAGGAACCTCCACTGTGATACGGCCTTGACTAAACAAGTTCAGAGTCAGTGAACTCAAGGGGCTTCCATAGCCTAGACAGCTCATAGCAAGAGTCTCGGGTGATTGCTGACGTCATAAATAAGAGTGCCAATTGTTAAATCAACAACAGGAGTCACTGGGTACATGCTCCCCACATAGGATCTCTGTCCTTAATGTGTTCTACTATGAAACTTAAAAACAACACTACTAGTCGAACAATACCTATACCTTGTGAGGTTGTGTGAGTGCAGCCTGTTGAAATCCTTGCTTAGTATATATTAAGTTGATCTTCAGTATATGAAGGTAATTGAAAATGAAACTCGATGAAGGGCGGGATGGAAGAGGGAGTAGGAGAGGGGAGGGCCACAGGAGGGAGGGAGGTTGGTGGGGGGGAGCCACAACAATACAAAAGCTGCACTTTGTAAATTCACATTTATTAAATAAAAAAAAATAACTATATAACAAACAAACAAAAAGAAACAGAAAAAAAAGAACTTAATACTTTACCCTTTTAGTATTTTTTATGTTCTACTTAAAACTATTGGTTGAACTCTGTAATTAATACACAATTACTCTTAGGTGTTTAATTAATGCTATAACTAGTACTCAAATAGTATTTTACACTTTGCATTTCTGTGTGGGTGCAAACTGTTAAAATCTTTACTTAATATATGCTAAACTGATCTTCTGTATATAAAGATAATTGAAAATTAATCTTGATGTGAATGGAAGAGGAGAGGGAGTGGGAGAGGGGAGTGTTGTGGGTGGGAGGGAAGTTATGGTGGGGGAGCTATTGTAATCCATAAGCTGTACTTTGGAAATTTATGTTCATTAAATAAAATAAAATATAAATATAAAAAAAGAATCTAAATGTGGGGCCGATGTTGTGGTGTAGCAGGTTATCTGCAGCACCAGCCTCCCATATGGGCACCGGTTTGAGTCCCATCTGCTCCACTTCCAATCCAGCTCTCTGCTAATGGCCTGGGAAAAGCAACAGAAGTGTTTGGACCCCTGTCACCCACATGGGAGACCTGGAAGAAGCTCCTGGCCCTTGTTCCAGCCTGGCTCAGGCTGGCAATTGTGTCCATCTGGGGAGTGAACCAGCACTTGGAAGATCTCTGTCTCTCTCTTTCTCTCTTCTCTGCATCTCCCTCTGTAACTCTGACTTTCAAAATAAATAAATACTTAAATAAATAAAAATAGCTTGGAGCCGGCACTGTGGCGCAGTGGGTTAATGCCCTCGCCTAAAGTACCAGCATCCCATAGGGGCGCTGGTTCAAGACCTGACTGCTCCACTTCCGATCCAGCTCTCTGCTATGGCCTGGGAAAGCAGTAGAAGATGGCCCAAGTCCTTGGGCCCCTGCACCCAAGTGGGAGACCCAGAAGAAGCTCCTGGCTCCTGGATTCAGATTGGTGCAGCTCCAGCCGTTGCGGCCAATTAGGGACTGAACCAGTGGATGGAAGACCTCTCTCTCTCTCTCTCTCTCTCTCTCCTCTTTCCTCTTTTTGTGAAACTCTGACTTTCAAATAAATAAATAAATCTTTTAAAAAAATAGCTTATTAAGAAGAGGTAAGAGGAGCTCTCATCTGCTAGTTCACTTTGCAAATGTACAGCTGTGGGTCTGGAGCCAGCAGTCAGGATCGTAATCCAGGTCTCCAACATGGATGACAGAAACCCGATTATTTAAGTCATTACCACTGCCTCTCAGGGGCTGCACACGTGGGAAGCTGGAATCAGGAGCTGGATTAGGGAACTGCACCCAGGCATTTGCACATGAAGAACAGAGATCTTAATCACTAAGACATTTTTAATAAAAAACTCAATTAAATTTCATGGCAACCTTTCAGACTTTACATATTGATAATTCTCAGTGTATACATTTCATCATCAAAATTTATCTAATATTAGATTAAAAAGAAAATTTCAGTTAAATTTATGAAATACAAATACTATAAGCAATGTTTTCTGATCACAATGAATAAAAACAGAAATCAAAAACAAAATTTTAAAGTTCCTTCTGTCTAAAAAAACCTACTAAATAATTCTTGAGGTAATAAGAAAATATTAAAATATATATTATAGAATTTTTAGAAAAAGGATAGTGAAAACACTATAAATCTGACCTATAGAATACACAGCATTAGACATCTAAGTACACAAAAATGAAAAAATATAAACTCAGTTCTTAATTCAAAAAGTTAGAAAAAGAAATCAAAGGAAATCACAATGAAAAATGGTCAAAAGATATAAACGGACCATCACAAAACATAAAAGTAACCCTAAAACATATGAAAAGATGTATATCTTCTTTAAAAGATAAATGCAAATTAAAATACAACTGAGATATCATTTCTCAGCCATCAGATGACCAAAACCTCTAAAGCTTGACAATATGCTGTTTGGCAAGGTGCTAAGAAAGAGGCACTCCTTAGGCCGGCACTGTGGCGCAGTGGGTTAAAGCCCCAACCTGCAGCGCTGGCATCCCATATAGGCGCCGGTACGAGTCCCAGCAGCTCCTCTTCCAATCCAACTGTCTGCTGTGGCCTGGGAGAACAGTGAAAGATGGCCCGAGTCCTTGGCCCCTGTACCCACGTGGGAAACCTGGAGGAAGCTCCTGACTCCTGGCTTTGGATCAGCTCAGCTCTGACCATTGTGGTCATTTGGGGAGTGAACCAGCAGAATGGAAGATCTCTCTCTCTCTGGCTCTACCTCTCTCTGTAATTCTGAAAAGATTTATTCATTTATTTGAAAGGCAGAGTTACACGGAGAGGCAGAGAAAGAGAGAGAGAGAGAGGTCTTCCATCCACTGGTCCACTCCCCAGTTGGCTGCAACGGCTGGAGCTGCACCAATCTGAAGCCAGGAGCCAGAAGCTTCCTCCGGGTCTCCCACATGGGTGACCTGAGCCATCTTCTACTGCTTTCCCCGGCCATAGCAGAGAGCTGGATCTGAAGTGGAGCAGCTGGGACTCGAACCAGCGCCCATATGGGATGCTGGCACTGCAGGCAGCGACTTTACCCACTATACCACAGTGCCAGGCCCATAAATAAATCTTAAAAAAAAAAAATAACTGAGCCGTACTCTTCAAAAGTATCAATGACATGAAAGAAAAAGCCAGGCTAAAGAACTATTCAGAGTAAAAGAGACTAAAGATACATGACAACTAAATGCAACATAGAATTTGGGCTGCATCCTGTAGTAGAGGGGAAACAACAAATGACATGGTGGACATTACTGGGGAAGTATTACTGCTGTACTAGAGGATTTGATAATTGTGCTGTGGCTGTGTAGCAGAATATCTCTGTTTTCAGGAAATACACACTAAAGTACCAATGTTTAGCTTTATCTTAGCATTATTTATGAGGAAAAATAAAATTAATTTTGGTGCAAAAAATTTATTCATTGCAAAGTTTTTTTTATAAAATGCATCTTTCATGAACATTTTGAAAATCCCATGTGTAAGTAGATTTCAAAAATGTTTACACTGGGGCCAGCATTGTGGCAGAGCAAGCCTACAAGGCTGGCATCTCCTATCAGAGTGCCGGTTCAAGTCTGGCTGTACTGTTCCTGATCAAGCTTCTTGCTAATGTACCTGGGAAAACAATGGAGGATGGCCCAAGTGTTTGGGCCACTGCTACCCATGTGGGAGACTCAGATGGAGCTCTGTACTCCTGGCTTTGGCCTGGAGCAGTCCTGGCCATTATAGCCATTTGGAGAGTAAACCAGATAATAGAAAATCAATCTCTCCCTCTCTCTCCCATCAAATAAATAAATCTTTTAAAAACATTTTAGTACCAAAATGAATTTCTTGTGTTTCCAGTTTTCACAAACTTTTTGAAGTACCTTCATCTGTATCTTACTTTAAAATGGTTTAGAAAAAGTTAATAATAATAGGAGAAAACGGAGAGGAAAATATGGATAGGTGATAAATACGTAAAATGTTAAGCACTGAAGAACCTACATAGGGTATACAGGAATATTCTGTACCATTCTTGCAACTTTTCTGCAAGTACACCATCATTTCAAAATAAATATGTGAAAATAAAAATTCCTATACACTTATGTCTCATTTTTAAGGTAATTTTGGATAGAGCCATTTTTTATAAACAATAACAGGGAACCGCATTGTGGCATAGAAGGTTAACCTGCCACTTGGGACACCTGCATCTTATATATGCATGCCTAGAAACAATTCCCACTTCCACTTCTAATCCCGCTTCCTGCTAATGCACGTCTTAAGAGACAGCAATGATGAGTAAAATACTTGAATCCCTGGTACCCAGGTGAGAGACCTGGAGTTTCTGGCTCCTGGCTTCACCCTTTCCCAGCCCCACCTGACATTTGGGAAGTGAACCAGAGAATGGAAGCTTGCTCTCTTTCTCTCTCTCTCTCTCTCTCTCTCCCTCTACCTTTCAAAATATATATATAAATTAGTTTTTTCAAAAATTAAAAAACAGTATTTTTCTGAAGAAACAAACTTGTTCTAATAAGGTTATAACTTAATTATTTAAAATCATTGTTCTTGTTACTGATTATCAACATTTTGCACATAAAAATATAATTTAACGTTACCAAGTATGGGTTCCACCAGAAGCAAGCACTGGACTCAGACTGAGGATGACCCTGCCCTACTGTCATTTGATGTTACTTACATAAAGATCACTTCCCTCTTATTCTTGTTTTTTTCCATTTGCAGAACAGGAACCTTACAGCACTGCAGTGACAATTCATTAAATAATAGGTATCACCACCCTTTTTTTAATAGTGTTTTTAAATGTTATTTATTTATTTTTATCTACTAAAAAGGCATAAAAACAGAGACACAGAGAGAAGCCTCCATCTGCTGGTTCACTCCCTAAACACCCACAACAACAAAGGCTGGGCTAAGCCAAGTCAAGAGCCCAGAATTCCATTTGGGTCTCCCATGTGGATGGCAGTGACCCAAGCACCTGGGCCATCATCCACTACCTCCCAGGATGCATTAGCAGGAAGCTGGATCTAAAGCAGAGCAGTGGGTATCAAACTGGGACTCTGATATGGGATACAGGCATCCCTATCAGTGACAATCTGCTGTGCCACAATACCCACAATTATCACAGCATTTTAAAAAGCAAGCATGTGACACATATGCACATATCAAGTAAAGGTCCTTGAATAATCACTTTCACTTTAGTGAGCAGGAATCATTACCATACTACAATCTTGTGAAAATGATGTTTTTTTCCTATACTGTGTATTCTCTACAGGCCATATTTTCAATCCCATCTTACAGACAATGTAAGCGATAAAAATAAAAATGCATGATAAAGGATAAAGAAATCCATATCCCCAAGTTAAAAAAAAATTAGGTCATTAGCCAGTCATCTAAATACTAGGGCTTTTTTCCAAAGATTCCAATTTGCAAAGCTGCCAGGTACTTGGTACCAATGGTTCTTATCACTTACGCTTATATTTATCTTAAGGGTGAAGAAGAGGAAGAATCCTCACTGATTAGGTGATACACAAGTCTGTGGATGGTTCTTGTAGCCACTCTTGGTATCTACACTATTTCAAGTTAAACAAAAAGGTATAGAGTACCTGCTCTTCTGCCTTTGGAAAGTTAACACTTTCTCCTGTATGAGTTATTTAAAGTTGGGATGCTAAATTATTTAATTCCCTATTTTAATTTTCTAAAGATGTATTTATTTGCTTGAAAATCAGAGTTACAGAGAGAGCGGGACAGAGAGATCTTCCGTCACTGGTATACTCCCCAGATAGCTGCAATGGCCAGGACTGGACAAGGTCGAAGCCAGGAGCCAGGAAGTTCATCCAGGTTTTCCATGTGGGTGAAGGGGCCCAAGCACTTGGGCCTCTTCCACTGCTTTCTCAGGACATTAGCAGGGAGTTAGATTGGAAGTGGAGCAACTGGGACTTGAACTGACACCTACATGGGATGTCGGCATCGCAGGCAGTGGCTTTACCTGCTATGCCACAACACCAGCCCCTGTTTTAATTATGTTGCAACAATCAAATAAAGTTCACTGAAAAGTAATTTTTAGTTAATTTTACTGAACATCCTGTTTTTCTTAGAAAATTTATTGTCATTCTGAATACTCTATGCATTAATGTATCCCAATTTCTCACCTCATGTTTAATTTTCAAAACAAACATTCATGTTTGCAAGTTATAAAATGAGTCAGATGAAGGATATTCTTGTTCTCATGAAACATGAAGCCAAAAACTACCCTAAACTACTACTACTAAAGATGGGCTGAGGTTGGCAAGTGAGGAGCTTAAATGACTGCCAGAAATGGATAGCAGCATATATATCCAAGGTTTCCCAGCTCGAACATGGGGAATGGCATCTTACCAGTTAAAGATCCAGGCCATCAGCTGGGGCTTACCGTGCATCCAATAGGAACCGTTTACTATCATTTATACTAATAATTCATTCTAATACTTACTGAGCACCTACCATCTACAAGGCAATATGCTAAGTGATATGAAAAATACAGCCCCACCTCCAATATGTTTACATGAGAAGTTTATAAATAATGCACAGAACACAATCTTAAAATAAACTAGAAAATGGCAAGAACCTGAATAGAAAGAAAAATAATTTAATACGGGAATTCAAAGAAGGAGCCATTACTTTCTCCTGCAAGACTGTAAGTTGTTTAGGAAGAGGAAATGAAGTCTGATGATTCAGATGCTACTTACCATATTATTTGCATATGATTACTAATACCCATAACTGTTATCATTTTTAAATACTTGCCATGCATTTGTCACTAAGCTAAGATTTCAGACATTATTTTATTAAATACTAACAACACCTTGAAAGTATTAATCCCTTCACAAACATAGCAAACATGTTGCCCAGAGTCACATGACTATAAAGTTTAAGAGGAGAGATACAGTTCCAGAGCCGTTGTCCTTCCACTATCCCATACTTAGATGTGCTTAGGTAAAGACAACAGTGCCCTCTTCTCTAAGCAGTAAAGATCCTAGGTCCGCACAAACGGAACTATCTCAATCTCTAAATCCCAGTCAACCATCCCCACACACCCTCGGGTGATCACCAGTCCCGAGGTTCATTCCTGTTCAACAGCATGCTGCAGACAGGTGCTCTGCATTCATCTGGATGTGGCAGCAACAAGCCAGCTCAAGAAAGATGCCAGATGTTCCAACAATAGATGTTACCGTTATCTATTTTTATTCTGGCAGCTCATTGAGGTTTTTATCATTTTTAGCTGTAAAATATATAAAGAGACCCTCTTATGGTAAAGTCCTGTTTTTCATGAAAAACTTTCACTCGATCATGCATGAGCAGCTTTCCTCATGATTTGTGTCTGAACCATGAGAAAAAACATCACAGATGCAGAGTGCATTGTACTAAGAACATATGCATGCTTTTAAATCACTTTTATCTTACTTTTTACTAATGTAACCCTGAAACATAAAATATGTCCTTTTTTCATTCACTGTTATGGGAAGAACAGATGGTGAAAGAGTTAGATTAAAGTAATACAGCATGTCCATTAAAATAACCCCCACTGCTGGAGATGCTTCTCCCAAACAGGAGTCGTGTTTATTACAAAGAATGACTTCAGCTTACACACACTGGAAATTGCCAGAAGTTGTAAGAGAAAACTAATGTCAGAATCAAATGCATTTTTAAATTAAAAAATGCAAATATTTTGCTAATTTGAAAGGCTAACTGAAACCATGTGCCTGTGATAATGTAACTGATTAGCAGTCAAATAACAAAGTTCATTTCTAGCTTGAAAATTTTTTGTACCTAGAAAAACTAACTGAAACTACCAAGAGAATAAGTTATGTTCTACAGTCTTGCGCTCGTGTTATCAGAGGATAAAAATTTTTTGCTGCTGCCTCATTTCTAATTTGTCTTATTAGTAAACAGCAAGAACATTTCTGTATACAAAGCACATGGAAAAAGGCTAAGTATAATATGATTTCTACATGAGTCTCATAATTACTTAGCATTCAAAAAGACCCATCCTGAGTTCTTTTAATGATATGCAGTTTAATTATATATAGTTCCAAAAGATTTACACTTAAAAAAACTTTAAGATCAGAGAATGTATTCTAAAAAAAATATATATATCAATGCTGAGTCACATTCCAGGGCTAAGGATAATTGCACAAGAGGAACAGAACAGTAAATATTCTATTTATACTATAAGGAATTATGAAGAAAATGCCAAGTCAAAATTCAATTATTAGAAATTTTAAATATTTTGCCTACTTAAATTATCAGCTTCCCAAAGTCAATTTTTGAGAACATATTCCCAGTATTTTTACTCATTATTTTTGTGATGCAATCTACTTACAATATAGACTATTATTTATTGTGATATTGCTTTCAACTTTCTTCATTTTTAGCTCAAGAAAAATGTTCTAGCAAGAAATCTTTCCTACCTGTAAATTTCTTGATATATGTCATAAAGTAAAGACATGGGAAGTGTTTTAATGTGCCTCAAATGTGGTTTGAAATGTCATAGGGCTTCTCTTAATCCACCCCCCACAGTTACAAAAATGTTCCTGGGATTCGGTTCTCTCATTTTTCTCACAGAAAAGTAACCATAGTCGACATCTCATTAGCTGTCAGAGTGATGTGCAGCTGGAAGGGAATCAGCACGCCAGGCCACGGGCTGGTTTCCTCTAACGTAATTCTATAAGGAATCTCCTATAGGGTTCCATATGGAGAGAGCTGTTCCCAAACCATGAAATCCACAATCCATCCCTTCCGTAAATCCAAAGGTGAAGTCCTAAAGATTTGCAAGCATTCTCATTGCCCTGGCAATTTTAAGTAGATAATAACAAACAGAATAAACATCTAATTAAATCCATTATGTCTAGCATCCACAGCAGTAAATGATCAAGAAAATCTCAACTTGAATACAGAAACAGCTCTACCCCATTGGGTAACTCCTGGGTTTCCAGGACCAGTAGCACTCATTTTAATGGTAATCCTCTTCCTTGATGGGCTTCAGGCATGAGCCAGAACCACTTCGATCCTTTCACTGATGCTCTGACTGACTCTGATTTTCCACATGTAAGTGGCAGATTAGATGGGCTTGAATTAGATGGGTACAGGTGGTGCCACCTGCTCCAGCCCCTTATTCCAGCTTTGTTTGGGCTTTACTGCTTTATTCTGGGTCTGGACCAAGGATGGGCTGCTGAAGCTGCTCTTGGTAGTGTCCTCAAACTGGGCCAACAAATTGGTAGACATATTATCAGCCTTCTGCATGTTGAAAGAAGAGGTCTACCAGATTTGTGATTTTGTGAAAAGAAATTGAAGAGCAAAGGCTCTCCACTGGGTTAATCAATTTCAAACTGGTGACTGTAAATGAAAGGATGGATATACCTTTTATTCTCCTACACCAAGCACAGTAAAAATGAGGTAAACTAAAGTTCATTATACAATATACATCAGGACTTTTCCCCCTTAGCTTTCTTAAAGTATAATTAACAAATAAAATTGTATATATTTAAGGTGTGCCGCATGATGATTTCATATATGAACACACTGTGAAATGACTAGCACAATCAGGTTAGTTAACACATCCATCACTTTACAGAATATCTTGTGTGGGGGTGGAGGAGGGGGCAGTAAAACCTTTACTCTCTCAGCAAATGTTAAGTACACAAAACAGTATTATTAACTATAGTCATCTTGGTCTACATTAGATTTCAAAATCTATTAATTTTATAACAGAAAATGCTTTCCCTTTGACCAACATCTCCCCATTTCCTCTATCAGTCCCTGGAAACCACTACTGTACCCTGTTTCTAGGAGTTTAAACGTTTTAAATTCCACATGTAAATGAAATCATACAGTGTTCGCTTTTCTGACTTATTTCACTTAGCATAATGCTTTCCATGTTCATCTACTTTATTAAAAATGGCAGGATTTCCTTCCTTTTATGGCTGAATAATATTCTATTGTGTATGTGTGTGTTTATCACATATTATCTATCTTTTCATCCATCGTTGTATATTTAGGTTGTTTCCATGTGTGCTTTTTATTGTAAATATAACACTGAGATAAACACGAGAGTGCAGACATCTCTTTGTGGTAAGATTTCATCTCCTTCAAGTATATACCCAGAAGTAGGATCACTGGATCATATTACACTTCTATTATTCAATTTCTTAAAGAACTTTTGGGGGCAGGCATTTGGCCTAGTAATTAAGATACCTCTTGGGATGTCCATATCCCATTCTAGAGTGTCTGGACTGGTATCTGGGCTCTGCTACCATTGCTAATCATACTCTAGGAAGCAGCAGGTAATGGCTCAAGTACTTGGGTCCCTACCACCCATGTGAGAGACCCAGATTGAGTTTCTGGATCCCTTCTTCCCAGGCCCTGGGTAATAAGGGCATTTGGGGAGTGAACCAGCAGGTGGGATCGGTCTCTCTCTCTCCCTCCCTCCCCTTCCCTCTGACTTTATTCTAGTACCACATTATTTTGATTACTATAGCTTTATAATATAGTTTGAAATCAGGGCGTGTGATGCCTCCAGTTTGTTCTTTTTTCTCAAGTTTGCTTTGACTATTCAAGGAATTCCATGATTCTATACAAAGACTGTTCTTATATTTTTGGCTTGACTTGTTCCTGTTCTAAATGGAAAAGCTCCCAGCTCCTCACCATCAAGTATGATTTTGTGGGCCTGTCATTTATGGCCTTTATTAAGTTGGCATAATTTGTTCTATAACCAGTTTGTTGAGAGTTTAATCATGAAAGGATGTTAAATTGTGCCCAATACTTTTTTCAGCATATATTAAGAAGACAGTGTCATTTTTATTCTTCATTCTCTTAACATGGCATATCACACTTATTGATTTGTGCATGCTGAACCATTCTTGAATCCCAGAGATAAATCCCACTTAATTGTGTTATGTGATCCTTTTAATTTGCTGTTCAATTTGGATTGCTAGTATTTGGTTGAGAATGTTTGCATCTATGCTCATCAAAGATACTGGCTTATAATTTTCTCTTCTCATAGTGTCCTTATCTGGCTTTGGAATGAAGGTAATGCTAGCCTCTTAAATGAGTTTGGAAATGTCCTCTCTTCAATTTTTTGGAACAGTTTGAAAACAACTGACATTATTTCTTACTTAAAAGTTTGGAAGAATTCACCAGGGAAGACATCAGATCCTAAACATTTCTTGTCTGACTATAGATTCAGTCTCCTAACTTATTTTTGGTCTGTTCAGAGTTCCTGTTTCTTAATTATTCAGTCTTTTAGGTTTATGTCCTAGAAATTTACCCACTTCTTCTAAGTTATCCAATTTGTTAGCATTTAATTGATAATAGTCATTTCCTATGATCCTTTGTCATTTTGTCATACCAGTTGTAATTTCTCCTCTTTCATTTATAATTTTATTTGTGTCCTTTTTCTTTCTGCCTTGGTTACTAGCTAAAGGTTTACCAATTTTGTGGTCATTTCAAAAAGTCAACCATGACTTTCATTGATCTTTACTTTTTTTAAATTTAGGTTCATTTATTTCTGTACCAGTATTTATTATTGCCTTCTTTCTGCAATCTTTGAGCTTAATGTTTTCTTTACCTTATACTTATTTGAGGTGCTTTTCTCTTAAGGTAAGTGCTTATAAAATTTACTCTCAAGATTGCTTCTACAGCACCCCATAAGTTTTGGTACATAGTGTTTCTATTTTCATTCATTTCAAAATATTTTTGATTGTACTTTTGATTTTTTCCTTTGACCCATTGGTTGTCCAGGAGTGTGTTATTTGATATCCACATATTTGTGAATTTTCCAATTTTATTCATGTTACTGATTTTTCAGTGTCATACTATTGTGGTCAGGAAAGGTACTTGATATGATTCCAACCTTCTTGAATTTATTAAGGGTAGGATGAGGAGAAGCCAACAACCTCTGGTTATCACCATCCATCCCCTCACCCTACCTTGTACCAAGGAATAAAAAAATAAATTAAAAAGTAGATGTTGTGGCCTTGAGGCCTCATATCTTACAATTCCTCTCTAAAGGGCTGGTTTTGCTTCCCCAACTAGACCCTGGACATGGTTCCCTAAGGATTCAATTTTAGCACTTTGTTGTATATACTAGGCATTTAACTAAATGACAGAGTTAGTAAAAACCAGAGCATAATCCAAAGCACAGAAGTCTCATTTCACTGAAAAAAAATGTTTTCTAAAATAATACTCAGAGGTTTTTTAGGAAGAGAATCTAAAAAGGTCAGAAAGTTCACTATAATAATCTCCTGATATTTCTATAGGAAAGACAAATTCCAAATTTATATATGTCCAAAATATAAAAACAAGACTTTCTGAAGATAGCCTATTTTTTATAAAATTCACTAAAAATATTTATTAATAGCAAAAGATCACAAGTTTTAATATTACATGTAAAACATGAAATGAAGGGATAGCTAGAGTAGTAATGATAAAAACACTGTATATAAAAGGATCACTTGAGAAATTATAGATCTTTCTTTTTACTGAAACTTGGAAAGATAGGCTCTCAGAACAGTAGTCACTGGTATATTTTTGAACCAAAAAGAACTTTTGCAGAAGAGTCTCTCCCTTTACCAAAAGGAAACCAGATTGCTGGTAATGAAAATTAAAAGGTTCTGTGGGATTATTAAAGGTAATAGATGTGGAATAAAATGTGCAATTGTTACAGTGTATCTATAGTAAGTAATTAAATACCTTCAGATTTTAGAAGCAAATATAATTTATGCTCTGTTATTATGGAATTACATAGTGTATTGATTATTACAGATTAGGGAAAAGGCAAGAGGAGGGCAGGATGATATAATAAACAGGATGGTGTGTACTGCCTGCAAGAAACATAACTATAAATATGCCAAGATAAGATGCTCAAAAGGAAACCACAGAATCAGGAGGCAATTTATTAGTGATTGGCATGACTAAATAGTAGCAAAATAACTTCAACTTGTATCAGAGTAGCCAGGACTAGTTCTATTAAAGTAGATATAAAATGTTATGGTATTTTCTAGTGAAGTCTGAAAATAAATTATATAAATTTAGTATTTATTCAATGAAGATAAGCCTAATAAGATTGCCACTATACTGCAGCAGAGTAGTCATGTGCAGAATCTTTGAAAATTAACTACAGAATCTCTTTACAATTTTTTTCAAAACAATTCTATTTGACCTCTCCTGTCCCAAGTAATACATAGTGATTTAAAAGTGACTGACCATTCATTGAGCAGCTATAATCTAATCTAATCAAGTCTAAAACACTCCCAAGGATATTTCATACCAGGAAGTGCTCATCTACTACTATAGACAAACGAGGTGATGGTAGTGAAGTAAAAATTATGCATGTTGGTGCAGGCGCTGTGGTGTAGTGGGTAAAGCCACAACCTGCAGTGCCAGCATCCCATATGGGCATCAGTTCAAGACCTGGCTGCCCCTCTTCCAATCTCGCTCTCCGCTATGGCCTGGAAAAGCAGTAAAAGATGGCCCAAGTCCTTGGGCCCCTGCACCCACATGTGGGACCCGGAGGAAACTCCTGGATCCTGGCTTCAGATCGTTGCAGCTCCGGCTGTTGCAGCCAACTAGGGAATGAACCAGTGGATCGAAGACCTCTCTCTCTGCCTCTCCTTCTCTCTCTGTGTAACTCTGACTTTCAAATAAAAATAAATATATCTTTAAAACAAATTATGCATGTTGCAAATGCTCATATAAGGGTAACTAAATAATCCCAAAAGTAGTGTTGCTGCTTGCCATTCATCAGACACCTGCTAGAACTTTTAGATATGCCTATTACATGAAAGTCAGAACAAAGCGCCTAATAAATAATATTGATAAAGTCATTAAATCACCATTTAACTAATAAGAGATAAAAGATGCTACCCAATGAGCTCAATTTTTCTCTGGAAATTGCCTATTCAAAATTTGATAGGAATTTACATGTTTAAAATATGCTAGTATGGAAACAGCAAAATGATTATATTTTTACTTTTGAGAAAAAAGGGGCAAAAGTAACTAAAATTAAATGCAATTGAAAGCTTCATTATTCAGTCAGTAAAAAGAATGTATTATATGTAGATTAACATATAAGAAAGAATTCACTGCTAATATGTCATTAACTACTGAAAGTATGCCTTTAAAGTTTAATTTCAAAAAATCTGTAATGAGCAAAATATACTGATAATAAGAAGAATTACAACTTTTCTCTGAATGGAGGAGAGAACTTCCACTTGCTTATGGCCCTGTCTAAATATGGACAGAGTTTGTAGACTCAAAAGGTTTCCATAGCCTTGGCAGCTCATGATGAGAGCCTTGAGTGATCACTGCCATCATAAATAAGAGTGTCAATTATTAAATCAACAATAGGAGTCACTGTACACTTACTCCTCATGTAGGATCTTTGTCCTTAGTGTGCTGTACATGGAGATTTAATGGTATAACTAGTACTCAAACAGTACTTTACACTTTGTGTTTCTGTGTGGGTGCAAACTGTTGAAATCTTTACTTAGTATATACTAAATTAATCTTCTGTATATAAAGATAATTGAAAATGAATCTTGATGAAGAATGGGATGGGAGAGGGAGTAGGAGGTAGGATGGGAGTGGGGGGTGGGAGGGCAAGTATGGGGAGAAGAACCACTATATTCCTAATGCTATACCTATGAAATTTGTATTTATTAAATAAAAGCTAAAAAAAGGTACAAGCAACCAAGAATAAAACAATCTTATAAATTCTTAATCTACTTGCCTTTTTCTTTACTAGAAAACTTT
The DNA here is from genome assembly GCF_051225735.1 of Oryctolagus cuniculus. Classification (NCBI taxonomy): domain Eukaryota; kingdom Metazoa; phylum Chordata; class Mammalia; order Lagomorpha; family Leporidae; genus Oryctolagus; species Oryctolagus cuniculus. Next base: position 70,995,141 of record NC_142871.1, on the reverse strand, counting down.
AATCTTCATAGTATCACACCAAGACTACTAGTCCCCTCACTTTCCTTTCTTCAACAACATTCATACTCTCATTTCCTGTTCAAAACACTTACTAGTTCTCCATGAAATAAACTTGAAACTTGCTGGGCTAGCAAGTATTCATCACCAGTGCTTTGTCAACAGTCTGTCTCCAAATATCACTCCTAGTACTCATTCAAGTAGATATACCCTCCCACGCACAGTAACAAGGTGTTCCTGTCTTTCCTCATAATCTGTCTTCCTTAAGTCCTCTCTCCACCCCTCAGTATCCTCATACCTGAATCCTACCTTCAAGGCCAGGCCAGCCACAAAACCTTAGTCAGCCAGGCCAGAGTGCCCACCACAGATACCTCCTATACAGCATTTATTCTTCTGTATATTTTATCACTTCAGCTACACTGCAAGCCTTAAGAACATTTCATATACCACTTATTTCTATACTAAGACCTTTTATCCAGTAACTACATGGCCAGATTAGCATCTTTCCACTGTAGGTACTCAGTGAGTGTGGGGAGCAGCTCGGACTAGACTAAGTTACTGGAATTAAGACTTATTCTATGCATCTGCTCTCCTCTGTGGGGAGCAGCTCGGACTAGACTAAGTTACTGGAATTAAGACTTATTCTATGCATCTGCTCTCCCACAATATGGCGCTGGGAGAGAAGTAAACAGCTTCCGCACAGCTGCCTCCAGTTCAACTAATAAACTGTAGGACTTGCTCCTGATTGGAGGAGAGCAGCGTACTCGGCGTGTGGGCAGCCGAGTTGGGATTGGCGGAGGAGGACTATAAAGGAGGAGAGAAACGGCATGCACCGGAAACATCTATGGGGAACATCTAAGGGGAACATCTATCCGAATAACACCTGTGCAGCCCCCGAGAGAGCCGGCCGGCGGTGTGCCGCTCCCCTGCGGAAGTGGGGAATGTGGCCAGGGGGAACTGCCCTTCCACGGAGGTGGAAGGGATAGTAGCCAACCCGGGAAGAACCAGCAGCAAACCCGGGGAGGGCCGAGCAGACGAAAGAACAGCGCAGGGTCCTGTGTTGCTCCTCCACGAAGAGGGGGAGCGACATAATGGTGCCGTGACTCGGATATGAAGCCTAGGCAGGGTTTAGTGTCGTTCCTCCATGAAGAGGGGGAGCGACAAGTGAGCATCTGCTAAGTCAAAAGAACTTAATAGCAATGAAGCATGAAAATTAAAAGTTAATTATTTCTTAATAATTGATTTTGACCAAAAAAGATTGAGAAGCTAATTTTTCCCTTAAAATTTCTGAGGATTTAGAATCCAAGATGGATGAGTTTGTTAGTGATGTTCTTCCTGCAAATACAATGAAGAAAATACCATAGATATAATGCTTTTCCAATGTGCCCCCAGAGGACACTCTCACCCATGATAATTTATTGCAAATACCTGTACATTGTCTGTCTATGTTAGTGGCTTCTCAAAACCAAGTGAATATGTTCCATTTCTGAGTTCTATGCATACATAGCCAACATAGTAAAAACTCAGTCAACAACTGATTTAGCACCATGATTATCTAAAGTAAACACAATTAAAGAAAACCTTTATGAGGCAAGTAAGTGTTAAGTAAACTTAATTTATGACTGTGTGATTTCAAATAGAACATATGGTTAAAATTCTAGGGACCACATTTAAACAAGTATTAGTTGAACAATAAGTACACAAACTTCAAGAGAAATCCTATGTGGATATACACGTATACATGATTTTTATATATCATAGACATTTCTTGAAGAAAGCACAATTTTGGAGAGGAAAATGAAATAAAGACAGATTTTTCTACTGTCCACTCATCTATATTGCTTTTTATTTTTTTTTTCAACTATGGATCACATATAACTTCCAAATTAACTCCTCCACACTGACACATATACCAGGAGTAGTGTAATGACATTTAAAACATTTTTTAAAAAAAGAATAGTCTACTATTTTTTTTTAATTTTTTTTTTTTTTTTGACAGGCAGAGTGGACAGTGAGAGAGAGAGACAGAGAGAAAGGTCTTCCTTTGCCGTTGGTTCACCCTCCAATGGCTGCCGTGGCCGGCGTGCTGCGGCCGGCGCACCACGCTGATCCGATGGCAGGAGCCAGGTGCTTCTCCTGGTCTCCCATGGGGTGCAGGGCCCAAGCACTTGGGCCATCCTCCACTGCACTCCCTGGCCACAGCAGAGAGCTGGCCTGGAAGAGGGGCAACCGGGACAGAATCCGGCGCCCCGACCGGGACTAGAACCTGGTGTGCCGGCGCCGCAAGGTGGAGGATTAGCCTAGTGAGCCGCAGCGCCGGCCCAAGAATAGTCTACTATTAGAGTCACCTAATAGATATTTTATATGTTAATAATAGATCATAAAAGAATATGGAGACTAAACAATGTAGTTTGAGATCTAACAGAGAAATTTTGTTTTTGTGGCTCAATTTTTGTATAACATTGGAAAAATTCCTCCTTAACTTAGTATTGCCTGATTTAATTTCTTTTGTCATCTATGTGTCCATCACTCCTACATATTTAAGGAGATAACTACCCAAAGGCATATTACATCAGCATTCCAAACAGTAAAAACAGCCAGTAAAATATTTTCCCAAGACATAAGAAAAGCTTTTCATTAGATGTTCAATAAAAAGAAGCATTTCCAACTCCACAGTGACCCTGACTCAGTCCTCAAAACAAACATTGAAGACATCTAGGCATCAAACATCTATTCTCCTCCCTTTTGTCACAGTGAAAAACAATTTGGTTTTCTATGGAAGATTTCAAAAGATGTGACCTCAGTCTCTTGGAGGCAGAGGCCATGTCCTTCTTTTTATAAAAACCCACTAAAAAAAAAAAAAAAAAAAAAAAAAAAAAAACACTAAAATAATCTATCAAATAGTAGCTTGTAAGTGATCACTGACTCAATGAACAACATTCTTCAAACAGTATACACTTGTAAACCAACAGAATAGCGCAGCTCAGTGGTACTTTGGAAATTTACATTCATTAAATAAAAGTTTTAAAAAAATACTTAAAAAAAGTAATTAAATAAGGGTTTGTGTATCCACTGGATTGCCATTTTTACTTTAAAAATACATTTAAAATATAAATGATAAATACCAATTTGATCAAAATAAATGACTCAGAAGCGAGGTGGGTTTGATACTAGCCCAGGAATCATCTCTTTATTTGCAGCAGTGAACTGCAAGAATTTTAACATGGTGCTTTTCAAAGAAAAAGGGGTATGAGGGGAAGGGGCCACAGGATATGGGAGTGAGGTCCCCAGTCCTACTCTACTTCTTTCAGGCCAGGAGAGTCATGCACACACCTTGACACATTCTAGCCTCTATATCTTAGTGACTGGTCAGAAAAAATACATATTTTCCTTTCAAGAATCAGGATTCCTCTTTATACTTTGCAGTATTTCTAGAATACCTCCTTTTGATCTCATATCTCACCACCTTGCCAACATGAGAAGAGAGTTGCTTTTCCTACCATTTCTGCCATCTGGAAAGCCCTCTCTACTTCATTCCTCCTCATAAATAATCAATCAGTGCTGAAAACTCATGGTGAAATGCATCCTTGATGTTTTGCCTCTACCCGTAATTTTCTTCTTCTTCAGTTGCTGTCCTAAGATTCAATTGTCCTGAATCAAGCTCTCATTTACCATACATTGTTATCTGACCACATCCATCATTCTAGCTAATTAATAATTCCTGGAGAAAAGAGAATTTAGGATTAACCTCCTTGGGGGAAAAAAGATACTTATGGTTCCAACAGCAACCCTCTACTTGGGGGAAAAAAAGATACTTATGGTTCCAACAGCAACTACAATCTCATGACCTTTACATAAACTCAGTAAACCATAATATCATTTCAAATTTTTATTAGCACAGTTATTTTAAAGGAAGAGGAGGAGAAAGAAGATAGTTTTAGAAAACCTTCCAGATGTATAGAAATTTTAAATTTATTAAAAGCAGATAATTACTTCCAGTTTTAATACTTCCTCAACCTTCAGATCAAACCAAGTCCCAAATAAAAAAAGTTGCAAAACATAAGTGCACTTACCTGAGGGTAGGGGGAAGTCCTCGATTTTGACTTTGAGCTGGAGAGCCGGGATTTGGCCCCCTTCCTGTTATCAGGCATGGTGGGTGTGGAGCTGCTGGCATAGGAGAAGGCTGGTTTGGAGGCTGAGATCTGATCCAGGGATAGCTGCAGCCCTTTGTATTCCGTATCTCTGCAGGATAGGATGACAAAACCCTTAATCAGCCACCACAGAAAAATGGATCCATGCATCCTCTCATCAGGTATGATAGTAACCCAGATTTGAAAGGGAAGCAAGCAAAAGTTAGACATATAACTGGTTTCAGTTATTCCACAATTGCCTAATTTTTAATTAATTTGTGTGAATGCAGCTGCCACAGTTATCAAATTATATGATACACTCATGTCTTTATTTAAAATGTATTTTAATTACCTTTATTGTGAGTAGAAAAATGAACCCATAATTCAATCATTCAATTTCTCAGTTTTTATGTCCTCACTGGTGAGATATGAATTACAAAACTTATTCAAAAGGGGTCCTACAGGGGGTGAATCCAGCAGACAGTGGCCAGCTGATGCTGACCTCTATTAAGCAGGATGTCTTCTATCAGCTGATCTGAGATCAGTCATTCTGGTAAACTTTCTAAACATTCTTATAGCTGTCTAACTAGTGAAACAAGACTTACAAATAGTTAAAAATCCCTTTCAACAGGCTAATTCTATCCCCTTAGGGGAGATAGATTTAACCACCAGTTCTTTCCATTCCTCCCTTCATTCAATAAACATTTATTGAACTCCTAATATATACCACATTTTATGCTATGTGGAGATGTGAGAATATATAAGACATCCATAACCCCTGCTCTTGCACAGAGTATTTTTGGGAGTAAATAAACAATAAACAAATAAAGGAACATAGCAATTGCATTCAGTGATGTGAAAGGGATAACAAGTCCATCTTTGGAAGTTCATTTCAAAGAATTTACTTGAGATATTTAGGGGCTAAGATAAGAGTCTTGACTCTGCTCACAGATATAATCTCTGCCCACTTCCAGGCAGTTATAAATCTTGTTTGACTCTGTTTTCATGAGAGGACATCAACCCTTCCCGGACAGTCAAAAAAAAATGTTTCAGAGTCTTCTTTATGAAGACTCAAGGAAGAATTTTCTCTAAGGTTCCAAAACTAGCTGAGCTGCTCTTGGGTAACTGATTTATTTTTATCTCATGAACACTAAATCATATAACTCATCATGTTACCTTTGTATGAGAAGTCAAAAAGCTCTGAGCCTTGAGTCTGATTTGTAATCATCTCTAGCAAATGTACCAAGCCCTCATGACAGATGTTTTTATAAAACTAACTTCACTGACTTTTATTTTTCCTTTCTTGAAATTCTCAAATAGCTTCTATTTTTTGGAATAATTTACATACATTTTTGAAATTCTTTGGATTAAGACCAGTATGTAGAATTTAACAAATTAATGAAATTATATGTATGTATATATGTATGGTGTGTCTATGTGATTGGCACATTCCATGAATCAACACATATTCATTTATCTTCTTATACTTTCACCCTTTTTGTTTTTCATTACAAGAATATGCAAAAGGAAAAGTATAATTCAGTATTTGGAAACTACAAAAAGAGTAGACTTTAAGTGTTCTTACTATAAAAATAATGATAAATATGTAAGGTAATACAAATGCTAAGAAGTTTGATTTAGCCATTTCCCAATGTATATATACATCAAAATATCATGTTGTATACCATAAACATATCAATTTTCACTTAACAAATTAAAAAAGGAAAACAATATAATTCAGGAAAGAAGTCCCTCAACTGAGTAAGAGAAATAACCAGCTAAAATGGTCCAAATAATGTCACTTTCACAAGCTATCCTGCAGTGATATATATCCCCAAATGACAATGACTTTTCATAAAATAGTTGGCTCCCTTTATCCACAGGTTTCACATCAGCAAATTCAACCAATTACAGATCAAAAATACTCGAAAATACTCGGGAAAAGATATTGCACCTCCACTTAACACATACAGCCTTTTTCCTTTCATTCTTCCCTAAACAATTCAAGAACTTTTACATACCATTTAAAATGTATTGGTTATTTTTTATTTTATTTAATTTATACAATTAATAATTAATACAATTAATAATTAATAATTTAAATTACCTAGAGGTAGTTCAAAGTATACAGGAGGATGTGCACCGAGTAAATATATATCATTTAGATAAGGGACTTCAGCATCCTCAGATTTTGATACCCACAGTGGGTCCTGAGGGATGACTATAATCTATTCACTCAATGAAATTTTTTTTAAAATCTTCTTGAGTTAAGAACTTAGCAGCTGGACATGCAATTTGTTTTTCAGCTGGTTGCATCGCTAGTCTCTTCACATCTCTAGCAGCTCCTTCTAATGACAATATAGTCTTAAACACTTCTCAGTCAGAAATTCAGTGTCCTCTAGAATGTGGCTCCCATTAATTTTTGTGACAGTATCTCAAAATTGTCCATCAGCCCCTTACTTCATCCAAATAGTTCTCCCCAAACAGAACTCACTTTGTTGACTCTCTCTCCTCCCTCAAAATAGGTCTATAAAATTTTTTTTGTAAAGAAACATCTTAAAGCCCACTCACAGCTCTATGAAGCCCTTCTTGACTACTCAAGTCATTCATTCATACATTCAATTCCTATTTGTTGAGTGTCTCCTCTGTGTGAGGCCTTGTTCTAGGGGCTGCAGAAAACATCAATGAACAGAAGGATCAAGTCTTTACCTCCCATAAAGGTACCAGGGCCAGTTACTGAGAGTAGTTGGGAGGGGTCCAGAAACTATCTTTTTTTCTCCTCTAATCTTTTTCAAGTGACTATGTCTTGTCCTAGTGGGTTCTAAGTTTTTAGAGAATGAGAGTCAAGATGATGTTATTATATTCCCAAGGCTATTTGCATGGTATTCATGTAATATAACAAGGATGCAATTAAAGTATTATTTTCCCCAAAGAGTAAAAATAACTTGCAACCCAATCGCCTTTCTCTATTGGAAAAGACTTTAATGGTCTGTGAGTCCTCTGATCCTCTAGCCCTTAGACAACAGTGAGTAGCCAAGCACTGTATCCTGACAGGTGGGCAAGCCTCTACCCTTGGGCATCTCCTGTGTCAAATACACTTTTTCTCACTATACAGCAGAGCATTCATTCAATCACTGCCTGGCAGAACCTAGTCTAAGAATCAAAATCATGCACTCCTGAAAATGCGGCTGAACAATTTTGTAATCCCATTCCTAATGAAACATTTCAGCACAGGGATTTCATGGCTATAAGCAGGGAGTAAACAAGGACTCATTTTTCTCTTGCACACTTTCAGTTCCCTGATGGTTTACAATCCAACTATTGAAAAAGTCTTACCAAAAACTTGACAAAGCTTCCAATGACAAAAATACTCCAAATTAAACAGGCTAAAGTAAAATTTTAAAAGCAATAAATGGCTTAAAATTCTACAAATTTACACAAAGTCATAATAAATATAAGAAGAGTTCTACAAATACTCTTGATAAATTAATAAAAATAATGATGCTGTTGTATGTAACAAAAAAATGTAGGCAGATATTTGGCTTAGTTGTTAAAATGCTGCTTAGGGCACCCACACCCATATCAGAGTCCCCAAGTTTAAGTTCCAATTCCATTCCTCATTCCAGCTTCCTGCTAATGCAGCCCCTCAGAGGCAGCAGGCAATGTCTCAAGTATTTAGGTCCCAACCACACGGGAGACCCAGACTGAGTTCTTGATGCTCGGCTTCAACTTTGCCTTACCTTGGCTATTGCAAGGATTTCAGGAGAGAACCAAGGAACATGAGATCTCTGTCTGCCTTTCAAATGAATAAAATAAGTAAATATATATATATATATATAGGATATATATTTATATAATTCACCAGAAAATAGTTTAAAGATTTTGTTTATTTTGAAAGGTAGAGTTACAGAGAGAGAGAGGAAGAGACAAAGATTTTCCATTCGCTGGTTCACTCCCCGATAGCCACAATGGCCAGAGCTGGGCCAATCCAAAGCCAGGAGCCAGAAGCTTCTTCCAGATTTCCCACATGGGTGCAGGAATCCATGCACTGGGGCCAAGTTCTACTGCTTTCCCATCCCATAGCAGAAAGCTGGATTGGAGGAGGAGCAGCGTGACTGAAACCAGCGCCCATATGGGGTGCCAGTGCTTCAGGCAGAGGCTTAGCCCACAGTGCCACAGCACTGGCTCCAATTCATCAAAATTTAATAGAAGACCATGAAGTCTAGTAAACCAGAGTTTAAGACAATCTCTATTCTTCATACTCTTTGTTGAACTCTTTTACCCAGTATAGGATTAACTATACAATCATTAAGTAAACTGAAAATAGATCTTTGTAAAAATTAAGACTGTGTGAGAGGGAGAAGGAAGGGTTGGAGCGTGGGTGGGAGGGAAGGTGTGGGGGGGGGGGAATGTCACTATGTTCCTAAATCTGTATATATGAAATATATGAAAGTTTTATAATTTAAATAAAATTTAAAAAAGAAAATCTCTGCCTCTTACTGTGTAACAGCACATCTGGGCCTCATATTATATGAGAAACTGACAGCACAGTACCCAGAACATAGTAAATGCTCAAAATATAATATTATTTCTTAACTTCCAAACTCTGCGGCACTTGTACAGTCTGCTTATGCTGTTACAAGTCATACTTACACTGTATATCTTTGTACCCTTTTAATTTTCTGTTACTTTTTAGTCTCTAAACTCTTATTGCAGTATGGCCAAAATACTTATTAAAGTAAGTTCCTTATTAAATCAGCAAATGAGGGTCTTACAGCAACACAGTCACTCTGAAAGGAAATCAGTCCTCTTGTTTCTTAGCTCAAAATTCGAATAGCTCAAAAGATACGTTAGGATGAAAAGCACAATAAAAATGCCCACTTAAAGACATTTCAAGTACGGTTGATGTGCTGCCAAGAGCAGCTCTGAATGGCAGATTCACTAGGAACAAAGCATTTGTTTTACTTTTAGAATTCTATTAAGTTGAGCATTTCATTTGTATAGTTTAAAGGGCTGGATGCTGATGGGAATCACATTATGAGTTCCATTTCCCTCCTCCAAACTCAGACACAAAGAAGAATCTGGCCCTGCTTCTCTCTTTCCATGGGTGAAGCTCATTCTGGTATCATGCATGTTCTCAAAGTTAAGTGCATGTTTAATAAAGCCATTTGTTTAATGCTTCACCTTAGAGCAAGACAAAATACTCATTTGCAAAGAACATAGACTTTAACATGAGTGTGGTAAGGATTTTTATTTAGCTGACTTTAATAAATGAAGGACATAGCACTCCTCTACAGCTATAGCCCACAGACCTTGTTTGGGGCTCCATAGATAACCCTATCCTAGGCAGTCATGCTGATCTTCCAGACATGATTGGCATATCGAAAGGGGATGTGTGGCATGTGTCATTTGGCATGTTCTTCAAAAGGCTATTGAGAACAATTTACATTTGAGTATTTTTTTTCCTTTTAATGATTTGTACAAGAGCTTCAGGCATCCTCAGGCACCTCAGCCCTAAAAGCAAAGTGAAATGGGCAATTTGCTATCACTAGGACTTGCAGCTTGTCAATCTCACTCATATTTGCACAGACCAAAGTAATCCTCTTATTTCATTAAGGACAGTCAGAAATCATTCAATTTGCAGAATTAACCATCTGAGTCTACTTTAAACTTTATAATAGTCATGTACATATTTGGAATAACTCAAATTTCAATAGAAAAATTGGGGCCATTTTTGCATCATTGCCCTTCTCTTAAGCAATATGCCACAAGCACTCATTAGGTCAATACCAACTTCCTATATGGGAAGCCAAGTGTAATATTCTTGCAAAGCTGATGGAAGGTGCCTTCACCAGTAGAAGGTACTATCAGCCTCATAGAAAAACACTGATAGTATTTCTATTATTTCAGCTGGGAGAGTGGTCTCCATAATTCCAATAGCTGCACTAACATATTTACAATCTTCAAATGAACTGGAATGAGTGTAAGAAAAGCAATCAACAGTATTTTATCAGTTGGGTCAAAATTCTTTGAAAGAATTTATTCCTTCAATTGCACTACAGCAATTTCCACTCTCATTTTAAACTGAATTTTTGCTTCCATCATGTCAATTTTGAATCTATTGGCCATTCTGGAGCCCTTTTGTTAACTTTATGCTATGTGGCAATTCTTAAAAGATGTTGCCAGATTTCCCAATTGAGTTTTTTTCAAACAGCTGAAGGTGATCAAATTACCCAGAAAAACGTGGAAACAAAGACATACAATTGATTTGGCTCCAAAGGCGCTGATTGAAATAAGCAGAGGATTGCATTAAACCGTGATCGGATTAAGTGGGAATGACTGTGCCTTACACTAAACTTTTTAATTGGATTCTAGAGTCACTGTTACACGAAGTGCATGACCTTCTTTATATTCTGGCAGAGTTACTGCCTGGCCATTGGGTAAACCTCCACATCACAGAGACCTGCTTTATGTTTCATTTTCTGGCTCCTAGGGAGCCCAGCAGAGAGAGCTGATAAGGAGGATTCCACACTGTGAGGGGCTCACAGACTAAAACAATCTGCTGGGAAATTAGGCTAAGGCGCCCTTGGAAATGTAATAGTCTCACACTAATAAGTAGATTTCTGTGTGCTCCTTATAGTTTTCTCCATTTGATTTGGCAAATTTAGTGGGTTCACCAAAAGTCTTTGATTTTTACATAAACATACATAAACATTACCTCTGCCTAGAAACCATCTTTCTCCATTTGGAAGGTTTCAGATCACATGCTATGGCAGGATGGCACCACAAGGGTAAAGAATAGCTTAGGCACAAAATTTACTATCACACTGGGATTTCAGGAAGGAAAGACACAGATGTAATCAAGAGGCAAATAGAAATTACAAAAAAATAAGGCAAGAAACTGCAACACGCTGATAAGCTATGCCATGTCAGCCATTCTCATAGCAGAGATTGTGTAGTATCTTCATACCAATCTGTGAAGCATGTTGGAAAATAGCTAATTCCAGGCCTGCCACTGCAACGCATCTGAATTTGCTTCCACACCCTACAAGCCAGTGATTTTCCCCAACCGTATACCACTCACTACCCTTACATTCATTTGACACTTCCAATTTGCTGTCTCACAGTGTGGTAAACAAATGGCATATCTTGACAAACACCTCCTAAATTCCGTTTCTTAGAACAGCCTTTATCTATGTTCTCATAAGAGTATCTTGCATAGAACTGGCATTCATTTGAATGTAATTAACAAATAATTTTCATTACAATAAATTTTCACTCATCTCAAATCCAAGTGATCAAAATTTCACAAAACTGGCAAATCATTTCAGGTAAATGAGAAACAGGTACCTGCTAAGTAAGCAAGTTTACATGACAGATTTTTTTTAAGATTTACTTACTTACTTGAAGGGAAATAGAGAAAGAGAGAGATCTTCCATCTACTGGTTCACTTCCCAAATGGCCACAATGGCCAGGTCCAGGCCAAGCCAAAACCAGGAGCCCAGAACTCTATTCCAGACTCCCACATGGGTGCAGGGCTCCAAGCACTTGGGGCATCTTCTGCTGTTTTCCCAGGCACATTAGCAGGGAGCTTGATTGGAAGTAGAGTAGCTGGAACTCAAACTTGTGCCCATATGGGATGCCAGCATTGCAGGCAGCCACCTAACCAGCTGCACCACTATGTATGCCCCAATATGAAAGATTTTTAATTCCTGGATCCTGGCTTCAATTTGGACCAGACTGCTGTTGCAGGCATTTGCGGAGTGAATCAGTGAATGAGGGATCTCTCCCTCTTTTTTTAAGATTTTATTTATTTATTTGAGAGATAGATTTACAGACAGTGAGAGGGAGAGACAGAGAGAAAGATCTTCTATCTCCTGGTTCATTCCCCAGATGGCCATTGCCGCCAGAGCTGGGAGATTTGAAGCCAGGAGCTTCTTCTGGGTCTCCCACATGGGTACAGGGGCCCAAGCACTTGGGCCATCTTCTACTGCTTTCCCAGGCCATAGCAGAGAGCTGGATCGGAAGAGGAGCAGCTGGGACTAGAACTGGCATCCACATGGGATACAGCCAGAGGATTAACCTACAACACCACAGCCAAGATCTCTCCTTCTTCCTCCCCTCCCCTTTGGCCTCTCCTTGGTCTCTCTGCCTTTCAGATAAATAAAATTTTAAAGAGAACACTTCCTATACATAAAATAGATAAGTAATGGGGGATTCTAGCACCTCATATTCTAGCATCTCATATTTGGTTGACACTTCAGTCTCATAGGAACAGCTTTCTCACCTGGTTATTTTGATCTTCAACAAAGCTGACTGCTACCCTTAAAATGTCCTCTGCTAGAGTAGGGGAAAGGAGTACACTTCCTAATTTCAGTTCCACACAAACTCTAGGAAGAGGGAAGATCTCTGTAACTGGGCAATTTAGACTCCATATTCAACACGAAAGGCTCTCCAAATGCCTCACAGGGCCTCATGTGGGAAGACCCCAAATGACCAAACCTCATGGCACTGTTGGAAGCTATGTGCTTTTCTGCACAATATTAAGGTATTGTAGATTATAGAAAAGTAGAACCTCAGACTTTAAACACTCAAAAAAGGACACAGCAAAAATGATGATATGATGCAATGTTTTCAAATACACAAATCTTCATTTGTTTAATTTAAATATTGTTAAAGTTGTCCTATAACATTTATTCCTGATTAAACCTCTTCTAGATAGTTAATCATTAATGGTTTCTTTATTTTTGCTGTGCAAACAGTTCATTCATACTTATGACATATGAAATTTCAGAGACATGTTCTTTAATTAGATTCATTTATTTCTAATCTCCTTAAGCCCTTACAACTGTAGTGTTTGACTAAATATACATTAAACTCTATTATTTAAGTGAAAAAAATAAATTTGAGATATATTTTAGTAATGAAAATTCACAATTTATTAAAATTTCTATCATCATCATCCTCATTTTCCTCTGTATTCAGACATTATTTTAAATATCCCAGTAGATAAGTTGTGCTTAAACAACATAAGTTCTGAATTCTTGCAAGAGACTTTGGATTGCCCACTGAAATGCCGTAATTTTCATTGTCTCTATCTTTGGAGTCAGAGAGCTTATATAATACTATGTAGACTATATAGTTATCAATGGAGCCTAAAAACAGAATAGACAACATCTGCTTTCATGTTTTCTAGCGCTAGAGAATCTTCCCTGGACCTCATGAAGATGGCTCAACAGCATCTTCTGGCTGATGCTGAAAATCTACTTATTTAGTTGACTTTAGACAGATGGCCCAGAAAAAGATAATAGTCTATAACTCATTTGTTAACTTTCATTGATTCAGTTTATCAACTGCATTCCCTAAAGCAGTGGTTCTCAAACTTCAGCATCAGACACCCTTTGTTAAAACACAATTTTTAAAACATAGCCTGCTTAGCTCCACCCTTCATAGTTTCTCACTTGTGGTCTAGGGTAGAACCCAGCACTTTGGATTTTTTAAAATTCATTTACTTTTAATTACTTGAAATACAGAGAGACAGAGACAAACTGATAGAGAAAAATCCCTCATTCACTGATTCATTCCCCTAAATGTCGCTCCCCCTCTTCGTGGAGGAACGACACAGGACCCTGCGCTGTTCTTTCGTCTGCTCGGCCCTCCCCGGGTTTGCTGCTGGTTCTTCCCGGGTTGGCTACTATCCCTTCCACCTCTGTGGAAGGGCAGTTCCCCCTGGCCACATTCCCCACTTCTGCAGGGGAGTGGCACACCGCCGGCCGGCTCTCTGGGGGCTGCACGGGTGTCCTTCAGCTAGATGTTCCCCTTAGATGTTCCCCCATAGATGTTCCTGGTGCATGCCGTCTCTCTCCTCCTTTATAGTCCTCCTCCGCCAATCCTAACTCGGCTGCCCACACACCGAGTACGCTGCTCTCCAATCAGGAGCAAGTCCTACAGTTTATTGGCTGAACTGGAGGCACCTGCGTAGAAGCTGTTTTCTCCTCTCCCAACGCCATATTGTGGGAGAGCAGATGCATAGAATAAGTCTTAATTCCAGTAACTCAGTCTAGTCCGGGTTGCTCCCCACACTAAATGCCCACAACAGCGGAGCTGGGCCAGGCCAAAGCCAGGATCTGAGAACTCAATCCAGGTTTCCCAAGTGGGTGGCATGGATTCAAGCACTTGAGCCATCACCGTCACCTGCCAGGGTACACATTGGCTGGAACCTAGAATCAGAAACAGGCCAGGCAGGAATCCAACTCAGAGATTCCAACATGGGATGAGGATACAGCAAGTGACCATTTAATCACTACAAACACTCCAACATGTAGCTTCAAACAAGCTTCTAGGTGATTCTGATGCTGCAGTCATGAGCCATACTTTAAAGATTAGAGCAGTTATTCTGTGGGATGAGAAAAACTAAAGGAGTCAGGTGAAAGGGGCCCACAAAGAACTTTGGAAACCATTGAAAAGGGAAGGAATATTCAAAAGACAGAACTCAAGCTTCACACTTGCCCTGATGGCTAACCTCACAGTATTATCTTCCACTGAATTATCCCCCCCACCACAGCTGTTTGCTTTCTCTCAGCTTCCTTTTAGGCACTCCTATTCCTGCAGACCCTAAAACATTACAGAGTCACTTGGTTCTATCTTCAGGTCGCTTCTATTTTCTATTAACAGCTACTCTCTGGTGTTATTCACTCCACTGGGTTGAAATTCCAGATACTGATATCCAGTCTCTAGCCCAGACTTTCCTACTCCACAGACACCCAAAATCAATTATCTATGTGACGTTTCCACTCTGGAAAACAAGCATTTCAAAGCTAAGAATATCCATAAACAACCCCTGTTAGAACCTATTAGGCCACTGAGGCCTGATAGAACCTCTTAGGTCCCTGGGACATTCCAAACTGCTAAGACAATGCATTATAAGTTTCACCAAGGAGCCTTTCTGCATGGACCCCACACACCTTAACAGGGTCCATGTAGCACTCTGCACCTCCCCCAACAAGCAGCTTAAGAAAGGACTCTGCCTACTGTTCAGATGGAATGAAGTCTGGCTTCAAACCCCCTGCCCTCTGTCTGGGCAGGCTCAGCTCCACTCTGTTCACCCTCTTCTTTGTCCCCCCTAAAATGAAGTCTTCTCCACTTTAACCGCTTCTTCACCTTCTTTGAACCCTAAAATCCTAAACTCTAACATTTGGTTCTGAAACCCAAGATGAAGAAAAATTGTTCCTTTGACACGCTATATCAGTCACAAACTTGGGAAGCAAGACAAGTTCTTTCAAGTCCCATCCAGAGGACCTTGCCATAGTTAATGCTCACTGGGTCTGGAAATCCTAGTGGTAAGTCAGGGTCCCTCCCCAGCCTTGGGAACTGTTCTTTCTGACCTGAGTTTCTCTAACTTCAAGGATGCTTGAGGTTATGAGTTTGTCTCCCATTTTTAAGGCAGAGATTTCAAGGATGCTCATCTCTCTTCCTCCTCCTCTTATTTTTGACTCTAAATAATTCACCTGCACTCCCTTTCCACATGGAAAACTCACACTCATGACTGCCTAAGGATTCGACCCTTGGTGTCTCCTCCACATCTGTTTCTGTAATTTGGTTTGACCACAATATCTCCAGATTCTCTAGGACCAACACAACCTCATCTGCAATGCAAGATAGTCTGAGGTTCCCCATCTCCAGGCATTTCCCTTTCTCCATATCTGCCCTTCATTCTCTCACATATCTGATTCTCCTCCTTAGGAAAAAAAGTCAGGAATTCTAACTCCTGAGTCTAAAGCCCCAGCTTGACTTTGATCCTACCAACCAGTCCTCTCCACCTACTTGGACTCCTTAGGCTGCTTTGGCTCCCAACTACAAAATCTTCCTCACATGCCAAAATTTCTTCTCAATCCCTCTCTTCTTGCTCACCCTCCTTCTCACATCCCCATGACCTGTTTGTACTCTCAACATCCACCCCAACTGTTTACTCCCCTCCACCCATCCCCATTTTTCCTGTCTGTGAAGCAGTTAACCTGTGTCGCTGTTACTGTCAGCCCTCTACTGAAACAACCACCTGGCCTATCAGGTGTATTCTTTCCATCAAACTATGTAGCATTACTTACCCCAGTTTAAATGACTGGAGTCTCGCTTTCTCTGCATCTCCATCCTCCAATCTCCATCTCCACCCTGAGGAGTGCCCATCTGCTCTGACAGATGCCATACCCCATTAAGCCTGGCTATCTCACTTCTACTCTCTCTCACACACATCTAAATTCTTTCTTGCACAAAGACTAAAATCTCTATTTCAGCCATCTCTAGTAATATATTTGGCAAAGCTAGACAAGAAAAAAACACAAGTACAGTGGCAAGCCCTGAGCAAATTTGCTCTGAAGAACACACCATGCCTAGCTTTCTTCTATCTTTTTCCCCTACCTTGTCTAGTGGCAGCCAAAGTCTCTTTACCAATATTTCATAGACACAGAGACCTACCCACTGTTTTGACACAGCAACCTGGGCATTTCCCTGCCCTGCTGTCTGTTGATATCCTTGCCTGCAAAGCTGCTCTTTCCTCCCATTCATCCAAATTCCTCAGGATCTGTCCAAGACTCCTCTCAATTTCTCACATCTCACATCCAATCCATTTGCAAACTTTATCAGGTCTACCTTCAAAATGTATCCTAAATTTGACCCTTCCCCACTACCTCTCTCTTCCCTCACCTAGACAATTAAAATCATTTCCAGCTCTTTTCTCTACTGCTACTTCCTCCTCCTCCTATACTATTCTGTACACCAATGAGAATGATCTTTTCATATCACAAACTATATCATACCAGATCTGTGTTCAGGACTCTCCAATGACTTCCCAAAGCCTTCAAGAACCAACATGATCTGACTGTCATTCTACATCCTCTCCTCCCAATCTTCCCCCTCCTTCACCTGGGCAGCCATAGTGACCTCTGCTCCTCAACACGCCAAACTGCTTTCCACAGAGGTTTTGCACTTCCTTCCCTCTCCCAGGAATGCTCTCCCTGGAGATCTGAGTCTGGAAGGCTTCCTTCGTTCCTTCCTTCAAGGAGTCCTCAGAGGCCTTTCTTGACTACTCCCATCTCTGATTTTTTTTCCTATAACATTTTGATATTATATGACACTTTATTTGTTTCTAAGTAATAATCTTTTTCTTCTCATTAAAATGTATGCTCCAGGTGGGTAGAGACTGTCTCTCCTAGTCACTCAGTAGCACTATCACAGAGCCTGGCAGACAGTAGGCACAGGGGAATACTTGCTGAGTTACTGCATAAACCAGCGCCAGTTTACCAGAGAGAGGACTACACTTTAAAACATTCCTTATCATCCCATTAATTATAGCAACAGAAATTAAACTGAATCTAATGACAGAAATTTGTTTATAATGAAAGCCCTATTGAGTCAACTGAGAAGATAAACAAATAGAAAAGAGATTCTACTATAAAATTCCATGTAACGACTCTAAATATTTCCCCCCAGTTTTCAATTAGCTTTCACAATAAAACATTACCCTGCACCTAGCTATTCCTTTAACTACTTTAATTGGAGGAATGAAATTGACACCTCCTCTACTCTCCCCTTTGTGGGTTTCATTCTTCCAGCTTTCCTAAGCTGGAACCCTGTGGGGGTCCATTACCCAAATCCAGCACAACAAATATTTCACTTTGCCAGGACTGGAGTTAGAGTTCAACAGCAAATATAAATGCCATGACTTCCAACACTCTCAGCCTCTTAACGGCTGGTAAAAATTACAGTAAAGAGCTTTGTGCTGCATTTAGTTACATCTGAAAAAACAGCAGCTCTTTGCTTGTTGAATATTTGGACACCAGTATCAGTTAATGAGAGGTGTTGAAAGAAGTGAATCTAATGGATTCTTACCTTCTGTCACCAGAACACATTACAGTCATCACAAGCACAAAGAGCAAAATGAATGACTTAGGAGCGGCAGTAAGTCACAAACCCCTAAGAAAGCCTGAATCCTAGGATGCCACCTTTAAAATGGTTTTCAGTAGGCAGAGGTGATAGACAGCACATTCTAAGATTGCATTACTGGAGAATGTTGCTATTCTTGGAGAGATGTAAAAAGTGGCAAGGGACTTGGTTTTAAAAGTACAAACACAGAGAGAATCCCACCTTAATGGGCACCATTATGACATCCAGTTCAACATAATGAGGCTATTTCCACAATCTGGCCAGCAGCCCATATTAGCAAGGCTTTAGTGATGTGGATACAACAAATTTTGTTTGAACAAGAAATCCCTGGGAAAAAAAGATCCTTTCACAAGCCCTATCCATTTAGCAATCAATCAAAGGAAAAATATCCTTCTCGTAAAGCCAGCAGCTCCTGTCTGAATCCTGATAAAACACTAAATGCTCTAAATAAAATAATATTTTACTAGTGACCTTAACAATCACTCTTTTACAAAAACATCATTACTACTAATGCTTACATTGATGTAAAGGAGAGGAGTTAGGTCTAAGAGGTGAGAGTTTTGCTTAACAAATAACTAGGTGTCAAATATAAGGATGCTTCAAAAGGTTCATGGAAAATAGAATTGAAAGAGGTAAGTTTATTTTGGTGTGAAAAATTTGAAATCCATGTGCTGTTTTTTGAAACTGTTTATTGATTTATTCTCATCTATTTGAAAGGTAGAGTGACAACAAAGGAGGCAGGGAGGGAGAGATGGAGGGAGGGAGGAAGAGATAGAGAGATAGAGAGATAGAGATAGAGAGAGAGAGAGAGAGAGAGAGAGAGAGAGAGAGATCGTTCATCCTCTCCATCACTCTCTAAAACCCACAACAACTGGGGCTGGGCTAAGCTGATGCCAGGAGCCCAGAATGCAATCCAGTTCTACATGGGTGACAGGGGCCCAAGCACTGAGTCATATTCTGCTGTTCTCAAAATGCATTAGCAAGAAGTTGGATTGGAAACAGAGTACCCTAACTCAAACCAGCATGGATTGTAGGTAAAACAAGCAATGGCTTAAGCACTGCACCACAATACACATCCCCCCAAATAGTTTTCTTCATAATATGCGTTTTCCATTTACTTGTGAAGACCTTTCATACCCAAACTGTAAAAAAATCGAGTCACTTTATAGAAGCTCTATATTAAAGAAGTTAGTAAACTACCCATAATTCTTTACCAAATATCAGCAAAAACCATCATAATCCTTATAACTACTAGTGGAACCATATGAAATTGCAAATATTGGAATGTTTTACTGTACAGAAGTGAAAATTCCATAATACCCCTGGTAGAATATCACTATCTTAAAGAAACCACATCAGAGAGGAGCTCAAGAGGGCCCTGCAGTCCAGGGCCTGGGTTGGTATGTCCACAGGACCACTCACTAGCTGTGTTGCATTAGCTAAGTCACTGAGCATCTCCGAGCCTCTCTCACAAAGATGCACCCCCTCAGATGCGAACCCTCCTTATTCCTCAGCCTCTTAAAGCAGGGTAAGGAACAGAGCAACTTGCCCTCCTCCTGCTTAGAGCCAGCAATCATCTTCTAGTCTCTCCCAGATAGAGAATAATGCCTGGAAATTATCCCTATTAAAGGGAAGTACTAAAGAAGTACTAAAACTTACAGTTATTAGCAACATTTTTACAAGTCAAATAAATCTGCAAAGACTATTTTGGATCTAGAGTGATTCTTCAACTTAACAATTCACTGAGATTCACAATACTATCAGAAACTGACTCCCAAAATTTGAAAAATCCCATCCAAATCAGGCCAAAAAAAAAAAAAAACAAAAAACTAGGCACAACTGCTCTTTCTCTGGGAGAAGTAGTGAGATGTTCAAGGCCACCCTAGGCAATGTCCTTGTGAAGGTTAAAGTTGCACTACTTAGGCTGCAGCCAGTTATTTTGCTCCCAGTTGTAAACTCCCTTAACACACTCTCTCTCCACCCCCCCACCCCCCTCAAGGGCCCAATTCCTTCCACTGCTTTTACTTCCTCCCTACCGTAGGCAAAGAAGAATCTCACTGCATCTGTGAGCTCATTCTCTGAGAGCTACCCAAACAATGCCAAGGAACTCTGGGTTATCTTCTTTCTAAGGATGGATGCAAAAACTTCCTTCAATGAACATATTTCGCTCATCAGCAAGCCTATAGGGAAATCAAGCTAGGACACATGCTTGTGGTCATTTTCTCTATAGATACGGTCTTATTCATTTTGATGGTCCCCACACTGAGCATACAACAGGCCCTCACAATCTCTTATGAGTGCTTACAGACCTATTAGTCCTAACCAACCACAGGAGAATCTTTTCAGATACACTTTCCAGACGCACTGCAAGGATTACTGATTTCTTATTGTTGAACAACGCTCTGCCTTCCTAAGATTCATGTTTCTGTTTTATTGGCAGGCCAAAAGCTATTTTATCTAATTTTACTAAAATAAACACCTTGACAACTCAAATTCATTCAGTGTTACCTTGTGTCATGCAGAGGACCAAGAACATTATACACTATCTCATTTAATGTTCACAATGACTCTAAGAAGTAGAAACTAACATGAAGTGATGTCTCATTTTATAGCATGGATTCCAAATACCTTGTAATGCATCCCTGTGTTTCAGAGTTCAAAATATCCCTGTAAGAAGTCTAGGGGTTAGACCACAACACATTCTAATAGCACCAGGATTATTATGTCAGCCAACCCTCTGACCCTGCAATTCTGGAATTGGGACCAGCTACACAGGAAATCTGCTCTTCCCTCTCCTCCAATCTGCTGTTGTTCACCATCCTAATATATATCTTACATTTCTTTCTGAAAATAATGTTCAAAATACAACTATTACACATGTAGAAGTGTGTATTCATTTCAATAAGATTTATCTTTAATTCAAACACTAATAGTTCTGAAAACTTTTTAAAAAAAAAAAAAACTGTGTCCTATGCCTACATGCTAAGAAAAAAAAACTATTATTAAAATTGAATGACCCTGGCCAGCGCCGTGGCTCACTAGGCTAATCCTCTGCCTGCGGCGCTGGCACCCCGGGTTCTAGACCCGGTTGGGGCGCCAGTTCTGTCCCGGTTGCTCCTCTTCCAGTCCAGCTCTCTGCTGTGTCCCAGGAAGGCAGTGAAGGATGGCCCAAGTGCTTGGGCCCTGCACCCGCATGGGAGACCAGGAGAAAGCACCTGGCTCCTGGCTTCACATCAGCGCAGTGTGCCAGCCGTAGCAGCCATTTGGGGGGTGAACCAATGGAAGGAAGACCTTTCTCTATGTCTCTCTCTCTCACTGTCTAACTTTGCCTGTCAAAAAAAAAAATTGAATGACCCTGTTGAAGACACACCAGTACTAATTTGGAAAAGTACCAAATTGGGACATGCTCAGTTCCAACAGATAAAGTTTATGGTAAAGAAGGAAAGAACCCTCAGTTTAGATGAGAGCAGTGAAATAATTAGTTTGCATGTAATTCAAAGAATGATAGTAATTGTATTCATGGAATATGTACTGAGAAACAACAGGGTGACAAATATATGTAGGTCACTGGCCCATGTCAAAAGACCCTATTTCTGCTTCTTACTCCTAAGATCCCATCCCTACTCTGTTGGGTCCACACTCACTTTGAGTTCCTTTAAATTCTGTGCCTTCAGCAAATAGTGTTAAGACCAGTATAAAACTGGACTGAGTTCTTAAATATTTAAATAGGACTCCTCTATTTTGCCAATTAAATTATAAACTGCTCGAATAATGCCAAGATTTCTGCTTCATGTGTTCATGTAATCAGCCAATGTGATCTGCCATACTCTGCAAAACTGGTGACCCAGCCATGCCCAGTCTATACAAAAGGCTCTGCAAAACACCATCAAAAATGCCAAGACTTCATGGTTTATATGTTTTACATTAAAATTACTATCATTGGTAAAGTTGACAAAATAGTGGCACCATCTACATTAACTTTAGAGATTTGGTAAAAGCTTAGTTTCTTAGACTCGACCTTTTCCCTAGGAAAGCAACCTCTGTAAAGCACATTTCGCCATCTCTGGCACAAAGAAGGCACTTGGTAAATTCCGGCTTACTCCCTCTCCAGGCAGAAACTGCTGTTTTACTTATAGTATAAGAAGGTCTTCAAAACACCCATGAAAAACTAGGCATATATTTCAAAATATTTTTGCACCAAAAACTTATCTTTTGATAATGGTGAACCCAACTAAACTGCAGGAATCACCACACACAAAGAGCACCAAGCTTGAAGATTTGTGTGTTGAGGGACTGGAAAGGAAGGAGAAAACAAGCCCAAATTTGTGGATTTGAGGATACGGAAATGTAAGTTAAAGAGAGAATTAGTTGAAATAACATAGTTAGCAAGAGCTACACCTAAAACATTTTGAGCACCTAGTTTCTGCTGGGTACTCCACTCAGCATTGCCTCATTTAATCCTCCTTAAATCCCTTCAAGGTGGATCCAAATGTCCCCATTTCACAGATAAGAAAACATAGGATTGAAGAGATAGAATTATCTACTCAAGATCTCACAGCTACAAAGAATCTTCAAAAAGTTCTGGGAAATACACATAATGAAAAAACACATATGGATTCAAAAATGTTTGCAACAAAGTAAACTTATCTTTTAATTTCATTTTTCCACAAACTCTTTGAACTACCCTAGTATTACACAGTAGAATCTTGACACCAAGGCCCATGCCTTCCCTCATAAGTTGCTTAGTAAGATACCATGGTCTTTATTTAAAAAAAAAAAAAATCACTATCCTACTGCAATATCCCTTCCTTTAGCAAAAGTCACAAATGGTAAACAGATGGTCCAGGCTCACCAAGACCTTAAGTATTGTTAATGCTCTACAAAAATCAGTTCTCTTCTCATCCCTCTCAGCTCTGCCATCACCAAGGATCACTCTCTTCCCTGCCAGCCTCCTGGACCTTGGAATGTCTGAGAAAGGGAGTTGGATGGGGGAAATTAATCCCTCAGGCAAGGCAGAATGTATTCCAGGTTTCATCCAAACTCCAACCAATCCTTTTTGTATGATGTCTTAAGCACAGACAGCAGCACTTGAACACATGAATTTTTTATCACCACCTGCTCATCTGGAAAGACATCAGAAGACAACAAGAACAAGACTAGGGAAGGGGAAAACAGGAGCAGCCTTTTACTAAATTATGTAGGTATTCATAGCTCCTTATCCCCCCACACTTCCTCGCCAGGACACAGTCATCTTATCCCAGATATAACAATGTACCCCAAATTAGTAGACTAAGTCAGGAGACAAAAACATACTTTCCTGGAATTCAAGAAAAGCCTCATTTGAATTCCTCTATCTATTCATGATAACATCTACAAGAGTACTTTAAAACATTCACAGAAAAAGGAAATCAAAAGACAACTTTAGGGGCCAGCAAAGTGCCACAGAAAATTAAGCTATCACCTGGCATCCCGTATCAGAGTACCAGTTCCAGTCCTGACTGCTCCACTTCCAATCCAGCTAAGGTGCCTGGGAAACCAGCAGAAGATGGCCCAACTACTTGGACCCCTGCTGCCCATGTGGCAGACCCAGATGAGACTACTGGTTTTGGCCTGACACAGCCCTACCTGTCAGGGACATTTAGGGAGTGAACCAGATGATGGAAGGTTTGTGTCTCTCCCTCACTCTCTGTCACTCTGCTTTTCAAATAAATAAAATAAATCTTTTAAAAGAATTGAGGAGGGGCCAGCGTAGTGGCACAGTAGGTTAATCCTCCACCTGCAGCACCAGCATCCCATATGGGCGTCAGTTCTAGTCCCGGCTGCTCCTCTTCCAATTAAGCTCTCTGCTATGGCCTGGGAAAGCAGTAGAAGATGGCTCAAGTCCTTGGGCCCCTGCACCCATGTGGGAGACCTGGAAGAAGCTCCTGGCTCCTGGCTTCAGATCAGCACAGCTCCAGCCGTTGTGGCCATTTGGGGAGTGAACCAAAAGACAGAAGACCTTTCTCTCTGTCTCTCCCTCTCACTGTCTGTAACTCTAACTTTCAAATAAATAAATAAAATATATTAAAAAAATAAATAAAAGAATTGAGGAGCTGGTGTTGTGGCATAATGAGGTAAACCACTGCTTGCAATGCCAGCATCCCATATGAGTGGTGGTTCAAGTCTCAGCTGCTCGACTTCCAATCCAGTTACCTGCTAATACACCTGGGAAAGCAGTAGAAGATAGTCCAACTCCTTGGGCCCCTGCATCCATATGGGAGATTCAGATGAAGCTCTTAACTCCTGCCTTTGGTCTGGCCCAGCCTTGGCCACTGCAGCCATTAGGGGAGCGAACCAGCAGATGGAAGATATCTTCCCCCCACCTCCTTCCATCTCTGTAAATCTTCCTTTCAAATAAATAAAATAAATCTTTAAAAATAATTTTTTTAAAATAAAACAGTTGGGCCGGTGCCGTGGCACAGTAGGTTAATCCTCTGTCTGCGGCACCAGCATCCCATATGGGCGCCAGTTCTAATCCTGGCTGCTCCTCTTCCAATCAACCTCTCTGCTATGGCCTGGGAAAGCAATAGAAGATGGCTCAAGTCCTTGGGCCCCTGCACCCACGTGGGAGACCAGGAGGAAGCACCTGGCTCCTGGCTTCGGATTGCCACAGCAGCTCTGGCCATTGGGGCCATTTGGGGAGTGAGCCAATGGAAAGAAGACTTTTTTCTCTGTCTCTCCCTCTCACTGTCTGTAACTCTAACTCTCAAATAAAATATAAAATCTTTAAAAAATAAAATAAAAATAAAACAACTGAGGTGAAGTGAGCTAAATCTTAGGCTACTTGTTTAAAAAATAAACTAAAAGAGTCATTTACTTTGATGCAAAAACATTTTTAAATCCATGCAGTTTTTTTATAACATGTATTTTCCATGAAATTTTTCAAGATCCCTTGTCCCCAGCTACAAATAAGGCAATGATTCATGTTTTTCCATGATGTTACTCAGAACCCTTCCCTCTCAATAGCCAGACTAAGAGAAAGCCAAAGGAAAGTTATCAGCCTGGTTGATCACTTAGCACACACCAAGTGGCCTCTACTTAGGAACTAAAGGAAAGGTTCTGTGAGTCAGCGCCCTTCAGGTCAGAGCAATAACAAGAGAAGGGATGAAAGCCACAGAGTCCTGGTTAGGGGAGAAGCAGATGGGCAGCAGCAGTGCCAAGGGGCCAGTGGATGGCACAGCAGCCCAAAGCATGCTGGGAAGTTCCCATCGCAGTCTCTGACAGAACCCCAGGGGACATCTGCTGCTGCATTCAGATCTCCTCCATTCTCCCCTCACACACATATATAAGGGCACACACACCATCTAAGGAGTACACCATGGCCACAAAAGGCAATTTGTGTCAAGTCTGATAAAAAGGATTACTTGGCTGACATTTAGTTTAATGTTTTTTTTTTTAACAAGAACATAAAATGCTAAGGCTGTAGAATTACAGAAATGTAGAAATTAGTGATGGCAGTAATGTTATCTGTGTTATCTAAAAACAAGCAATTCAGTAAAAAACTAAATGTCTGCGGGCCACATTTTTTATTATAAAATGCAAAGGTCCTTCATGAGACTCACAGGAAAAAAAATTATATATTAATTGATGTCACTGAGAAACGAGCACGGCTAATCTCAGTATCTGGGGCCAGCACTGTGGCATAGTGCATAAAGCTGTCACCTACAGGGCCAGCATCCTGTAAGGGCACCAGTTCAAGTCCCAACTGCTCCACTTCCAATCCAGCTCTCTGTTATGGCCTGAAAAAGCAGTGGAAGATGGCCCAAATCAAAACCTATCTCCTAAAGTTGTATCTATGTAAAAATGCATTCATTAAATTAAAAAAAAAAAAAAACCTATCTTCAAGTTGGGTAGGCTGAATACTACAGGCCTTCTAAGAGAATCCCCTTCTCTTAGACATTTTCTTCTTCAAAACAATGCCAACTCCCACCCCAATACACAGAGAGCAGCAGATGCAGTAGGAGTCAACATAGCAACCCTTAAACTCCTGGCTGTACTCCCTACTCCACTGATCTGAGCCTCTGTCTCCCTACCTGGAAAACGGAAAGTGCAGTCTCTGGCCCAATCACCTTGAAAAGATGTCAAACAGGTGACTAAAGTGATAACACTTTAAGAAATATTGCATTCAGGGGCCGGCACTGTGGCATAGCAGGTAAAGCTGCTGCCTGCAGTGCCAGCATCCCATGTGGGTGCTGGTTCGAGTCCTGGCTGCTCCACTTCCGATCCAGCTCTTTGCTATGGCCTGGGAAAGCAACAGAAGATGGCCCAAGTCTTTGGGCCCCTGCACCCGCATAGGAGACCTAACTGGCTCCTGGCTTCAGATCAGCACAGCTCCGGTCGTTGTGGCCAATTGGGAGGGTGAACCAGCAGATGAAAGACCTCTCTCTTTCTCTCTCTCTCTCTCTCTGCCTTTCCTCTTTTTCTGTGTAACTCTGACTTTCAAATAAATAAATAAATCTTAAAAAAAAGAAAGAAATATTACACTCAGCATTTGTGTAAGAAATATAAAGTTTATAAGTTCATAAAACATGAATCTATAACTACAGAATATTTTGATAAAAATAAAATTAAACAGTGTATGAACTATAAGATTATTTAAGTGAGTACTTTTATTTATTTCAAAGGAGACTAAGTCACCCAGCTCTTCCTTTTAATAAAATGTTGGCCGGCACCATGGCTCACTAGGCTAATCCTCTGCCTGCAACGCCAGCACCCCGCGGTTCTAGTCCCAGATGGGGCACCGGATTCTGTCCTGGTTGCTCCTCTTCCAATCCAGCTCTCTGCTGTGGCCCGGGAGTCAGTGGAGGATGGCCCAAGTGCTTGGGTCCCTGCACCCGCATGGCAGACCAGAAGGTAGCACCTGGCTCCTGGCTTTGGATCAGTGCAGTGCGCTGGCTGCAGTGGCCATTTGGGGGCAGTGAACCAACGGAAGGAAGACCTTTCTCTCTGTCTCTCTCTCTCACTAACTCTGCCTGTCAAAAAAAGAAATGTTTTGGTAGTTATAAATTACTATTAATAGAAATGTGTCTTCAATTTGTTTTTACAATCATTAAATCACATAAAATATCACCTGAAAAAGACAACTGGGACTTTGATGTTCCATATAATAATAATAAATACATTTTTATAAATAAATTTTATAAAGAAATAAATACCATTAAGGATCTTATCTAATGTATGGGTATATATTCATGCATAATGATTACTTCAAATAGATTAAATCTATACAAATAAATAAATTTTATAAATAAATAAATGATTACTTCAAATAGATTAAATCTACACAAGTAAATAAATTTTATAAATTTTATAAATAAATACAATTAAGGATCTTATCTAATGTATGGGTATACATTCATGCATAATGATTACTTCAAATAGATTAAATTTATACAAGTGTTCCAACAGAAATGAAGCACTAGAACAAATTATTTTATATTTGCTGTAACTTAAGTCACAAGGTGCTTCATTTGACATTATTTATAATATAAAAGAATGATTTTGCTAACCTGGCAATAAAATCTATTTTGATAACTGAACATCTTATTGATCAAGTCTTTAAAATTCATTTTCAAAAATTTCCAAATAATAATATGAGTAATATCCCTGGTATTTATTTAAATAAAAACTTTTTTTATCTTCAACACCTAAATTAACTCAGCACCATTATTATACTTGAAAGAGCAAACCAATATTATCATATTTTAACATTTGCTACTTTATGGTCAAAATAAGATTTTACATTCACAAAAGTCATTAACAATTAAAAATCTCTTTTAATTATGAAAACTGCAATAGTTCTTACAATGGTTAATTGTGAGAGCATACAATGATATGCAAACAAACAAAAAGCACTAAGCCTGTAAAATTAGCATGCAGACAGTTTTTATCTTTTCTTTTACACAAAGGAAATATGTCTCTTTTGATATTTGGGGTTGTTTTAAGATTCTTATTTATTTATTTGACAGGTAGAGTTACAGACAGTGAGAGGGAGAGACAGAGAGAAAGGTCTTCTGTCCATTGGTTCACTCCCCAAATGGCCACAACGGCAGGAGCTACGCCAATCTGAAGCCAGGAGCCAGGTGCCTCCTCCTGGTCTCCCATGTGGGTGCAGGAGCCCAAGGACTTGGGCCATCCTCCACTGCCTTCCCCGGCCACAGCAGAGAACTGGACTGGAAAAGGAGCAGCCATATGGGATGCCAGTGCTGCAGGCGAAGGATTAACCTAGTGCGCCAAGGCACTGGCCCCCTCTTTTGATATTTGTCCCAACTTTTCTACAAACTTGAAAGGGTTATTTTGTAGATAGCAAATGTTATACATACCACCAATGTGAATGGTCTCTCATTTGTTATTTTAGTAACACAACAATAAAAATTTTAACACAGAATACTACTTCCTCCTATATGCGCATTGAATAACGTTAAAACCCTATGTGAGATTTTCCACTAAAGCAGTGTTCCATCCCAAACTTAGGAATGAAATAAGCCAAGAAATCCTCTTTACCAACCACACACACAAAAAAAAATGGTTGAAAATATTAAATCTGATTCCAAAATTACCAAATCATTCACTCACTCCAATTTCTTTTACTTAGAACAACAGCAGAACTACATTAGCTTACAATTTTCCTTAGAAATCTAGTTGGGAATTCAGCAACATTTAGAACTGTACCCTATAGAAATCCTCTCATAAAAATATCATCTGTCAATTGGACTGAGGTTATATACCAATGAGTATTTAATGAATATGAGCAGCAGATTGTTTTAAATGGCATCAGTACACTAGCACTATCAATATTTTTGCAAGCATATAGTAATTTTGAATACTTTAAATGTGTCACCATGAATGGTACCATTGCTAGGTAGGAGAATGCTACTTTAGAATGAAGTATCATGATGTCTGTAACTTATGTTGAAGTTATTTAGTAGGGAAAACTACACAAAGAGAGAGAGATATATATAAAGCAAATGAAGAAAACATTAACAGCTGTTGAATCTAAATGATGTGTATATGGATATTCATTGTACTAATCTCAAATTTTTATTTGAAAGTTAGTTTTGTAAATATTTTAAAATAGGGGGCCAGCATTGTGGCACAGTGGATAAAATTGCCACCTGCAATGCTGACATCCCAAATGGGCCCCATTTCAAGTCCTGGCTACTCCACTTCCGATCCAGCTCCCTGCTAAAGTGCCTGGGAAACAGAAAATGTGTCAGGTGCTTGGGCCCCAGCCACCCAAATAGGAGATCCAGAAGAAGGTCCTGGTTCCTGGCTTCAGCCCTGATCATTGAGGCCATTTGGGGAGTGAAGCAGCAGATGAAAGACCTCTCTCTCCCTGTCTCTCTGCCTTTCTAATAAATAAAATAAATCTTAAATTTATATATATATGTGTATATATATAAATTTAAATTTTAAGGGATTCTAAGGGCCAGTGTCATTGTACAATGGGTTAAGTGGCTATTTGAGATGCCAACATCCCATATCAAACTGCTGGTTTGAGTTCCAGCTTCTCTGCTTCTGATCTAGCTTCCTGCTAATGTGCATGGGAAAGCAACAGATAGACTAAATACTTGGGTCTCTGCCACACATCTGGAAGACCTGGATGGAGCTCCCGGCTCCTGGCATTGGCCTGGTCCAGTCCTGGCTAATGTTGCCATTTGGGGAGTGAACTAACAGGTGGAAGATCTCTCTTCCTGTCTTTCTATAGCTCTGTCTTTCAAATAAAGAAATAAATTTTTTGGAAATCTAGGTGTTTTATACTTCATTGTTGTATCTGTACACATGACAGAATGTATCTTATTTTTAAAATATACAATGTTTTAAAAAGATAAAAGGAACCAAGACTTTCCAATGCCCTAGAAATTATTTTCCCTGATTTATTAGATGTTCCAAAGCCTCAATTTTTTTTCACATTAAGTACTAATGTTTTCCTTCTGAATTGACTATAAATAATTAACACTACCAATTAAACAAACTCAAGCAAATGTGAAATCAAGGAAATCACTTTGGCCTTTACATAGGATAGTTTCCTTTTACTCTCCACACTTTCTTGACTTTCCCCAACATTCACTGTTTCTAGGCACTATCTCCATTCACATATCTTCTTGAAACTAATCAGAGAGCAAGGCCTATTCCACTTAATGCTCAATTCAAAGCCATGAGCCCTCATAATTTATAAATAATATTTAATGGGCCGGCGCCGCAGCTCACTAGGCTAATCTTCTGCCTAGCGGCGCCGGCACACTGGGTTCTAGTCCCGGTTGGGGTGCCGGATTCTGTCCCGGTTGCACCTCTTCCAGGCCAGCTCTCTGCTGTGGCCTGGGAGTGCAGTGGAGGATGGCCCAAGTGCTTGGGCCCTGCACCCCATAGGAGACCAGGAGAAGCACCTGGCTCCTGCCTTTGGATCAGCGTGATGCACTGGCTGCAGCGCACCAGCCGCGGCGGCCATTGGAGGGTGAACCAACGGCAAAAGGAAGACCTTTCTCTCTGTCTCTCTCTCTCACTATCCACTCTGCCTGTCAAAAAAAAAAAAAAAAATGTTTAATGTACAAGGCAAAGCTACCAGAGTATGTATATATTATAGGAGAACATAAACTGATCAGGTTTTTGTTTTGTTGGGGAAGTTAATGAAGAGATAAAAGTTTCACTGAAGCACAGAAACTAAGACAATTTTAATTAACTCAAACAACTCCTTATTCCCTCCTCCAGATTTTCAGAACAAATAGTGGTCATACAAAAGCCAGTAAAAAACAGGCCATAACAACATCTGCCTCTAAAATAATACAGTTTTCCTATATGTTTTGTTGTAACTACTTACTTGAACAAAATTACTGAATATTTCTACTAATCACTGCTTTTTTTTAGCTGATAACTAATTTTTAAGTACATTTTAACTTCAACAATGAACTTAAAATCAGGAAATGAGAACAATCAGCTGTTCATGAACATAGCTGTCACAAAACTTCACACCTTCTTCATTTGATCAGTGCTTCTTTAAAATCCCCTCTACTTTCATGGTGTGAAAATCCCTTCAAAATGTTTGCTGTTCAAATGTCTAAATTTGGAAATCACCTGGCAAGTCAAATTATTTGGTAGTTTGTGGTTTTAATGCTTAAGGTGGTGCATTTGGAAAGAATTCACTTATCATTCTCAGACTCCATAGAGAAGCAGCCCTAAAAACAAACGTATGTGGTAGTTCACAGCTACCACAGAGAATCAATAGCCATCTATTTAATTTGCTAAGACAATGTAAATTAGTAACTTCCAGCCAGATGTGTGATATACACATCAAATAAACTGCAACCTGTTCATTATGAAAATCCTGTCAACACTCACAGAGCCACTTAATGACATTTTATTTAAAGCAGTTTCCACATTTGCAGCTATAAAAATTTCTCTAAGAATTTTTATACAAGGAATTGGAACTGAGACTCATAAAAAGGTAATCAATTACAGCTTTTCATCTGTGTACTTGTGTTTTGTGCTTCTCTCTGTTTACTTCTACTTTCATTCAGAGGTGTAAAATGTTCAGAAAACTGTGCCATGCTATCTTTCCTTCTGTAAATCATATATTCATCCTCATTACATCGTTTTAATCTGATGTAAAGTTGATCATCTAATTCTGCAGCTCTGAAGAAGTATATAGAGTGAAGAATGACATAGTCAACAGAAGAAAAAAGTGTACTTAACCACTGGAAAACAAAACAGAATATTTCAAAATGACTCCAAACATAAATTAACTTTGCCCATTGGGAGGTCTAACTTCATTCAGATCATTTTTATGGGTCTGTGTGACTATGTACCCTGCTGTTTGATAAAAAATGATTACTAACCACAGGCACCCACCAGACAACAGAGTGTAGGTACAACTGCCTGTGATGTGTCAGACATACAAAGCACCTTCTTAAAGAATTCCGCTTCCTTTCCATGGTGAGCAGACATAATTTTTCACCCTTTAATACTTCTGCTTCACAAAGTGACTTATTTTATGAATTATGCCTTTGCCATTTTTTCTTATGTTTATTTTAACAATATAAAAAACTGCATTCATAAAATAGACGGTTTCATTTTATGATAAAATATTGGTATATTTTCTATTCTGTACTAAAATACATGATTTTCTTGCTTTAACTAAAATCTGATAGTGTTTATTTTAACACTCTATTAAAATGAAGGAAATTAAATGATTCTTAATAACCAGCTAGTAGTCCTGAATACTGAATCCTCATCTAAACTAAATTCATTTTCTAAGTCTATTGAATTAAATTTTCTTATTAAACAGTGCGCAGTGCAAATAGTCTTATTGCCAAGCATAATATTTCCAACTACTACATTTTTAATTTGATAATTTAAAACAATGTGGAATGCATCTACTCCTACTGCCTATAATGTAATCTATCCCAAAGAGCACCCCTTAACCAATTTCCTAATGTCAAAGCAGTATTTCTACTAAGTGCTTCATGTGTCAACGCTTACAAAGTAAATAATTCCTGAGGTACCCTGAAATCACAAGCATTTCAACTCCCCAAAACACAGCGTCTACGCACACAAAAGGGTTCTTCATAAAAGCTTCAACCCTAAGCAACTTTCACAAACATGATACAGAACGTGTCTTCTGCACCAGTCACAGACCAGGCCACGTGATCGGCGTCCAGGACCACGCGGGCAACTAGTAATGATCAAAGAATAAGGCTCCGATGCGGCCCTTGCAGCCGCCCAGGGAGTTGCGCCCGCGGGTGGCACCCGGAGCTCAGTCCTCCTCCCAGAGAAGCAGTTATGCTTTGCGGGGTCTGGGCGCCGGCCAGGATTTCCAACATTAGCTCGGGTCCCTTTGCTTTCTGGGGCTAAAGTCAGAGGCTCCTGGTCCCTTAAACCTTCTTTGAGGTTCAGGGCAAGAATCACCGCCTCAGAACTCTTAACTTTGATTGGAGACTCTGGTTAAAATTAAGAACTTCAAACCCCAGATCTGAAAAAGTGAAACAGATGTCCTGTTTGTTACCCATAAATAGCTCCGTACGTCAGATCCCTTCCTCTTCTTCTCTCTCTCTCTCCCTCTCCTCTTTCCCTCTCACTCTCTTCCCTCCTTCCCTCTTCTTTCTGCCGCATTAAGTTTTATTTAATGCAGAATTCGCTTAAAAGTTTGAGAGAAATGGAATGTGCCGGGGGAAGTCCTAAATCTTTCTTCAGAAAACAGCCCAGGAAGCCTCTTCCAAAACATGAAAGCGCTCCATCTGCCTCCTGCCAGCTCAGCCAGCACCCTAGCGAGGGCAGAAGCGGCGGAGTGCAAGGTCGCCGGCCGCGGGCGAAGGGGCCCCCGGACTGGCACTCACGTGAGGACGTAGTTGACGCTGACTATGCAGTGTGGCCTGGAAGAGCGACTGTTGTGTACGATGGTCGCGTAGCTCTGCACCCACACCCAGCCGCCGTGCTTCGCCAGGAACCGGTAGTACTTGGTGGTCACCTGCCCCTTCACCAGCACTGATGGAGAGACAGACGCACACGGCGCTGAACCAGCCTGCCCCCGACTGGTCCCAAATGCAACCCCAAGTGGAGGGAGTGCGGACCCCCTGTGGGCCTCAATAACTGTGCCAGGCAGGAGGGAGAGGCAGCAGTCAAATTCCCAATTGAATTGATTGTCCTGTTAAATTGCATTGAGCCTTCCGGTCTCCCTTATAAGGGGTGGCCGCTATTAACAAAAGCAGGAGCAGCTGAAGGAAGGGTGGGGGCGACTGAACTCTGACGCGCAGGTTCCCAGTCCCGGGAGACGAAGCTCACCGCAAAGCGTCTGTAGCGAGGCTGCGGGTCCGGGAGCACGTCAATAGGAGAATGAGGTAACTCCTCCGGGAAGGGAAGGATTTCGCCCAGAAACAACCCCCTCCACCTGTGTGAGTGGTCCGTGGACGTCAAAAAAACCAGGTAGGGCCCAGCGTCCGAAAATGCTGTGGCAAGGCACAGCCTGAGATTCACCCACCACCACCGCCAGGCGACTAGGGCTCCCATCTGTCCGCTTGCGGGGACTTAAATCGCGCTCCCCGCCAGCCCCTGAGAGAGGGAGATGGGCAGGGTGGTGTCTTACGCAGGTGGTGCGCGCAGCGCAGGTGGAAGGTATCGCAGCCGTGCACGTGGTGGTATAGCGTCTTCTCGATCAGGTCCTGAGGTTCGTAGCCCGTCAGCTCCGCCACCCTGCGGAGAACAGTCCCGGCAAGATGAGTATGCACATGCAGGGTACATCCCCTCACATACACATCCGGGACAGCAGTCTCAAATCTGGATGTCCGCCCTCATTTTGCAGGGCCGGGGTTAGTTGCCTCATCTACAAAATGGGCTCACAGTTTGGGCAGAAAGCTCAGCCGCCCTCACGCTTGGGGACGCGGGTTTCGGCCCTGCCCACCCACCTGGAGTCCAGGAAAATGAGCTTCATGTCCAGGCTGGCGCGGAACATGAACATGTTGCTGTGCAGCTTGATTTCCGTGACGGCGCTGGGAGGCAGCGAGTGGCCCACCGCCACCAGGCCTACGTTCTGGTAGCAACCGTCAAAGGGGGACATGTCCAGGCTGTACTGGCGGATCTTCAGGTAGCCGCTGCAGTGAATGACCTGCAGCACAGGGGGAGGGGCGAGATTCCGCTACAGCCAGGAAGAGCCTCAAAAAGATAAGCCAGGAGTTAAAACACCTGGAGGCTCTATTCAGCCACAAACGAGGTGTGGGCCACGCCCTTACACTAAGGGGTCCAGATGTATGGGTGCTCTAAGATGTCTCAGAGTGACGGGCTGGCTGAGCTGCAACAGCTAAAACCTCTGCCTACCACGCCAGATCCCACATGGGCACCGGTTGGAGTCCTGGCTGCAGGGCTGCAACTCTTCAGATCCAGCTCCCAGCTAATGGCCTAGGAAAACGGCAGACAGCCCAAGTGCTTGAGCCCCTGAACCCACATGGGAGACCCAGAAGAAGCTCCAGGCTCCTGGCTTGGACCTGTGTCAGCCATGACCATTGCAGCCATTTGAGAAGTGAACCAGCAATTGGAAGATACCTCTCTCTCTCTCTCTCTCTCTCTCTCTCTCTAACTCTGCCCTTCAAATAAATAAATCTTTAAAAACAAAAAAAGAAAAAGTAACTTCTCCGCCACCCTGAACTCACCTGGGAACTCGTAAAAGCTGCACAAGCCCGGGCCACCACTGACCCTAACACTTCCAAATCGCGAACTGGGTCCCTGGACCCCGCTTTCCCCTGACGTTCAGTTCATTCAACCTGAGAACTACAATTTCCGAGCTAAAGCTCTGGTCCTTAACCTCTTCAGGAGTCCTAACGCGAAGCCATAGTTCCACCCACCCCCCACCCCCACTTCAAAAGCCTACGGACCCTTGGGGCCCTTCTCTATGGAACACAGGTGACAATTCCCACTCTGGCCCACCCCCATCCCGCGGCTGTGCAGCATCTGGACCCAGTCAGGCTTAATCTTTAAGCATAGCCCCCGGGAGTTGGTAAAGGTCTGAGACCCTTGGTGGAGCGCTGCACTCTGACGCATGCTGTGGGTGCACGCGGGGCGGTCCTGCTTTAGGGACGTCCCTCGCACACTGGACACGCCAGTGTCCTGCCTCATCCGCCTACACCAGGCCACCAGGCGGTGTCCGGTGTCCATCTTTCAGCTCAAAGCCATGCACCTTGTAGCCGCCGCAGGTGAGGCCGGCGTTCCGCTTGGCCAAGACGCACTTCATCCTCAGGAAGAAGGAGCGCTCGATCTCGTACTCTGGAGAGAGGAGCGGAGGGGTGCTCAGGACGGGAGGCAGGCAGGCAGGCTGGCGCCAGTCCCTGCCATGACTAATATGGAAAGCAAACCACAAGCAGTCTGCGAAGGATGGGAGGATGGGCCCGAGTGTCGCAGACACATGTCCACCTTACCCTGCACGAAGTGAGAGTGGTAGGGCTGGTGGGCGGTAAGCACCGCAGTCATTTCGTCGTGGTCAGCTGGATGGATGTACTCGTAAATGCTGTTTCCAGTCAGCTCTACCTGTAAAGAGGAGAGTATCACCATCTCCATGCTGGTAGAATGCCCTGCGAAGGGCCTGAAAGACTGCTCAAGGAGGCCTGCAGGAGCATGGAGACAGGACAGAAACTCTGGAGTCAGTCCCGAGTTCTAATGCCATCTCCACTGCTAGCTACCTATTGCAGTCTACCTAAGCCTCAGATTCTTTCTCTTGAGATAATTATAGTTGGAGCTGGAGCTGTGGCATAGCAGGGTAAAGCTGCCAACTGCACTGTCAGGATCCCATATGGGTGCCAGTTCGAATCCTGGCTGCTCCATTTCCAATCCAGCACCCTGCTAATGTACCTGGGAAAGCAGCAGAAGATGGCCCAAGTGCTTGGGCTGCTGAACCTATGTGGGAGACTTGGAAGAGGCTCCTGGCTCAGACACAACCATTGCTGCTATTTGGGAAGTGAACCAGAAGATAGAAGTGTGATCTCTCTCTCTCTCTCTCTCTCTCTCTCTCTTTCTCTCTGTGTGTGTGTGTGTGTGTGTGTAACTCTGCTTTTCAAATAAATCATTTTTAAAAATAATGATAATAATAGTTGTAGTGATAATAGTAGCATAGTAGCTCCTTAGCAATGTTCTGGTGAATACATCATCAGGTAAGTGTGCAACTCCTTCCCAGGGTGTCTGGTTTATGGTAGGAACTCAAAAAAGTAACCATTTTGGGGCCTAAGGCAGAAGCTAAAGGAAAAAGAAGAATAGTGAGATGGAGACTGTTGAAAGAGTCCTTCTGTCAGCTGACTGCTTTCCAGAAATACAGATATAAAAGGTTTGGAGGAAGCCCCTCCCACCTGCTTCCAGCTCTGGCTGTAAACACTGCAGGCTGGAAGTGTGGACCACTCACCTACCTGAGAAAGACCCAAGTGGACTGAGGCTGTCTCTGAAATGTACATGATCTTCCCATCTGGGGCCACCACGAAGATGAAGCCATCCAGGGTCTGGGGAGGAAAAATAGAGTAAATAGAGAGTCCTCTAGGCTATCTGGAGAAATGGAAGCAGGAAGGACAGAGCTTGGAGACATTCAGCCAGAAGTGCAGGGACTCAGAGAGGGACATGAAACCAGCCATAAGAGCCCCCCTCTTTCGTCCATTCCAAAGGTGTAAGTAGTGGGGGCATGCAGTACACTGGCAGAGATAACCCGAGAATGTGGTGAACAAGGCTAACACCTCACAGACTGAGGATCCATCCAAATGGACAAAGACACACCTCTGTAACACAGAGGGAAGTTCTGGAGTGGCAGGGAATCACAGCCTATGATAAACATTGGTTAAGGTCTTGGGATGATTGTCACTGCAAGAATGAGAGGTTCCTGCAACAGAGCTGAAAGGCTCGGTAAGGCGGTGTGAGAGTGAGCAGTGAAAGAGTAAGTGCAGGGTTGGGAAAGATTGGCTGCAGGAGTCACTAGTTGACATGGAAGGGCTGGCAGTCTGAAGTTTGTAGACAGAAGGAAGCTGGCCAGTGGCTCTGGAAAGAGTCCAGGAGAGGGGGATTTAGGAGATGAGAGGCTCTACAAGCAGCAAGTCCATAGAGCAGTGCTATAGTGTGTATGTGTGGGTGTTTACATTGAGGCATCAAACTGACAGGCTCTCAATGAAGGAAAGTCTTCGACTTTCACTGTTCCTTTATCTCTGTGAATGAGGCCTCATTCCAGGCAGTGGAGACAGGGGATGAGTCAGACCCTGCTCTAGGAGTCCAGCAGGGGTGACTGGCCTGAAGATAGTGATAATAACAACAACACTGAATAGAAAGAGTTTAAGTAGGCAGGGGGCACAGGGTCTCATTGCCTAGAGGCAAAGGGGAGAATCAAAGAGGCCTTGGAGGAGCAGAACCTTGACAAGGAAGCTTGGACTGGAGAAAAGATGTGGTAAGTGGAAGGAATGATGTGGCAAGCACAGGGACCTGGGGGGAGGACAGATCTGGTGTATTCTGAAGTGATGAGTTTTGTGTACTGGAGGTGAAGCTAAGAAAGTACACCTGCAATGGACTAATTTTTAGAGAATTTTTAGAGTTTCAATGTCAATATGAGGTATCCAAAGTTGTCCCTATATATTTGGGTTCCAACAGAGGTTTCAAAGGGGGAGAATAACAAACCTAGATGTGCTTTTAAAAATTTTTTTTTCTGGCAGATTGTGGACAGTGACCTACAGGAGAATAGAGGGAGGATGGGAACAGAATGGCAAGCTGTAGCACAGATAGTCAACCCTGAAACTAGGTGGTCACAGGGTAAAGAAGGGAAAGCATCTAATTCCTGCTGACTAGTACCACAGAGGAGTTGAGGTTGACTGCAAGGTTGTTCTAAGGGTATTGAGCAAGATTGAATATTTACGGGAACATAGTGAGATCCTGTATGAATGGAAGTCTGGAGGAGGGAGATATTAGATTCTTCTCTTGGAGATACTAAACTTCAGGTGCATGAAGACTTCCCTTAGATGTATGCATGCAGTTGGCAATAGGAAATAAAGTTGTGGAGCTCAGGATAGGGTGTCTGCACTACAGATATAGGCTGAGGTCATGCGGAGAAAGGAATTGAGGTGGTGGTATTGCTGAGATTATCCCAGAGGCCTTGAAGCCATGAGAGGGAAAATAGAGACTGAATCTTTCAGAAATTACCGAACTTGCATACCAGTCAATTGTGGGAAAATCAAAGGAGGAGACACGAAGAGAAAATAAACAAGGAAATATCCTTTAGAAATAGAAGAAAGGAGAGAATGTCAAGTCATCCATGTCTTCTCATTCATGTCTTTACTCAAATGTCGCCTTCTCAGTGGCATTTATGCTCAGATCCTCTGAAACCATCTGTATTTTACATAGCAAACATGGCTCAAACACAGCCCTCCTCCTTCTCCTTATTTTTCCCCATACCACCTACACCACCTGATATACTAATGCAGGAGACCTGTGTGGGTTTGTAAGGCTACTCTCCTTAGAATATGTACTCCACAAGGCAGGGCTCTCCTTCTGGCATGCAGTTGAGCCTCCTCTGTTTGTGGAAGGAGTTCAGGTAGAAGAGATGAGTATCTAATCCTCATTGTCAATGTGTGGTGGAGTCTGTGCAGAGCACAGTGGGGGGGGGGGGAGAGACACCCAATTGCCAGGGTGTGGAAGTGAAGAGTGGGAAGATGAACCAAGGAAATTGGAGGTGTAAGTCGCACCAGAAGTTTGGGTTAAAGAAGAGGAAGGAGACTGGGCAAGAGCTAGAAGGGGTGAGGGATTATATGAATTTTATTTTCTTGTTTATATTGCTAAGAGAAATTATTTGGGAATATGGACAGATGTGGTGGCCCTGGGACTTCTGATGAACAGTGTGTCAGACAAGGGAGTTATAGAGTTACAGTTGCCCTACTAGATAAACTCAGAGGCGTGGAGGCCAGGTCAGTGACCGAATGCTTGCTCAAGCCCTTTCTTTGTTCTGTGAAACTTATGTTTCTTTGATCTCTAGGAGGGAGAAAGGAACTGGGTAGCAATTGGACAAGAAAAGCTGTGGCCTCCTGCCAAGAGATGCCACTCACACCCAACCAGGAGGGACAACTGGCTGGGATTCTCCCATGTTCAAGACTCCTATGCAAGAAGCCCCAGTAGTGTTTAATAATAAAAATGGTGTAGGGTGTGGGACGACAGTCAAACCTAAAAATGGCACTGTGAGTTTTGTATTTAAAATATTTGTTCTTCGATATAAGCAGGTGACGGTCAATTTCAAATGGTAAGCACTGTAAACAAAGTACTGGGCACCTCACATTGATGATCTCATTACTGGGGGAGGATGGACTCTGGGGTCAGTAGGTGACCAGGGTGCCCTGGGGTGAAGCAGGAAGAGGGGGGCGCTGTGGGGATCAGAGGATGTGAGCTGCACACACAGCTGGATCCAGAATGTGGGGGGCTTGGAGCACCATCGGACATTTCTACCAGACTCGTTATTTCCTCCGTAAACCCTTCATTTCGGACTGCTCTGCCACACAGCCTCGGACACTCGCTCGGCCGCTCCAGTTCCCTCAGCCCAGTGGTGACAAATAGCACCCCTCCCCTGGTCTGGAGGTCCTGGTGGGTCCCTGGGGCTGCATTCCTAGTACGAAGTCTCCTTTGCCACCTTGTCTCCCTGTCAGCCTCTCATGCTGTAGGCACCCAGCAAACTTGAGAGCTTGAGTTCTGACTTGGGAGAAGCTGCTGGGTTCAGAGAGGGCCATGTCCAGGTTGCATTTCTCTCTCCCTCCTCCACACCCCCCCCCCCACCCTTTTCTCTCTTTCTCTCTTTTCAACTCAGAAACTAGAAGCCCGCCTCCGGGCCAGTGAATGCGCCGCGGGGAGACCAATGCCTGTACCTGGAGCAGATGGGAGCCCAGTTCTCGGCCAACATTGTCCAGGGGGCTGGTCCGACTCGAGTGGCCCCATGCCTCGCCGAGCCCTGCGGAGACACAGACACATCCTTTGGGGACGGAACACGAAGAGACCGAATATCCCCGGGCTTCCCCACCCCATTCCCTGCACTGACACGCGTACAGCCTAAGACTGAAGCATGTAAATTCTGTTCGCGATGCTCCCCCTCCACACACACGGGTCTCTAAGCCGTCATCAGACACCCTCCCGCGGACCAGTTTATCTGGGGCTGCAGCGACCTCGCCAAAGCACCCCGCTGGCAGGACCTCAAGTGGCCCGAGGGTTCCTGGAGGAGCCCCTTGCAACGCACTCTAACGGTAACACTGGGTGTGTTTATGGAGTTGAGAAACACGTTTCTGCCCAGAGCTCTCCTCACCGTCCTTCTGCATAGCCCGAGGACGTTCCCTTACCCAACGAAAGCCGCCATCCCCCGGAGCGACCCGAGGTGGCCGGCCAGGGCCATCCGGTCCGGGGCTGGCTTTCTGATTGGCTGCGGGGTTTCCCCCGTCAGTCTCCTCCCTCAGCCCGCGACTTCAATCCCCCTCGGAAAAATCCGTTTCCGTGCGGATGACTTCCAGCTAGAGGCTCACTAGCATTCCCTTCACAACCTTTCTCCTCTTTTTTTCCTTTCCTGGCTTCGGCAGCACTTGCATCTCATCTCTTCCTGCTTTTTCGCACCCCGGAAAAATAAAGAAAAAAATCAATTGGGGGAAAAAAAAAACACGCTCATGCTCTTTCGAAGGCAGCTACTACTTTGCGATGCTACCGACTTTTTAGCAATATTTTCAGTCCATTTTTGGACATAAAGAATCATTCCATATCTCTGCTTTCCAGGCACCATCTTCTATGAACAAAGCTGGTTTCTTCTTTTCCTGGATGCTACCACGTTAAGATCTTTAGAGATTTTGCCACAAACCATTTATCTGGGGACGTCCCCAAAACAACAGGCTCAGGACCCTCCTGCTGATTTTTTAAAAATTAACATGAAGTCTTCTCTAGTACCTTTTTATAAAAAGAAAGACCAATCAAAAGAAATCTGTCTGGACCTATGTGAAAGTATTTATGGGCAATATCTTCTAACAAGCAGTGCTGCTGCCAAAATTATTTTCACTAGGTATTTAAATCCTTTCGTTCTCACACCGTTCAACACGGTTTAAATCGACCTTTTTTTTTTTTAAGGCGATTTATTGTTCAGGGATAAGTCTTCATGAAGTACACAACGAGAAACACACTCGCATTGTAACATGGGGTTATAATGGATCTTTTAGAATAAAACACCGAATTGGACATTTTAACGGTATTGGCGAGGAGCTGCTTCCTAAGCAAGCGAAGAAACACAACCCCCCCCCCCCCCAGCAACGACTAACAGGCAGCGCCCCTTAAGCTCCAATCGGGTCTTTCTGGGTGTTTGCACATCTAAATAAATCTAACGATTTCCCCACCGCTCTGCAAACACTGGTGCTCCCCGCCTGCGCCAGGACTCCTCTCCCTCCCTCGCGCCAGGTCAACCCCACCTGACTCTTTTCCCCGCCCCAACCTCCCTCGCCCGAGTGACTCTCAGGCCCAAGTCCCAGCTGTCCTCTGGGCCCCGTCACAACCACCTGTACACACCCCTTCGCGCCGGGTCACCTATCCGTCGCTGCTCCAGTCTCAGCCAACTTATCCCGCTAGTTTTCCGCCACTACAGGTTCATTTTTATAAGCCCGGTTCAGACATACCCAACCCAGAAAGAGCAGCAGGAGGGATCGACTGCAGAGACCGCCCTGGGAAAGGGGAAAGGAACCTCTCAGGAGTGCCAAGCAAGCGGGTGGCGCCGGCCCTGGCGCCTAGAGGAGTCCTGAAACCCCAAGACATCCCTGGAGCTAAGGGCAGAGCGCTGGCCCCCGGCCGGAATCGGCCACCGCCGACGCAAGTCTCCCGAAAGGATGCGTGGGACAAACAAATACCCTTCATGCACAATTTTGAGGGACTCTTCGAGCGCCTAGAAGACGCCCGGAGGCGGCCTCCCGATCGCAGGGGTCCGAGAAAGCCCCGGGGCTGGACTCGGGGTTAAGTACTGGTTCCAAACCGGCAGCGCCAGCCTCCACTGTGAGCCTGTGCGTCTTCTGGGGGTTGCGGCTCATTAGTGTGGGCCTACGAAGGAACATAAGACTTCCCCACTGGTTAATAAACAGCCCGTCCCTGCGGCGCAAGTTAACAGGGGCCTCCCTCGACCTCTCTTGCGCACACCGCTTTACGGGACATTTTCCTTTCACGGAGCGTTGCCTTCTCCTTGTGTCCCCCATCGAAATCCCCGTCACACGGTTGGGTCTGGGTTAATGTTTTATAAGGGGCTGGTTGCCCTCGTCTACCTGTCCTGATTGAATGCCGGGGCTGAGCTCGCCCTTTGAGGTGCCGCGGACAATTCCCCCAAGACAGGGCCAGAGGTCCCCCTGTTCCCGAAAGTCTTCAGGTGGGCGGGAGACCCTTCTCCCCTCCTGCCTTCCCCCAGGACCCCCTCTCCGCTTGCCTCATCTGACGCGCTCAGGCACCCAATTTCGGTTGGCGAGGGGGGTAAGCTGAGATTTCGTTTCTGCACTTGACCTACCGCAGAAAATTCGCAAATCCTTTGATTGTCTGTTTAAAATGAGGAGGAAACCAGCTCCCTTTGCGGCAGGATTACAGTGGGAACAAGATCTAAAGATTCTCTTGTAATTCGGTGAGGCCGAGGGAATGGGGTTTTTGCAAAGGAGAAAAGCAGCTCTGTGAGGGAGGCGATAACTAAATCGGGTTTTAGACAAAAGGATTTTCCCCCAGCTAAAGTGGCCGAAGACAAAGGAAAACATAATCTATTTTGGAAGATTTCCAAGATATGCCATATTAACCTTAGCAGATAAATTTTGCTTCTCCTAGAATCCTCCCCCCTTCCCTTAAAGTCTGTTTTATCATATTTACATAAGTAGCATTAGAAGGGATGTATCTATTATGGATCTAAGGGGCTAGCTCACATTTCATGTGAAAACCCCGGCAACTCTGACTGTTGCGTTACCCTTGGTGCTCGGTTGAGCCATTTCCATTTAAATACCCCCTGACCCAAGGATTACCTCAATGGACTGACTGCACGGGTTTTGTAATTTCCTGAAAATG
This sequence comes from Oryctolagus cuniculus, assembly GCF_051225735.1. NCBI lineage: Eukaryota > Metazoa > Chordata > Mammalia > Lagomorpha > Leporidae > Oryctolagus > Oryctolagus cuniculus. The sequence goes on along the minus strand of NC_142871.1, from coordinate 70,951,513 downwards.
AGATTTCGATTTATAAAACAAGAAACCAATTAGTAACCAAATGAGGCGAAGTAGATCCACTAAAATTGACCTAATCCCACAGGCACCATTTAGGCCCGTTCTTGGCGAATGAATGATGAGCCCCAGTCTAGCGTGAGCTCAAAGCATCATCCAGCTGTGTTATTGCAGGCAGCAAAAATAAATTGATCGAGCCATTCCTTCGGAATGAATTTCATACCCTTGACAAAATACAGATTACAGACCCGGCATCATCACCCCCTTCACTCAGGAAGAGGAGGAAGACAAGAGCTTGTTCTACTGTTCTGTTTTTCTTCCTTTCTCTTAATAAATAAACACACTACATCTCAATAGAAACGTGTCGTCCGCGAAGGATTGCCTTATATTGCCTTTTAGGCAACCACTAGGAGCTGTCCCATGACCTGACCGTGGCGACTGAGGCTGGGAAAGCCCTCCGAGGTGGAACTTCTCAGTTCAGGTCCCAGAGCTGCTTGTCCTGGCCGCTCGGGCTGCCCGCTTGAAAGCCCCCAGTCCCTTGCATCCTGCAGGGCCTACGGGTTCTTGATGCCTGAGTAGTTCAAGTCTTCTTGGTGTTAGAGCTCCGGGAACTCCCGCAGCTGGGCTCTCTGGGGAAGACAGGGACGGAGAATGGGCGCTCCCAAAAACTCGGAGCAGTAACTGGGCAGGAGGTCGCTTCCTGCACCGACCACACCCGCCCCCACCTCCGGCGCTGGGGCCAGCCCCGCCCGCGGCGCTCTCAGGCCACGGGGCGGGTGTGGCTGAGCTCCCGAACGCGTCAGGGGCAGTGCGGGGCCACGCAGCCAGGACCCCATGGCGTGCGCCCGCCCTCTGCAGTGCGTGTCTACACTGCCTTCCCCGGCCTGCAGCTCGAAAGCCAGAGACTCCGCAGCCGCGACCAAAGAATCCTCTAATATCGGTGTAAATCCGGGGTGCAGATCGGTGGTCACAGCGCAGACCCTTTCTCTGTGCTCGCTCGCCCTGCGCAGAGTTTAGGCTTCCGGCCCCGCCCGGAGCGGTCCCACCGGCCAAAGTGGCCGCAAGTCCCCAGGCCCGCCTACGTTGATGAACTAGAACTGCAGAAGCGATGGGAAGGCAGAATCAGGGCCACAAGTGGGGACGAAAATGCGCAGGAGAGTGTCCCACGCGGCGACTGAAAAGCCTCAAGCGGTGTCTCCCTAGGACTTCAGGCATTCGAGCACGGCCAGGACTTGGCAAGGCCAACTCCCCACAGGCCCGCGCTGGCCAGGTCAGCCTAGGAGCTGGGGATCCAGCTTCGAGAGCCCTTGGCGCGAAGTCTGCTCCCCGGGAAAGCCCAAATCGACACGGATCTGGGCTTACGGTTTAGCCAACCGCCTGTCCTTGGGGCAGCGCGAACGGCGGCCGGCGACCGGCGCGGCCTTTGCTCCGGGCTGGGGTCAGAGTTGTCCCTGACCTCCCTTCTGGAGGGCAGACTCTCCCATACTGCAGGGCAGACTCCCCCAGCTTGAGGAGTGGAGGAGGCCACGCGGAGACCTCGGTCGCCACGGAGAGAGGAGGGGACACGGGGAGCCGACCTAGCCGGCCGCCTGCTTCGGGCGGTGCAGAAGGGGCGGTGAAGGCCCTGAGTCTCCCGGGTCTTGCCGGAGCCACCAGGGTCGGGCAACTCCGGGAGGAAGCCACCCAGTGTAGAACTACCTGCAGAGAAAATTTGCTCCGCTACAGACACTGTTTTAGCCATTCCTGAATACTTGGGGTTCTACACAGCATTTAAAAATCCATGGATCAAAGACTGGCAATGGGTGGCTCACTCAAATCGTTAGGTCCAAACTTTTTTTCTTGAGAAATACCTGGCCCAACCGAGAAAAGCATCCGAAACCCCTGAGCTCACATTTTGTACCCACATTTGTGTCTCTAAAAGCTTAAGGCTGCCTAGATGTCCCAGAAATGAAAAATAATTCCCCTAGAAATTATGGTTGCCTTCTGCAGATTTAGCCTGGTTTTAGCTTCAGGTGGGTGACCATACTTGAAATAATCCCACCATAGTTCATGATACCTTGTTGTTATTATTGTTATTGTTTTTATTCATGATCCCTTCCTTTAAAGAAAAAAGTATTTGTTTTCATTGATCTGATCTACAATTTCTAGCACATAAATCTGCCTTGCAAACGCTCTGCATGGAGTTTAGTTCTGCACTCCACATTTTAAGTCAACATCAAAACTGGAATTAAACAGAGAAAACCAGCGTGGAGCGTAAACTGCGCTTGAAGGCTTTTAAATGAGAAAAACTTCTGTAAGAAAATAAACATGGAAACCTAATGCTCAATCATTTCCCTGAGCAGCGAGGAAAACAGCCTTAAATCACCGATCCACGTGGGAAATGGGGCCTCTTTTTCTTTTTCAGTTCTCAGCCTCAAAAAAAAAAAAAAAAAAAAAAAAAAAAAAAAAAAAAAAAAACCACGATTACAGATTTCAGTCTTGAGATGCACATGATAGCAAGGATCCATGGTGCAAGGTTTTTTGTTTTTTTGTTTTTTTTGTTTTTTCCAATCATTCTTGTCTTTTGTAGAGACTCTCTTTCTGAGCAGTTATTAATTTCAACTCTGTGATTATTTTTATTTTCAGAAGGCATCTTGACAATGGGCTGGTGGGGTGATGTTACTAAGATTCTGAATTGCTACAGATTTAGAAACATGTCTGATCCTTTCAAAGTTCATTCTGCAAACTACTACACTCTCAGCCAAAACTGCATTATAGTTGGATAACATACATGAATTTCTTTGCAGTTGAATTTGTCTTATTTGCACACACACACACAAATCATGCCACTTTTGTTTTTACCCTGCCTTTCTGGCTTTGATAACACCAAGGATCCATACATTTCTACATATTTCAATTTTTCCTTTGAAAAGCTATTTTAAAATTGGATACGTTACCAACTGGGAGAAGGAAGTTTTAATGATTTCACAATACCCTTCCCTGATTTTTTTTTTTTTACTGTGAAATCTCTGATTGAATGCTTTAATTATTCCAGGTATCTATAGCCCATCTCTCTCTCCACCCCCCTTCCTTCCCTCCCTCTTTCTCCCCCACCCATGTGTGTGTGTAAGGGGAGGGTCATCGTGTCATTCATCCAACTCTTTAATATTATCTACTCAGTTAAATAAAAACTGAAACTTGCCAGCAACAGCAAACAAAAGCTACTAGACCCTGGAAAGAAAACTATATAGCAAAGGAGGGTGGGAGGATACTTATATTTTAAAAACTTTTTTCCTTTTCCAAAATAATGTGGAAATATATTTGCTTGCTCCTTTAATTTACAACCTTTTGACATTAACAGGGTATCACAGATGAAATTCCGACAATAGCAGTGAAGTTTTATATAGCCTATATGTCTACAGCTATGTCAGCAGATTTATAATTACTTGAAACTATATATCTTGCAAAGTTCATATGATGCATATGATAGGATGTTGATCACAATCTAACAGCCACCTTTATTCCACTTTTTGAATTTGAGGACCTATTATGTGCTAGGATGGATTCAAGATGTAAAGTTAAATTTCATCTTGAAATTCCATTTATCAGCACTAAAAAAGATGACACCCAAATAAAGCTCTCCCTTTGCCCCACTGCCTAGGAACCCCCTCTGGTCCACCCTCTGCCTTCAGTCACCTCTGAACCCAAATTTGGCACCCCCTGCAGGTTATGCCTGGTGTTGCAGCATGTAACTATTGCACTCCTTTGAAAGCTGTTTGTTGTTGTTTTTGTTGTTGTTGTTGTTTGTTGTTATTCTTTAACATTATGAAGTTAAGTGTTTGGGTTTTGGGCCTTTGAAGTTCTACAAGGTCAAAATTAGAACCTCATTCCTAGGAATCAGCTGTTGGAATGACCCTATCTAAGTCATCGGATGAAGGCTGCGCTTGAGTTATGAGCTCAACAGTAGCTGGAGAAATAAATGATGTGCCCGGAGTTCACACATCGCCCATCCCCTCCTTCCCATAAACTCACACTTACCCACAGAAGAAGGGAGGTGAGGGAGGGGCCGGGGCTCGTGAGGAAGCACAGTCCCAGTTACAGTAAGCCAGAGGGGACCGGCCTGGCCACCAAGGGAACTCCAGCCGGAGTCTTCACCGGTGCTATCTTCAAAAACGGCCAGTTGGCCACGAAAGTTTACTTTTTGTTGCTTCTATTTATTTATAACGCAATTTACAATGTGTGAAGTTGGCACTTTTAATTAAACAAGAAAGCTTGCTCTCCTAAAAACAAAAACAAAACAACAACAACAAAAACCAGCCCGCTGCCTCCCGGGGCGCGCCTGCCCCGGGTCTGCACCACGCCGACCAGCGTCCCCGGCCCGGCGACTCCCCCGGCTCTCGAGTCCCGCTCGGGGCCCGCCCGGGAACGCAGACCCGCAGTTCCTCCCCGCGATTACTCGCAGCCGCGCAAGCAGCGCCATATGCTGCTTCTGATCAAACAGCGAGCGACATCGGCACCGATAATTGACGAGACCGGCTAGAAATCACGCAGAAAGGGAACCCACTGAGACCGCAGGGGCTGACAAATCACTGCTAATAATCCTGTTAGGAACAGCGCGGCCAGCGGAGTTCGCAATAGCTTTATTTTTATAAAGTAGGCGCTGACAGAATAAAAGACAACGGAGATCTCTTTTTTAAACACAAGGCAGTGTGGCATAATGGTAATTTCCCACCAGCAATTCCCAGCACAGTTTGAATGGGAAATGTGGTTTTTAGTGTATAGGTCTGCCCTTCAACAGTTTTTCCCCCTTTTAAAAACTTTTCAGGTAATTTTAGGACTTGATTCCTCGGCTCTCCTGGCTTCCGGGGTCAGAGGACGGGAACTGAGGAACCACTTTCACAGGAAACGACCTTAACCGAACTTACAGTTTTTGAGGTAGAATTGAATAATAATTTGGGAGCTTTCCTTTTAGTGTCCTTGACTAATTTGGAGCGCGTTTTGCAGGCTTTTACGTGAAGATCAAGCAAAGTGAAACTCCAACCCTATTAATGACTCTCCTTCCCTCCCCCTTTTCCTTTAAAGAAACAACCAACCCCAAACAACCAAAATCAACAACACCACAAACCTGTACGGGTCAACTAATAAGTTCTTGTGTGTAAATAAACAGGGCTCTTTCTATGGAATTTTTGTTTGCTTGTTCTTTTAGTAATCCTTCCTGTTACATTTTCAAATCCTCTCCTCCTACTCGACAGGTCTAAGATATTTTTTGAAAATCTGTGTATATGCTATTTGGGTGCAAATAAAGTGAAAGAATGGATAAATGGAAGAGGGAAGTGCCCTTTCCCTAGTAGGTAGAGATGTTTTTATATAGAACAATGTCCTGTGACATCTGCTCTGCCCTCACACAGTGCATCTCGATAATCTAGATACAAGTTTTAAATCATGTCAACAGCTCAGCTATTCTAATTTCTAGACCTTATAAGACAGTTTTCCCCAGGATCCACTTGCCAACCTGCTTCCCAGAAGATATTTTCTGAACAGGCTAGCTATGTTAATTCAATCTTATGTATTTTGAGCCCAGCCTATTATCTTACAGATAATATCAAAGCCAGAGTTGCAAATCATCAGGCCCAGCGTTCCTTTCAGAATCTGTAAACATCTTGAAAACTCAGAATAAATACGCTATAAAGAGTCAAGAGACTATGTAAATTCAAGACATATTTGTTTACAAATATATCTGCTCCTCATTTGCAGACCCCCAGACATAGAGAAATTATTATCTGATTTAGTTAGTTCAGTGTATATGGGGCCTATTTATACCCTACCCAAAATACAGCATTTAGCACTGTTGATCCTTTCTATCTACTGGATGCAATTCCAACAAAAGCAGTAAAAAAGAAAGTCATGTTTGGATTAGTAGTGCTTTCAATTGAGCCCAGTATCTGAAGTGTTGACAAAAGCAGTGTTGGGCTGCCTCCCAACCAAACATATCTGATGGACTGAAGAGAAAAGTATTAATGGGGAAGTAGGAGTCTGGAGAAAGCAACAGGAATTCGTGGAGCACCTCAGTCAAGCCGCCAGGCTCAACTTCCCTTTGCAGGGAGAGTGTATGTAAATATATGTAGGCACTTCTCTGCTGGCTGGCAAGGGCTCTGTACCCTGAAAACCCCCTGCCCCATTGCCTTTGAAATTCCATGTGGGCAAAGTCACTTACCTTCTGGGAACACCACTCTCATTTTGAGATAGCTGGTCGTGAGTCTGATTATGGATGCCTTGTCCAGCTGCGAGGTGATAGCCGAGGGCAAAGGCAGTAATTTAGCCAGTTCATAAAATTCACTGTTTTCCTTCTCCCTCCTAGTCCGGGCAGCATTTTTGGACTTTTCTTTCATGGTGTCTTGTTCCCCCTTTCTTTTTACAATGTAAGCTCCACAGATTCATCCAAAACCATAAATAAACTTTCAACTGGAGATCATATTTGACAAAAACATAGAGCATACACCGAACGAAGGAGGCTGAGTCTCTGCACCGGGGAGAGCGTGTGGAGGGCACTTACACGGCCAATGCGGCGAACAGAAAATATTTTCTTGGAAAATGTGGATGTGCCTTCGGGGAAGTTGGAGTTGCGGATCCAGGGCAATTCGAGCAGCCCCGTGGGTCTCCGGGCATCAGATACCAGCGGGACCCCTCAGGAGCCAGCCTTTCCTTCCATTCTGAGCTGCGAACCGCGGCGCTCGGAAGGTCGACATGATAAACCCACCCGACGTGTGCTCTTCAGTCCCGCGGCATTCGAGGCGGCTCCGAGCCCCTCTGGGAAGGACAGGAATCCGGGGCAGCTCTTTCAGGCCACTGCGAAGACAACAGCATCGGAGCGTAAGACGTGTGCGGCCCCACAACCGCTCCCACACTCGCCCCAGATCTGAAAACCGGCTGCGAAAGGCCTCAGCTTCCTCGCCCGGCTCCACGATTTCTTGCTTGGGTTGCTCTTATTTTTAAGACACGTTAGGAAAACACAACACCAGCAGTGAGACTGAGCCCCGTGAGAATAGTGCTCGCATGCCCTCTCCCTTGTCAGCCACACTGTCCAGCCCCTTGGGAAGTTGCCCCAGCGACAAAGCACAAGCTGCGGAGACCCTCAGGAGACCCAGGCCCGGCGCAAGGCCCAGGACAGCGGGTTTCCGCAGCAACCCCGGCTTCCTCCTCCACACCTTCGCGCACCCCCGGACCTGGGCAGACCTGCAGCCGGATCCCTCTCCACTCCCACTTGGGTCTCGAGTCTGAGGGATTCCTCCAAAAGTAGAGCTTACACATCAAGTCCCTCGGGACGCCCCAGGCGACCCGCCGCTCTCACTGTCCAGCGGGGGCGGCCACGCGCTGGGCCCAGCAGTGCCAGGTTAACAGGTGGCAACCCTCGCGACAGCCCCTCGCGGGCACGGGGAGGCTGCACCGGACGTGTCCAGCCTCGCCCCTCGGCCGCACAGCTGCGGGCGCCGCCGGGCTGGTGCTGGGTCCAGCTTCACCTACCTTCAGTCCCCGCGGGCGGCAACGGGTGCGAGGCGCCCGCCTCCTAATTGCACTCAGGCCTATGGTCCAACTAAGCAACCCTGCTGGCCTCTCGGTTTCCCACCAGCACAGAGGAGCGGAATACCCCTCGACTCCTTTTTCTTGGTCAAAAATCGGGGGAGGGGTGTGTGGCAGGAGGAGGAGGATGCGGGTTTTGGGACGGGTGAGGGGGTTTTAGAATCTTCCTCCTCGGTAGTCGCTACGAAGCCAGTATTATTCCTAATTGGAAGCCGAAAGAGCCCCCCCGTAACTACTTTATAGCTTACGGGATTTAGCTTCAACTTCACTCCAGGGCTCCCTCTCTCCCGCCCTCCTTCAATGCCACTCACAAGCTTCGCTCGCCTCCTATTGGCCCGCCGCGCCCCGGGGCGCAGCGCTCATTGGCCTCGCGGGCTGAGTGACGCGAGTACGCCCCGCACCGCCCACCGCGCGCCCCAGCTTGCGCCTAGCAGTCCTGCACCAGCGTGGCCGCCGCGCTCCTAATGAGCCCCGGGCGCGGGGGTCGGCGATGCCCCGCTGCCGCCGCCGCCGCCGCCACAGCTGCTCTGGGATTTTGGGGCCTTCTGGGCGCCGTGCGCTACCTGCGCTCCTCCCGCTCCGTGGGGTCGGAGGCTGACCGTTCTCTCACTCACCCCAGCGCGGGGGCCCAGCCGTGCCAGAGGCCCCGGGAGGCGGCGGCCGGCGGCCCGGGCGGCAGAGGTCGGGCAGGCGAGGTGGCAGTCACCCAGAGCGCGGCGCGTTAGCCCCAGCGCCGACCTCGCGGCCGCGCCCCTCTCCCGCGCTAGTTGCGGAGCCGACGGCGTGCGCAGGGCCGGCTTGGGTTTGTCTTCTCCCTTTCACGTCCCCCAGAAACCGTAATGACAGCGAACTGATCACCAGAAGAAGTAGTCACAACACCTGTCTTTCGATGTATCTCCAGATGGGTTGGGAGCTGATTTTGTTCGCTGTGGAGAGCTTTGCAGGAGGGAGTTTTCCTATGGGAAGCAGCGAAAGAGGTGGCATTACAGGCCACAGTAGCGTGAGAATGGTGGATCCGTTATCTTAGACGTCAGCCAACGCTTGGCTGGGTTTGTTGAGGGGAACACTAGCCCAGCGCATAGGATGCTCCTTGCGGAAAGGACACATGTGCACGCGTGGACTTGGGACGTTCACGGTTTCCCAGCAGGGGCTGGCACAACAAACGTCCTCAGGTGCCACTGCCGACAAACTATAGCCGAAAGAGAGCGCCTCTAACAAGAAGCGCCTTCTCTTCCTAAAGCAGGCAGCAGCAACCAGGAAAAGTTGAGGTGCCCCTGGATAACTGTCGCCGGTCAGGAGCCTCCCTTACAGCAGCCTGGTTTCGGTGCTGCGGGGGACCGCGACTCCGCTCCTCGGGGTGTGCTGGGAGGCGGGGGTTTCTCTGAGGTACAAGTCGGTGACCACACCGCCAGGCTGCTCCCGGGTCCCCTCGCTTGCGGCACTGACTGCCTACGAGAAAATAAGTACTCTGAGGAAGGGTGTGTGTCGTTCTGCGGATATTCAGAACAACTTTTCAGAGTTTTGTTGTTTTTTTTTTTTTTTCAAAAAAAAAAAAAAAAATTCATACATCGGCCACATCCTCACCGCCCGGTGCAGTAAGCGCGTAGGACTGCGGGAGCTTTCTGGGGTGAAGGGAGGTGGGTATTCACCCATCTGGGCAACACCTGATGAGAAGGAGATGAGCATTTCGAATAGAGAGGAAAGGAGAGGGGAACTAAACAGAGATTGTGTAGGTGTTTCAAATCTGGCATCCTGCTAATGGGATCTGGCCACTTAGCCGGCTCTGGGTAGATTTTGGCCAACAGTAGTGGACTTTTAACAAGAGAGACTTCGAACAAGAAAGACCACATAGAATCATCAGCTACGTGGAAAGAGACGGCACGGGTCCGTGTGGGGAGTGGGGGAGAACCTTCCCTGAGCCTCCTCTCCCCGCCGACCTGGACAGATCGGAGGGCTGAGATGGAGCCTCCAGGCGACGCAAGGACACCTCAGGGTTAAGAAACGGTTTTCTAGTCCGACTGAGACGGAGAGCAGATTCCAGTCCAGTCTGCGGTGACTCTAAATCCTCTCTCTACTTCGAACAATATGCAGGTGTGGAAGTGCCTTTTCCAGGGTCTGAAACTTGTAACCCCCGCGGGGACTCTGACGGCACGGGTGTCGGGCGGTGCCATGCTTCCCTCGCAGGGGGCTTTGCATGCGGGGGAGAAAAATGGTCTTTTGTCGTCAGAAGCAGATGGACAAAGTGAGTACGGGAAGTCTTCACCCTGCAGGCCAACGTCCTGGGGGACCTGGCGGGCTGCTCCGGGTGAAGCTCCGTTGCCAATGAACCCAGCAGAAGCTCTTTAACAAACACAGTGAACGCAAGGCCATGAGGTGACAGCCTCTCGCTAAGTCCTGGGCACACAACCGTCGGAGCCGCGTTTACCGAGAGAGTGAATTAGTATGGCGATCTAACACCTGTTTTTCTAATCTTTGAACCCAGGTTGGAGCCCGAACGCGCTCCCTCACGCGCCCCGCCCGGGCGCAGGGACGAGGTTTTACCCCGGGCAGAGCCCCCGCCCGCTAGCCCCGCTAACGCCCCTGCCAGCCAGGGGCGTGAACCGTGAACTGGAAACTCAGGTGCCTCCCTTGTGCCCTGAGGCTCTGCTATAGTCTCAAGCACGGGGAATTTTCAGTAAGTTTCTTGGGGCCCAGGGGCTGATCCCACCCACCTCTCTGCCAGCACACGAAGAAAAGCCCCAGAGAGGAGAGACCCGGGCACCGGCCCGCGCGACCCACCAACACCACAATGGGGTGCTTATCGCATCCAGGCCGCCGCCTCCATTAGCGGATGCCTTAAAACCTAGCCCGCTGGCCCTCAGCCACTCTCTCTGCAGCCCTGGAACGCGATCCTATTGCAGGAGGAAAGCGATGCTTGCTGATCTACACACATCTTCCGCCTTCCCGACCGAGGACGGCAAACAGCCTAGAGTGATTGAGATACGGCTCCCTTGAGAGGCTCTTCCACCTCTGGGCGACCTGGGATGCTTCGGTAGCCCGGACGCTGGGACTTGCAAGTGCCGAAGACTCCATCCCTGTGGGCGCTGCGAACTGAGGATTCGGGAACCAACGCGCCTGTGCGCGCGAATTCCTGCGCCCCGCCCGCGCCCGGAAAGAAGGGGAGGGGGCCTTCCAGGGCCATATGACCCCTCCTGGCAATAAGCAAAGTCCAAACTAGAAGCTGAACGCTGAGTGAAGCACAGATGGAATCCTGGTGCAAATCGTTGAGCCGGATTTCGCGGTGGCGGGGACCCGGTGCACTGAGGCGCCCACCCCTGCTCCAGCGGAGACCTCCACCCTGCTTTCCAATAACTCCTCATTGACCCTGGGTGTTTGAGCGTCTCATTAAAACTAGAGTGACTTCTGCCCCTCCCCCTTCTGTCACAGCCTGCTTAAGATGCATACTTTCACGTGCTGGCACATCAGCCATGCACAAGCACACAGACTCTGATTTTACTCGGTGGCCAAGGTCAGGATGAAGTATATATTTACTATCAAGATGCAAAAGTCTTGAAGATGGCCCAAAACTTAGCACGTTACCACAAGATGTTCACTTTCTACCACTGAGAAAGACGATTTATCTAGGGGAATAGTAATGTCATAAGAAATACTAAGGTTTTCTTCTCTTCTGTATGCAAGTCCATGTTAATTCTGTTCTAGACCCACTTTATTACATGTGGACGTTGACATCTCTGTGAAGTACTTGTAATGTTGATGCCCCCTTGCAATTTTGACCTTGTGGGGTGAGCCTGCTAAAAACAAAGGACAAGAGGAATCTCCCCTTTAAAAAAAAGGGCTTTGCTTAATATTTTAGAAGTTATTGTAAATATCGCTTCACTGATCATGATGTTTTGGAAAATATGTTTTATGCAAAAAAGGGACATTTCTGAAGAGTTATTTTTCATGCATCTGTCTGCCTAAACTGATCCTTAAAATACCCAAAAACAATTCGTTTCAGTGGGATGACACTGACACATACATACAATGAACATACAGCAAGTTGAAAAACGAAAATGGAGAATACAAACAAGGATTTTTGGGGAGAATTTCTCTAACTATGTTTCTTCAGCTGGATTTTGAAATTGTTGTCTCAAATGTAACCTTGAATTGGTCGCTGAGATAGGAGTGCTTCTTAAAGTGCACATCATTGTTTAAGCTTTAAAAGAATACTTATTTTTTAAAAAATTAGTGGTAGCTGTGAAAGAGCTCTTTGATCCCTGCCTTCTGTGGATGGGAGCGAGAGCAGACACTTGGCATATGTTCCATAAGTGGAACCCAGGACGATGAACCCATGAAATGCAGGAAAGCTGGGCTCAAGAACACAACCGAGGTGTTCCAAAACTGGAGATGAACATGAATTTGCGACTTCGGATTGAAAGAAAATGCTTCCTAAATGGGTTTCCCCAGTTTCTGGCCACACTGCAGGAAAAGGCGCAACTGAGGGCTGAAGCTGGTATGGTGTTGGGGGTGGGGTGGAGGATGCTGGAGGCAAGGGAGGGGTCTGTGGAAAGGAAAAGGATGAATGGCATCGCAATGGGCTGGTACTGGAGGGCATGAACTGTGTGTCCCCTCCCTCCTCTGACACCGGTATACCCCTGAGCTACAGTGACGCCTGAGCTACAATGACGCTGAGGCCGGCTGTTGCCCAGCTGTGCATACTGGTGAAGTGGGTCCCTCCAACGTGTAAACCTAATCAGTATCCAAATCCGGCCGGCCTCAGGGTCACCTGGGGCTTAAGTGGGGAGGAGAAGGGTGGCCTTTAAATATGGACCCTGATTTAGGACCCTGAAATCCCTGTGGGACTGGAAAATACACATTCCTCAAGGTGTGGGAGCCAGGACAGAACCTGACCCTAGAGCAATTCCGAATCCTGAGTGAGGAAAGAGTGAGAAGGAGCTCAGAGCCAAAGGCACAAGTGCCACCCAGAGCAGCACAGTGAGGGGATTAGACAGGCCTCAAGACCCTGGGGCAGCCTAGGTTAAGCCCACTGGGGATGCCACCTAGTTGATGGCACTGGGTCTCTAGGTCCAGAGCTTTGAAGAAGCTGCTCTTCACAGAGACACAGCAGGACCTGGGAAGTGCCCCCATGCTCTGGTGGGCCTGAGGCCAAGTGCCTGACTTCTGGAGTACATACCTGGATCCCAGACTGAACTTATCACTTCTGGGTGCAGGACATGGTTATATGACCTTGAACATCTGTGCAGAGTAGTTTTGAACTTGAATGTGCCTGGTATTGCCTGGAGGGCTGGTTAAAAACAGATGGCTGGGCACCTTGCCCGGGCTTTACAATTCAGTAGAGCTGGGGGAAAACCCAATAGTTTGGATTCCTAACAAGTTTCCAGGTGATGCTACTGCTAATGCTGCTGTTGCTGCTGCTGCTGCCACCTCCGCTGGTGAGGGAACCGCACTTTGAGAACCATCGCCTTAGTCTGATTTTTATTCAATCATTATGTGGAGGAGTTGATTGGAATTGATGGGCCTGCAACTTTAGGAATTGGGCATAGGGCCTTTGATGATGATGCTATCTAGCTGAGGCCAGAAATGAGACTCTACACTGAGGATGGTTCATTTCTACCTCCTGAGAAAAGAGGGGATGACCTCGGGATAAGAAAGACAAATCCAGGTCCCCAGGCAGACCACTTTTCTGTGGGAAGTTTAACCTCAGAAGGGCAGAGAAGTGCACAGGGTGCCCTCTGAATGCTTCAGGCTTCCATGTTCTCAATTCTGCTGCAGGAAGTCCAGAGAGTTTGCATCTGTCATGATGAAAAGGTGGCACATAGGCATTAGGTCTCCTTTTGGCCTCAAATCAAAGCGTACAGGTGTGTGTTGGTGTAGGGGAGTGGATACTGGAGGAAGAGACCCTACCTGAGTGCATTTAGACCAGTGAAGTCTAGGCCTCCCCTCAAGAGGTGAGTGTCCCTCCTGTGCAGGACCAAGCTATGACATAATTTGTTAGCCCACAGGCACTTTTGTTATGATTTTGTAGGCCTCTTCCTTCTGAAGAAAATATTTTAAAACTATATTTTGCAGCTGGGTTGGTATGAGGAAGAATACAATTCATTCATTCATTATTCAAATTTATTCTCCTCGTGGTTATAAAGTACATTAGACTTAAAACATTTCATATGGGCCCTAGGCACTGTGCCTGTTGTACCAAATGTTGGTCCTGCATTGTGTGGGCATGTGTGGAAGGATGAGGGTGCTGGGCAGGCCTTTTCCAAACTATGGCACCTAAGTCTCTTTTGGAAAACTGAGGAGAGGTTTGGAGTGAGGCCACCTATCCATGAGTCAAACTCCACTTCTGGTATGAAACCAATCAGATCCTCAGTGTTCCCACTGCAGAGGCTCTTCCTCAAAGCTGGGTAGAAAATCCACACAGATTAGGTTGCCAGCACCATTTCTTTTAACACCTGGCCCATGTTGCTTTATTTTCCTTACCTGGAAATTCAGTTGATTAAGTGAAATCCAATTTTAAAACACTATGCAAACCAAGCAAATATATCTCTGGGCTGCCAGTTATTGTCTGCTGCTCTACAACACTTAACTTCTTATTGTCCTTCTGGAATTTCTTTATGTATGAACAAGCAACCATCAGATTGATATTTTACACACTTTGCAGCTTGACTTTTTCATTTTCTATGACAGTACGCAATGATCTTCCTCATCCTTTCTTTTCTTTCTTTCTTTTTTTTTTTTGACAGGCAGAGTGGACAGTGAGAGAGAGAGACAGAGAGAAAGGTCTTCCTTTTTTGCTGTTGGTTCACCCTCCGACGGCCGCTGCAGCCAGCGCACCACGCTGATCTGAAGCCAGGAGCCAGGTGCTTCTCCTGGTCTCCCATGCAGGTGCAGGGCCCAAGGACTTGGGCCATCCTCTACTGCACTCCCGGGCCACAGCAGAGGGCTGGCCTAGAAGAGGGGTAACCGGGACAGAAACCAGCGCCCAGACCGGGACTAGAACCTTGTGTGCCAGCGCCGGAGGCGGAGGATTAGCCTATTGAGCCGCAGCGCCGGCCCCTCATCCTTTCTTTTCTAAACATCTGCATAGCAGGCTATTTTAAGGATATAACAGTATAATTTATTTAACTTGTCATTGCTGAAGGCGTTTAGGTTAATTTCCCATTATTGGTATCACAAACAATGCTGCAACGAATAACACTGTACACTTATCCTTTGCTTGTGTTCAAAGTATCCACATAGCAAATTCCCAAAAGTAGAGTTGGTAGGTCAAAGGGTCCATGAGGCCGGCGCCGCGGCTCACTAGGCTAATCCTCCGCCTAGCGGCACCGGCACACCGGGTTCTAGTCCCGGTCGGGGCGCCGGATTCTGTCCCAGTTGCCCCTCTTCCAGGCCAGCCCTCTGCTGTGGCCAGGGAGTGCAGTGGAGGATGGCCCAGGTGCTTGGGCCCTGCACCCCATGGGAGACCAGGAAAAGCACCTGGCTCCTGGCTCCTGCCATCGGATCAGCGCGGTGCGCCGGCCGCAGCGCGCCGACCGCGGCGGCCATTGGAGGGTGAACCAACGGCAAAGGAAGACCCTTCTCTCTGTCTCTCTCTCTCACTGTCCACTCTGCCTGTCAAAAAAAAAAAAAAAAAAAAAAAGGGTCCATGAATTTGTACTCCTAATAGACATTGCTAAATTGCCCTCCACAAGAGCTGTGACAATTGACAATGCCACCAACAATGTGAGAGGGTGACTTTGCCCACAGCCTTAAAATTAAGCACATTATAGCCTTTTTTTTTTTTTTTTTACCCCGGTCTGCGAGATGAAAACATTCGTCTACTTTTGATTTGTTTTTCTTTTATCAACAAGACTCAGGCTACAAATCATTTGAATTCCTCTTGTGTGAACTGTGAACTCCAGAAACATTTAAGGGTGGGGGTCTCTTGACTCTCAGGTGGGTGAATGTCCTCTGAGTGGAAGGAAGGGATGGGGCCCTGTTTTTCATAGATAAAAAGGTTTCTTGAAGCACTGGGATAGGGCTAACAGAAGTGAAAACATAAACTGAGGATCAAGGTGCAGGTGTCATGTACCAACACTTTTTTTTCTCATATGAAACATTTAATACTCTTGAATACAGAACATAAAATAAGATAAATATGTAAATATACTTCCAATATGTCTTTATCCAACAGACCTCCTGACTAATTAAAATCAATTATACTACACATACTTTAAACTAGTGGTTAATTTCTGGATTCTGTATGTTTGGAAATTCAGTTGTCCCAAGTTGATATTTGATCAACCTGTTTCTGTATTTTACCTACAAACACATGGGGACTTTACTGCAAAAACCACTCAAGCATTAACATATGCCAGCCAATCACTTCTCATGATTTGAACAAATAACTTGGAGGAAACAAGGGGATAGATTTATTCTAGCAGCAGTTTCACAGGAGGAAAAGCCATAACGGTCTGGTTAAGGATCTAAATAAAAATGAAATATAGGAGAAAACAGAGGAAAACAAGTGCTCTGCAAATGTGCAGCCTATCGAGGTTTAGATCTGCTTTGATATTATTTTCATTCCTGGAGACCCACTAACTTGTTTGCAAAGGTAAATGCCGTACTACAAGCCATCGTTTACTCTCCCTAAATAATCAGAAGTCACAGAGAAGAAATCTTGGTGGGAATGTGATTGTTTTACTCCAATCCAGATAGCAATATAACCGGGTATTAAATTTTTATATTAACTTCCTTTGAAAATTTTAATTTCTCATTTATTTTAGGGCCTGAGTGCATTGGAATTATAATATGGTTCTATATCAGACAGCACTCTTTTTCTTTCTTTCTTCCACTCCATTCCCCCCTACCCCACCTTAAGAAAGACCTGATAATGAGAAACTATTCCAGCAGGAGGAGCTGGTTTAGAAACAAATGGATTCCATGGCAACACCTGACTCCACATGACTTCTAATAACTGGCATTTCAGTTGAAAATTGTCTGTCTGATATTCTGCCCAACGCTGGTGCTTTATGTGGGGTTTTCCCTAGTTTACATCTCACAAACGGAGTCTTAACCTCCAGTTTCATGAATAAGCAGCAGCAGCAGCGATATGTCACCACCTGTAACCATGATGTGGCCAGTGATTTGTCAAGTATTTCTGGTTCCAATTTTCAGACTATCTGACAGGACGAACACTGAATGACAAATGTCCCGAGCTAGCGCCACATAGTGCAGAAAATCTGGGAGGTGTGTTCCACTGTAAACTAACAGAAACAATCAAAGGTTCTCACTCAACTGAGACCATGAGGTCCCTGAGAGTAGATCATGAATGCTGGTTTGGGAGTCTCAGACCACTGCCCTGCCAAGGGAAAACTAAGTAAGGACAAAATTAGCCAGTGCTCCTCTTTCTTATTAAAGAAAACCAAAAGCTGTCTGATTTTGTTCCAGAGCTGAGTGATCTGTCACAGTTATAAAAAAAAAAGTACCAGATTTGTAAAACTTCATGTCTAAGTATTTTATTATTCTTTGCTATGACCAGGAAAAAATTGTGTCGCCAGAGTCAAGTGATTGCCGTTGGAAGGCTTGGAAGTCAATTCTAGGGTCAGGTCCAAAGGTGACAGTGAGCTGTGATTGTGTTACTCCCACAGCTTTTGGAACTAGTTGGCAATGTTCCTCATTTGCACAGGTAACTACAATTCAGCCTTGTATAGGACAGTCCTGCTCAGAAGAGATATCTTCGTCTATTTGCACAAAGGCACTGCATTGTTTAGGGCCAGCTTTGCCACACTACCCTCCTTGCTGATCAAGGCTTGTATGACACACATCAAGGAATGGTTATTATGATGCATCATAAATAATGATGTAAGAGTTTCAGGAGTTAATGGGTGACCAACAAATAGCTTTTTATTCCAGTTGAGTGTAAGAATAGGTTTGGGGCTCGGCATTGTGGCATAGCAGTTAAGGCCACTGCCTGGTGACCTTGGCATCACATATGGGCACCAATTCATGACCTGGCTGCTCCACTTCTGATCCAATTCCCTGCTAATGGCCTGGGAAAGCAGTGGATGATGCCCCAAGTACCTGGGCCCCTGCACTCATGTGGAAGATCAGGAAGAAGTTCCTGTGTCCTGGCTTCAATCGGGCCCAGCACTGGCTGATGCTGCCATCTGGGAAGTGAACCAGCGGATGGAAGATACTCTCTCTCTCTCTCTCTCTCTCTCTCTCTCTGTAATTCTGACTTTAAAAATAATAATTATAATAAATAGTAGCAAATATGTTTAGTGAAGGCATATTCCAGGGGAAAGTAAGAGAATGAAAAAGGAATATTTCTGTGATGAAAACAAGAAATGAACATATGGAGGTGGGAAACATTAAAGAGAGAGTTTTACAAAAAGGCTGACATCCACTTGCATATAATAGCATAAAAATCAACTGGCTAGATTCAGGGGAAAATGCTTCAGACATAACTGAAGATATTTTGAGATTACATTATCCATTTTTAAAAAGTAACTTTAAAATTATTTTTTTAAAAAATGGTTTGTCAGGTCTTTTTTTTTTAATGTTTATTCTTTATTTATTTGAAGGGCTGAAATACAGAAAGGCAAGGCAGAGAGAGAGAGTGAGAGGTCTTTCATCTGTTGATTCACTCCCCAAGTGGCCTCAACAGCTGGAGCTGGGCCAGTCTGAAACCAGGAGTGAGGAGTTTCCTTTGGGTCTCCCACATGGGTTCAGGGGCCCAAGGACTTTGGTCATATTCTACTGTTTTCCCAGGCCAAAGCAGAGAGCTAGAACAGAAGTTGAGTAGCCAGGACCTGAACTAGCGCCCATGTGGGATGCCAGCACTGCAGGCCGTGGCTTTACCCACTATACCACAGCACCGACCCCTAAAAAAATTATTCTTGCTTTGACTAATTTGAGATTCAAGGAGAAGTGTAAACCAATGTAGATCCATACTATTTAATGATGTTGTTAGCTATAAATTCTTCTCTGCTCAGCAGTGCAGTGGTCTGTATAGGGGTATAACATCTTTGTAGAATGAACTACAACCTGGACAGTGAGGCTGTGTATTTGAAGTACCCGTTCAGTGACCAGAACTCTGGGGGTGCTCAGTGGAGGAGAGTGCTCACCCCAGTTTCCACTTGCTCCATGATTTCAGTGTGGAAGGAGTTACTTGGAGCTTCTGTGAAGTTGTAATCCCCCACATTCCTGTAAGGAAGGGGACAGGAGACACTTCCCCAAGTTTCCAAGGAAAGTCTGAAGAAAAAAAGAGGGCTGAGTGACTTTCCCTGAATCACACAGGAGTAACGTTCACCCAGGTAAGTATTCACAAACTTTCCCTTGAAAAATGAAAAGAGCGGTGCCAGCATTGTGGTGCCGTGGGTTAAACTGTAGCCTTGGAAGCTGGCTTCTCAAGTGGGTGCTGTTTTAAGCCCTGGCTGCTCCACTTCTGATCCAGCTCCCTGATAATGTGCCTAGGAAAGCAGTGGTGGATGGATGGCCCAGGTCCTTGGGCTGCTGCCACTCATGTGTGACACCAGGGTGGAGTTCCAGGCTCTTGGATTCAGCTTGGCCTAGAGCTGGCTATTGATGCAAATTGCTGAGTGAACGGATGAGAGATCTCTCTGTGTCTCTACCTGTCTCTCTGCAATTCCCCCTTTCCAATATATAAATGACTGGATAAGTTATCTTTTTTTAAGTAAAAAGACCAAGTAAGAACAAGTTGTTGTATTAAAAATAAAGAGAGGACCTCAAGAGGGAATCATTCCAACTGAAGTAACGGAAGCAGAAATATCTCTGGGCTGAAAGAAGAGGACCTTACTAATGGGCCTGACTTTCTTCTTGAATCTTTTACATTTTTATTTTAAAATAAATATAGGCTTACAGGAAGCTGCAAAGAAATGTACATGGAGTTATGTTGTACCCTACATCCAGCCTCCCTCAATGTTAACATTTTGCATAACTAGAGTACATGTAAATGCCAGGAAATTGGTGCTGGTACAATGCACAGAGCCTGTTCAACTTTCTTCAGTCACACTTGCACTTGCATGTGTGTATTTGTGTATGTGTGCCTAACTGTACACACGTATGTACACAGTCTATCTACATACTGTGCAGTTTAGTGCACCACCACCATGGTTATGGCCTAGAGCTGTGCTCTCACAAGTCCTCTTTCCAGCCACATCTGGCCTTTTCCTTCCATCCTCACCTCTAACCCCTGACAACCAATAATCTGCCCTTTGTGAGAGGGTGACAAGCAATTTTACAGTATTTGTTAAATTAAAATGTATATATGCTTTGATCCAATAACGTTTCTTTTATAGGAATTACTCTTTCAGAGTGTTTGCATAGTTACATATAAAAAGACTTCTCTACAGAACTGTTTGCAGCATCGAGAAGCAGAAACAACCAAGACATCCAGCAAAAGGGGAATGGTTTATGTACTATATACAACACATCCAAACTGTAAGTCCATCATGTCACATTAAACTGAATGACATGTATCTATATATGGTTCTCCAAGTTACATTAAGTTTAAAAAAAAAAAGCAAGCGGTGCAGGAATATGTGAAGTGGGTAAAGAAAACTCTATGTGCACATTTGCACATTCATATGTATGTAAACATATAGAGATAGGTCTGGAATGATTTATAGGAAACCTTATCTGAGGAGCAAAGGGTGGGTAAATAAAGTCATTTCTCTGCTTTTTACGTTCAAACTGGCATTTAATATTTGTTCAATTAAACATTTTAAAAGATTATATTATAGGGACTGGCATTGTGCTGCAGTAGGTTAAGCTGCAGCCTGGGAAGAGGGCGCTTGTTGGAGTTCTGGCTGCTCTGCTTCCCATTCAGCTTCCTGCTAATGTGCCTGGGAAAGCCATGGGAGATGGCTCAAGTGCTTGAACCCCTGCCACCCATGTGTGCAGTCATTTGGTGAATGAAGCAGCAGATGAAAGATTCGCTCTGTGTGTGTGTGTGTGTGTGTGTGTGTCTTCCTTTAGCTAAGTCTGCCTTTCAAATAAAATAAATAGATCTTTTAAAAAGCTATATGTAAATATTTTTAAAGTAGGATAGAATTTTTCTGTTAATACACTCTTTCCTATCTTCCCTAGAGGTTCTACGAGGCCGTTCTACAGAAAAAGCTCTGGGAGAACCTCTGGGACTTCTTTGTAAGTGATAAAATCCCGAAAGAATTAGTCCTACACCCAGGTCCTGGGTCACTTTGGCACTTTCTGCCTTATGTGGGAGCAGCATGGAGTGACAGAAACAGGAATTAGAATCCAAAGAGCTGGGCTCCTGTCAGTTGTCCTCTGGTGTCTCTGAGTTACTGTTCCTTCATCTGTGACATCAGGGACCACAACAATTGTCCAGCTACTGCCGATGCAGGGCCCCAGACTGTCAGGGCTCTCCAGGACAGGATTTGTCTTTCCCACTCCAAGCCAGGGGCTACTAAGTTGTGGAGACTATGTAAATATATTCTGAATAAATGTATTTGGTGCAATTCTGCAAGGTATTTGTAGAGATGAATCAGACCATCTTGTGAGATTATTATATATTTTTTAATTTTGAGTTTATGTAAGAGATTACTCCTGTATCCATTTAGGTTTCTTGTTTTCCTTCTTCAAATTTCACTCTCATCTTCTTCACAGTGACATTTGTTGGCAAGGACGCCCAAGGACAGAATGCCAGCAGTACAAGTGTGCCACCTATAGGTGGACATTTTCATTACAAGTATTTTCTTGTGACATGGAGTGGCATAAAAAACAGAAAAACCAGTCACGCACAAAGCACATTTTTGGTTTCTATTCCAATATTACTCTCCACATATTTGCCTTTATTATTCTTATAGACATTTATATTAAATAGAATCACCAGCAATGATTTCTGTGACTGCAAACCAAACTTTTGATATATGAAAATCTACCTTAAACATTTTATTACATCATCCTGTTTCATCAAGGTAGTTTGGCTTTTCCAATATAAGTCATTTATTTATTCAGATGATTATAAAACAGATGTATATCATTCTGCCTTACTGCTTATCATGCAAGTGAGAGCATGGGCCTGTAATGGTACAAACTCTCATACACACGACTGAAGAATGCCGGACAATGGAGTGGAGAACACAGGATTGTCTTCTGTCAGAGCTCCACCTGATCATGGCCTGACCTCTGAGCATTCAGTTCCTCATCTTTGAATAAAGTGACTGGGCTGAATTTTCTATGCAGTTCCGTCGAGCTCTTATAAGCCAGACTCTCTGAGCCAAAGGTAATTACAATCACAATGGTATTTACTAAGGTATTATTGTCTGCCAGGCCCTGGGTTAAACACTATCACATTTGATCTGACTGACAAACCTATGATGTAGATTTCACTATCATAAGAAAACTGAGGATCGAACATTGTGGCACAGCAGGTAAAGCCGCCTCTCAAAACACCGGCATCCCATATGTGTGCTGGTTCATGTCCCAGCTGTTCCACTTCTGATACAGCTCCTTGTTAATGGCCTGGAAAAAGCTGTGAAGGATGGCCTGAGTATTTGGGCCCCTGCCATCCATGTGGGAGACCAGGATGAAACTCCTGGCTTTGGCCTGGCTCAACTCTGGCTGTTGCAGCCATCTGGGGCGTGAACCAGCTGATGAATTATCTCTCTCTGTCTCTCCCTCTCTCTCTGTAACTTGTGCATTCAAATAAATAAATAAATCTTAAAAAAGGAAAAAAGAAAACTGAAACAGAGTTTTGGAAACTTGCCCAAACTACAAGGATGTAAGCACTAGAGCCAGAATTTGAATATCAAACCTACTATGCCTTTAGACATATAATGTACATCCTACTAAGTACTGTCCTTTTTCATATAGCCCCTTTTGAAAGGTACCCACATATTCTGATAATGCTGCAACTGCTATTTTGGAGCACTGTTATAGATATAATAAACTAGCCCAAACTGGTGGGTTCTTAGATATATCAAACACAAAAGTTGTTCTTACATTTGGCTACCTTCAGAATAAGTGATTGAACCAACTTGTGAGTTTTGATCTATCTATATACGACACATAGGGAAAACCTAGTTCTCCAAAGAGGTGGGAATAAAAGACACAGAATCTGTAAGACAGCAGTGCTGTGTGGTGGAGATGTGAGAACTGAGAGTTAAAGGGAGCCACCACCCAAGACAAAGTATTTGAAGAGGAGTGGAGCATAGGCAGTCAAGGCATGGTGTGTGGGGAGTGAAGGAGAGCCAGGGAAGGGCAGGTAGGTCTAATTGGACAGTAGGTTTATCTCTGGAATCAGTGAGAAAGTATATGAGTATATGGGGCCCAGAGGAAGGGGAACTTGTGTGCCAGGCTTAGCAGTACAAAATTTACAAAATTCCCTTTGTATGAGGAACCACTCAGTGCTAGGGTCTTGCATGGGCCTGCTTAAGGCCTCAACTTTTCCTGACCAGCTCCTTTGGGGACATCCTTTACCCTAAAGGTATTAGCTATGGCCTCATTTCCAGCTGGATGTCAAGGTTGAGGGACTATCTAGAGTCAGGATGGATCAGAAAAAAGGGCAGTGGGCTGGCGCTGTGGCGTGCTGGGTAAAACTGCTGCCTGCAGTGCCAGCATCCCATGTGGGTTCCGGTTAAGGTCCCAGCTGCTCCGCTTTCTATCCATTTCTCTGCTATGGCCTGGGAAAGCAGTAGAAGATGGTCAAGTTCTTGGGCCCCTGTACCTGTGTGAGAAGACCCAGAGGAAGATCCTGGCTCCTGGCTCCGAATTTGCGCAGCTCCAGTTGTGTTGCGGTCAACTGGGGATTAACCAGTGGATGGAAGATTCTCTCTCTCTCTCTCTCTTTCTGTCTCTCTCTGCCTTTCCTTCTCTCTCTGTGTAACTCTTATTATCAAATAAATAAATAAATCTTAAAAAAAGAAGGAAGGACAGTGAATCCCAAGCTTTGGCAAAGCTGCATCCATAGTAGGTGGAGTCAGAAATGGCTCTGAAGTTAAAGGCATGCGGAGAGGGAAGGTGGGCTGCAGGAGAAACTTAGGAGAGCTGAATGTTCACCTTTGTAAAGATGTTGCAGTGCACAGGGGAGGAGGAAGATTGGATTTCTCACCCAAGTTTTCTCTATGCCTCTTAGTGCTTAGCATAATTCAGACTCTGCAGAGGTGTGTAGTAAATGTGATGTTGGAAAAGAAAGGACACCATACACTGTTCATGCAGCTGAATTGGCCAAGGATTGTTTCCAAAGGAGAGATAATATAATAGTTTATTCTGGAAATATATTTATACAGTATGAAATTTTGTCTTCTTACCTCTTTGAAGAATTTTTAAGGATAACTGACAAGATACACTTTTAATTGGACAGGATACATGATGGATTTGTTGTTGTATTTCCATAGGGCTTCAAGCATATTTGTCCCATAAAAGACTTATTTATAGTTGTTCATTTAGTTCTTGGACTTCTTTCCTGTTTCCTATCACCATCAATAGAGCATCTGCATCTTTTATTCAATCTTTTAAACACCTAACCCCAGATCCATTCACCTGAGATGTAGGAGCTCATTATATGCCCTGAGACATGGGTGAAATGGTATAATCTAGGCCAACTTGATGAACTAGTAACTTGGACAGTACTCACAAGTGTCTGCAGCTCACCAATGATGTCACCTAATGTTGTCACAACAAAAATTAGAGATTTGCTTTAGATGAGACTTTCTTAGATGAAGCTCACTTTGCACCTGTTCTTTCTTTTGACCATATATGCCTCATCCCATCCCTCTACCTTTGCAGCAGAAGCAGCACCTGCCTAGGGAAATGTGTGCTCCCAGTAGGAGCCATTGGCAGGACCCACCACTGTGTACTCCACAACCAGCATAGATTTTTCTCCTTTGTCTTCCCCCTGGCTCTCACACACTGCATTTTAGGACTAGGAAGTGCATTGTAAAGACTGTTCTAATCGATTGCTGGATTTAAAGGGATGGCCTGAGAATGCTGTGATAATCTCAAGAGAAGAGTGAGACTGTGTCCCAAGTAGACACTTTCCTTTTTGTTTTTCATGTTTGATCTTATGAGCCTTGACTAGGCCCAATTAAAAACAATGGCAACCTCTTCAAAGGGGAATACCAAGCCCTCTGAATGGGCTAAGTCTGCTCCAGGTTCCCACCATCTATCCGCCCTTGACAAGCACCAGTAGAAGTCAACAGGTGGTTGTCCAAATATAAATGAAAAGGCTTAACTCTAAAACATCAGTGTCTGAGGGGGTTTTAGAAGACTTTACTCTGTGGTTTTGGCAGTGACCATGTGCTTCTTTGCCAGCATCAAAGAAATTTGACCTGGTCTCTCATGAGTAAGGGATTTTCATCTCTGCTGTCCCTACACAGGACCTAGCCACCCTTTCTCCTTCCTGACAAATCTGGAAACTCAAAAATAAAAAGTGAAGAGGGCGAAAGAGAGAAACTGAGGGACCACAGAAAAGGGAATGGAATTGGAATGCTTAGTGAGTCTATATTTTATTCCCTTAGTAAAGGCACACACGTGTCAAAAACACAGGGTATTTTGCTGTGTGAGTGGAGTGAGAAGAGAGGCATTTTGCAAGTAGATTTCTCTCGGTAAAATTTTCTCTGTGCTGACAACACTGTGACAAATTATTAGAGTTCACAGTATAAAAAATATATATTTAAGTTACTACCTCAAGCAAAGATTGAGAAACCACACAACAGGGAAGCAGAGGAAGGAAGGGCCACAGGGTACCATCTTTGAGGTTTAACTTTTCTTGGTTCTTTCCCTTTCTTTACTTCTCGGGGAGCTAACCACTAGTTGTGGGTCACATGATCTGACAGGAAAATATCACTCCAGAAAAAAAAAAAATTCTCCAAAGAAGACTCTTTAAGGTTTCAGAGTTGCAGCAAAATTTTCATTAGAATGGACCACACAGCAATATTATGGAGAATTTACAGATTCAGCTCAGAATCTAAGTTTATGTTCTTCAACTTATGGAGCAAGTGATTAATGATTCTAGCTTAGAATCATAACTGAATTTTGGAAAGCAGTCCTGGATGTTTAGTAATTTCAAGTAACCACAAGAAAGACTATGACATTATTTTCTAATCTAGAGGCACAAAACTTTGTGTAAATAAAGGAAACAAAATTTGAACTCAACTTACATACATCATTAATAAGAAAGTATATGAATCAAATAAACATCTCTAGATTAGCAGAAATGACAAAGGTAGACACTCACAGTATCAGTGGGCCAGCATGGAATGCTTCATCCTCCTTCTTTCCAAAGAGTGGAAAACCTCATTCCCCAGTCCCAGAATATTGGGTGGGGTCAGTAGGCTCTACTGGGGTCATTAGGTCCACTCTTAGGAGTCGAAGTCCCAAAGGCTCAGTGCAAGCAGGTCTCAACTTGGAGTTTTCTAAGATGCCTGAGGCTCCACCTCCAAGCTCTCTTCTCTGATATAGCCTGAGGGACACACACGCATACACACACACACACACTCCGTTTAAGCCTGATGCTGACTTCAGATGGGCTTATGACAGCTGACCACTGTACAACAGGAACCCCTGGTAGCCTGGGTAACTCCACTGTGTTCCTAAACATCTCAGCCTGCTGTGGCAAAAGCCACAGTGTAGAGAGGGAAGATGTCTACCTGCTGTCTTCTTGGTTGGAGAAAAGGGGCAGGCTTGACCACAGGAAGTATATAGGTACCTCAAGTGAGTTGAAAGAGAACATCATTTAGAAACAAATTTAATCTTTTTTCCCCATGTGAGACAGTCTTAATCTTTCCCCAGAATATGGAGAAATTACTACAAGATTCAAGTCAAAAGCCTGTGCAAACACTGTGGGTGTCAAAAGATTTTAATCCTCAGCCCTTATGGTGGCATGGTAGAATTACACCTGATAGGAGCCAGCATTGTGACGGTGGGTTAAACCACTGATTGCTCTGCTTCTGATATGACTCCCTACAAATTTGCCTGGGAAATTACCAGAAAATTGCCCAAGTGCTTGGGGCCCTGCCATCCATGTGAGAGACCCATATGGAGTTCTAGGCTTCTGGTTTCAGCCTGGCCAAGCCTCAGCCACTGCCGTCACTTGGGAAGTAAATCAACAGACAGAAGATTTCTCTCTCTCTCTCTCTCTCTCCTCCCACCTTGTGTTTGTAAATTCTTTCAAATAAATAAATAAATCTTTAAAAACAATAATTGCACTTGACAACCTTGATGGTAACACACTTTTGAAGTAAATTAAATCTCCTAATGAGCTCCTACCTTAAAAAGGAGACCCAGCAAGCCTCCACATGCTATTGGCATCAGTAACATGGCAAAGCTACCAGTTAGTACTAATCTTCACAGCTTAGGGATTCCAGAAAATGTTGTAAACTAAAGGATAAGTCTGTTGAGCAAATACACAATGCCCCCTCTATTAGATAATTAGCTCTGTAAGCCCAAGGAGAACTAATTTCGTACACTAGAAAAGAAATAAATGATCCCAGGTGAAAGGGGAAATAGTAGCATCAAATCATAAGCAACTAATGAAAAACTGAGAAAAGCACCTAGCAAAAAATAGAATACTCTGATTTAGGCTCAAACAGAGAAGAGAATGACTTCGCACAACTAAGTGACCATCGTCCATCTTCAGAAAGCAAGCTCTTGTTCCAACACGTCTGTTCTTGTGGAAAAGACAGATTCAAAATTCCAGTGGGGTTTAAAATCAGTTACTACAGCATTTCAGTCTCATCTTGGTTTTAACTATAGCTGTTTTTAACCTAGTTTGGAACCATTCCCAAAAATTAAGTTATCACTGAAAGAATGACTTCCCTCGCTTAGGAGAAACACTCCTCGGGGGCTGAGAGGAATCCAGAAATGGGATA
The DNA here is from genome assembly GCF_051225735.1 of Oryctolagus cuniculus. Classification (NCBI taxonomy): domain Eukaryota; kingdom Metazoa; phylum Chordata; class Mammalia; order Lagomorpha; family Leporidae; genus Oryctolagus; species Oryctolagus cuniculus. The sequence goes on along the minus strand of NC_142871.1, from coordinate 70,924,130 downwards.
TGGCTCACAGGTTTCAAAAACATGTGGGCAATAATTGCATTGTTGAAATAAAAATAGACTTCATGGATGATGGCTTTGAAGGAGGTACTATTCAAATAGTATTTTTTAAATCTGCTAAAAGAGATTTCTTTACAATCGCCCTTTGTAAATTTGAGTATATATCATATATATATATGTATATATATATGCAAACTCATGAAAGTCATTTTTTAAAAGATTTATTTATTTGAAAGGCAGAGAGTTGCAGAGAGGCAGGGAGAGAAGTCTTCCATCCACTTGTTCATTCCCCGGATGGCCGCAAAGCTGGAACTGGGCCGATCCGTAGCCAGGAGCCAGAAGCTTCCTCCAGGTCTCCCACAGTGGTGCAGGGGCATCTTCTACTACTTTCTCAGGCCATAGAAGAGAGCTGGATCAGATGTGGAGCATCCAAGACTTGAACCGGCGCTCATATTGGATGCCAGCACTATAGGCAGCGGGTTTACCCACTACACCACAGTGCTGGCCCCTCTTTATTTATTTGAAAAGCAGAGAGAGAGAGAGAGAGAGAGAGCGAGCAAGAGAGGTATCTTCTATCTGCTGGTTCACTCCCCAAATGGCCGCAACTGCCAGTGCTGTGCCAATCCAAAGCAAGGAGCTAGGAGTTTCTTGTGGGCCTCCCACACAGGTGCAGGGGCTCAAGCACTTGTGCCATCCTCTACTAATTTCCCAGGCCATAGCAGAGAGCTGGATTGGAAATAGAGCAGCTGAATCTTGAATCAGCACCCATATGGGATGCTGCCACTGCAGGCATCAGCTTTACCTGCTATGCCACAGCTCTGCCCAGTTCTGGAGATTTATAACCGATTTTTTTTGTTTCTTTGGAATCATTGCCTCATGATAATTTTTCAGCGGCTGGGATGATGGGGCCAATTTGGAGTAAATGCAGGTAAGAAGCACTAAAAAGAACCAAAAGCCATGTAAAGTCCTGTAAGATTCTATTAATTCTATTTTCAAGAACTTTTCTCATAGACTTTCCCAGATATCAATTGTAGTGATATGGAGCATGACTGACCTCAAGTTTCATTCTCTTTCCTTTTCCCCCATCCTCAACCCAGCCACCATTGTGCTGTCTCTGAAAGTCACACTGACATCTCTGGAACTGTTGGAAAATTTTCAAAGCCCTAAAGTTTTCCAAAGTGCTGACTTAGGGAGCCGGATTACTCTGTGTGCATTTTTAGAACTTTTCCACGGGTTTACTGGTCCAGCAGTGAAACAATCGCTATGAAGTGATTGTATAAAGCTCTGAATTTGCCTCATTGTGAAATGACCCCTTCAGCCACGCAACTTTGGAGAGAGGAGGTAGGATGGCGTGGGAAGGCAGGTGCTGGAAGTTTCTGGGAAATGATGGCAGTTATTCCTCAAGGTATTCACACCGTCTCCTTAGGAGCCACTAGGGTAGGGATACGCAGGCAAGCAGAGAAGCGAAGGGGAGAAGGTTGCAGGCAGGGAGGGGATATATACTGAGGGCAGCCTCAGCTGCTCCATCCTCTACTCCAAATTTACTTGTTTTAGAACCAAAGGGTAGAAAGCGTGGACAATCACTGTGATTAGCACCTCCAGTTTCCAGGTATATGATGTTTCCACATGGGAGTTTGAAATAGTCAATCTTAGAGCTGGCGCCTCGGCTCACTAGTCCCCGTTGGGGCGCCGGATTCTGTCCTGGTTGCCTCTCTTCCAGGCCAGCTCTCTGCTGTGGCCAGGGAGTGCGGTGGAGGATGGCCCTGCACCCCATGGGAGAACAGAAGCACCTGGCTCCTGCCTTTGGATCAGCGCGGTGTGCCGGCCGCAGTGCGCCAGCCACGGCGGCCATTGGAGGGTGAACCAACGGCAAAAAGGAAGACCTTTCTCTCTCACTGTCCACTCTGCCTGAAAAAAAGAAAGAAAGAAAGAAAGAAAGAAAGAAAGAAAGAAAGAAAGAAAGAAAGAAAGAAAGAAAGAAAGAAAGAAAGAAAGAAAGAAAGAAAGAGTGAGTCAATCTTTAAGGCCAATGTTCTGGGCTAGACAGCCTGGCTGAATTGAATGCTTTCAACGTTTCCAAGCTTTCCTTTGTCTTATGCAAGGGTACTTCAAAAAAGTTCATGGAAAATGCAGTTAAAAGATAAGGTTATTTTGGTTCCCTACATTTGAAAACCATGTGATTTTTCTTTTTAAAGAATTTTCAAATTTATATAAAGGGGACAGATTTTGTATATTTCCTATATACAGTTTTACAAGTATAATGATTCTTCCTACCCTAGCCTCCCTCCCTTCCTTTCTCCTACCCTCTCTCCTTCCTTCTGATTTTTCTTTTAATTTTTACAATGGCAGACTTTCAATTTACTTAAAAATCACAAGCTTAACCCTCCATTAAATAAGTAATTCAATAAGTCGTAAGTAGAAAAATCACTGTTCCTCAGGAGTATAGACAAAGGCTATAAACACCAATCAAATCTCAAAACGTCAACTTTGCTCATATACATTACAATTTTTTCTAGACGGTATATTCATTAACCATAAATCAGGGAAAAAACATGATATTTGTCTTCTTGGGACTGTCTTATTTCACCAATCATAATGGTTTCCAATTAAATCCATTTTGTTGCAGAAGTCATTCTTTTTTATGACTATTATTTCATCATGTATATATACCACAATTTCTATATCCAGTCATCAGTTGATAGACATTGTGGTTGAATCTGTATCTTAGCTATTGTGAATTGAGCTGCTATAAATATGGGGTACTATATGCAGATTTCTTTTGGGTAAATTTCCATTTTCCATGAACTTTCTGAAGACTCCTCATATTAGATGCATGATGGCCAGGGAGTGACTTAGCTTCTCTGGTGCCTTGGTGAAAAATGAAGAGGAATGCCAGTCTTACAGGGTTGCCAACAGGACTCAAGACAGAAGGGAAATACTATTGCTTGCAGTCACCTTATACCATTATGCCAACCTCAAGTGTAACCCCCGTGAAAGCAGCTGTTATAGTTTCATTGTACAGCTGGGAACCCAGATTTAGAGGACTGAGCCACATAGGTAGGAAGTGGTAGAGATATAATTCACCTCCTGGCCCAGCTGGACTCCAAGCCCTGTGCTTTTTCTGCTATCCTAAGCATATCAGCAAGTGTTAATTTATCTTTAAGATGTTTCCTTAAACCTAGAGACAATGGCAGAGCCATGTGGGAGCAGGAGACAAGGGGAGGAGCCAGACACAGAATGGTCTGTGAAAGGCACTGGTGCTTTATGGGACACGCTGCCAAAGGAAAGATATGTTTTCAAACCCATGTCCTTAATACCAACCAAGGTCAATCTGAGAACAATTTGCAGTGGAAAATTACACCCGGCAAATTCTGCAGCCTGATCCTAATTAGGAGCTAACCTCTTTTATTAGGTGAACTTTTTCTTTATTCCTTCACTGTGGAGAATAGGCTATAATTTGTTAATGAAATAGCATGTTAATATATGTAGTCTTATAATTTGTGGATGATCAAGAGAAAATGTTCTTTCATTAGAAAAATAGAGCTTTTATGTTGAACTTTCCTTTTTTTCATTTCTTCAAAATCATTTGTGCTTTAGATGTGTTCTTTTGGTCCTCTAATAAAGGAGGGAGGAATGAGACCACCTACTTCTTTCTGAGTCTTCTTTCACATCTACTGATTTGTGAAATCTTTGTGGTTTTGCAGTTTCAATTCAGCAATCATTATTCAATTGCCAGGGGGCATTGAATGAGTCTCTGGAGTGGAGGCTACAGTCCCAAAGAAACTTAGGACCATATGAAATCAAGGCAGATGCACATGTAGACAAGTGAGGAATAATGGGGCTAAAAATACCGCAGGGAGAGTACAGATTTATATCCTAGGTCTGATGTCACTCCTGGGGTCTCATTTGCTGCTCTGGGCTCTTTTATCTCATGGGGCTTCCAAGCAGGGAAGAGCAATAGTTACAGAAGTGCTAGAAACAGACCAGATGCCCTAGTTTCTCCAGTCCTCATAGTTCTCCTTTCTAGTTCACCACAGGCTGCTTAGCCTCAGCTCTTAATTTGGAGGGGGTTAGAAATGATGTGCTTCTCCTTGATGGTGATCTACCAACAGTAGTAAGAAGTAAGTTCTGCTCAGGAATGATTCATTGGGCATTTATGTGCCAGGTCTTGAGAGTTGAAAATGAAGAAGACCTGGCACCTGCCCTAGCAGGGACTCCCGTCCACTGGGCCAGGTAGGCCCACTGATGCCTTCTGTGTCAGGGCAGGGGTAGCAATGGACCAGGCATGGGGAGAACAGGGAATGGCCACTTAGCCAGCCCAGGAGGATGTCTCTGGACAAAGATTTGAGGATGAGTATGAAGTCTATAGCCATGAGGGGTCAATGGGATAGGGCCTAGAGGTATGGACCACATAGGGAACTTTGAACTACAAGGCAAAATGTGAGACAGCAAATGTGAGGCAAAAGGCTGCATGCACTGAGATGAAGAGGGAGTCTCTGAGGGCCTGCAAAATCCCAGAAGATTCTGAAGGGCGCTGTTAGTTGCCTAGAGCTTCTTAGGCTCTAGAATGAGAGAAGCTTGTTGTCTCAACAGTTCTAGAGTTCAGAAGCTTGGAATTAAGGTGTCAGCACGGGGCTACATGCCCTCTGAAACCTATAGGGGAAGGAGTCTCCTTTGCCTCTAGCTTCTTGTAGCCCCTTGAGTTCTTTGACTTGTGGCAGCATAACTCCAGTCTCTGTCGCCTTTTCCAAGTAAGGTCGCATTCTGAGATACTGAGGTTAGGACCCCAACAACACTTTCTTTGGAGTGGGACATAATGCAACCCATCATAGGGATGAAAGAGAGAAAGCATCTTGAGATTTTTTTGAAGTGCAAAAATAAAACCATTTTCCCAGAAAAATCTTCAACATTTCTCCCTAAAGCACAACACTGACTCTGTTCTTGTTTTAATCATCCTTTAATGCAGGATCACACCTGGGACTCCCAACTGAGGCTTTTGGTACTTTGTAGAAGATTTCAGCTTTTTTATTTTTATTTTTTTTTACTTTTGGGCACAGGATGTACCACTCCCACATCCTGGAAGTGCCTGCTTACTGAGAAGATGGTCCCTTCAAAACTGTGAACAGGAAATCACCCTCTTTATATCAAAGTTATCCTCAGTAGAAAATTAAGGCTTTTTCCTTAACTCTCTGTGAACGTCCCATTTGTTCAAATGATCAGCTAGTGAACCAATTTGTAAAGGAAACATAAAGTACAATCTTCTGGTTTTGATTTGTTTGAAGTTGCTTGTGATTTTTAGCATTTTTTCTTAAAAAAGTTTAAGAATTATTTATTTGTGAGGCACAGACACACACACACACACACACACACACACGCAAGCTTACCTCCACTGAATCACTCCCCAATGCCTACAGCAGCTGTTGGCTAGACTGGGCCGAAGACAAGAGCCGGGAATTTATTGGCATCACCCAAATTGTCAGTCACCTCAGCACCGTGCCACCAGCTGCTGCCTCCTAGGGTATGCATTAGCAGGAAGCTGGAGTTGGAGCTGGTCCTCAAACCCAGGCACTCTGGTATGGGATGCGATTGTCACAAGTGACATCTTAACCACTGTACCAAAAGCCCACCCCATTTACTTCCTTTTATCAAACATTTTCAAGCAACTATTTTCAGTGGAAAAATACTGTCTAAGCACAAGGTTAAAACAACAACAACAACAACAAATGGTGCAAAACATTAAACATTAAGTGTCTCCCTCCAGGCACCTCCTTAGAAGCCACTGCTCATAAATTCCTTGTGTAGCCTTCCAGAATTATTCTACAGAGAGCATTGGGTTCTTTAGACAATGCACATTGAGGAGGGAGCATATTGTCAAATGAATGCAGTTTGGGTGGAAGCTGTAAAATACTGGCTAGCAGGGTCTGTTAGACGTCAGGGCCTGGCTTTTACCACCGAACTCAGTGTCTGAAAAATACCTGTAATTTCCTAGATTCTGTTTCTCCTTCACTCTCCTTCGTATCAGCTTTCCCACCACAGGAAGGCATTTGTCTGCCTAATGACCTGCCAGCAGGAAGGATATTCTGTAACCTCACTTTGTTCTGTTGACCTTCACCGGAGATGCCCCAGTGGAGCATTTTAAGAGAGGATGGAGCAAGGAGCCTAATGGGTGCTCCAGAAACCTCTGTTGGGTTCATTGTCCTCCATTCATTTGAGAGTCTATTTTAATCCTTAGGTCTATCATTTGAAATTTGTATTTGTCCCACGGATCTCTCCTGAGCACTTCTTAAGTGAGAGGCTGTGTGCTGTGCAGGTGAGGGAACAAGGCAAACTTATGCCCTGGGAGGGCTCGGGGAGGAGGCAGCCTGTTGGGCTGGGGGAAGCTGGGACAGGTGGGTGGAAGCAGGGCAGGACAAGAGGGACAGGGAGATCCTCCATGGCAGATGTTCCGTGCCTATTCTGTTCTGAACCTCTGCCTCACTCAGTTTTGATTGCAGGTTGTGCTTAGTGTGTGTTTCTTCCCCTAGGTGCATGTGAGGTGACATGTCTTTATTCTCAGAGAGACAAGGATTGCTTATGCAAATGATTCAAATAATGAAAGAATTTTATATATGATCTTTTTGTTTCTTCTTGAATAAAACCCAAGTTGTGGGGAAGAGGTTACTGAGGTATTTTGACAAGTCTGATATCCCTTTAAATAGATCACCCATTTGGGTGTGCATCAGAATGACAGCCATTAAGGGTGATTCACCTGGGGTGTTACTGTTTGTGTATCTCATCAAAGCCAGCTTTCCTAAACAGCGCTCAGGCCTCAGAATCAGCCCTTAAGGCATTCAGATCTGGCTGAAGAGCCCATGAGAGTATTTTAGGCATGGAAAGCCAAGACACTCTGGCAAACAAAAACAAAAACAAAAACACAAAACCTAAATGAAAGATCTCTGCGAATGAGATCCCAGTGGAAAGAATGGGGCCATCAAAGAAGGAGGTACCTTTCTCTGAAGGGAGGAGAGAACTTCCACTTTGACTATGATCCTGTCGGAATAAGATAGAAGTTGGCGAACTCAAAAGGCTTCCATAGCCTTGGCAACTCATGACTAGAGCCTAGGGAGATTACTGACACCATAAACAAGAGTGTCAAATTGTTAAGTCAACAACAGGAGTCACTGTGTACTTACTCCTCGTGTGGGATCTGTCCTTAATGTGTTGTCCAATGTGAAGTAATGCTATAACTAGTACTGAAACAGTATTTTACACTTTGTGTTTCTGTGTGGGTGCAAACTGATGAAATCTTTACTTAATATATACTGAATTGATCTTCTGTATATAAAGAGAATTGAAAATGAATCTTGATGTGAATGGAATGGGAGAGGGAGTGGGAGATGGGAGGGGTGCGAATGGGAGGGAAGTTATGGGGGGGAAGCCATTGTAATCCATAAACTGTACTTTGGAAATTTATATTTACTAAATAAAAGTTAAAAAAATAAAACTGGAAAAAAAACAAAGCCAGCTTTCATTTGTTTAGCACTTTTATGTTTAATGGGGGTGGTGGTGGTATTGGGGATGCTTTGTTTCTATGACTAGAGCTAAAACTGGGAGGTAATGATTTTCTGGATTTTTCCTTATCAATATATGACAGGAAATATAAAAACATAAAGAAACACATTTAGTGTGAAGAACCAAGCTTGCTTAAAAAAGTAATGCCATTTTACCAAATATACTCTATGGGAGAAATAATTTTTAATGTCAGCTTCAGAAGTCTGTAAATCAAAAATAGAAGAGAACCTTTTAAGACCTTGGTCATACCATGAAGCATGCAGGCACGCTTGATAATTCACGATGACATTTTCACCAGTCCTGCTTTGCCAGGAGTGATAACGCGGGGCATAGTTCCATTTCTTAGCAGGTTTACAGGGTTGCAGGCAGCTCAGCAGCAACTGCACGGTGCAGCCTCGGGGCAGAACTTGTGGGATCCTGGCATAGGAGAGAGAGGAAAAGAGGGGCTCTGCTTCCTGGTATTTCCTCAGGTGATTCTCAGGGAACCCACCAGTGAGGAAACTTCCTACTGAGTCACAGAAGAGGCAGCTACTGTGAAATTTTGCTGTGAAATGTGAGCTTAGAACAACATGAAAGGAAAAAGTATGCTAACGAGGCTGATTTTGACCCAGTCAGGGTTAATCATGAGAAACTGCTCCCTGTGTGCCTTAGGTGTAGTCTTGATGATGGTTCTCTGGCTGCTTTTATTCTAAAATTTCAGTAGTACTTGCTGTACCTGTTTTTGTGGAGAAATCCATGGTTGCACCTTGGTAGATTAAGTCTTGCCTTAAAAATATTAACTCGACATAATAGTCTAGGCAAATCATAAATTCCTTATGTCTAACTTCTTTTAATTTCAGAACTAAAATCTGAACTTGAATATTTAGTTATGTGCATTTTCATGAAATTCAAAGTGATTAGATATGAAGTGGGAATATTTGTTGCAGCAATAATTTGTAGTAGTCATATCGGAAACTAATGGAAAGCACCTCAACTCAAAAATGAATAAATTGTGGTATAGTCATACAATGTAATAGGCTAAAGCTGCATGTTTCAGTGTTCATAAACCTCAAGGATACCATTTTGTGAAAAAAGTTTAAAAACATGTTAGCCATGGCCAACATCAATATATTATTATCAACATATTATTGTGTAACAGAACTCCCCAATGTACTGGCTTCAAACCAATACACATTTACGATCTCATAGTTTCTGTGAGTCAGGGATCTAGAAGTGGTTTAGCTGGGTGATTCTGGTTCAGGGTCTCTGGTGAGGTAGCTTCTAAACTCTCTTCCATGGTTATCTGTGACCTCTGTACATTTGCTTCCAAGTTTGCTTAAGTGGGTTTTTCCACAGGGCTGCCTCATGACATAGTGTGACAAAGCACCTGGCTTCCCCCATAAGCAACTGATCCAAAACAGAATAGGAAAGTACCCAAGATGGAAGTTATAGTCATTTATAACCTAACCTTTTAAATTATATCACATTACGTATTCTCTTCATTAGAACTGACTCTCTAAATCCAGTTAACAATCGAGGGGAGGGAATTTCTCAGTGGTGTGGATAATAGGAGGCAGGGACCACAGGGATCATCAAGGCCCGTCTTGGAGGCTGCCTACCAGAACTGCTGTATTGTTATTTTTGGATATATATGAAAATAATATAAAACCATGTAACAAAATTGTATATTAATATAAATGATAGTACAGACGCATGCACATGAAAGATAATAATCAGACTAAGGACTAAGCTCTTGGAATACAAGAACAGGATTGGGAAGGGGTGTTCAGACGCCAATGGCATGTCTAGTATTCTAGTTATCTTTTTTGTTTGTTTTGTTTACAGGCAGAGTGGACAGTGAGAGAGAGAGAGACAGAGAGAAAGGTCTTCCTTTTTGCTGTTGGTTCACCCTCCAATGGTCGCCGCAGCCAGCGCGCTGCGGCTGGTGCACCGCGCTGATCCGAAGGCAGGAGCCAGGTGCTTCTCCTGGTCTCCCATGCGGGTGCAGGGCCCAAGCACTTGGGCCATCCTCCACTGCACTCCCTGGCCACAGCAGAGAGCTGGCCTGGAAGGGAGGCAACCGGGACAGAATCCGGCGCCCCGACCGGGACTAGAACCCAGTGTGCCGGCGCCGCTAGGTGGAGGATTAGCCTATTGAGCCACGGCGCCGGCCTCTAGTTATCTTTTAAAAAGTATGAAAAAGTTATAATTCAACAAATTTGGGAGATAGCACAAAGATGGTAATTTTGTTCATTTTTGCATTTTTGATAGGTTTGAGATATTTCATGATGAAAAAAAAGAACCACCATTTCATTCCATTTCCTGTGGGCTCAAGGGTTTGGGTTCAAGTATTTGGTAAATAGCAGTGTGGGATATGAAGGAAAGAGAAGCCCTGACTCTTTGGTTATCAGCTGCACTTGGGTTTCACTCTGTTGAAAGTTTGGGAGTCACAATGGGACCACTCTTCAACTAGCCAATAGCTTTATAAGCGTGTCAGTGATAGTCTTGTCCTGGGTGCTGGGGATGCTGACTCATTCTCATACCCTCGAGATCTCACTCTAATTTAGGGTATAGATTCTCGCAGGAAAATGAATAGTCAGGATGATACGTGAGTGGGAATTAATTGCTCCATAATCTAGAAACAATGATTCTAGCATTTAATATGAAGCATTTAATATGAAGGTACTTCAAACAGCCAGTGGAAAATGAAATTAAAAGATAGATGTATTGGGGCCAGCACTGTGGTGTAGCTGGTAAAGCTGCTGCCTGCAGCGCCAGCATCCCATATGGGCACCAGTTCAAGTCCCAGCTGTTCCACTTCTGAATCAGCTCTCTGCTATGGCCTGGGAAAGCAATGGAAGATAGCTGAAGTCCTTGGGCCCCTGCACCCCTGTGGGAGACCTGGAAGAAGCTCCTGGCTTCAGATGGGTGCAGCTCTGGCCATTGTGGCCATCTGGGAAGTGAACAGGCAGATGGAAGACCTCTCTCTCCCTCTCTCTCTCTTTCTCTACCTCTGCCTCTGCCTCTGCCTCTCTGTAACTCTGCCTTCAAATAGATAAATAAATATTTTTAAAAATGTCTAAAAAAAGATACATTTATTGGTGCTGTGGCTTAGAGGGTAAAGCTGCCATTTGCAGTGTTGGCATGCCATATGCGCAAAGGTTCCAGTCCCAGCTGCTCCATTTTTGATCCAATTCCCTGCTGATGAGCCTGGGAGAACAGCGGAGATGGCTCACGGACTTGGGTCCCTGCACCCATGTGGAAGACCTGGAGGAAGTTTATGGCTCCTGGCTTCAGATCAGTCCAGCTCTGGCCTTTGCAGTCATTTGGGGAGTGAACCAGCGGATGGAGAGTGAACCAGCAGATGGAAGATCTCTCTGTCTCTCTCTCCCTCTCTCTTTCTGCAATTGCCGTTCTGTTGCTATGGATTTGTTCTGAGAGGAGAAGCATGGTGGGAGCAAGAGGCATGGAGTCACCACACAGACCCCGGGAGTCGGGTGAAAGCAGCCCAGAGGCGAGCAGCCGGCAGACTTGTTTATTTCAGTTGGTACAGCAGCTTAAATAGCCAAGGCAGCCAATCTGGTCAAGGGGCAGTTTATGCCTTAACCAATCATAGCCTGTTGCCAGGCAGGCGCCATTGCCAGGTGGGTTTCGAAGCCATTCCTGAGTAACTGACGCTTGCTTGCCAGTGGCCATCTTGGCATGGCCTTCTCATTCCACCACACTGTTTAAATAAATAAATAAATAAATCTTTTTAAAAAAAGGATGCACATATTTTGGTGCAAAAAGTTTTGAAACACATTCACAGTTCCCATAAACTATTTGAACATCCCTCATAGATTATTGAATATATATATTTTTAAAGATTTATTTTTATTTATTTGAAAGTAGAGTTACACAGAGAGAGGAGAGGCAGAGAGAGGGGAAGAGAGAGCTAGAGAGAGAGAGGTCTTCCATCCGATGGTTCACTCCCCAATTGGCCGCAATGGCTGGAGCTCTGCTGATCTGAAGCCAGGAGCCAGGAGCTTCTGGGTCTCCCACATGGATGCAGGGGCCCAAGGACTTGGGCCATCTTGTACAGCTTTCCCAAATCATAGCAGAGAGCTGGATCGGAAGTGGAGCAGCTGGGACTTGAACTGTGGCCACATGGAATGCCAACACTGCAGTGCCAGGCCCTGAATTGAACCTTTTAATAAATGTTTAAATGTTAGATTTTTTCTCATAATTTATTGTTTTTTATTCAAGATATTTCACTCTTTTTAAATGATAGGGTTTTTTTTTGTATTAAGGTGAATGAACATAACATAAAATATGACATCTTGACCATTTTAAATTGCAGTTCAGTGGCATCCAGTGCATTGACATTATTTTGTTTTCAGCAGCTGTCACCACCATCCTTACCCTGAACTCTTTACACTTCACAAAAATGAAGCTTTGTTCTCAGTAAACACTGACTCCCTTTTTCCCTACCCCCAGGCCCTGGCACCACCATTTTATTTTGTTTCTTACATTTAATAATGTTAGGTACCTCATATCAGTGAAATCATGCAGTATTTTTCTTTTTTAAAAAAGATTTATTTTATTTATTCATGTTAGAATTGAGACAGAGAGAGAGAGAGAGAGAGAGAGAGAGAGAGAGAGATCTTCCATCTGCTGATTTACTCCCAAAATGGCTGTAAAGGCCAGAGCTGGGCCAGGCTGAAGCCAGGAGCCAGGAGTTTCTTCCAGGTCTTGCAGGGGCCCAAGTACTTGGGCCATTCTCTGCACTTTTCCCAGGCATATTAGCAGGGAGCTAGATTGGAAGTGGAGCAGTTGGGATTTGAACTGGCACCCACATGGGATGTTGGTGCTGCAGGTGGCAGCTTAAGCTGCTGAGCCACAGTGCTGGCCCCAGTGTTTTTCTCTTTTGTGACTGGCTTAGTTCATAAAGCATAATATCCTGAAGTTTCATCCATGTTATAGCATATCTCATAATTTCCTTCTTTTTAAGGTTGAGTACTATTCCCTTATATGTATGTATAAATATATATATATATATAAAATATTTTGCTTATCTACTCATCTTTCAATAGATATTTGGGCTGCCTCTAAGTTTTAGCAATTGTAAACAATGTTGCTATGAATATAGGTATGTAAATATTGCTTCAAGAACTGCTTTCTATTTTTTTTTGCATATGCCCAGAAGTAGAATTGCCAGATCATATGGTAATTCTAGTATTATTTTTTTTCAGGAACTGCTATACTGTTTTCTTTTTTTTTTTTTTTTTTTTTTTTTGACAGGCAGAGTGGACAGTGAGAGAGAGAGACAGAGAGAGAAAGGTCTTCCTTTGCCGCTGGTTCACCCTCCAATGGCCGCCGCTGCAGCCGGCGCACCGCGCTGATCCTGGCAGGAGCCAGGAGCCAGGTGCTTTTCCTGGTCTCCCATGGGGTGCAGGGCCCAAGCACCTGGGCCATCCTCCACTGCACTCCCTGGCCATAGCAGAGAGCTGGCCTGGAAGAGGGGCAACCGGGACAGAATCCGGCGCCCCAACCGGGACTAGAACCCGGTGTGCTGGCGCCGCAAGGTGGAGGATTAGCCTATTGAGCCACGGCGCCGGCTAAAACTGCTATACTGTTTTCTACAGTGGCTATACTATTTTACATGCCTATGATAGTGCATACCTACAAATAGTGCATAAGGTTCCAACCCTGTTAACACTTGTCCCTTTCCCTCTCCCCTTTCCCTTTCCCTCTCCCCTTTCCCTTTCCCTCCTTCCCTCCCTCCCTCTCTCCCTCCCTCCCTTCCTTCCTTCCTTCCTTCTTTCTTCCATAACGGCTATGCCAATGGGAGTGAAATGGTATCTTACTGTGGGCTTGATTTGCATTTTTAAAATTATTAGTGATGCTATTAGGAGGCTAAGCATGTTTTTATATGTGTATTGGACATTTGTATATGTTTTTGGAGAAATGTCTGTTCAAGTCCTTTGCCCATTCTTGAATTGGGTTGTTTGTTGTTGAGTTTTAGGAGTTCTCTATGTATTCTGGATAATATTCTCATAAGATACATGATTTGTAAATATCTTACTTTCTCTGTTAATAGTATCTTTTTATGCACAAAGGTTTTCAATTTTCATGAAATCTAATTGTCTATTTTTTTATTTTATTGCCTGTGCCTTTGGTGTCACATAAAAGAATTCATTCCACATATAATGCAAGACATTTGACTATTAATTACAGTTGCCACTTCTCTTCTTCTGTTGGCCAGGGTGGAATAGATCTCATCTTCCTGTGCAATGAATCCATAAAACACATTCATAATTATAGCTTGGGTGCATTTTACATTTCCCTTTTTCAATTTTAACATCACATCATTGTTACATTGCATTTAATCTGATTTTTATGCAAACATTTTTGAGGTGAAAAATTTTCCAGGTTTTTTATTACTATCATTGCTAACATCTTTCTGATCACCCTTGTAGCTGTTTTCAGCACCTTAAAGGCATGTATTTCTGTTCTGATTGCCGATTCATGGATTTGTTGGAATGCACATTCAGATTACATCTCTGTGAACAGTTAGTTATTTTAAATATGTCAGGATTGTCCCTAGAAGATTTCCTAAATAAAAGCTGATTCCAATCAATTTACTTAAATTCATTCTGAATTACCTCAGACTCTGTCTTTAACACATTCAATATTTATGCAATGTATTCTCATGAGTGTTTCAAATATATTGTTTGGGGATGGGATGAAGCATCCAAAAATACAGCACAGTGGGCAAAGATAGCAAAATGACAAAACTGAGAGAAGATGCAGACGTGTAATCATTTTCAACATGAAAAATGACAATCAATTGAGAATAAACCTTTCTGAGTTGGATTGCTACAAACAGCAGCAGGTCTCATTTTTATGAGTTGTAGCATTTTATAAGATGGACAGAAGCCAGGATCATCACTGTGTTGTATTACATGATCTTGGTATAGTTATGTTTCTATAATTGATTAGAATTGTCCACAGAGAATGTTCTTTGCTGCAACGCAAGGATTTCTTCAATGTTTCAGTTTCTCCAAAGGCCACTTGTAGGGTAATGTGTTTTAGAGGAATGCATTTTTCTGAAGGATCAGAAAATAAGACTGAGGTTTTTCTAAGATGTCTATATTATTCTCATTGCTTCTGCTAACAACAACACTATATTAGAAGCCAGTGGCATAACTTGTTCCTCCTTAGCTTTGGTTAGAATTAGGTTTCAGAAGATGGATAAAATAGTGTGAAAATAGTTGCTTTTGAAACAAAAATCAAATATTTCCTTCTAAAAGGAAAGGGTTTAGGCTTCTACTGAATATAGTTAAATTGATTTCCATGCTTGTACAAGCATGGGAGCAACATGACTCCTAGGAAGACTGAGAAGAGTGGGTATTGCTTGACATTTTAAGGAAAGTATATAAATGTTTTTAAGGACATTAAAGAACTTGCTTTAAACACTTGGTGAAAATGTGAGGTGCCCCACACTCTTGCTCTCTTCTTTTCTGCTTCCATAGTGTACCTTGCTCTTGCTGATTTGGACATCAGGAATGTCCCTGTGGGCTCAGCATTGTGGCACAGGGACTTAAGCTGCTGTCTGAGATTTGGATGTCTGTCCTATAGTGCTAGTTTGAGTCCTGGCTGCTCTGGGATTCCTAGCCAGTTTCTTGTTGATGCACCCGGGAAGGCATCAGATGATGGCCTAAGTGCTTGAGTCCCTGCCATACAGGTGGGAGACCTTGATGGAGTTTCTGATTTCTGGCTTTGGTCTGTCCGAACTCTGGCTGTTGTGGGCATTTGGAAAGTGAATGAGTGGATGGAAGAGTCTCTCTCTCTCTCTCTCTCTCTCTCTCTCTCTCTCACTCTCTGTTGATCTTTCAAAGCAAGAAAAAGAGAGAATGAAAGGAAGAGAAGGGAAGGAAAGAAGGAAGGAATTAAAAAAAAAAAAACAAGCCGGCGCCGTGGCTCAATAGGCTAATCCTCCACCTTGCGGCGCCAGCACACCGGGTTCTAGTCCCGGTCGGGGCACCGGATTCTGTCCCGGTTGCCCCTCTTCCAGGCCAGCTCTCTGCTATGGCCAGGGAGTGCAGTGGAGGATGGCCCAGGTGCTTGGGCCCTGCACCCCATGGGAGACCAGGAAAAGCACCTGGCTCCTGGCTCCTGCCATCGGATCAGCGCGGTGCGCCGGCTGCAGCGGCGGCCATTGGAGGGTGAACCAACGGCAAAGGAAGACCTTTCTCTCTCTGTCTCTCTCTCTCACTGTCCACTCTGCCTGTCAAAAATAAAATAAAATAAAATAAAAAAAAAAAAAAACAGCCCTTGATAAAACTGTGAAATGTTGAAGTTTGTCTTCAGAATCTAGAAGGGCAGAAATAAGGCGCTCAAACCTCCCATGCACAGTGTGGGCCTTCTGGGTGTCCTTCACTATTCTGTTAAAATATGTTCCTAGGAGGCGCACTCAGAAAAGTTCCAATGAAGTAATGCACATTCCTGCGTGTGTGCTGAACCGCAGTGCAAAGTGTAAGTGCATTTGCATTTTGAGAGATGCAAATCCTGTAGCACAAAGGAACACAACACAAATGAATCCCTCAATGGGCACAAATTTTTTTGTGTGTGTGTGTGTATGTGAGGGTATATATGGATGGTGAAGTGAATTATTCCTTTACTGCCAATATTTCTTTACTTACCAATATTCCAATTGGTATATATGAGTAGAACTAGTCCAGAAGATGATGACTTTACAATTTGTCACCTTAGACAATCATTTGCATTTGACTTTTTGCAGCATTTTATCCTTTCCTAAGCATTTTTTTACAGAAATGATTCATTATAACAAAGTGATTAAACATTTGCCCTGTGTTAGGCACTATGGTATAGCAACGGAGTTCACTGTTCTTTCTATCACAAAACAGCAGACTTTTGGGAGAAGAAGCTGAACAAGGATGACTTCTACTCTTAAAGAAGAGGAAATGGTAACAGAGGGAATTGATCAAATACATTGTTCTAAATCTTCCAATATGTGATTGGGCCACCAAATACAACACAGGATTGAGGTAGCATTAAAGAAACTCATTAGAAAAGAAACAAGAAACACAAAAACTGTGTATCTTGATACACAGACTAAGAATTTCTTTCTAATCTTTACCTATTTCTTCTAGATCCCTAGTGAAATAGCATTCTAACAGGCAATAGATCATAATTTCCAGTAATAACACAGGCAAAGATTTACATTCCTGAGAAACTGCCCAGAATTAGGCCATGTTGGTATTGTAACTAGCAGAGCTTGTTTGAAAGCACTCTTTAAGTTATTGGCATTCTTTGTAGAATGTCTAGTAGATAGCTTCATGCAGTATCAATTTCAGGTATTTTAAGATGTATGCCAGGACTCGTTTCCACTGAGTCCTGGAGTTTGGTGGAGACAGGTATGTCAAGGCAGACAATATCTGATTAATGAAGATCTCTGCTGGTAGCCTTTCTGTTCAGTATTTTATAACAGTGAAGTTTCATTTTCTTCCTCTCATTCTGATTCAACCTCTCTCTTTTGTAACTTAAATTCACTTAATGTTTCGCTTGTCCACTATGATTAGACTTTTAAAAAAATGACCCATGCATTTACATAATTTTACTAAAAAGCAGTCCAAAATCTAGAACTTATATATATATCAAAAGAATCTGTGCTCTTTTATTTGGGCTGTCACACCACATTTGGAGAACTTCCACCAATACTGATGCATTGCCATGTTATTTTTGGAACCTCTCTTTTCTGATTGTCTTTAATACTGACTTACAAGTCATTAGAAAATAAGTTTTACATTTAGAAATTCAGTCTTTCTGCGTGTTGACAGCCATCTTATTCTCATGAATTATTTGGTTATTTCAGAAGCTTCATTCGTCTCTCAAAGGAATATATTTGGCCTCTTTGAAACTACTTGGAAAAACAGGTCATCAGCTACAGGGTGTTCCAGAACTGGCTAGGGCAATCCTCCAGTTCTGCAAAGTGCACTATTCAGGGGCCAAGAGCCAACTGTATTTGAGTTGAAAGCTCAGGAATAAAACTCATCTTAGACCATCCTGCAATCTTCAAATAAATAAAAATTGCTTGGAACCAAAGGGTACAATCCTTAGAGGTGGCTAGACTTGCTTTCAATGACCAGGAGCTGCGTGTAGGTGGTTAAACAAGTCCAGATAATATAAGGACACACGACTAATAAACATAACAAGTAAGGAAACAAAGGGTTGTGGGATTCACAGAACTTTTAATGAGAAGGAGGTGCTGTGGATTCTGCTCAGCTAACCATGGATTGGTCTACATTTCATCATGTCCTCCAGCAAGTCTCCAGGGAATGGCTAACATCTATTTAGAGGTACAATATCACTTACAAAACTTAAATCAAATGCATTTTAAATGTTCTCTAAATATCAGAGAAATTGGAGTAATAATAAAAATTTCAGCCATTTAGATTTGATTGCTTGGGCCAAAAGCTTGACTTTAGGTCTGCCTGAATAACATGTGAACTGTGCTCCAACATCTTTGTCACATTAGCACACAAAGTGTTGAGAAAAAGACTCAAGCAAGATAAAATTCTACTTCATTCTAAGATCTTAGATTCAAACAACCTTATTTTTCAGAAACAGTACAGAATGCTCCATGACAACAAGTCGAAGGACTGATGATTACATTTTGGGAATAGGGACAGGTGTTTGGTGTTTGATGCCATGATTAACACGCCCATGTCTCACATCAGAGTACCTAGATTTGATACTCAGCTCTGGTTCCTCACTCCAACTTCCTGATAATACAAATCCTGAAAGGCAGTGGTGATGGGTCAAGTATTTGGGTCTCTACCTTCCATTTGGTGATAACAATAAGTCAGGAGTGGAGTTGGGACTCAAACCTAGGCACTTTGCCATGGGACTTGAGAGTCCCAAATGATGTATTAACCACCGAGCCAAACATCTCCCAAATGACTATTGGTGACTATATATTCCATGTCACTCTGTCTTCTTCCCAACAGTTACCAGTGGAATTTAAAAAATTTATTTGAAAGGCAGAGTTACAGATTAGGGAGATACACACATACATACACACACACACAGAGAGAGAGAGAGAGAGAGAGAGAGAGAAAGAAGAGAAGAGAAAGAGAGAGAGAGAGAGAGAGGAAATTTTCTATCCACTGGCTCCCTCTGTAAATGGCCCCAGTGGCTCAGACTGGGTCAGGTCCAAGCCAAGAGCTTCATGTGGGTCTCCACATAGATCCAGGGCCCCAAGTATTTGGGCCATCTTCTGCTGCTTTCTTAGGCACTTTAGCAGGGAGCTGCATTGGAAGTGCAGCAACTGGGATTCAAACAGGTGCCCATATAGGATGCCAGTGTTGGTGTTGCAGGTGGCAGCTTAACTCACTGTGCCACAATGCTGGCCCCCGGTGAGATATCAAAGCGCAGGAAGACAAGGGCTACTCATTCATGCTGATGAAATAGCTATGTTTCTCTTTAAATGCTGCCAGTTTTATTATTGGGTTTGAAGGATCCCCACAGCTAAGTTCCCCATGGCTTTGTATTGCAGTTTTAGGGGTGTTGAAGTTGTTTTGTTTCTGACAGTTGAATTCCAGTTGGCCCTAAATGTAACAAGAAAGAGGATGCCTATGTGTAAGGGGACAGGAATCCACTAGCATTGGCTCTTTGCTGGGTGAAGCCTGTAGAATTACTTCTTCATTTATTGTCCACTCAAGTCCCTACCTCCTGACAATCTACTTTCTCCTTTCCTTTGTTACTGAAATCTCTGTTAATGATCATCAAGGACCCAGTATCCCCAACATCAGGACCCTTGACTTTGTTCTTTCTCTGCCTCAAGGTTTAGTGCTCATTATCCACCACTCTACTCAGCTGTTAGCTTTCCTAGTCATAACCTCTGGTTCCTCTTGACTTCTTGCTGGGGTTGTTTTTTCCCCTGAACCTTTTTTGGAACACTTCCTTTCTTGGTCATATCCTTTCCATGCCTAAATAAAACTCCCATATAGCCAAACCTTGACCTCTTGTGACGTGTGAAGAAATTTCACTGCCTACATAAGGATTCATGGTTCTTAATTAAAAAAACTTTTGTAATGTATTTTATTTGAAAGGCAGAGACAGAGAGAGAGAAAGAGATTTTCCATCCATTTGTTCATTCTCCAAATGCCCTCAACAGCTAGGGCTGGCCAGAATGAAGGCAGGAGCCTGGAACTCAATATGTCTCCTCGGTGGGTGGCTGGGACCCAAGTACTTGAGGCATAATCTTCTGTCTCCCGTAATCTCTGTCAGCAGAAAGTTGGATTGGAACCAGGGGAGCTAGAACTTGAACCAGCTGCTCTGATATGGGGTATGTGGTACCTAAATGGTGACTTAAGCATTGTTCCAAATGCTTGCCCCACTCCTTATTCTGTAATTCAAGTTCTCTTCAGAGACTTTTCCATTCTTCTCACCTGTTGATCCCTTTCATATCTCTGAAAGCGCACCCCAAATGGACATCTCCTAGAGCCTTGCTAATTCTGTTCTATCTGGAATGTTGCCTTTCATCATTCTAACTATCTTAAAAACTGTGCCTGTTAAAATAAAGAAAAAAATAAAAAACCCTTAGCCAAATGTCCCTTTATGATTTCTATTTTATTTATTTATTTATTTATTTTTTGACAGGCAGAGTGGACAGTGAGAAAGAGAGACAGAGAGAAAGGTCTTCCTTTGCCGTTGGTTCACCCTCCAATGGCCGCTGCGGCCTGCGCACCGCGCTGATCTGATGGCAGGAGCCAGGTGCTTCTCCTGGTCTCCCATGGGGTGCAGGGCTCAAGTACTTGGGCCATCCTCCACTGCACTCCCTGGCCACGGCAGAGAGCTGGCCTGGAAGAGAGGCAACCAGGACAGAATCCGGCGCCCCGACCGGGACTAGAACCCAGTGTGCCGGCGCCGCTAGGTGGAAGATTAGCCTTTATGATTTTTAAAAAGACATTTATTTTTGAAAGGCAGGGTGACACAGAGAGAGACAGAGACACAGAGAGAGGGAGAGACAGAGAGATCTTCCATCTGCTGGCTGACTCCCCAAATGGCCACAACATCCAGGGCTGGGCCAGGCTGAACCAGGAGCTCTATCAGGGTCTCCCATGTGGATGGCAAGAATCCAAGGACTTGGGTAATCTTCCACTGCCTCTCTAGGTGCGTTAACAGGAAGTCAGATCAGAAGCAGAGCTGCTAGTACTTGAAATGGCACTCTTTGATGGGAGGCCAGCATTGCAAGTGGTAGTTTAACTTGTGTCACACAATGTATGGGCTTCCTGATTTTTAAAAAATATTTATTTATTTTAAAGGCAGAGTTAGAGAGAGAGAGAGATATCTTCCATTACTGGTTTACTCCCCAAATGGATGTAATGGTAAAGGCCAGGAGCCTGGAACTCCATACAGGGTGGCAGGGACCCAATTAGTTGAGCCATCTTCCAATGCTTTACCAGGCACATTAGTAGGGAGCTTGATCACAAGTGTAGCAGTCAGGACTTGAACTGGTACTATATGAGGATAGCTTAATCTGCTGTACCATCTGTAGCCCAGCATTTCTGATTTTTTTTTTTTTTTTTTTGGACAGGCAGAGTGGACAGTGAGAGAGAGAGAGAGAGAGAGAAAGGTCTTCCTTTGCCATTGGTTCACCTCTCAATGACCGCTGTGGCTGGCGTACCATGTTGATCCGAAGCCAGGAGCCAGGTACTTCTCCTGGTCCCCCATGGGGTGCAGGGCCCAAGCACTTGGGCCATCCACCACTGCACTCCCTGGCCACAGCAGAGAGCTGGCCTGGAAGAGGGGCAACCGGGACAGAATCCGGCGCCCCGACCAGGACTAGAACCTGGTGTGCCGGCGCCGCAAGGCGGAGGATTAGCCTAGTGAGCCGCAGTGCTGGCTGCATTTCTGATTTTTAAAGGGAATATTTTACCTCTGAACTCCCAGAGTATTTACTCCCTATCACTATCATAATTGTATTATTAGAATTAGGTACACCTCCTTTTTATCACCAGGTTACCTTGTTAGAGGACAGGAAATGTCTCTGAGTCTTGTGGTTATCAGAATATTGAATACAGTGCTTAGGACAAATGTTTGACAGGTACTTCATATAATTTTGAGTTGATAAAACCCAGAGGACTATAAAATAACAAGCCATGAAATCAGAGTGGTATAATGTAATAGTCTAGAGATGCATGGTCTGAGATGAAGTGGGCTGTGTATGCTCCACTTAAGAAAACATTTATAATGTACCCACTGAAATATTTCTTATCTATACAAAACCCCCTTCAGAAATTTTAAGACAGGCTGGCGCTATGGCTCACTAGACTAATCCTCCACCTGTGGCGCCACCACCCTGGGTACTAGTCCCAGTTGGGGTGCTGGATTCTGTCCTGGTTGCTTCTCTTCCAGTCCAGCTCTCTGCTGTGGCCCGGGAGGGCAGTGGAGGATGGCCCAAATCCTTGGGCCCTGCACCCACAAGGGAGACCAGGAGGAAGCACCTGGCTCCTGGCTTTGGATTGGCGCGGCGCAGCACAGTGGCCGCAACGCGCCGGCCTTAGTGGTCATCTGGAGGGTGAACCAACAGAAAAAGGAAGACCTTTCTTTCTGTCTCTCTCACTAACTCTGCCTGTTAAAAAAAAAAAAAAAAGAAATTTTAAGACAAATAACTTTTATCAGTAATCAAGATTTGGAGTCATTTTTAAATGCTACTAAACATGATGGAATGTTAATGATTTACAGATTGAAAATAGTACTAATATGATTATGGTGGCACGTATCCTGTTACAAGGCATACTTAATACTAAAATTTTGGTGGAGGGAGGAATGAATGCAAAGTTGAGACAAATATCGTTGGTTACTCATTGGGATAACATTAATTTTTCCATCCAAGCGCACCTTGCCTAACTAGTGTCCCCTGTGGCATATTCAGAACTAAGAAGTCATAATCCTAAAATTATTCAGTTTTTCACAGTATTTTTTCTGATAGATATGACAGAAATATTTTTCTTATTGTTTTGATTTACTGTGCCATATACATTATCCAATGAAGCTGTTCCCATACCTCCTACAGAACTGACTACTCTGTGACAAGAAATGGGTGATGGTGACAGACATAGAACTGGTGTAATTGTTCTGCCTCAGATTTCTGTACAGGTTGATAATTGATGTCTCTAAATAATCTCACTTGCAGGGCTGTTGTTGTGGTGTAGTGGGTAACCCACCACTTGCAATGCCGGCATCCCATAAGGGTACCGATTCAAGTCCTAGCTACCTCACTTCCAAACCAGCTCCCTGCTAATGGCTTGGGAAAGCAGCAGAAAATGGGCCAAGTTCTTGGGCCACTGCACTCACGTGGGAGATCTGGAAGAAGCTCCTGGCTTTGGCTTGGCCTAGCCAGCCTTTGATGTGGTCATTTGGCAAGTGAACCAGCAGATGGAAGATCTCTCTCTCTCTCTGTAACTCTCACTTTCAAATAAGAAAAACAAAAATTTCAAATTCATTCTTTCTTTTAAAAAAAGATGTATTTGAAAGTCAGAGTGATAGTGGATAATTCCCCCCACCAGCTCCTCCCTCTCACTCAGAGTAGGGGAAGAGAGCGAGAGCCAGAGAGAGCAAGAGAGAGCTCTTCACCTACTGGTTCACTTGCCAGATTCCCACAATATTCAGGATTGGGGTTGGCCAAAGTCAGCAGCCAGGAATATCATCTGGGTCTTCCATATTGGTGGCAGGGACCCAAGTACTAAGTTTGAAAAAGTTTTTTTTTAAAAAGATGAACTTGTTTACATATTGAGAAATTCCCTTTTTCATAGGGAAAAACCTACCCACCA
The DNA here is from genome assembly GCF_051225735.1 of Oryctolagus cuniculus. NCBI lineage: Eukaryota > Metazoa > Chordata > Mammalia > Lagomorpha > Leporidae > Oryctolagus > Oryctolagus cuniculus. Next base: position 70,900,761 of record NC_142871.1, on the reverse strand, counting down.
CCTGAACACAACAACAAAGAATTGTTCCTTCATATGTTATAATGCAAATTAGACTATATTTGTCTCCCTGTATAAATAAATATATCAGAAAGACAATGGAAGTAGTCTTGACGTAGAAGGGAAAGAAGAGTAAGAAGGGATATGATGGAAAGGAAGCCAGAAGAAAAATTAAGTCAGCTTGTTTTGAAGTTGCACTTTACATATTTTATTTCCACCAGTTCAGTATCTATATTTTCTAAGATCAATATATTCTGTTTTTTTTATCATCATTGGGCTCCAAAATATAATTTTATACCATATATTATTAACATTTATGACTATAAGAAATTGCTGAAACTACTTCTACATGTGATCAAAGTATAAATTTTGCTATCAAGATACACAGTATATCACCTTGCAAATTTATTTCATGTATTTTATACTGCAGAATTAAAATCCCAACACTGTAACATCTCAATGTATTTTTCCTTAAAAAATGATAATATTCATATAAACAGTACATTGTGAGATGTGAAATTTGATTGATAACTCCTAAATATCATCCCAAATATACACAAATTAAAAGATTGTCCCACATGCTTGTCCATTTTACATATCAAGAAACCCATGAAGACAACATTACAAAAGGCAGCATTTGTTAAAAGGCCACTGCATCTAACTTTGTGTTGCTGGAGTCAATACTGCAGTAACTGTCAATCTACTGGATGTCTTTGAGGTTAGAAGTTGATTCCATCAAGGCAAACATCAGGTAATTCGACTCTGTCTGCAGGACTAAAGAGCCAGACTTCTTAAGTACTTCTTTTATACGATTATTTGGGTCAGGTTGCTTCACTCAGCGAAGGCATCAGTGGCCTTGGGGTTGACCTGTGTAGAAGCGTTGGCTTGTGTGACGTGGAGATAAATGTCATACTGCTGGTCCAGGCCAAGGTAGCAGTCACTCATGAGATACAGTGTAAAGATGTACCTGAAATGAGCAGTAGAACAAAAACGTAAACCTGTCTTTCTACTCAATGACATTCAATTCTTTTGGAACTTCAGTAGTAAGAGTCTGCTTACCTTCCAGGCATTTCAGGGGTATAAAATGAAAGGGAAACTACATGATGATTTCGTATATATCCTACTCTTTTTAAAGCAATAAGTTCTCTCTTATCCACTTCTCCTAATATTAAAAACCATCCTTCATCTTTTGATTTGGGAAATCGAGGGGTCACTGCACAGGACTCTTGCTTCCCCTGTAAACCAGAAAAAAGGATAAAACATTAATAATGCCTAAAGTTTCTATACAACTTGGTTGTGGTTAAAAGGCTATGTTATGTTTTTTGAAGGCCACAGATCTACATGGTTCAGTATATCTATCTGATGTTTTAAATTTTCTTTCTTTCCAGTTTGATGTCTTTGATAGGCTTTCACCTACCTTTCTTTAAGATTTTCAGAGCACTCTGTAGACATGAGTTTGTGGCTACCAACTACCAGAATTTTGCCTCAGTTAGAAACGAAGCTCTGAATCTTGAAATCAATTTAGTAAATTCTCCTGCCATTCCTACATTTATTGATAGTTACTTGCAGATGAACAAACTGAGATACAACCACACTAACCAAATCTTCCAAAGCCACATTCATAAGGAACTGATGCTTATGGAAACAAAGTCAGTCAAAGATGCTATACCTCAAGATAATGCACATTATGCCATCCAAGAGTAAAATGTACAGAAAGAAGAGCACATATTCTAATGTGTTAATATTAAAAAGTCCTTTCTCTGAAAAATGGGAAATTGTAAATCAAGCAACATATAAAACATATTAATTACCACAATCCAAGATTAGATATAAGTATAATGATAGTGCTTGAAGCCTATTTTAGATTGACTCTTACCAACGCAATATTATTCCAGTGATTCCTTATCACAATGAGTTTATGGCATAAAATGAGTAATCATGATGTGCTCTGAATCAGACATTACTCAGTATTTTAGAGAAAGATACTTATGGTATTTTCAAAAAAGAATCACAGAGTAATGGTACATTTTCACATAATTTAGAAACAAAATTGAGAGCTTTCCTAGAATGATTAAATCTAAATTCTTATAACATTAAGGTTGACAAACTCAGTTTTCCCCATGATTTTATTTTTATGACCATTACTATTTTTTATGATTATCACAATTTTTTTTTGGTTAGAATACAAACTCATTTAGAAATGCTCACATTAAGTCTCCCGAAATGCTGCCTGAGGCCAATCAGTTCATACTTACACTGACTGATTTTTACAATTAGAAATCCAGTAAAGGGGGACTGGAAAGGACAGCAATGAAAGGATATCATAACAGAAAGTTGTTGACCACTTTGTATGTGAAAACAGAGGGTGTCAGCCAACTAAAACCTCACCTTTAAGGGCTTACTGGGAAAGCCCTGAATCCAGTGGGCTAAAAAGAAGACAATTTTCTTATTTAAATTACTGTGGTACTGAAAACCAATCTGCCCACATGCTGTGTACTAATAGTCTTAGAGGACTAAACAATTAATTTTGGTGTCAGAGGCAACAGAACAGGTCATACTAATTTAAAATAAAAATATTGTACATTTTGGGCCTGTCTGAATATTGACAAAGCTCTCTCATGTGTACTTTGATGAAGGAAGCTGGTTTGGGTGGCAACTGAGGCTCAAAAGTCTTAGTGTTTTATTCAAATTTAGGGAGCTAAGTGGTAAAACATCCACCAACTCTCCAACTTTAATATCCTTAAAAATCATTGGGGGTGCTGATTAAAATTATAGATTTTGAGACACTTTGCCCTGAGGTTCTGACTTAATCTTGGAGGGGAGGGACCCAAAATCTGGCTCTCCAGGAAGGTCTGCTGGACTGAGTCAGTAGGTTATATTCTGGATAGTATTAGTGTGTAGGATGGATATTCTGGGGCGCTGGAAACAGCTCATGAGGAGAACTAATTTCAAAAGACTGACTCTTGCTGCTTAAGGCTAGTTGAGAAAGCAGGATTCATGAATGACACGGACACATTCGTAATATAAAAGAAATGTGTGGTGGCGCATGCTGGTATTTGGTGTGAAATATTTGAGAATGGAAACCAAACACCATACCTTGTAGAACCCAAAGTGGACTCTCCGCAAGCTGACTTGAAGCACATACTCCTGATCAGCATGCAATTTGATCCATTTGTTGTCATCTCGTTTGTCTGCAGTCAGATTTGAAATGGAGAGTTCATTATGTCCTTCAACTAAGTCATCCCATGAGCCTTTAACACTTATGCCAACATCTATCACTGGCAAGCGAGACAAGAAAGTCCATGCCTAAATTAAAAAAAAAAAGGGAAAATGAAAAAAGAATAGTTAATATGAAATGTAGTAATCAACTAATTCAATGCATTCAATGCAGTTGCAAAAAATAATGAGAAATGCTATGAACCATTTACCCAGCTTCCCCTCATTTGTAGCATTTTCAAAACAAAAGTATAGTATTACAACCAGAATATTAACATTGATACATCTACTGATCTTGTTTAGGTTTCCCAAGTTTTTCTTACACTCATGTGTATGTGCATATAATAACATACTTTAAATCTTTTTAAAGCTTCAAAAGTTGCTTTAGAAACAACTACGGAAACATTTTCAGATCTAAACTTGTGATGCTTTACTGGAAATCACTCTCAATACTGAATAGCCATTACCTATCTTAAAAAATAATGAGTTTTAGAGTTTGTTGATGAACTGGTTTGTTCCAGAAGGCAGAGAACATTACTTGGGGGCTATAAAGGCAACCTGAAAAAATTAGTGATGTAATTCTTGGTGTCAGTATCATCTGCTGACTGCTTACTATGTAAGATTTTGTCAATGTTGCAAAATTTGTTACTCTGAAAGGAAAGCATTTTTATATGTCTATATGTTATAGGGAATCCTGTAAGGTTAGAGTTCTTTCTGGACAGAAACTTGTGTTTCTAGCATCATTATGTTGAGAATGCCAATTAAAATGACACACATTGAAAGAGTGGAAAATATTTTATCCATTTTATTGTTGCTCTTTAAACTGAAAGATATTTGTGAGAAATCAGTATTAAAATACTAAATGCTCACCAATATGAAATGAATGAATGAATGAACTTTTAGGCCCATGGAAAGGATTAACAAAAGAAGTTTGAAGTCCTCAGGTAGTAGTCATCCTTTTCTAACATTTATAATTAGGTAGTAATATCACAATTAGTCAAGAAAATGTCCACATACACTAGCTGCTTTAACAGCTGACACCTTCTAAGTTAGTTTTAAAAAATATATGGGTGCTTTAATTTTGGTGTTGCTTTTATTCCTTTAGTATCTGCTATAGGTTTTCTTACACCTTGACTTTCTGTTGTGATGCCTTTAACGCTGCTGAGTGTACCTAATTGAAATGAAGTATTCCTGATGAACCAAACACCCTTAGGAATTAAAAAAGTACAAATCCTATGCAGATTTTTTCAGTTCAACTCCAATCCTGTCAACTTGTGTCAACCTGCAATTATGTCTGGAACTAGATTCTGAAATAGTCAAACCACAGAACGTACTTCAAACAAATGATGGTCTCTCCCCTGCTAGCACCATGAATCACTGAATATAGAAGCTGTATCACCTGATGTTCTTCTAAGACTGGCCAGCATGGAAGAGTGGCCAAGGAGACAATTAAAACACACAATTTCTGCAAAGCATTTAATTTTGTGAGACAACACAAGTAACATTCATCACCTGAAGCAAGACTTCATGTTTCTTCACTTGTATCATTAAATTAGTTACCAATTTAATGTTTTCTCTTTTCAGCATGTCATTGGAATTTTACTTTACAAAGCCCCCAAAAGTCATATATAGCCTTTAATATGTGAAATCTTTGCAGCAGTTAATATTGTTTTTCAATCCACAATGTGTATACATATATTTATTGAGTGTATTTATATATTTATGTATATAAAACACAAGCTATTTTTAAAGAAACTGCTAAGACATTTCAATACCAGCCAAACATATTTATCTGAGGATTAATCTTCATCTATTGAATCAGGCAAGAGCACTGCCATGCATACAATTATTTAATTAGCAGCCAAATCCTCTGCCAGTCAGCAGCCGTTCCAGGCATACTGATGGGGTAGAAGATGCAAATCTCACAGTCGTACTGCTTTTTCTCATTACTACTGCAATTAGCACTTAAATTGATGCTTTAAACATACTAATTTCTGGAATAATTCAGGATTTGTATGTTACCTGGGATCGCCTCACTGCAGAGCCGACACCAGATTGCTCTGCAAATTGAAGCACTTTCGAGCCAAATAACCATCATCATATCAGACAGAGCCAATTTGCATTTGGTTTTAAAGATAACAGAATGGCAATTTATGCAAATAAATTAAGTAAGTTTACTTCTGAGTTCTCCCTGAACTAATTATAACAATGTTCTAATTTTTCATCACATCTAAAACTTGGCTAGAAATCAATGTATGTTATATTGGAAATGTGTTGTTGCTAACAGAAGTCTTGTTTTGATTTAAATATATTGTTTTTATTCATAATTTTGATGGTAATTTAGTTAGAAAGGTAGGCATTTATTATGAATATTTAAACAGTTTTTGTGCCAATTTTGGGTTCAACAGAAACTGAACAATCAGACACTAATGCTTGTTATACTTTTTCTAAGTCTTGTTCAAAAATAAGTTCCACTCAGAAAAAGAAAGGCATGGTTTAGAACTTTAATACCCGAATCTGTAAGTCAATATGTTAATTATGTTATAAATCCTGAACATTTACTTTGACATGTTTAGGGTAAAACTGCTTAAGACTTAAAAGTCTAGAAAGCCAAATAGTTCTGGCATAGCTCACTCACTTTTTTTTAGCTTTCCCAAAGATTGTTTGGAGAGATGATTCAAGTTGTTTTCCACAACATAGATTTAGCATCCTATGTAAGTCTCATGATTCACATATAAGAAGTTTATTTGAAAGAACACTTTAGAATTTTGGAGTAATAAAGCTTTGATTAAAATAAGAGGGAGCATAAATAAGTAATTGAGGGAATTGCACAAAAACATACCCAAGCATAAAAAAGAAAAACTACCCTGAAGAGGGAGTAGGTCTCCTGGGTAAGGCAGATGAACAGGCTACAGGTCTTTCACAGAGGGCTTAATAGCACTATACTGAAACATCTTTTAGCAGTGTCGCTACTAGTATTAAATATTACTACTGACATTATTTTTAGTATCATGTACAGAGTTTTTATTCTATGTCAAAACTGTATAAAGGGGCTGGTGCTGTGGTGTAGCAGGTAAAGCCACTGCCTGTAATGCCAGCATCCCATAGAGGAGCCAGTTCAAATCCTGGCCTTTCCAATTCCAATCCAGCTCTCTGCTATGGCCTGTCCTTGGGCCCCTGCACCTACGTGGGAGACCTGAAGGAAGCTCCTGGCTCCTGGCTTCGGATCGGTGCAGCTCTGCCCATTGTGGCCATCTGGGGAACGAACCAGTGGATGGAAGACGTCTCTCTCTCTGCCTCTGCCTCTCTGTAACTCCGTCTTTCAAATAAAGAATTAAATTTAAAAAAATGGTGACTACTGCTGTTATAAAAAAAAAAGATGTATAAAGCACTTTTCATATTGTGCTTAAGTTTCGTATGAACTTCATGAGACAGTAACTTCATGGTTAGTAAATAGTACACAGAATTTATTTTTTATTTTATAAATATTTGCTTATTTGAAAGTCATCAGAGTTATAGAGAGAGAAATAGAGAGAGAGAGATCTTCAATCTGCTGGTTCACTCCCTCAATGGCTGTGATGGCAGGGGCTGGACCAGGCCAAAGCCCGGAACTAGGAGCTTCATCTGGGTCTCCCACTTGGGTGACAGGGGCCCAGACACTTGGGCCATCTTTTGCTGCTTTTCCCAGTCCATTAGCACAGAATTGGCTTGGAAGTGCGGTAGTGCCCATATGGGATGCTATCATCAGAAGCAGTGGCTTAAACTGCTATGCCATGACCTGGCTCCAGGCAGAGAGAATTCTAACCCAGGTGAGATAGACTCCAAACCCCAGACATATTGAGGGGGCCTTCAAACCATGCAAGAGGTGCACTCACCTGCTTTGTTTTTGCAGCATGGAGCTCATTTTCTACCATGCTGCTGAATACATGGTCTTTCCCTCCACAGGCATGAATCAGCTCAGGAAGGCACTCGATGGAGGTCCAACACCTAGCATGCGGTCCCTTTTTCCATTTTCTATGAAACAATATCAAAGTCAACCAAATAATTCTCTCACAGTACAAATGTCGTGTTCTGATAATGGTGCTTCATTTAATTAGATAAAAAAGTTAAGATAATCACTTTTTCAAAGACATTTTGGTTAATTTTTAACAACAAGCCAGCATTCTCTAAGATATCAGTCCCAGGCAGCATTGCTCTGAAGGCTCAACTAAATCATGCATGAGGTCAGCAATTCTTAAGGTTCATTGACAGTGGGTGTCTTTCCACAGGAAGGCATGAATAGAAATAATGCTTCCACGTGGATAAAGTAGTGATCTGACCCTGATGTGTTTTTAATGGATGCAGGCAAATGTCTCTAATATATTTACCTGAATAAAGTTTTATATTATAAATTATTGGGAACATAAAATTACAAGTACATTTTGGGAATCTTTTGAGATTTATAGCCTAAGCCATGCCAGATCCCAGGAACACAGGCCACCTAAATCTTATAACAAGAAGAAAAAGTATAATTGAAGTAAGATTAATAATGCTCTCTTCAAAGTGGCAGGAAAACTAAACCAAATCTCTTTGGCCCCAAGTAGCTTCTCTAGCAGACCTGCTTGCTGTGTTAGGTAGAACCTTAATGTGCCTTGTTTATTGCTGAAATGCAACACCTATAATGTTGAGTGCGTATTGGAAGGATTCCTGAAACTGGGCTTCAGATGCATATGAGATATCTGCCTCTCTCTCCACACCTTCTGCTACAAGTAAGCCTTATTCTCTGAATGTGTCTTTTAGTTCCCAGGGACACACTATGGTAGGGACTCAGGCACCACAGAGACAACTGCCCTGGAACTCAGTATGCTAGAGTCAAACTGGGCTGCTCCTGAGGGGATCCTAGGTGTGCTTGAGGTTCTTCCTGGTGTTTGTATGTAGGTACTTCAAAGAATGGCCATGTCCAGCTGACAAGAAGTACATGGTGTGTGAGGGGCACTACAGCCATACTGTTTAGCTTGTCTACATGATTGTGAACCAACATTTTTGCTGCAAAGTATCTTTCAAATGATGTGAAACACTGGTGTGAAAAATTTTCCGTTAACCATTGCCAGCCCTGCTTATGATATGTACTGTTCTTTTCCTCACTAAAATGTTTACAGTCATGTACAAGAGACCTAAGGGTTAAATGATTTGATGCTAATACAAACTCTTCTTTTAAGCAAAGTTTGTATCTTGAACTCCATATATACATATACATATATATATATATATATATATATATATATATAAAACTAACCAGTTTTGTGTTTTGAAGATGCACAATTTACTTTTGGCAATGGATTTCAGATCTTTCAAATCTCTTCCACAATGACAGAAATTGGCAATTTATTTTGCTTTGGATAACAAAGCATTTTAATAGTATATTCTTAAATGAAGGCTGGTATTGAAAAGGAATAAATGCAGTTAAAACAGAAATGTATCCAATGTTGTAAACTGAATTTAGATAGATGGTCAAAATGAATACTGGATCAGCTTGGGATCAATGATCAAATTCCAATAATGGTAAAGGAACAGCACATTATGTTATGAATCCAAGTTTCTCTCTAGGGAACAGAGGCATTTTCACTGTAAAGAATCCATATTCTAGGCATGGCATAAAATTCCAGTGACTACACATGTAAAAAAACATTTTTTTGAAATTAGAATAAAATGGAACAATTAAACTTACTTTTAGTTTCCTCATCATCATTTAAAAAATCATCTATTATTTTTCACTTTATGTTTCTGTGTGGGAGCAAACTGTTGAAATCTTTACTTAACGTATGCTAAACTGATCTTCTGTATATAAAGAGAATCGAAAATGAATCTTGATGTGAATGGAAGGGGAGAGGGAGTGGGAAAGGGGAGGGTTGCGGGTGGGAGGGACGTTATGGGGGGGAAGCCATTGTAATCCATAAGCTGTACTTTGGAAATTTATATTCATTAAATAAAAGTTAAAAAAAAAGGGGGGGAACAATTACATTGAAAATTAAGACAATTTACCTGAAAAGGTGAAGATGGTGCTGTTCTATGTTTGGGACTGTAAGAAGAGAAGAATCTTTTAGCCACCGACCCTGGACCACCATCTGAACCAGATTGGTGATATTCAGGGCAGTCACCAGCCAGCCCTGGTTTGCAGCCACATCCAGCATTGCCTGCATAGGGAAAGCATCCACGTTACAAGACTAACAAGACTATCATAGCACTTGCCCTCTCCACTGGGAATCTGATGTTAGCTTTAACAAGAAACAAACAGAAACCAAGCATTACCTCTCTAAATGACGATTCATCTAAATAGAAACCAGAAAATGAGCTGAAGTTGTATTGAAGGGGAAAACCAAATCTCTCAAAGCATTTATTATATATTACTTCTTACAAATGGCCAAATAGTAAACTATTTTCATGCAGCAATGATGGTTAGCCCACATTGGTACCCAATAAGAAAGCTAAGATTAAAAATTCAATGTACCTTTATGAGCAAATACTTATACAACTCACTGTATCAAGAGCATTATCAGCTGCATGTAAAGAATACATCCCATGTTTCTTCCAAATTTAAAATCAATAATGGTAAGGAGATGGAAGGTTTTCTTGCCAAAAATGTATTTTCTCCAAAGATCAGGCTAACGCTAGAGCCCTAGTTTTCATGACAATCATACACCACACACTAGCAAAGGGGCAACTGCCAGCAGTGCATGTGGCAGGATGAGAAGCTATTCATATTAGCCTATACATTTAATCTAATGTTTTATGGACAAACAAAAGGCTGCATTTGCTTAAGGCAAAACTAAACAGTGAAATCTTATTTAAACAAAGGCGAAGTTTACACAGGCAAAGCTATTTCAATTAAATTAGATTCTGGAAAATGCCGACTTAAAGACACATAAGTTAATATCATGATCTTAGGCAGCTATTTTATATAGTTGTAGGATTGTACTCTCTCCCTTTGGAGAATGAAGATATGAAGGTAAGAAATTAGATGAACTGGGAAAAATGCTTAAAATTATACGTTAATATTTCACTAAGAGTAGAGATTTATAAAATGTAAATATTCTACAAGTAATTTTTAAAATTTAAATTTATTTAAAAATTTTATTTGTCTTGCTTATTTGAAAGGCATAGTTAAAGAGGGAGAGAGATATGGAGATAGATAGATAGATAGATAGATAGATAGATAGATAGATAAAGAAAGTAAGAGAGGTATCTTCCATCTGCTGGTTCACTCCCCAAATGGCTGCATGGCCAGCTGGGGCTGGGCCAGCCTGAAGCCAGGGGCCTGGAACTCCACCCAGGCTTTTCACATAGGTAGCACAGGCCCAAGCACTTGGACATCTTCTGCTGCCTTCTTGGTGTACCAGCAGGGAGCTGGACTGGAAGTGGAACAGCTGGGACTTTTGAACTGACAGTCATATGGGATGCCAGAGTTGCAGGCAGAGGCTTAACCTGCTGTGCTACAACACCAACCCTACTAGTCAGTTTTTAGAAATAATTTTTAAGAGCTATATAATGTTACTAAAGCTGACTTGCCATATTACTTAGTACTATTGATGCAGATATGTTCTCCTTCTTAGCTTTGATTTTTATACTCTGTGTTATCTAATGGTTATTTTTAAGACAAAGTAAAATAGTCCAAAAGACCAAACCAATCTATGATCTTTTTGTATACATTACAGGGAAATGGATCAGAGTTTTTGGATATCATGATTAGCGTGGTGAAATGGCCAGACTGATCTTTAGCAGTATTAGCTTACTGGTTATGCATCATAAAACTTGAATTTGGAATAACAGATATATTTATATTTATGTGTATATATGAATGTGTGTACATATTTGAAGACATGTATGTAAATCCAGAGAAAAACAGGTTATAGTTCTCCTTTCCCCCTGAAGAGCAGAATAATGCTCTTTTTCTTTGAAGTATGTGGGCCAAGGAGGTCATGAAAAATGCTACTCAGAGACAAGAAGAAAAAAAGAGAAAAAGAAAAGGTTTAGTCACAACTCCTGAGTGCTGCTAAGCTAAAAGGAAAAGAGGAATGAATAATTATACCTAACACAGTATCATGATGATGTTAGAGCTTGTAATGTGGAGTAATTATGGCAATTCTACTTGTGCTTTCACATTACAACTTGACTGGAAACAAATTCCAGACCAAAAGCTCACATGTTCGAAGAGTGGGATGTATGAACCATATGTTTTTAACTTTGAAGTTTTCATGAAGAAGTTGAAAGATTTCATAAAATTTATGAGAGTTCTCCATGATTTTTCATTGTATGATCCAGATGTGAAAATGTAAAAAAAAAAAAATGCAAAGTAAGTGCTTACTTGAAGTAAATGAAAAGCCCTATCATGAACTGAAAACTATAATTTATCTTGTTTTAATTTAGAGAAGAGGCAGGTGGGGGAGATCAAGAACTTGAGAGGGTAAAGGGTTCTGTGGCTACCCAAATGCAGTGAACCAAATGCTGCTACACATCTTTGCTCAATCAAAGCTGTGATCCCTCTACCCCACTGCTTTAGTGTAGTCCCTCCCAATCTCTCACCTGGAACAGCATAATCATTTCTTTATTTGCATCTCATCTAACTATCAATCAATCTGTACTTTATATTCTTATTACCAAATGAGTTTTTAAAACAGGAAAACTCACTATGCCATTCTTCCGCTTAATTTTCTTCAATGTCGACACTGTGCAGAGGGCAAAAACCAGTCATTCTGAGATGACAGTCCACATCCTGTGACCCATCTAGTCCTTGCTCTGTACTGTCACCTTCAGGTCTGTACTCTTACAGCAATACAAAATTACTGGGCTTTTCTTGAGTTTACTCTTGCTCTTAAAATATTTTACAAATACTGTTCATTCTACCTCCCTCATCCATCTGGGGCATTCCTATTCATCTTTCAACTCTAGCACAAATGCTATTTATACTGTGACGATTCCATGCTTCTTCCAGATGGATACAGATACTTCTTTTCCTATGCTTCCGCTGCTCTTGATGTACCCTCTACTATTATCTTTTTCTAGGTCTTTGTTTTCACTTTTTTTTTTTTTTTATTAAAGTCAGAGTTATAGTGAGAGAGGTAAAGACAGAGAGAAACTCTTTGATCTGCTGGTTCACTCCTCAAATGGCTACAACAGCCAAGTCTGGGTCAGGCTGAAGCCAAGGGTCAGGAGCTTCATCTGGGTCTCCCACATGCGTGCAGGGGCCCAAGCACTTAGGACATCTTCTGCTGCCTTCCCAGGTACATCACAGGGGAGCTAGATCGGAAGTGGAGCAGCCAGGACTAAAACAGGCGCCCACATGGGATGCCGGCACTGCAGGCAGAGGCTTAACCTGCTATGCCATAGCGCTGGCTCTAATCACATCTGTTCTTTAAACTATGGAAAGAATCTGGAATTATTTTTGTAAATCTAGCCCTAAGCACAATGAACTCAAGAAATATTTATTTACTAAAGAAAATAGATAAAAACTGAATTACAATGTTTATAATAGCATGCTGCCTAATTTATTGCACAGTATATGAGAAAATACACAACCTTTGATATCAGAAAGACAGGTGTTTGAATCCTAATTTTGTCCCATTTACAATAGATAAATCTGGGGGGAATCGTACGATGTACACTGCCTGCAACACAGTAGATACTAATAAACAGACGAGTACTTTCAAGTTCTATAAATGAGATGAAAAGAACATCCTAACAACCCTTTCTTTCTAACATGGATTTCCTTTGGCCCTTTTGGTATCAAGTCCAACTCTGGATAGTATGAGGGCCTTGAGCGACAGGGCATGTAAGACTGGGAGTAAATGTATGGGATGGGCAGAATAGTTCATTAGGAGAGGTGTGCAGTTACAAGAAAGTGAGAGGATAAGGCCAAAGACAGATCCTGCAGCTCAGGTCAAACTGGAGAATGTCAGGCTGTTTCTCAGTTTGAGTATGTAAACCCATGCTACTGTTCAGAGGTACAAAGCTGACAGGGGCTAAGGTCAAGGAATTGGCCAGGAAAATGGGCTTGAGGGTTCTGGCAGTTGGCACTGACCAACACCTGTGTATGACTGAGCCTAGGATTGGCTCCCTGTGTGTCACTATCTTTTACAGTAATCTTCTGGCAGGTGGGGACTAAGTTGACATAGACTCCTCCCTAGATCCGGGCTGGCTTTGGTTTACAGCTTAAGAACATGGCTGAGTTTCCCTAAGTCACTGCACAGTCCTTTACAAAAATCTATTACTCAATAAAAAAAAGACTGCTTTAGAACAATGAGGAGAAACAATCCTGGACACTCTTTAGCATGAGAGCATTAACATTAGGCAAATATTTAATCCCACTTTTCCTGTCATCCACCTTCCACACTACACTTTAGACAAAACTAGAAAGATTGAGAATGTAAGGGGAAAATGCATGAGGGTTGACTCTGCATGAGGCTGTCATTGGTATCACTAAGGTGACACCAATTTCAACTGATTGCTGACTCAGAATCCATCATCATCTCCACCGTGGCAGAATGGAAATATGATTTCTAGCACTGTATTCATTTGTAAAACCACACTACAACTAAGACCTTACCATAATTAACAGAAACAGTAAGGCTTTCATTTATTGAAGACAGGATGGAAACGAGGCGATGAGTCTGGCTTTAAACACATTTTAACTGAGAGGCTACTCTGAGGCCAGGTGAGAGATTCAGGTGATTATGTAAGTAGCTGTCATACTTATTATTTAGGGAATAATGACAAGGAAACATCTGAACTGGTTCAGTACAGATGCAATTTTTTTTTCTTTTTTCTGGAGTATGCTTGATCCACCATTGGTTGGCTCTGCAGATGTTATAACAACAAATCTGGAGGGCTGGCTAACACTTTTAGATGAAGTATGAGTTCATTTCCACCGGAAACTGCACTGAACAGGGGGTGCTGTATTAGAAAGAGACAGCCAGAGTGTTGAGTCTTGTGCCTCTGACTGAACTTTCACCACTGGTATTTGTTTTCCCATCTGAGAAATCAAGTTTGATTAGGTGCTTCTGGAGGCTTCTATTTACCGTGAACTTTAATCTTCCAGTACCAACATATTCATACTCTATGATTATTTCTGTAAAGTTTACTTTGTGTCTTCTCAGGTGGACTGCAACTTCCTTGAGGTCAGGGGTAGCAGAGACTAAGCACAAAATAAGCTGCACAGAGAAAGGCTGTCCTGGGGTCAGAGGAAGAAGAGGTTTTTGACACTGCTGTGTGTGGGCAAGGTCTGGCAGAGAAGAGGTGCTGGTCACTGAAGACCTCTCACAGTCAACAGACAGAGAAGCTGGGAGAAGGGAAATTGATAGCACCCATACTGAAGGGTCACAATCACCTCAGGCTGAGGTGATGTCTTAGAGTAGGCAAGTTTGGGGTGCATGTGATTATGATGTTAAAAGTCATCTGATGAAGCCACTATGATGGAGGTGAAAAGGGAGAGCTGAATAATATGAACTGCGGTTGGAGGAAGGTAGGGAAGTAGATTTAGAGTTCTGAAGACAGCTGAAAAGGAAGTCGTAGGGACACTGGCAGTAAAACACAACCTGTACAGAAGAAGCAGGAGTCTGAGAAGGAAGTGACTGAGACCCCCAAGGAGATTGGCTTTGTTTTTTTATGGAAAGAAACATTATTTTATTCCCCCCAATTTATTTTTATTTTTATTTTTTAAAAAAACAGATTCAATACAGTTCATAGATACAATTCTAAAAAAATAATGATTCTCTTTTCTGCCTTCCTTTTCCTCGCCCTCTTTTGCTTCTTTCTTCCCTCCCCCTACCCCAGTTGGGGAAGAAAGAATTAGCCAACTCAGGAGTTCCAAAGGAAATGGTGAAATGAAGGTAGTGTGTGTGTCTTGCCTGTATCTGAGACAGTAAGAGAGGGGAGAGGAGGGGAAGGAGTGAGAGGAGGATAGTGAAAGACTCAAAGACCAAAAACAGAGACACATGTAATATGAATCTGAGATCTCATCCTTATAGGGAAAACCCAAGAACATCCAAATATATGGCTTTACGCAAAGGCAAGACAAAACAAAATAGCAACAACAAAACCAAAACCAAACAAAAATACAAAGAAAAGCCCAAAATAGAGTTAGAATTTAGAAAACGGACAACCTTCTAAAATGAAATGTACTGGGGGGTGAGACATGCATTATGACTTGGGTGTACCTCGTTTTTGATGTTTGTTCTTAACCAATTTCTAGAATTCTTTTGCACACTAGGTTTGTTCAAATTCCACCACATTTTCACAGCTGTGTAGCTATCTCTGCAAAGCACAGATTTACCCAAGTCTACAGATATATTTCTTCTACATTTGAAGACCAATCTTAAAAAACCTAACACTTTAAGCTTGATTTCTTTCCCTATATACTTTATATCAACAATGTAAATTTCATACAATTATTGTGAAAAGCCCCAAAGAGTAATATAGTTAGATAATCATGTGTAGACAGCATGCACATAATTGATGAAAATATTTATACAGTAGTAAAGACATTATAAAACTCTCTGACAAATAGCTCTCATTTAATTGTTAACAATATCATTCGGATCTGGCTAAAAAGCCCAAGAGAGTATTTCAGGCATGGAAAGCCAAGACACTGTGGCAAAAAAAAAAAAAAAAAAAAAAAAAAAAAAAAGACCTAAATGAAAGATCTCTGTGAGTGAGAGCTCAGCGGAAAGAATGGGCCATCAAAGAAGGAGGTACCTTTCTCTGAAGGGAGGAGAGAACTTCCACTTTGACTATGACCCTGTTGGAATAAGATCAAAGTCACTGAACTCAAAAGGCTTCCATAGCCTTGGCAGCTCATGACAAGAGCCTTGGGTGATTACTGACGTCATAAATAAGAGTGTCAATTGTTAAATCAACAACAGGAGTCACTGTGCACTTACTCCCCAAGTAGGATCTCTGTCCTTAATGTGTTGTACAATGTGAATTAACGGTATTACTAGTACTCAAACAGTACTTTATACTTTGTGTTTCTGTGTGGGTGCAAACTGTTGAAATCTTTACTTAGTATATACTAAATTGATCTTCCATACATAAAGATAATTGAAAAAGAATCTTGATGTGAATGGGATGGGAGAGGGAGTGGGAGATGGGATGGCTGCAGGTAGGAGGGAGGTTATGGGGGGGGAAAGCTGCTATAATCCAAAAGTTGTACTTTGGAAATTTATACTTATTAAATAAAAGTTAAAAAAAATATCAAGTATGAGGCAAGCAGAAGTACTTTCCACAGCTATGTGAGGTGGATTATGTCTGTCCTTTTTTCCCTACATGGCAGAAAAATACAAATAGTAGACAGAATTATTAGGTACTTAATTATTATCTCTATGAATGAATTTCATCACTAAGATTTTTGATTTGTATTTATTTATTTACATTTTTACTTGAAAGGCAAAGAAACAGAGATCTTACAACACCTGATTCACTCCTCAAGTGCCCACTGCTGGGGCTGGGCAAAGCCACAGCCGGGAGCCTGGGACTCAATCTGGGTGTCCTAAATGGAGACAGGAGAGATCCAACTACTGGTGCACATTAGCAGGGTGCTGGAATCTCAAGTAGAGCTGGGACTCAAATCTACGCACTTTGATATGGGAGGTTGGTGTCCTTGACAGCATCTTAACTGTTGTTCCCCTCAATATAAGTTTTGAAAATCTACAATTGAAAAGGAATTTAATCTATAATTGATTGTTACTATGTATCAAGATTTATTTTTCTTGCATTTACCATTTGAAACACAACTGAATTCTGGATTTAAATAATCCAAGGATATCATAGGAACACTGAGCACTGCGATTAAGTTAAATCTAATCAACTTCATTGCAAGCAAAGAGAATCACTGACCTTAACCTCTAAAAAGAAAAAAAAAAAGATATCACTGAATGTACATAATAAAGTATGTTAATAGGTGGATAATTTGATCTAGCCCTAAGATCCATTAGTTTCAACTTTCCCCTAAAATCTAAACTTCAGCTTAAAAATCTGTCAATTTAATCTTCAGTGTCAGGTAGGGTGGGAAGTGTCAGTATGTTCCTAAATATGTAAATATGAAATACATGAAACTTGTATACCTTAAATAAAATACAAAAAAAATAATAAAAAGAGTGGCTGTAGGTTATACATAAAGATCCAGACACAGACTTTGGCCTATTTCTCCCCTTCTTAGCATCTACAGACTTGTATCCTTTCTTCTTTCTTCTTTATCCTTCTTCCTCTTCAAAGAAACTTTTCTCCTTTCCCTACATCACCTCAGACTCACCTTAACTATCTACTGATAGTATGGGAATTAAAACAAGCGCATGAAAATAAGATCACAAAGGTAGAAACAGCAGATACTGTTGCTATGTAATACACTATTATCAGAGTTGAAAAGAAATAGATCCTTTTAGCCTTGAATGAGAAAAAATGGCATTTATTTATAAAGATCAGGTTATTCATGGAATGTCATGAGAATGTAACATACTATGAAAAGATCAAAAACAAAGAACATCTGAGAAACTGTCATAGTCAAGAGGCACCTAAGGAGACATGAGGACTAAATAAAATTAATGTGGGGGCAGGTGTTGTGGCACAGTGAGTTAAGGTCTGCTAGGGCAGCCTACAACTCAAACTGGAGTTCTTCAGTCAAGTCCTGGCTACTCTGTGCTTCCAATCCAGCTTCCTGCTAATGCACCTGGGAGGAAGTGGATGATGACAAGTGCTTGGGTTCCTTCTACTCATATGGAAGACTGGGACTGAATTCTTGGCTCCTAGCTTTGGCCTGGTGCAGGCCCTGCTGTTGCAGCCACTGGGGAGTGGAATCAGCACATGAGAGATCTCTTTGTCCTCTCTCAGTCAATTTGCCTTTTAAAAAAAACTAAAAAAAAAAAAAATAAAGTTAATGTGTTATCATGAATGAGAATCTAGAATAGAAAAAAGGATACTAGGTAAAAATTAAAGAGTTCTGTGCAACTATGGAATTTTATAATAAGCCTGCAAGTTAATAACAATCAATATTGGTTTATTAATTCTAACAAATGTATATTACTTCTGTATTTAAGATACTGATTTTAGGGGATTAGTAAGTCTCAGGGTTTTTGGGAACTCCGTGCTATCTTTGAAATTTTTGTGGAAATATGAAAGTATTTACAAATAAGAAGTTTGTTTGAAGAAGAAAATCTCTGGAAATTCATCCCAGCAGCTTGTTAAGACATTAGTTGCTAGACATCTGCTAGAAAATGCGCTATTTAATTCAAGAGTTCCCAGAAGTTTTACAATGATGGGAAAGCCTGGAAAAAAAAAAGCTTGCTTGACAGAAAGGCACACTCCTTTAAAAGTTCAGGTCAGTTGCAAGTAATGACACAATATTTTGTCAATAATGAAAACGCTGTAAGTACATTTATGAGAATCCTTTTCAACAGCAACAGTTGTTCATGGTAACTTTCTCCTGAACTTTTACCCCCAGAAGGTTAGCATTCAGGAAGCTCAGCTGCTGTCTAACAAACTTAATTAATCAAAAAGTCATTTCCGAGCTGTAACTATGAGTAAAAGCGCTTCAAGTGTGCTAGCAAGCCTACAAGTTAATCAAAATGCTAATGCAGTACAAATTAAAGTTGTGATTAACATTTCACAGTAGCTGCTTAAGTGAATTGATCACACAAATGGGTTAAGCATTACTCATTTCCTACAGCCCCAACCGGGAAAAGGGTTGTTATGTGGGTATGAGGAGAGGAGCTGGGGGTAGAAGGATCCTTCATAATGGCGTCATATCATCAATAAACCATCACCAATTGTCATACAAAGCTTACAGGTAAAGTTACCCAGGAGGAAACAGTCTTCTAAATTATATTATAGTCCTTGAATGGAGATTGCTTGTAAACCCACAAGAGTAAGTAAAGGTGTTTAACACCTCAAAATCCACACATTTGTGTTAGTTTTGGAAATGCAAAATACATGAGCTCTGTGTTGCTTTCCCAGTGGGGAATGTGCTTTGTTTTACGTGGTGTATTGAGCATTGTACTGTGGAGTTAAACTGTTGCTTTGGCCACCTACAACTATGATGGCCATAGTGTCAATCTTTTGCATTTGGAAGAGTAATTACACAGAATTAAGATCATTCAGAATTATTTGTTTTTAAATAGGTGTCTATTAATTCAACTCTATCAGACTTCTATGGCAAGATATGAACTCCTGGCAGTCTGGCCAGGAAAGCAGCTTGAATCAGACTTCACTCTGATCTCTATGAATTTGGTAATGTCACACTGTTTGTAACAAGTACATTCATTTGTTGGTAGACAATTCAGATTTGGCAGAAAATCTTAAAAATATTGTGAGACTCCGTACACTATAAATTTCCCTTTTCAATATTCTATTAAAGAACCAGAAAGGAAAAAGTGAAATATTTATTCCATTCACCTACAACATACTAAGATGTACATATGCCAAGCATTGTGCTCTAGTCACCTTAACAGCTGGTGACATTACAGCTACTGATAAGCTTCTAGGACATCCTGGATAACACAAAGCCTCCAAATGTATGCTCATATTATTAATATTCCTTGAAACAAACCTATAAAAAGATGTATACATCCAATCCACCTACCTTTGCCTCGAAATGATTTGAAGAAACATTCTGAAGCCAACTGTGGTACATTACCTACTTAAAGATAATATTTTTATTTGGTCAAATTGTAAGCATTAAAAATTTTTGAAAGGATTCTATTAAGAATAAAAAGTAGACTTTATCATTTTTTTATGAAAAACATTTCTTATAATTATTGGATTAAGGATTTGACCAAATACTTCTTTTCATAAACTCAATAATACCTGGACTATACCACTGCTAAGTGCAGTTGATATTGTAATTCTCAGGAATGCTTATTTAAATGAGCTTGACATTATTCAATACATGCCTAACCTATGGAGCTTGTGCTTAGTGCATCCTGAGGTAAACACTCCTTGAAGGTTATGTTAGCTTTGCTCATGGCAGTTCTACCTCTTGGCATCACCAAACATTTCTATGCTTTTTAATTTACCTCAAACAGGAATTATTTGTTAACAGAAACAGAGAACCAGTTTATAGTTATGGTACCTTCCATTTAAAAGAATTTTTTTCTTATCTCATTTTTTAATTTTCTCAGACTAATATATGTATACATATGTACATACACATAGCTCTAACTTTTTTTTATATGACAAACAGAGACAGATAAAATTTCTATCTGTCGGCTTACTCCACAAATAGTTGAGGCTGGGCTGGGCTGAATCCACAAGCCAGGAACTCGGTCATCGTTTCTAAAGATTAAGTAGGAACTCAATGACTTGAGCCGTGACTGCTCATTAATAGAAAGCTTAAGAGCTGGGTACTGAACCCAGGCATTCCATATGAGATATGGGCACCTTAACTGGCACCTTTTTTATTTTAAATACTTATTTATTTGAAAGACTGAGTTAGAGAGAGAGGTCTTCCACTTGTTGATTAATTCCCTGAATGGCCACAACAGCAAGAGCTGGGCTGATTCAAAGCCAGGAGCCAGAGGCTTCTTCTGTTTCTCCCATGCTCCTGTGCTATCGTCTACTGATTTCCCAGACCATTAGCAGGGAGTTGGATCAGAAGTGGGCAGTTGAACTGGTACTCACATGGGGTGCTGATGCCACAGAGAAGGCTTCACCTACTACAGCACAATGCTGGCCCCCTTAACTGTCATCTTAACCACTAGACCAAATCGCTGCCCCCCACCCCCCCACCTTAAACCTTTCAGTTAACATACTTTAAAAGACAGATTGAAGATGAAATGTTGTGTTTTTAGAATAACTGTGGGTTATAGGAGAAACATAATATTAGTTATGTGAAATGGAATATGCTTCAGTTTATCAGAAGTTGTTACAGAGATAAATAGGTAAAATTATTGTTTGAAGTTAAGGTGAAAGAACAATTCCACTAATAAACTTTTAAATATATATATAGATTTTTATGTATTTATTTATTTGAGAGGTAGAGTTACAGACAATGAGAGGGAGAGACAGAGAGAAAGGTCTCCCTTCCGTTGGTTCACTCCCCAAATGGCCAAAGGGCCGTAGCTGCGCCGATCTGAAGCCAGGAGCCATATGCTTCTTCCCAGTCTCCCATGCGGGTGCACGGGCCCAAGGACTTGGGCCATTTTCTACTGCTTTCCCAGGCCATAGCAGAGAGCTGTTTTGGAAGAGGGGCAGCCAGGACTAGAACAGGAGCTTGTATGGGATGCTGGTGCTGCAGGTGGAGGACTAACCTACTGTGCCATGGCGCTGGCCCCTCCACCAATAAAGTTTTTTTTTTTTTTTACTTTATTTTTTGTGAGAATTTTTAAAGGTGGAGAATAACACCCCTTGAAAATATAATCCAATAAAGACTAAGAGGAGAAACTTGAGAACCATAAGTACACCAATAAACTTTTAAAGATTTGTTTTTGTGAATTTAGGAAGCTTCTCTGAATGGAGGATGGTATACCAGTCCAATTCATACACTTTCCCACCCCCTTCCTCTATTTAGGCAGTTGATTAAAGTTATTTTTTGGTAGCACCTTTATGACAACTGATAAAGTCTATTTTGACATTAGTTTGAGTTATGAATGAGTTGTATGTTATCTCATGTGTGAAAGAGAAGAAGGGCTGGAAACTCAGTAGTTAAAAAATACTTGACATTAAGCAAAATGATATAAAATAAGTGCTCCTATACTATAATTAGATGCAAGAATTTAGGAAACAAGGACAACTTACCCAGAAGAACACAGCTGCCTAAATGCTTTCCTTTCAGACACTGACTCAAAAATATTTTCAAGGCAGCTGTCCTGGTTTACCTTTGCCTATTTCCATTCAGGCAACGGAACGCGGAACGTGAACAGTCTGTATTATCATGTGCCGTGGCAGGATAACAGATCTCTGCACTCACCATCAACTGCAGAGACACCTGCTATCTTTAGGGTAATTAGTTGTCCCATATCTTGGTGGCAAGAAACTTCTGAGATTGCCTATTGCTACTAGTTGTTTCAAGTTTTCCAAAATAGAAGAGGTTGCATCCAGGGGAGCCCCATCAGTGGTGGTGGTGCTAAGACACTGAAGGAAGCTGAGAACCTAACTTAAGCAGAGAGTCAAACTTAAAATAAAAGAAACATAAAATGCATGTACGTGTGTGTTTATAAATCTATGCAGAAGCTGTTCTTGTGTGGATACACTTTTTATTATATGGTAATATTACATAATTATGAAAGCATTCCTCCTTCCTTTCTGGCTGTGTCAGCAATCTGATTTTTTCTCCTATTATTTTCAATTATTATAGCTTTATGGGAGAATGTGATGAAGCAAATGATTACTTCTTTGGTCTTTGCAGCATAACATAAAAACTTTAGAAGGATCATAAACTGTTGATACAAAAATACAAACACAATATCAACTGGACACTGTAGAGTGGTATAATAAAGCAGTTACAATATTCAATCATATTAACAAGCCCCTCTTAGAAAACGGTTAAAGTAATTATAGGCAGACTGTTGAAAAGGGAACCAGAGTAATTAAAAGGAGGTGATTTGAGTATACAGTGAGAAGGAGGGATTAATTAAAAATTTTTATTCATGGTCTAGTGGGAATTCTTGATTAAAAAGAAAACAGAAATTCCTATGAAGTTCTCACATTTTAAAATAAATTCTCACTAGACCATGAGTACAATTTTTAAATCCATCTTTATAAGACAGAGCCTGGTACATAGAAGGCCCTCAATGAATGATCAACATTACCCGCACTGTTATGATGGGCTGCCTTGTTCTTGGTGGGGGGGCAGGGTGTGCAGGGGGGGCGCACAGTTTGCCAAATATTCTGTTATAATTTGGCATAAAAAATACTTGAATTTCAATTTCAATTTGGAAGCATATGTTTCTCGAGAGCTTTCTAATCAGTGTACAGTCACATTTCTCTCTGTTCTCTTTTCATGAACTAACATCATTATCTTGTAGTCTTTAGGGTGCTGATGCAAAAGTCCTTCATGATAAATTTTAAAAAACACAGACTGTATGATTACAATTTTAGTTGTACTGACCAATACAGGCTACAGTCCTGATAACTTTAGCTGGTGGGTAAGGTAAATCTGACCCCTACTATTCTGGAAGGAAACTTTCAGCAACTTGTCAGTACAACTAAAATTGTAATCATACAGTCTGGCAGTTTTCAGCTCACTGAGTGAGCCACGGTTTCCCCTTTTACACTGAACGTCGGAAAGCTCAGTTTCTGTAGATATCCTACTGGAGGTAGAAGGGTACCCAACTCATAAACCTGTATTTTGATATTATTTTCTCAGTATTCTTGTATTTAAGATATTTAAAATTTAAATGAAGGTGATTCTAACTTAAACAACTGTGGCACTTAGAAATGAACAGAGATATTAGAGCAGGAATAAGAATCCTAGAATTTCCACTTGGTTTCAGTGGGGACTGCCTAAACAAATCACCCTCAGCAGAGTTACTTAAACTTCTCTGAACATCTGCTTCTTTTTCCCTTGATTAGCAAAGGATGTGTGTGGCAGAGAGCTACTCAAAACACTAGCCACTTACCATCAGTTCTGAAACTAGTAATAATATTATTTGTAAATTTCGCATGAAGGCTAACAAAAAGGTTTTCTTTGGTATATTCAGTTCAGAAAGGATGTTGCCTCATTTGCTACATTTCACAAATATAAGACTTTGAAGTCAAGAAGACTTCAAAGGGGAAAGAGCACAGGCAAACAACTTCATAATTATACAGTTTACAAATCAAATTGAGATAAGTGGTTTTTACTTTTATTTTTGTTGGGAGAGAGAGAAATGGAAATGTTTAGAGTGGTAAAATATAACAAAGAACCATGACAAAAGCATGTCAAAGTGAAAACACCACAAATGGGCTTGACACCTAATTTGAAATGGGACAGAAGAAGCAAGGGCAGGTTGTACTATGCATTCTGACTTCAAGATACTACCACCAAGACTGTTTTTCTTTGGTGAAAGATTACCCAGATTATAAGTAGGCAAGACTACAGTTTTCCTAATCTAAATCATGGCTCAAATAGAAAGTATGCATCTATAAAATAAAAGGAATACAAATTTGAGTGTTAAATTACTATGATAAAGGGAATAAAATAACTACTAAGAGTGAGTACTCTAAGATGGATCTTTTGAGTTCTCAAATTGTTACCTATTTTAAAAACTGTATTTGATTTATTTTATAGAGAAAGCGAGGAGGAAGATGGGAGGGAGGGAGGGAGGGGGAGGGAGAAAGAAAGAAAAACACACACACACACACACACACAGTTTCCTGTCTCCCACCTACTGGTTAACTCTGAATGCCTTAGTGGCTGGGGCTGAGCCAGGCAGAAGCCAGGAGCCAGGAATCCAACCTGGTCTCCCATGAGAGTGGCAGGGACCCAGCTTTTTGAGCCATCGCCTGCTGCTTCCCAGAGTGCCCATTAACAGGAAGCTGGATTTGGGAGTGGAGTTAGGACTCGGTCCCAGGCACTCTGTATGGGATGTGGGTATACCAAGCAACATCTAAGCCACTGTGACAAATGTCCACCCCTGTTGTTTACAACCATCGACTAACAAACACCCTACTCTTTTGTGAGGTGCTATTTTCACTCAAACACCTGAGGCTAGACTAAGGTCTTACACCAGATTGGCAATAAAGGAGAACTGATAGGACTGGTGGCATTAAGTGCCATCCACAGACCACAACATCATTGTGGTGTCCCATGAGAGAAGTACAGTTTTTAATCAGCCTTCAGGACTGTGGCTTGGAAAATTGCTTGAACCAATGTTTTCTGAGCCTAATAGAATTCACATATAAGATTAAATAACAGAACACAAAAATCAGAATAGCCAACGAGTAATAGAGAATTTTATCAACTCTAATTTTTCTCTGAAAGTTTTCCATGGACAACTTTAATATTCTTTCACCCTCTGGGCTTGTTTCCCTTTATCACAACCTTGCAAAGAAATTATAGGAATGAGAGTATTTAGGATATAAGGCTGGTTGTCATCTCTCTCTCTTTTTAAAGATTTACTTATTTGAAAGGCAATGAAACATGGTGGGGGTGGGGGAGAGAGAGAGAAATTTTCCATCCAGTGGTTCACTCCCCAAATGACTGCAATGGCTAGGGCTGGGCCAGACAGAAACCATGAGTGAGGAGCTTCTTCTGGGTCTCCCACGAGGTTGCAGGAACCCAAGCACTTCAGCCATCTTTCTGCTGATTTCTCAGGAGCATTAGCATGAAGCAAGTTTGGAAGTTGAACAGCCAGGACTCAAACCAGTGCTTATAGGGATACCAGTACAGCAGATGGAGGCTTATTCCTCTACACCATAGCGCCATCCCCCTGTTGTCATCTCTTTGAAATCAAGTTTCTTTCTAGGTGGTTCTGAAAAGTTAAGTCGAACCTTTCAAATGGTTAAAATTAATGCTTACAACTTATAATAGAAGAAAATTGCACACACAAATGCCTAGCAATGGGGGACTCATTAAACAATTATGTCTTGTAAGAAGGAATATGGTGTAGCCATTACAAAGTTCTGTTTCATTTGATGTGATAAAATATTAAAATTAAAAAGTTGTAAAAGAAGAAAAAGAGCAAATGTATACGTATAAAAGTGTACAAATAAAAAGCCTCCAAAGACAAAAAGAGAACTGAATATAAACTATTGCTCTAGTTAGACATTTGCTTTTTTTTAGGAGTAAGGGTTAGTAGTAGTGAAACAACATCATGAATATTCTAAGATCGAGGATAAAGGAAACTATATTTTTATTAATGACAACCAGGTATATTACAGGTAAAAAGGGTTAAGTTAAAAAAAGGAGGGGGGAGACTAAAATGAATCCTTTGATATTGGACTGAAATTTGAGATACCAGAATTATAAACATAGTCTTTTCCATACACACAGAGTCAAACAGATCTACAAACAGACATGGATGTCCATGTATGTATGCATGGTCTGGAAGCAAAGACACCCAAGTAGAGATGGCGTGTAGTAAGCCCTCAGATTTCAGTGCTGAATATCATTGCCTAACAAAAAGGAATTAAGGCTTTTTGGAAAAACTGCTGATTTTAGACATGGTGCCAAGAAAGTACAAGCTGCTAGAATGTAAGCAACACTGAGGGCATGTCAAAAAGATTCAGCCACAAGCCTGACAGGCTCTGCATGGTTGACTCTGGGACAAAAGAGAAAATGACAGCAGTGTGTTTTACTCAATAGCATGATACAAACATCCGTAAGTCAGTACTTCCATAACTAAATAATCTAATAAAGCAAAAAAAAAAAAAAAGGGGGAGAAGGGAAAATTCTTCTTTATAGTATAATTCCAGGAATGTTGGAAATAGAAAGTCACAACAGTAATCACTGTTTCAGAAAAACAGCATTATTGCATGTTGACAATATAGGAGAGTATGACAAGACACAACATATTAACATAGCCTCAACACACCTCCCACAAAACACTTACTAATTACAAAAGAAATAAAAGTGACTATGACTATCACAGGAAAAGCAGAAAGATACAACCTCAAATGCATACTTAACATTATCAGTAATGGGCAGATCCATGACATAAGCTTCCTGGTATGACATACTATGAGGACAAACTATCATCACTGTTGTACTCTGGCCAAAAACAGGGAACTTGAATGTAATCATATGGAAACATCACCCAACTCCAAACTGTGGGGCAACTCTACAAAATAACTGGTCCATACTTTTCAAAAGTGCCAAGAAAGACAAGGAAACTAAGGAGGCAGGATCACTAAATGTAATGTGGGATTCTGGAACATGAAAAGGACATAATAGGATAAAATTCATATTGATAAAATTTGAATGAGATATGCAGATAATCAATAGGACTGGATCAGTCCTGAGGTAAGACATTAACATTAGAAGAAGCTAAGTGAACGGTATACAACAATTTCATTATAGTATTTTACAAATGTTTTATACTTGTCTAATTATTTTGAAATGCAAATTTGACAAAAATTAAACTCATTGAAAAAACAAAAGCACCTCATTCTTGGGATTGAAGATACACTAACCATTTAATTTTAATATGTTTTTCCAAACTATCAACAACAAATTCTACTAGTTTGATAATTAAAGAATGAACTATTTCTCTTTAGATGCTATTTAGAGAGATCAGAAATATTCAAGAAATATAAATATCATCCCATAAAGCTGTATATAAAATATCTAATAGGAGCTAAAAGTACCTGATGGTAAATTTAGACACCCACTCCTTTGGGGCTTGCTTTATTATTATGCTTTTGAGTCATTATTGACTGAGTGCTGAAAATGAAAGTAGCTATGAGTTAATCATATGTAAGTAATATGCAAAAACTAATTTCTCCTGCAACTTCTATCCAACTCTTTCTTATGTCAGGGTTCATTAACATTAACAAGTCAGTGCTTGAAGGGAAAAAAAAAAAGCTACAGGAAACACAAATTGAGTATCCAGAGCCATAGCTAAGGATTTAGGAACTTTAACCTTTGTTTGTAAAGTGTGACTAATAAGGAGTGGTAAATCATCTTTCTAGAGAGGTAAACCATGTGTTAGTTACAAAAGGGTGTCAAAAAAATTTATGTGTTTATTATAGCCTTACTTCCTCTCCTTTCTAATTTTGGGTAGCTGATGCCTACTGTATTTTATAAAACATTTTGAGTTTTTAAAGTAAAAAAAATTGTGAATTTTTAAAATAAAAATACTACAGGTTCACTTGAAAACATTCAAATCATTTAGAAATGCACGAAGAAGCAGCTAAAAATCACAGGAAATCCAGCTGCCCACAGAGGATACTATTAATCTTCTGGTAGAGTTATTCTGCATATTTTCTCTAGCGATAAGGATACTTCACAAAGTATGTGGAAAATGGAGTTAAAACGGAATTTTATTTTGCTGCAAAATATTTTTGAAATTGTACATATGAAGAGTCTTCAAAAAGTCCATGGAAAATGTGTATTATGAAAAAAAAGTAAGGATTTCAAAACATTTTACACTAAAATAAACATATAATCCATTTCCCATGAACTTTCATGTATGTTATCTTATGGATATAAACTACCTATATGGATATAAATGTGGAATTCATAGATGAAATTCTAATATTTTACAGTGCTCAATAATAGGATACTTAGGTTATTTCCAAGGCTTTACATTTCAAGTAATGTCATAATGCATGCCCTTGGTACACTTATCTTTATGGATAGACTTACTCTACCACTA
Source organism: Oryctolagus cuniculus (assembly GCF_051225735.1). Taxonomy (NCBI): domain Eukaryota; kingdom Metazoa; phylum Chordata; class Mammalia; order Lagomorpha; family Leporidae; genus Oryctolagus; species Oryctolagus cuniculus. The sequence continues at coordinate 70,872,292 of NC_142871.1, read as the reverse complement.
AAAACATTTTAAGTCTTCTGAAAATTCTTAGAGTTACTTTTCATTATAGAAATGGCTAAAAAAGGTATAATGTAGAAAATCAAGACCCCTCATAGCTCAGCCCTATAGTACACGTGTACTTCTGCCATCAAAACTCATTTCCCTGTAAATGGCAGCTCTATCCTCCCAGCTTCTCTGGAAAAAAGTGTTGGAATTTTCTTTAGTTCTTTGTTTTCTCTGAAAACCCTTGGCCAATCCATTATCAGATCCTGTTAGTATTCCTTAAAAAAAATATATTTAGGATTCAACCAATACTCATTAACTTGATCCACACTAACCTGGGCCAGCTACTATCATTATTGTTTAGCTCTACAGCATTTGAGGTATAAACACATTAGTGATAAAGTTTCAGATTCCACATTGTAACTAAGCTTCAAGAAATACACTTGTCATGTTTTATGGCATCAAAGAATACTCACAAATATAAAATGGCAATCAAAACACTATTCTCTTCAATTAAAAATATAATAGACACTTTGTGTTGATTGTAAAATGAAATATTTGGGGAAACTTCAAAAAGTTCATGGAAAAATAAAATTAAAAGATATGTTTATTTTGGTACAAAATTTTTAAGCACATGTCAAGTTTTTTCATAATACATATTTGCTATGAATTAAAACTATTTAGTTATTTGAAAGGCAGAGAGAGATACAGATTGAAAGACAGAGAATTCTCTTCCATTGTATTATTCCTCAAATGTTTGTAACAGCTAGGGCTGAAAACAGGAACGAGGAATGAGTTCCAGGTTTCCCATAAGGGTGGCAGGAATATAATTACTTGAGCCATTCTAGGGTCTTGCATTAGCGAGAAGCTGGAGTTACGAGCCAGAGCTGGGTATCAGGTTCTCTGTATTAACCAGCATCCTAACCACTAGGTTAAATCCTTGCTTTCTCTATGAACTTTTTGAAGAATTCTTGTATGCATGGATTTCACAATTTTTTCAACAAGATAAACTTATAGTTTCATTAATTTTCCATGAAAATTATGAAGCACTTATATACCCCTATTAAGCTGGATATTAGAGTTCTTAAAATGTAAAACAATGCCATTTTTTTCAATTTTTTTGTTTTGGAAAATATTTTTCATGAAAAATTATATTTATGTGAACATGTAACAAGCCTACTACTGATATTATAAAAAAGTGATTAAATTTTAAAAAATTAATGTTTTGATTAATATGGAAAATATTGATAGATATAACTGATATAGCCATTAATGAGCCAGTGTTCTTAGTAAAATCCAAAATCCTTACCACAGTTTACTGACCCAATTTTATCTACATCTGGCCTCACTTCCAACCATATCCTTCCATCTTTTATAGAATGGTTTCTACATCTTCCTTAAATATTACAAGTAACTCCTTACAACACAGCCTTTGCACTTGACTGTGTTTATGCTCAGGATATACCCATCCACAAACCCATGGCATCATTCTCTTCCTTTAATCCTTTTTTAACTATTATCTTATCAGTGAGATAATCCCTAAAAACTACATAAAAATAGCACAACACAGAACCCTCTATCTTGCTCTACATTTCATTTACCATGCTTGAATACTTTTTAAAAATAGCACTTATTTTAAAATGTATACTTGTCAGCCTTCCCTAGCTTGGCTCAAAGTCCATAACAGCAGAGAATTTTCTGTCTTGTTCAGTGCCTTGAAAAGTACTTGACACATACTGTTTTCCTTGAATGAATGACTAAAATGGTCATCTTATTTCATTTACATTCGCTTTTCCTTTGGAAATTTTTATTTGGTTCACTAGGTATTTCTCTACAATGACACAATAATTTTTAAAATTCTAGAACACATTATCATAAAGTAGGATAGAAAACGATAGAAATTATAGGAGACAATGCAGGTATAAGAAATGATTTTCATACCTGACATACTCTGAGAGCTTGGTCCAACACTGTTTTGGTATCAGTGTCATAATCTGGGCAGGGCAGCATGGCTCGGCTGAGATGTGCTTGAAGCAGCAGATGTGCTTTGGTGTGTGGGCTGTCAAATGAATGAGGATTTAACTCAATGGGAAGACATTTTGCCAGTTCACTATTCATATGATCTTCATTGTGTCTTACTGGCAAATCTGTGTATTCTTCTGCATCCTGAAAAAAATCCACATACCTATTAGTTATAAACATGTGTGAGTTTATGTGCTATATCAAAGGTATAATAATTAATGCACTTCTTAGCTTTAACTATTGATGTTTATTTCAAGTACAGTTTAGAAAAACCACAATATTAAGCATATCCCTTAGAAATCTGTTTTGTTCCATGTTATCATTAATACATAAGTAAAAGCTGGTAAGGTACAATATATCTAAAATTCATGGATATTCTTTTGCATTTACACAGTCAACAAAAATACCAGAGAACCTTCTAGACTTCACACCATTCTATAACGGTGAGGCTACTGCAGTGGACCAGAAATTGAGAGCCTATCAGAGAAGATAAGACAAATTCTATAAAGTATAATTTAATGGTATGGCAGATATAGAGAAATGAAGACAGTATTAGGGATGGCGCTTTGGAAAAGTCATGTTTCAGTTAGGATCTAGAAGAAGAATGGAAGAAATAAGGTAAAGCTGGAGAAAGGGGTGCAGACAGGAGAGGCAAAGTGAGAAAATGGTGATGAGAGGGACCATTAAGAATTTTAGCAAATTATTACATTAATCAACTTATTCTGGAATATGTTCTGCAAAATCTTGTGCTTTGATTTTTCATCTTAGGTTTAGTAAGGTTTAGTAGTGAAAAGTAGCTTCCATGATGCTAGTCAATAAGGACCTCTAACTGAATCAATTAAACAGAACTAGACATATCTATTTAAAAAGTCTGATGTACTTTGTTTGATAGGATTTGATTTAGTAGTAGGAACTGGATTTATCCTCCTTTTGTAGTCAACTCCCTCCCTATTCCCCAACCCCCCCCCAAAAAAAAAAAAAAAAAAACATGAACCAATGTTCTTCAAATGAACACAAGACTATGAAAGAGTGATCCATGAGATACAGAAAAGCAATTAAGTAACTCCTATTATTGCCTCAGTTTTCTACATGGAGTTTCCAGGTTGTGATGCAGACAGGGGGGATTCAAGTGGACATTGAAGACTTCCTGAATTAAGGAAATGAAACTCAAAGTGTACAGAGATGAAAGCAGCTGAAGTTTATACAACAGGGTACCAAAGGAGGACACTGCACAGGAAGAAGAAGGGGTAGGGGGAAGAAAGAGAAGGAAAGAGGGAGAACACTCCAGAGATCTGACTGCAAAGGAGCCTCCTTGAATTTTCAGCACAGGACTGAATAGTGGTGGCATGTGAAGAGACTATCCAAAGTTGGGGAAAGAATAATATAAAAGAATTATAGTGAACAGCATCTAGCACTCACACAGTACCAGGTATGATGGTGCTTCTTCCCCCCATTCAAATCAGAATTCACAGGGTATAGGGTAGTGAAGGAAAATCTTGTCTAAGCAGTAGAGAACAATTAGCTCAACAATGAGTGCTACTCTGGGCCAACGTAACATATGATAAAAGCAAGACATAAAATGGTCAATTAGCTTCAAAGTAATTAAGATTTCCAGAGCAAAGCTCAAGATGATTTACGCAAATAAAAAATACACAGCACTCAAGAAAAAAGATGAAATTCACAACGTCTGGCATTCAATTAATGATTCTAGCTTTGAAAAAAGCGGGAAAACAGGATCAATAATGAGGAGACTAAACAGTGCCTGGAAACTGACCTAGAACTGACTAGGTTCTTAGAATTAGCAGGCAAGGCCATTGAAAGTTATTGCCAACTGTATTCTTTATGATGAAAATGTTAAGGATAATGAATCAAATTTCTAGAGATAAAAACTACGATGTTTGAGATGAAAACTATACTGGGTTTTATTAACAGAAGAATACACATTGAAGAAGAAAATATTAACAAGCTTAAAGCCATCAACAAAAACTATTAAAGATGAAAGAGAGAGAAAAGAATTTTAAAGATGACATAGCATCACTGAGTTGTGACGCAACTGCAAGTGGTGTGATGAACACTGGGGGAAGAAGGGCATAAAATATTTGAAGAAATAATGGTTGGGAAATTGCAATTTGATGCAAATTATAGATATAGAGACTTAAGAATTTCAATCAACTTCAAAGAAAAATAAAGAAAACTACATCATCATGATTCAGCATTGAATTATTCCATATTACTGATAAAGAGAAAATATGAAAAGCAACCAGAAGAAAAATTCATTAGATACAAAAAACAAAGATAAGCAGTGTAACAGATTTGTCATCAGAAAATATGCAGAAAGATAACAGTGGGAACAGCATCTTTTTCAATGTACTAAAAGATAAAAACAAAGATCTGCAGTATAGAAGGATTTTCAGTCATACAAGAGCTGAAATAATGCAGCAGACCTGCATTAAAAAAGTGTTAAAGGATGTTATTTGACAGGAGATAAATGATACCTCATTAAAATATGGATCTACAAAAAAGAAAGAAGAGCACTGGAAATGGTAATTGCGTGGACAAATACGAGTATATAAGAATTTACAGTTATTATTTTAATATTAAAGCAAAATAATACACCATGGAGTCTGTAACATATGCAAAAGTGAAAAATACAATACAGTCCCATAATGCCTACTAAGGAAGAAATGGAGGTATAAATGTAAGGTTCTTTTATGACACATATGGAGTAGTAAAATACCAATTGAAGGGAGACTGTGATAGGTTAAAAATAAGTAATGTGACTCCTAAAGTAATGACTACAACAGTAAAACACAATGGCTACAATTAGTAAGTAAACATGAAAAACTAGAAATAATCCAAAACAAGATAAGAAAAAGAGAGAACAAAAGAGGAAAAAAGAAAAAAATGGGTATTAAAAAGTATATTTTCACACCATAATGAAATTAAATTAGTCAAAAAAAATTTCTGAACAGCAAATGGTAAAAGTACACATTTATCCTAGGCATATAAATAATCATTAGGAGCTGGCACTGTGGCATACCAGGTTAAACCTCTGTCTACAGAGCCAGCATCCCACATGGGTACTGGTTGGAGTCCCTGCTAACTCTATTTCCAATCTAGCTCTCTGCTAATGTGGCAGGGAAAGCAATGGGAGGTGGCCCAAGGGTTTGGGCCCCTGCACCTATGTGGGAGACCCAAAAGAAGCTAATGGCTCCTAACTTCGGATTGGCCCAGCTACAGCTGTTGCAGCCATTTTGGGGGAGTGAACCGGTGGATAGAAGATCTCTTATCTTTCCCTCTCTAACTCTCCCTCTTTTTGTAACTGTGCCTTTCAAATATCTAAAATAAATCTTTAAAGAAATCACATTAAATGTAAATGGTCTAAATAGCTTTAAGTGACACATTGTCTGCATCATGAAGCATGACAACTCTATAATGCCAATATAAAACACACACGTACACACGTTTCATATACCTGTCTCTATATATTTGTATATAGATATATAAAGACAAACCCATTAAAAGTGAAAGTATAGGAAAAGATACATTATGTTAGCACTAGTCAAAAGAAAAGTGGAATGATAACATAAACTTCAGACATAATAGATTCCAGCAAAGAATAATATCAAGGATAAAGATGGCTCTTTCATAATGATAAAGAGATAAACCAATCAACAAGACACAACAGTCTGAAACCATTATGCCCCAAATAACAGTTTTATCTTTCAGAAACTGATAAAATAAATACTTGACTAACATTATTCTCAAAAACATTTACTGAGATACATCATATTCTGGATCACAAAATAAGTTTCAGGTCGTATTCTGACAACAATAGAATTAAATGAGAAGCCAGACAGGTATCTGGAAAACTCCCATATATTTGGAAATAAATAAAACTCCTCTAAGTAACCTATGACTCAAAGAAGAAATGAAAAGAGACATTAGAAATTATTTTCAATTGAAAATAAAAACATCAGAATTTGTGGACTGTCACTAGGGCAGTACTTAGGTTATATTTATTTATTTATTTAAAGATTTATTTATTTATTTAAAGGTATGCTTAGTTTCTGATATAGCTCTTTGCTATGGCCTGGGAAAGCAGTGGAAGATGGCCCATGTGCTTGGGCCCCTGTACCCATGTGGGAGATCCAGAAGGAGCTCCTGGCTTCTGGCTTCAGATCAGCACAGCTCCAACTATTGCGGGCATTTGGGGAGTGAATAAGTGGGTGGAAGACCTCTCGCTCTCTCTGCTTCTGACTCTCTGTAAACTCTGCCTTTCAAATACATAAACTAATTAAAAAAAATAATTATCTAATTAGAATTGAAGAAACATCATCAATGACTTTAGTTAATACCTCCAGAAACAGAAAAAAGAAGAGCAAAGTAAACTCAACTAATAAGAAATGGGAATAATAAAAAAATTAAAATGAAAATAATTCAAATAGGAAACAGAAAAACAATGGAGAAAATCAATGAGACAAAAAGTTTTTTGCAAAGATCAACACAATTTATAACCCTCTTGCAGACAGATAAGGAAAAAGAGAGAGAATACTCATACCTAAGTCAGGAATGAGAGGGATGGCATAGCTACATGTTTCACAAATACCAAAAGGATAATAATATGAGTAACTCCATGCCTATAAAATATAAAAACTGAGACAAAAATGGAAAAATTCCTTCAAAGATACAGTTTCCAAGGCTCACTCAAGAAGAAATACACAACCTGAAAAATCCCCACATGTATTAAAGAAATTAAATTTGTAGTTAAAAGCCTTCTCACAGAGTTAGGAGTTTGGCACAGTGGTTAAGACACCATGTGGGATATGTGCATCTGTGATTGCAGTACCTGTGCAGAAGTTTTGATTGAACTAAATGGAAATACATTCCCTACTCTTACCCAAACTGATCTAATATAGCCCCAATAAAAACCATTGCAAAAGTCAGGTTGTTCCCAATATTTGGATGGAAATGCAAAGAACCTAGAATAGCTGAAACTCAGAAAAAAGACCAAAATTAAGGGCTAGTATTACTGGATTTCAAAATTTACTGTAAAGCTACATAAATCAAAAATACCTACTGGGATAGAATAAGGAGTCCAGAAATAAACACACATAAACATGGACAGCAATTTTGACACAGGCTCATGGGCAAAACAGTCAAGAAAGAATAGTCTTTTCAAGAATGGCAGTAAAATAACTGGATACACACGTGTCAAAAAAAAAAAAAAAAGGAAACTTTGATCCCTATCTTATACTATTAAAACATTCACTCAAAATGTATCAGATCAAAACAGAACAGTGAAATAATAAACAATCCAGTAAAGAATGGGCAAGATATTTTAACAGCTATTTTATGTAAGGATTTATAATATTATTAGTTTTTAGGAACATAAAAGTTAGAATGGTCAAAATAAAAATAATTAACATACCAAGTATTGGAGAGAATTTGGTAAGAACTGCAACTTCCATACACAGCACATGGGAATATAAATGTGCTTTCTTAAAGCATTCAACATATACCTATTATAGGATCCAGCCTTCTCTTGCTAGGGATTTACTCAAGAGAAGTATACACCCAAACCAAGGCTTGTCCACTGCAGCTGACAGCCGTATTATGAGTAAAGCAAAAATTCATAAATAAACAAAATTTCCATCAAAGTTGCAGGATAAACAATTGTGTTACATTCATACAATGGGATTCTATTCACCAATAAGAATAATTAATAATTGCCAAAACATAGATGAGACTCAATTATGTTGAGTGAAGAATCTAGACCAACAGGAACAAAAAATATATATATATATATACTCCTATTCAACAACAGATCAGAAAGATCATCCAGCTAGACCAAGTGAAATTTATCCCAGTGATGCAGGGATGGTTCAACATATGTGAATCAATAAATGTGACATATCATATCAACAGAATGAAGGATAATAATGGTATGATTATCTTAACAGATGCAAAGACAGCCTTTGCTGTAGCCTTTGGTATAAAAGGAACATACGTCAACACAATAAAGCCTATATATGACAAGTTCACAGTCAACACTCTACTGAGTGGTGAAAAGCTGAAAGCATTCCCACTAAGATCCAGAGCCAGAAAAGGATGCCCACTCTCACCTTCTTATTCAATACAGTTCTGCAAGTTTTAATAACAGCCATTAGGCAAGAGAAAGGAATTAAGGGTATACAAATTGGAAAGAAGACAGCTAAATTATTCCCATTTAGAGATGACATGATTCTCTATGTAGGTAAAAAAAGACTCTCAACAGGAGACTATGAATGCCCATCAACAGTAGACTGGATGAAGAAATTATGGGACATGTACTCTATAGAATACTATACAGCAGTCAAAAACAACAAAATCCGGTCATTTGCAACAAGATGGAGGAATCTGGAAAACATTATGCTGAGTGAATTAAGCCAGTCCCAAAGGGACAAATATCATATGTTCTCCCTGATTGGCGACAACTAACTGAGCACCAAAGGGGAAACCTGTTGAAGTGAAATGGAAACTATGAGAAACAGTGACTTGATCAGCTCTTGTCCTGACTGTTGATGTACAATGTAATACTTTATCCATTTTAGTATTTTCTCTTTGTTTTGTTCTAGTACTATTGGTTGAACTCTGTGATTAACACACAATTATTCTTAGGTGTTTAAATTTTAACTGAAAAGTGATCCCTGTTAAATATAAGAGTGGGAATAAGAGAGGGAGGAGATGTACAATTTGGGACATGCTCAATCGGACTTGCCCCAAATGGTGGAGTTAGAATCATACCAGGGGATCCCAATACAATCCCATCAAGGTGGCATGTACCAATGCCATCTCACTAGTCCAAGTGATCAATTTCAGTTCACAATTGATCACACTGATAGGTCTAAAAGTCAAAGGGATCACACAAACAAGTCTAGTGTCTGCTAATACTAGCTGATAGAATCAAAAAGGGAGAGAACGATCCATCATGGGAAGTGGGATGCACAGTAGACTCATAGAATGGCAGATGTCCTAAACAGCACTCTGGCCTCAGAATCAGCTCTTAAGGCATTCGGATATGGCTGAAGAGCCCATGAGAATATTTTAGGCATGGGAAGCAAGACACCCTGGCACCCTGGGGAAAAAAAAAAAAAAAAAAAAAAAGAAGACCTAAATGGAAGATCTCTGCGAGTGAGATCCCAGTGGAAAGAACGGGGCCATTAAAGAAGGAGGTACCTTTCTCTGAAGGGAGGAGAGAACTTTCACTTTGACTATGACCCTGTCGGAATAAGATTGAAGTCGGCGAACTCAAAAGGCTACCATAGCCTTGGCAACTCATGACTAGAGCCTAGGAAGATTACTGAAGCCATAAACAAGAGTGTCAAATTGTTAAGTCAACAACAGGAGTCATTGTGTACTTACTCCTCATGTGGGATCTGTCCTTAATGTGTTGTACAATGTGAAGTAATGCTATAACTAGTACTTTCTGTGTGGGTGCAAACTGACGAAATCTTTACTTAATATATACTGAATTGATCTTCTGCACATAAAAATAATTGAAAATGAATCTTGATGTGAACGGAATGGGAGAGGGAGCGGGAGATGGGAGGGGTGTGAGTGGGAAGGAAATTATGGGGGGGGAAGCCATTGTAATCCATTAACTGTACTTTGAAAATTTATATTTACTAAATAATAAATAAATTAAAAAAAGAAAATTCAACAAAGTTGCAGGATATATAATAAAAACCAGTAGCATTTTTAAATATCAATAATGGTCTTCCTAAGAAAAACTTATAACCAACACACCTCTGACAGATGTGCTAAAAACATTCCCTGGAAAAAAGGATAGTCTCTTCAATAAGTTGTTCTGGGAAAACTAGATTTTCACATGCAGTAATTCAAAACAAGACCCCTACCTTACACTTTATACAAAAATAAACTCAAACTAGATCAATGATCCAAACATAAGACCTGCAACTGAAAATATGAGGAAAACAGGGGGAAACTCTCCAAGACATTGGCAAAAGCAATGACTTTTTGGCTAAGACCCCAAAAAGCATAGGCAATAAAATCAAAGATAGGTGAATGAGATTATATCAAACTAAGAAGCTTCTGCACAGAAAAGGAAGGAACAGAGTAAAGAGACTTCTGACAGAATGCAAACCATGCATCTGATAATGTGCCTGTGTTAGCAGCACAAATACCAAAATATGCATCTGGCAAGGGAGTAATATCAAGAAAATATAAGGAGCTGAAGAAACTGAACAACAACAAAACAATACAGTTACAAAATGAGGGAAGAGGACTGTATGTTGTAGCACAGTGTTAAGCGACCACTTATGATATGGGCACCCCACATCAAAGAGCCAGTTTGAGTCCCGACTACTCTGATTCTGATCCAGCTCCCCATTAATGTGCCTGGGATGCAGTAGATGCCTGCCAGGTGGGAGACCTGGATGTAGTTCCTGGCTCTTGGTTTCAGCTGGGCCCAGCCCTCACTGTTGTGGCAACTTGAGGAGTGAACCAGTAGATGGAATATCTCTCTCTCACTCTGCTTTTTAAATAAGTAAATAAATGAATGAATAAGTCAATAAAATAATCTAGCAAAAAGAAACAGGAAAAGGATCTGAATACAGATTTTTCAAAAGAAGAAATGTAAGTGGCCAATAAACACATGAAAAAAAAATTCTCTGTATCATTAGCTGCCAGGGAACTGCAAATAAAAACTTCAAGGAGTTATTATCTCACTCTAGTTAAAATGGCTTTCATCCAAAAGCAAAAAAATAACAAATGGACAAGAAGAAACGGGAGACTCAGCACACTGTTGGTGGAAATGCAAATTAGCATAGTTATTATGGAAAAACACCAAGTTTCCTCAAAAAACTAAAAAAGAAGTCTAATATATGACCCAACAATCTCACTTTCAGAAGTAGATCCAAAGGAAATGAAGTCAGCACATAAAAGTGATACCTGAACTCCCATGTTTATTGCCCCTCAATTCACAACAGCAAAGATCAATCTAGACACCTATCAACTGACGATCTCATAAAGGAAATACCCTTTATATCACACACACACACACACACACACACACACACTCTATAAAATACTATTCAGTCATAAAAAAGAATGAAACCCTAACATTTGCAACAAAATGAGTGGAGCTTACGTTAAGTGAGATAATTCAAACACAGATTCCATTTGTTTTCTCTCATATGTGGAAGTATAATATACATATTAAAATGTATAGATGTCACATTTTGTTTATATTTAGAAATGTCAGATTCACTGAATTATACCCCCATATTAATATATGTTTCTTTTTTCACTTTATGACCTTTGGCATGAATCTCATCTTACATAATATTTCTGCTTTCAAGAAAAATAGCACATATTTGTATTTATATAATATTTTCATATGATGTGAATTAGGAAAAATGTTAAGAAGTTAAATTTACATGTCCTTATTGAACTCTTCTCAATGATTTTCTGTTATTTGAAAAATTTAAAATAAAAATTACAAAGGCAAAAACATAGAAGAGATATACAGAAACATGAAGGAGTTTTGCAAAGACATCCGACAAAGGTTTATTGGGAGGGCTTCCTGCAGGACAAGGAGTTAAGCTAAGACACCCTGCATAAGCCCATATCAATGAGGTAAAGAGAGAAGTGAAGAGTATTTTAGGAACAGTACAACAGGGCTTCGAAAAAGCCATGGAAAAATGGATTTGATAGATAATGCAAAAATAACAGTTTTGAACCCACACATGTATATACAAAAGCCTGTAATGGGAGGGAAACTGGTGAGCTCAAATTGAAGGACCTGCTATAAATGAATGACAGTGCTGTTATTGTTTTGGATTTCAGGTAAAATTCAGAACTGATGCACTATCAACTGCTTACTAATCCATCTCAACCCAATGTCTGGGTTCCATCCAATTCCTCATCATCAGTTCTACTTATCTTCTCAGACTTGCCAATTCGTGTAGAAAAAAATCAACACATGAAGGAAGAAGATGGCTCAGAAATCTAAATCATGATCTCTTCCTTCAAGGGAATTAAAATCATATTTGGGGTAGCAATTTATATAGATGAATAATTATTTCAAGTATAGAATAAAGTACTATTATCCAGAGAAGAGCACTGAAGAAAACTGGGCGTGTTGGAAAGTTTCCCAGAAGAGACAGTGTTTGTTCTAGGCTTGGAACAATTTATAGAAGAGGAGAGTTTTCCTGCATTCCAGGACAGATAAGGAGGGTCTGAGGTTTAAGCCTCAGGGATGAGAATGATAAGTGCTATTAATAGCTGAGAAGTTGGGAACACTCAGTGGGCAGGAGCTTTGTGTCGGGTATGTAAAATACACTTAAAGAGAGAACAATAATCCAGACAGTTGGGTGGAGGTAGGGAGGGAGAAGAAACTAACTTTAAATCTGTTTCAGAGTCTAAAAATTCATTCATCGATTTCTCTCTCTTCTTTATACCGTCTGTAAAAATGATTCTTTTTGATATTTTACTAGAGGAAAATGCAACAGCTTCTCTAATATTGCAAATGGAATTGGCTCTCCAGGTTTCAGATATGTAGGAAACAGGATGACACCAATTATATGAAAGTTAATTCAAATAAAAATATAGTAAGTATGAATTTGTCTGAATGTATTAATTAATAGTATTATCTAAATTATCCACTTACCTCGCCACATTCTTGATCAAGTTTAATGATCTGCACCATCAATCACCCTTATCCCCAGTAAGGGTAGGGGTGCAGGAGAGAAAGAGGAAGAGGAGAGAGAGATCAAACAAGAGACTGAGAGGCAACAACACATTTCCCAGTCTTAGCTCCCAAATATGTCTGTAAGTGCACCTGAGTATTATTCTAGTATTCAAAGAGACACATTTTTCATAAACGATGACTTCTACATGCAAGACAACTACTTCATTTGGTACTAAAGAAACACTGGTGTGCTACAATGTTTGAGGGAAAACTAATGGTGTTGTCACTGGGAAGCAGCACATCAGAACAGGGTTGACTACACAAAATCAGGCTTACTGTACTTGTGGGGTTATTTTCAAGTGTCTTTGTTCTTAGGTGATTTCTGTTTTATTTCCTTACTTCAGGTTAGATTCTCATCTCTCTGTAAGATGTGACCCCTCCATTCTCTAAAGCGTGCCAATTCTGCTTGAATTACCCGATTTATTGCTTTAATCCCCTTCTTCACCAGGATTGTGAAGTTGCTCACTGCCAGCAGTATCAGTATCAGATGAGTCGGCTAACAGCTGAGTACATGTTAAGTTGGAGAAAATGCGCTGCAGTAGTGGCGTCTAAGTTTAATTAGAGGACTATCAAATCTCTAATGCAGGTCACCCCAAAATAGTAACCACACTAAAACACTGAACTCAGTGCCACCTCTTCTCAATGAATAACGCAATTTTTTTAAACTAAGGTTGCTTAATTTCTTTGCAAAAATAATATACATTTTAATACAAATTAGATTTTAATTTCCATAATGGGCGAGGTCTTACTGTGTTGGGTAGTTTTTAGTATCAAATATTTATCTAGCATATATTATTGATGTATATTCACAAAGGTGTACAAAAACAAGCATGACCCCCTGTCTTGCAGAGCTCTGTAGTCTGGTGGGTAGGCAGATATTAATCAAAATAGACCACAGATAAATGTAAAGATGGCACCTGGATAAGTACTATAAGAAAGAGGTACACATTGTAACGAGGGGGGGGTGTCAGGAAGGGGTCTTGAGGAGGGTACAAGTGAGCTCAAAGACAGTAGAAATGATTTTAAAAAAAAATCAAGGAAGGGAGAGATGCCAGGACTCAAATCTGAATTGAATTCCTTTAATAAGGGGAAGTACTTTTTAAAAGGCTTACTTTTCTCTTTTGTTTTTAAAGATTTATTTTATTTATTTGAAAGGCAGAGAGAGAGAGAGAGAGAGAGAGAGAGAGAGAGAGAGAGAAGAAAGATATCTTCCATATGCTAGTTCACTCCCAAAATGGCCTTACAGCTGGGGTTGGGACTGGTGGAAGCCTGGAGCCAGGAGCTTCATCCTGGTCTCCCATGTGGGTGCAGGGGCATAAGTACTTGGGCCATCTTTCTTTGCTTTTCCCAGGCTCATTAGCAGGGAGATGGATTGGAAGTAGGGCAGCCAGCTGGTACTCATATGGGATGCCAGCATTGCAGACAGTGGCTTAACCCATTATGTCACAATGCTTGCCTCTACTGCTGCTTTTCAAACATATGTTATGACTACATACATACTTGAAATATAATTCAAAAGTGCCTATATTGCCTTTGCTATTAAACAGATACTTTTGCTGGATAAGATTTTTTTTCATTATGAAATTTGTCACATACAACAGTTTTAAGATCTTCAAAGGAGTTATTAGGTTTACAAATTAAAGAAATATCAAATCAATATTTTCTGTAACAAAAATTATTCATAATTAACAGGTCTGTTCAGAAACTATTACTTTCTTTGAGGATTCCTTCTTCTTACTTACAGTGTTTGATTTAAAGGGAATTCAGAGAATGTGGTAGTAAGTTATCCGCCCCTTAGTGATATTACAGAACATCGGGGTGGCGTGGTGTGGCGTGGTGTGGTGTGAGATGGCTGACAGAATGCAGGATCTGGGAACTGATGCAACAGGTGGGTCTTCAGCTTTGCCATTTACAAGCTGTGACCTTCTGGGAGTAACTGTACCTTCCCAAGCCCCAAATTCCTTGTCTTAAACTGGTGTTTGGCATAAGTACTTAATATGATGGTGTTTTCAAAACATGTAAATATGCTAAGACTTGCTATATTTTAGGCATTGTTATTATAATAATCCCCAAATTTATATCACATAGGATGTTAAGTTACTTTTAAGGTTCAATTATTTGAGTTTCATTATAGAGTTTTCAGTTGTTAACTCTTTGTCTGTAATTAAATATACTTCACTGTCTGAAATGAGATTTCATTAACTTACTTTAAAAAATACCATTCTTAAAATATTCAAGGAAAAGATGTGTTCTTACACTTACATTGTTCTAGTAGTTGTACATTCAGTTTATTCAAGTAATCATGTAATTATGTCACTGACATTACTGTTTCTTTGAAAAACAACATGATATAAGAGACAATCAAATTAAAGATAAAACCCTCAGAAATTATATCCTCCTGAACTACAGACTCCAATCTCCAGTTAAGTTTAAGTCCTTATGAATTCAATGTTCACAAAAGTACCTCAGTATGAGATAAGGAAATATGCTCTTTTCAGTGCACCCCAGTGGAACTAACTCAAAATAACGTGGAAAGAAAGGCGGAAAAGAAGGAATCATCGACTAAACCGGGTGCAACTTTTCTGGAGGAAAAGCAGTGGAGATACACTCTGAAACCCCACAGGGTTTTCTAATTGCAACCCAATTGCTAGCAATTGCCAAGAATGAAATAGAAAATATTACTGATTTTAGATCTACTAGAATGAATAAAAATCTTCTTAGTATTATTGGTGGTTTGATTATGGACCTGAGACGCCGACTTAAAATGAAGACTGAAGACAACTGCCATTTAATCCTCAAGTGTGCTGCCAGATCCTCCTGTGCAAACCCTGGCCGCTGATTCCTGGAATTCCAGTTTACAATTTTTCTAAGCTCTTTACAATGTGACATGTTTGCTTCAGCACTCTACTTATCGCGTACCTCCCTCAAGTATTTTATTCTGGATGTTTCAGAACACTGACGAAGGAGATTTTGCAATTTAGTTTAGATTGATTAGGAAAGCAGCAATCTCAGGATCAGAAGAAAGAGCTGGTAAAATAATCAAAATCTCTGGCTAAAAACAAACAAGCAAACAAAAGACCTTTCTAGTCACTTCTTCCTTAGTAGGACACTCTATTTACCTCCACATTACTCCTCCAATTTTAAACAACTTGTCTAGCTAATTTCCTGTGTGTGATCACTGACTATAAGTGAGGTTCATTTTCTTATCTACATCATGTAGGTAATTAAAGGAAATTGAAAGTGGGTAGTGAAGCTTTTATGCAACTGGGATTGCAGCTGAATGGAGGGCAGCGAGGTCAGTGGAGCCCATTATATTTTTACGTGAGACGCTGGTGTGTCTGCCCTGTCCTTGTTTATTTAGTGAAGGCTGGACAGACTACTAACGGCAAATCTGTGTCTCTGATTTGCCCAGCTGTCCTTGAATAGAGACATCTCCTCCTGCAAATGTTAAATGACAGTGATTGACAACCTTTGATGAACTCTGCTTGAAACCCCCTGCTACTGTTTTTAGATTGCAAAAGAAAAAACAGAATAAAGAAACATCTTTCATAATCACATCAAACGGTCCCTGCTGTTCACTCAATACTTTTCATTTTGTTTCCCTTTTCCTTACAAAGCTCAATCTGCTCCACAAATAACTCAAACTGAGTTATTCTACGTAATCTATACAATTTAAAAAAGTTTTGTATGCGTCTACATATTGTTTGCATATTCACACTGATTTTCAGTTTACTGGGTATATACATTCTTAAAGGGGTTTAGTCATACCACTATGCCACGTAACTTGCTACTGAGAAGAATCTGGCAAACCTGTGTTGCTGAGATATGTCTTTTGGCCACTAACTAGCTGGCACTTGGGTATACTTAGGGCTCCAGTAGTTTTATTTGATATGTGTAAATCTTACATATGCTTGTGGCCACTGAATATGCTGATTGTCCATTTTTGGCTTTTAGGTTTGTTAAAATAAGAAACTAACGATTAAATACTTACATACCTTACTTAGGTTTTTTTCTTTATTGGAGGTGTGATGAACTAATGAATACTGTGTGTGTGTGTATGTGTGTGCTTATGTATGTAGATTTTTTTTTCTTTCAGGTACACTAACTATAAAAGTCTGGTTTACAAACTAAGCAAATTATGGAGAGAGGAAAGACACAACCAGAATGCGTTTGTGCTTGGTCTTGTGTAAACATTGCATCACAGTAAACTGGCACTTTCCTGTCACTGCACACATCGATGTCACACTGCATTCACTACATAGCAGATAAGAGGGCACTTGTACAAAGGCGACAGCAGCCTGATCAATGTGAGAGACTAAAGAAGCTTTATGCTATAACTTAATCTCTGTCTTGGGAAAGGTAAAACTTATAAAGTTAATGAGTTCTAGACTTTAAGTAGCACTTGATTAATTTGTAACATTCGGAGGTGTTAAAACAAACCCAAATTAGTTTCTCACATTCCAGTGCTGTCTTTTGGCCACCGAAACTGTAGAAAAAGCATTTCAGTAAATTTCCTGATAGGAACCCTGTTTAATTTCTGTGCCTTTGTAAAGTATTACATTAGTTAGCTATCATGTCTTCTACAATAACATTGGAAAAATGATGTGTCATTTAACCAGACATGTCCAGAGATGTTAAGGTTAAAAAAACATGCCTCACATTTTAATTTTTATTACTTCAGATTACCTTTATTCAACCTTTAATCAATTAAAAAACTGAGAATGAACTAACTTCTTTCTATAAAGTAAATGCATCTAATTAGCATTGTTTCTAGCACTTCTAATTTGTATTAGAATTATGTATTCAAATTGAATAATCATATACTATCATATTGACAAAAACTTTAAAACAAAAAACTGTTATAAACTAGACTTGTATAGTATTTACACTGACGACAAAACTCAGTGTAAGGTATACCAGGAATGAACTTAGAACATCCCATATGAGCACTAGCTGCTCCACTTCCAGCTGCCTGCTGATGCACCTGGGAAAGCAGCAATGCTGGCCCAAGTGCTTGGGCCTCTGCCATCCATGTGGGAGACCCAGATGAAGTTCTGGGCTCCTGTCTTTGGCCTGGCCCAGCCACAGCCATTATGGCCATTTGGGGGTGAACCAGCCCCAATGGAAGATCTCTCTCTTTCTCTCTCATTTTTTCTCTGTAACTCTGCCTTTCAAATATATAAAATAAATCTTAAAAAGAAGGTTCTAGGCTAGAAAATATTTGCTGGAGAATAATAAAATGAAGCTCTAAGAAATGAAATAATAAGTTTTTTCCCAATATGTCCACAATCTACTCTACCATAATAAAGCATCAAAACAATTTTGTGATATGTAGACAGCATAGACAGCGAAAGTATAAATACTGCTAGATATTATTATAATGTCTTATAAGATCTATGTGTGATTCCTTTCATGGATTATTTGAGTACATGCGTTTGATTTGTATCAATGACTTAAACTAATGGACATAAGTTTACCCTTCAAACAATTTACGGCAAGCATAGAATCATTTGCCAAAAAATACATATGAAGAAGAAATACCTTATTCTTTCCATTGTATGAAGGACCACCTGGTTGACAGCTGGATTTTAGGGGATCTTACAATAGTGGGTAACAGCAGGTCTGTCGTACTTAAAATAATTTCAGTGGTAAGAATTCCATCAGAAAGTTCTATTTCCCAGGATTTATAGCTAAGTCCTTAAAAAATCGCTCTTTGATGAAACTTGAAAAAAATTCCTCAGTTTTCAAGGATGTAATAAAAATGCCTTATAGCTTAACAATGTTTAGATTTTTTTTTTCTTTTAAGAAATAAAAATCTTTAGGCTATCAGGTTTGGATCCTGAAAAGGGATATCAAGATTAACAGCAATATGTAATAGCTGTGTAAGGTTAAATACCACACTCTGCAATCTACATTTAAAAGCTAAATACAACTTTTTTCTTACTAGCATGGTTCTACTTTTAAAACATCACATATGTGTTATTAGATTTATATCTATAGACTAAAAATAAATATCAAACAGCAAAGAAAAAACTAAAACAAAAATTACACCAAAGTAGAAAAGATTAAGGTGTATCATTAAAACACTTTTAATATATTTATTATTTATTGAACATTTTTTGGTCCTGAAACTAAGACATGCGTATAGAAAAAGTTAAATCTAAAAGTGAAATATAAAAATGAGTATACAAGCAATCTTAAAGGATAAAACAGGATTCATTGCCAAATGAGTAAAAACCCCACTATTGACATTTATTTATAAAAGGTAATAATCATGGAAGCTGAATTACTGAACATTTTAAGAGGGAGAAATAACCAAAGTGTATGGATGAATGCTAGATGCATTGTCCAGAGATGAAGTTGGTTATATACACAATGTATATAAAGGTGAGAATAAGAAGTTGATCAGGAGAAAAGTAAGTAATTTGTAAGAATCTAATGGGAGATATAAATAAAAATTTAAGATTGCAAGAGTCTTGACAACCAAGTTAAGGAAATAATACTTTATAATGTACAAAATTATTTCTAGATAGTGGAAGAGAGAAGTAATTCAAAAGGTGTTTTCAGATTAATTGGAAGGGGTGACTTGGGAAGATTAAAGAGAGAGAAAATTGAAAGATCTAGGAGATTATTTTAGGAATGGGGTGATGAGAAACTAAACAGGAACTGGAGATCAAACTTTTTTTTTCAAAGGGATGCATTTTGAAAAAAATTATAAAAGGAAGACTGAATATACATGGTAACTGCTTTAATATGAGAAATTAGAGAGAAAAGAAGAAGGAGCCAAAGATATTCTAAGGTATTCACCTTGGGGATATGAAAGACCGAATAAAAAGGTGAACCAATGAAAGGAATTGCCAGTCTTTTGGGCAGGAAAAACAAGATTTTAGATATTCTGGGTTTTGGTCACAGAAGGATAATGGAGTGCAAATGTCTACTGAACCAGCAAGGCATGGAACTGTACTTCCCAAGAGGTCAAGACTGCTGACTGTGCAATGTGATCATCTATGTAAAGGTACTATTTTAAACTATAATAATTGTGGTGTGACCTGAGAAAGCAGGTACATAGGAAAGCACATAACCAAGAAACAAGCTTTGGACAACAACTAGAGGTAGGCACAGGGAGAACAGCCAATGACAAAGAATAAGAAAAAGAACTGGGTATGAAAGGACAGTAGATTTTTAAGGAAAGATTATCAAGAAGTAATCTATGTTGTCAAACATTATGAAAAGCTCAAAAAGAGTAAACACTAAGAAAAGGCTATGTATAGCATTGGTGACATTGGGGACTTCTGAACATTTTGTTAATAATAATCCAGAATACAGAAGTTAAGAATGCACAGATGGAAAATAAAAGGAAACAGCAGGTTGAGATCTATCTACATCTATCTATAGATCAATTGACTGACCAACTAATCCACCTACCTACCTACCTATTTTTGGGACACAGAAAATGATAAAAGGAAATAAGATAGTAACAAAAGGAGAATGATAAAGCCAGATTAAAGATTCCTAGATTAGAGATTATCTATATATATTTTATTTTATTCATTTGAAAGAATTACAGAGAGAGATAGAGCCAGGATGGGGGGGGGACTTCCATTCTGCTGGTTCACTCCCCAGATGACTGCAATGGCCAGAGCTGAGCTGATCCGAAGCCAGAAGCCAGGAGCTTCTTCTGGGTCT
Organism: Oryctolagus cuniculus; assembly: GCF_051225735.1. NCBI lineage: Eukaryota > Metazoa > Chordata > Mammalia > Lagomorpha > Leporidae > Oryctolagus > Oryctolagus cuniculus. The sequence continues at coordinate 70,851,849 of NC_142871.1, read as the reverse complement.
CCCATGAGGGTGCAGGGGCCCAAGTAGTTGGGCCATCTTCCACTGCTTTTCCAGGTCATGGCAGAGAGCTGAAGTGGAAAAGGAGCAGCCAGGACTCAACCAGCATCCATACGGGATGCCAGCACTGCAGGCTGAGGCTTTAACCTGCTGCGCCACAGCACTGGCCCCAGGTGATTTTATAAGGAACAATGTAAATGGAGCTACTGAGGAAATTTCTTCAATAAAGAGTTATGATGTCCTAAGTTTTTTTTTTTTTTTTTTTTTTTTTTTTTTTTGAGAGAATGATTTCCTCCAAGGTTGTGTGCCAAAAGTTAAATCCAAAGCAAAATGTTTTGGACCCTGATGCATATAATTATGTTAGAAAAATTTCATTCCTTCAAAAGTACCCCCCAAAATTCATTTAATTCCACTTTTTTCTAAGAGTTAGCCAACAGTTGAGATACATGTCCAAATTTTGTTTAAATATTTATTTGAAAGACAGAATTACAGAGAAAGAGGGAGAAACAGAGAGCTCTTCTATCTGCTGGTTCACTCCCCAAATGGCTGCAATGGCCAGGGCTCGGCCAGGCTGAAGCCGGAAGCCAGAAGCTTTATCTGTGTCTCCCATGTTAGGTAGCAGGGTCCCATATTTGGGCTACATTCTGTTGATTTCCCAGGACATTAGTGGGGAGCTGGATCAGAAGTGGAGCAGCCAGGACATGAACCAGTGCCCACATGGGATGCTGGCATTGCAGGAGGCAGCTTTACTCACTGTGCCACAATGCCAGATCCCAAATTTTTTGATTATTAAAAATAGGTGAACACTACCTCATACCTTTTATTACATTTGCTAAGATATAACATTAAATAAAACCTTCCTTGTCCCTTCTAAGTATAAGGTAGTAAATTATTTTTATGTAGATTCAACTTAAATGACTTTTTCTAAGGGTCAATTTTCTCAGTCCTCCATTACTGCCTCTTGTTTGACTATCTCTATCTTATTTAGTAAGTAAAGTGACAGTTTCCAATTAATTAGGCTGAGATATAAATTCTGTGCTTAAAATTTTGGCTATTTAAAAAGCTCCCAATTCACTAACAAGTGAGTGATTATATCTATATTACTTTTATATATCTGTTAAGTTAAATCTCTGTTTCAATGATTTGAAAGTTTTATTTACAATTTTTCAAGAGGAAAAGGGATTTCATGGGTAAAACCTGAATCTCAAGCTACCTAGGGTACACAAAAAGGGCACAGAAATCTGCCATGTCATGAACATATGGGAATACATTCAGAATTCTGCTTGGGCATTATTATCTCTATTGATAGAAATGTAAGTACTAACATTTGTGCCTCAGGATAGTTTATAAAATCAGAAAGTTAAAAACCATAAATAAAACACCATGATACAGTAAAACTAGTGAAACAGGTCAGTTCCAGCATCCAAAGTTTCCCAACTTCCTTTCCTAGATGCTTGACATGCATACATATCTGAGATCCAGAGTTCAGAATATAAGAGACTTTTGTGATATACTGCCTGGAGCAAGAGAGTTGGCCATGTTGACTAGCCAGCAGCTACTGGTATGGACAAATAGTTCAGTACATTGACTTAGCTGTAGCCATGTAATCATGAGTTTGTCAATTGCAGAGATGAAGACTAAAAATAAATTATTTTCAGAATATATTAGATGTAATTTTTTTTTTTTACATTAAAAAGATGTATTTGAAAGGTAGAATCACTGAGAGCGAGAGAGAGAGAGTGAGTGAGAGAGAGAGACTGAGACCTTGTATCTGCTGGTTCACTGACCCATAATGGTTTCTGTTCTCTCATGAAACAATCTTCCTTATGAAGACAGAAGGTTGAATGTCACCATGGAAATAACCACATGGTATATAAGCTATATCTGAAAAAGACAGCTTTGAGGAAGTCATTGTAAACATGTACAAAATGAAGAAACTAGAGATGCATTTTCCCCCCTTTTTAGGCGAGGTATAGTACCTAAAGATATCATAAAGCCGCAAAAGCTGACTTATTTGCTATAGATGGGGGAAAATGATTGCTTATATTCATTAGCAATCATTAATGCCTCTAAAATGCTTTAGCAAATGACTCCAGGCTTCTTGCTAACCCTCCGGTTATTTCTCCAGCCTGAGAGTTGCTGCTTGTATTCTCTATTATGTCCTCTGGCTAGAAAGCTTTCCTGACAGCCATGAACTTGCATTTTTGTAGGAACCCTTTCTATTAACTGCTAATCTTTCAATTTTAACTTGTGTTTTAGAAAATTTAACTTGTTTAGAACTACAAAACGCTCTCAGAAAAAAAAAGTAAGATTTGGACTCAGAATTAACAAAAATCTAAAACTTAACCAGAAGAAAGATTTATTTCATTATGGAGTGCTTGACTAGAGTCATGGGAGAGACTGATTTTTAATTAAACAGAGGATGTATCTGTCACATTATTAAAAACACACTGGGAGGCTATAAACACATTTCAGTAGGGCTTTCACTACTGAAAACATGATGAAACTCATCTCTTGGTATGGAAGTCAGAAGGACTTTTGGAATTACACATAATTTTGCAGTCATACTCAATCTTCCTACCAAAACTTTTACACTGGCTCACTTAATCAGGATTCATTTGACTCAGCTTCACCTAACTTCCTGTTATTTTCTCAAAACAAATACAAAAGTCCAAAAAAGAAAAAAGTCTGTCCCATTATTGGATGACATCTTCCTCCTAAAATATTCAAAAGAACATGCCATAGGGCATGGAAGAAGTTAATACTTTTGAAATAGTAGAACCTAATAAAAACTGCCTTTCAAGATAAATAATCTTAAAATGACAGCAGTCATCAGATGTTTAAATCCTGTTACATTTCTTAAGAAAGTCACTGAACTTTATTTTGAAACCCATATTCATTTTTCAAAAAGATGGATGTGCTTACAGATCACACAATAAGATATGAGAAACAGGTGTCACTTGGAAATTACGCATTGGGAGAATGAAAATGAGACCATTTAAAAATAGGCTGGATATACATTAAAAAACAAAACAAATGCACACACACACAAACAACTGCCAGTGAGATAGCTAATGATATGTGTTCCAGGTAATACACTTAAGTGGGCACTTTGGGCATCTGATGTAGAGTCTGCTCAGGAAAAAAGTTTTAGCTTCAGTTCATGTTTGTTACAATTAAATATCTTCATTTATTAACTCGTAACATTAACTACTTCCTAATATTTAGAGTTACCAATATTTTGGTTCTAGGGAAAACTTTTAAGAAGTTATATTTAGAGACAACAAAGAAAAATAGAGATTTTCAATACCAGATGTCTGGGAAGATCCCATTTGGATTTGAGCTACTTAAATTTGCAATCATGTATTTATACATCTAACAGAGCTTCTGTTTCCCCCAGAATCAGAAAATTAACTAGCTTTGTAGCATCTTTCTTGATCTGCCACCCGTGCCCTGAGGATTAGAGACTCCACCTGAGCTTGTTTTACAAGCATAACAGAAAAAATTAATCTCTGCTGGCAGCGCTCCCACTGGGATACTGATGAATAATGATATCCCTCTTTTGCTGCCCTCTCAGTCCACTAGAAAAGCCACTCTAACCCGGCAACGTGGAAACTGCTGAAACCATTCCAGCTGTGGATTAGCAGGCAGTCAAGCATCCATCTGCTCTGTGTGAATCAAGAGAAAGCAAACATGCATTCTTATGGCTAAAGTCATATTCAAAGCCTGTAACATCTGAGATAAACATACATATATATATATAAACATACACACATATGTACATATACACAAATGATCATATATGTATGTATGTATAAAATAGGCAAGCACATGCCGTAAGATAAAATAACCTAATTCCTCAATGCAGTTTGTATTTCCTTGGAACTTTAAATGTTGGGAAACAAAGTAAATGTTCAGGGGTTATAAAGAATAGCTGTTAAGTCTAGTATTAATTTGAGACTGACGAACTAGAAACTGATCTTCTAGAATGCAATATGAGAATACATCAGTTACCCATACATTACTGGATTCTCAAATGCAGCAATCAACTTACTTGTTTTACAAGGTAGGCTGGCTTAATCAGTGGCCTTGTCTTATTGTTACATGGATGAAATGGGTATCTGTGGATTTTGTCTTCTCCAAAAAGGAAAGAACAATTAGTTTGGGTCTACAAGTAGCAAGATTGTATTTATCAGGACTCTATCAGCTGTTTATTAATGGGCTCTCTAGCACTTTAATATGCTCATAGTGTAATGATGACTGATGTTTATAATGATAGCCTGAGGGACTGTGAAAGAGCTTTGGGATCTTCTGAATCATCAAATAGATAAATATATAAACACACATACACATTTCATCAACAGAATAACTATATCATGTTTCTAGTCCATGATAAAAAAAATCCCAATCTGCTTTTTTTTTTTTTTTTTTTTTTTTTTTTTTTTTTTGCAATTAACAGCATTTTACTGGAAAAATAAAATATGCTCATTACAGGAAAGTCAGAGAATATAAATGAACCCCAAGTTTCTTCACTTTCTCTGCCCAGAGGTAGCTGTGACCCAATCTGCTTTTAAGTTCTAGTCTTGGTATCACCCACATCACTTTGGTGTGGGTCTCAAGTGACAATTTATCTATCTTTTGATTTTCTGATTTTAGTTGCCTTTGCTGGTTATTTTGATGCCTTACTGCTTCCCCTCCCTCCTTTTCCTTTTTATTTCACTGATTGAAATACTAAAAGTAGCTCAAGGTCATAATCGTGTCCATGCTTTCAGTCCAGAAATACCATGAGCTCAGTCACTGGTTCTGCAAGAAAGCTTATTTGTTCATCTATCAGAAGAAGATGTCATCTGTTTGGCATTTATCTTACAAATTTTCTGCCAATGTTTGATAAATCACAGAAAGTATCTACAAAAATGATATGGAAAACCTAAGTCTTGTAAGTTGAAGCAAATATTTATAGAAAAAAATTTTCTGTTATCAAAAGAAAGAGTCTAAAACTGAGATTACAGTGCTTGAGCCAACTGCATTATTCTTTTGAGTTACCTGAAAAAAAATGAATAAAATATAAGAAAGTGTAAAATTTTATGCCTCTGAGGGCAATGGCATTTGGAAATCACTTTTACTTCCAATCTTTTCAAAGCAAAGTTTAAGTTCTAACTTTCTCAAATAATCAAATTTCTAAAACATGCTTATATTCTATTAGGTTGTCAGCTGAAATACATTATAGAATAAGTGGGGTCCTTTTTAAGGAGAATGTAATGTTAAATAAAATGCAGATGTTGCAAATAATACTACTGTAATAAAGACCATTTCTGTGTATTTTATTTGATAGTTAACAACAGAATTTTTCAGAGTACATCTAAATGTGAAAATGGGGAACATTTATTTCTTTGGATTTAGAAGTCAAAAGATATTTGGCGTATAACACAGCATTGGAGAGGAAATTCTTCTAGGTTTATGCCATACAAAAGAACTCTGCATAAAAATAGTCATTTTAGGTCTTTTGGTGGTGGGAAGACTACAGTTTGTTAAGAATCATTAATAGCTAGTGCTGTGGTTTGAATGTGTCCCTGGTAAGTTCATGTGTTGGTAATGTAAACCCCAAATTCTTATGTTAATGGTATTTGGAGGTGGAGCCTTTGGGAGGTAGAATTAGATGAAGTCAGCGGCTCACTAGGCTAATCCTCCACCTTGCGGCGCCGGCATACCAGGTTCCAGTCCCTGTCTGGGCACCGGATTCTGTCCCAGTTGCCCCTCTTCCAGGCCAGCTCTCTGCTGTGGCCAGGGAGTGCAGTGGAGCATGGCCCAAGTCCTTGGGCCCTGCACTCCATGGGAGACCAGGAGAAGTACCTGGCTCCTGCCATCGGATCAGCGCGGTGCGCCGGCCGCAGTGCGCCGGCTGTGGCAGCCACTGGAGGATGAACCAATGGCAAAAAGGAAGACCTTTCTCTCTCTCCTCTCTCTCTCTCTCACTGTCCACCCTGCCTGTCAAAAAAAAAAAAAAAAAAAAAAAAAAAAAGAATAGAATTAGATGAAGTCATGAATGTGGGACATCCATGGCAGAATTAGTGGCATTACAAGAAGACAAAGGGAGACCCAGGGCACTCTTGGTTCTGTCTCGCCATGTGATGTCCTTCACCATATGTGCTAATTAAATATTATTTGTATTCAATATTCTGTGTATTAAATGCAACAAGGCCCTTAGTAGATGATGGCATCATATTCTTGAACTTCCCAGACCCCAGAACCATGACTCAAACAAGCTTACATTCTTTATGAATCACTTAGTTTCAGGTATTTTGTAGCAGCGACAGGGAACACACTAAGAGAACTAGTCAGATTCTGTTTTTGAAAGCTATTTGGGTAATTAATAAGTGATCCTCTATTGTCTGACAATGCAAGCATAAATATCTTAGTATTAGACTGTGGATATAGTACTAAGTAAGAACAACCTAAAACAAAAAGCACCTTTTCTGACTGATTCCCTTTCAGAAACTTAAGTTTATGTTTAAGAAGTTAAATATTTATTGATGGTCTCTGACTTGCAATGATTAATTCACAATTTTGGGGACTTTACAATAATTGAAAAGTAACCCATTCAGGTAGAAACCACTTTGATACTGTCCTCGGCTGTGTATGGGTGGTACACACTCTCATGCAGTGCTGGGCAGTGGCAGCGGCCTTGGCCCCTGCTCAGCCACACTATCATAAGGGTAGACTGCTGATACCCTACGATGTACTAGGTCTCTAGATGAGGGTGTTTGGTGGCTTAGGTGTATTAAATCAATTTATGACAATAATATTTTCAATTTACTGTGGGTTTATTGAGGCATAAATTATTACAAATTGAGGAGTAACTATATTCTGAAACAGAGATATTGGTCTTTTTAGAAAATATTTCTAGTTTTTTTTTCTATTATAAACAATGCTGTGATGAACAACTATTAGATGAACACTGGTGTACACACATCTTGACACCACGTCAGCTTCCTTAGGATGATGGATTCCTAGACATGGAAATACAACAATAAAGAGCAACCTTTCTTAAAGCCTTAAAAACATTTTAATAGATATTATCAATTTTTTTATTTCTAGAAAGCATGAATCAAGGAAGATACTGTTTAGCAGTGTTTGGAAATGTCCAACTCATGGTGCTCTCATCAGCAATGAGTGCTCCACTTTTGAATTTTCAACAATTTAATAGGCTAAAAAGATCGCTATTTTTTGTTTCAATTTTATTTCCTTGATCTCTGAGAAGTTTACAATATTTTCCTTTCATTGGCTCATGCTTCACAGAGATGATAAGTGGGATATGGGCCTCGACCAAGGTGTGAGAACTGTCTGGGATAAGTAGGGAATGAGGCATTCTTTATGCAGAAAAGAGGTGAGAATAGCTGAAGACTCAGAATGGGGGCTGCTGTTGGTGCGCAGTGAGTTAAGCCACCAGCTGCAATGTCAGCATCCCTTAGGAGCACTGGCTCCAGCCCTGCGGGCTGCTGTGCTTACAATCCAGCTCCTTGTTAATGTGCCTGGGAAAGCAGTGGAAGAGTTCAATACTTGGGCCCTGCTACTCATGTGATACACACGGATGGAGTTCCTGGCTCCTGGCTTTGGCTTGTCCCTGCCATGGCCATTGTGGCCATTTGTGAAGTAAACCAGTGGCTGGAATATCGAGCTTGCTCGCTCTCTCTTTATCTCTTTTCCTCTTTCCCTCCCCATCTGTAACTATCCCCATCAAGTGAATCAAAAAATGATTTAAAAAATTAAACCTTTGAGAAAAGCCAGACTCAAAACAATCTCATATGGGAAGCTGAGGACTCCAAATTTATCCTGCAAGTTTTTTGAACAGAGACATTAATATCATGTTTTACACAGGGATGATTTATTATATAAATTGTAGTATTCCATAATTATTGAAAGCTAGTGACAACAGATGTGAGTAATTATCACAGAGTAGGGGATGCACTAACTCTTTCTCATATTATTTCATTTACTACTCCCCTTCATTTCATGGCGGAGTATGGAGCTTGGATAGGTTGAGTAGCCCAAGATTTCATGTTAGAAAATGTTAGTTATGTCTGTTTGATCCTGAAGCACATGTTCTTAATTCTATATACTTCAGATATGCTGGTATAAATTATACTTTCAGGACAGTTAGTATTAAACTATTATTACTTCTTAGGCCTAGTGCTGTTCCTTTCTTGAAGGCAGGCATCATTTCTTAATTATCATTGTTCCTTGTGTACCTAGCATCATTAGTAGGTGCTAAATAGCTGTTGGACTTTGAAGGTACATAAGATACACGGACTAGTAATAAGTATATAATAAACAAGATTCCAAAAAGGAGAACATGGAGGACTAGCAAGACAAACTATAACTAGTAAATAAGGCCAACAAAAAACTGTAATAGAGGAAGGAAGAAATCAGAAGCTTAATATAAAAGAAAGGACATTTTAATGCCTCACTAAAAATTAAAATGCACTGATGTTTCATGTCTCAAAACTGCTTATTTATGAAAATCAACATTTTGCAAGTACTTAGACTTTAAACATGGTTCACTTCTTCCCCAGTATGTATTATTATATAATATTTGCCTAATTATTCAGGGGGAGAAATTACTAAATATCACAGCCCAACTTAGGGTTGGCATTACTAACAAGCTAGATTAAATTGACCAGAACGTTAACTGTTATTGAATCAAGAGAATTTTTCCAGATGAATATATGCCTAATAAAATGGCCAATTTGATTTGACTGATTTTTCTCTCAGCCAGGATCCCAGTGGCTTCTTGGCTGTTTTGCAGATTACTGCTTAGTCCCAAAAGAAAGAACATTTTTCTTTCTAATGCAGCTTCCTCATAGCTTTCAAGCCCAAGTTCCTAATTCAAAGAAGTGCTAATCCATTTGCAAGCATCTCAGTGAAGGAGTAATCACCCAGCCATAATCACTATTACTAACCATAATTACCTTATGATTTCTTGTAATTACTAAGTGGTTTTTAACAAATATAAATAGATGAGTACACTTAGGAGCACAGACATTGGTCTGGAAGCCAGGGTAATATCTCATTAAAGAATCCTACTGCTGTTTTATTTGGAGTTAGGATGATGTGGCAGCAGAGAATCATTACTTTTACAGACTCTCCCGTGGTACTCTAAAACCCAAAGTCACAGCCTTTAGTAAAATATTAACCTGGGGAGAGAGGAAGAAGGAAACGAGGGAGTACAGGGCAGAGCAACCTATGAGAAAATTCAGAAAATGCCACAGGGAAAAATAAAAGGTAACTATGTCAGATGATGAACATGTTAATTTATTCCAAAATAAAATGCATTTTATAATGCACCTTATAACCTCATGTTGAGGACCTTAAATACACACAATAAAGTTTATCAAAAAGAAAAGAAAATGTCACTTAAATCAAGGATATTAAAAACAAAAGGATATTAAGATCATTAAAATATTTATTTATTCTTTAAAAAAGTACCAGTTAAATGCACAAAAGGATACATGTGTTAGAAAGGGCAGAGATTTCTTGGGATAACAAGGGATGTAAGACCTTGTATTATGCTTTGTTCTCCCAAGCCAATAACAAACTAAAAATTTTCATATTTAGGACAAACAGGCTACCTTCTGATAGAGAGACTTAGGAACCTCAGAAAAACCTCCAGGCATCTAGAGTAAGGCAACCCTGAATGCAAAGCAAAAGCAAAAACAAAAAACATATTACACCTATGCCAAAACACAAATGCCTATCTAAATCAGATATGTTCTAATAAATATCCCTTAAACTTTTGCATGTGCTTTTTAAGTATTTACATGTTAACCATCTAATTACCTTATTAGATCACATTAACCCTGGGAAGGTTAAGTAGGCAGACTTACTGCATGTTTTCCAAAGAATGAGGAAACTCAGGCTTAGACAGATTAAATGACTTTGACTTAGACAACAAGTTCAATGACCATGCTGAGATCTGATCCTGTGTTTCTGAAATGCAATACTATTATTGATTCCATCATACCATGGCCACCTGAATCTATTAAAGGCTTTAGCCCACATTTACAGTTCATTCCTCACCTCCTAAGTTTTAACTGATGACCTTGCTTATTTAATGAAAAAACTGAATCAAACAAAAAGAGTATTTCCTCATTATCACATCACAAAACAGCAACCTGTCTGCGCCCCAACCTGTGTTCTACTACAATGGGTAAACTGTGTTTACTTATACTTAGCTAAAAGCAATTCATTCATTTATATATTGAGTCTCATTCTCCTATTGTCTTAAGAACAGTGCTTCTTCCTGTGCCATCAGTTCCCTTACTTCTATACATGAAAATTTTCATCAGCTACAAATATTCTGGAATCTTTCAAAAAACCAAAAAAGAAAGAAAAGAAAAAGGAAACTGATTCCTTATCAGTCTCACACCCCAATTCCAAGTAAGAATTAACTATATCTGCTCTCTACTTTAAGTCATCTGCCTCTCAAATACTGCTGTTGTCTCCACCACTTGACTGACAATGCTCATAAAAGATACCTATCATCTCCATCTTATCAAGTTGAATGATTAATCGCAACTCTCATCTAACTATATGCTGATGGTCTTTAACCCAGTTAATCTCCATCTTCCTCTTCTATTTTTATTTATTTATTTGAAAGAGAGAGAGAAAAGAGAAGAGAGGAGAGAGGAGAGAATGGAGGGAAGGAGAGATCTTACATCTGCTGGTTCACTTCCCAAATGCCCCCAACATTTGGCACTATGCAAAATCAAACCCAGGCGTGAGGAACTCCATCTGGATCTCCCATGTGAGTGGCAGGGACCCAAGTACTTCAGCCATCATCTGCTATCTCCCAGGGTGTGCATTAGTGAGAATCTGGATCAGAAGCAAGTTGGGACCTTATGCCAGGCTCTTTGGAAATACTGGTGGGTGCCCAAAGCAGTGGCTTAACCTGCTGCACCACACCATTCACCTCTGACCATCGTCTTCTTGAGGTACTCTTTTCTACTTGGCTTCCAGGACAATGTACTCTCCCAGAATTTCTCCTCATTTACTGTTCCTTACTCTCAGTTTTCTTTGATGATCTACTTTCTCCTTCTTCTCTTCCCAACCTCTATATGCAAGAGTCCCTAGAACTCAATCTTCAGATCTCTCTTCAGTACTCATGCTTAGATTATCTCAATCAATCCCAAAGCGTGGATACTTTGAATACTACTCATAGGCCCGTCATCAGGCCTCCCAACCAAACACACAAACAGACAAACCCCTGATCTTTAACCAGTATTCATTACCACAACTCTCTAGTTGTTTAGGCCAAGACCTAGGCATAACTTTTGTTTCTTTTCTTTACTTAGAATTAATCTAGCATCAATTTCTGTCAATTCAATAGTCTTGAAATCATCCTGAGCTCTTTGACTTGAACCACGCTATCCAAGCCACTGGACTTTTGTAACAGCCAGCTCTCTGCGAAGGAGCCAGAATGGTCTTTTGCAGTATAAGTAACATTAACTCACTCCCTCGTTAAAATCCCTCCGATGGCTTCTTTGAATATAGGATAAATCAGGACTCTTTACCAGTACCCTAGATGACCTGGCCTCTGTCTACCATGCCCTCCCAGTGCTCTTTCCGTGAGGTGCATATTGGTTTTTCTATTCTTCCCTGAAACTGCCAAGCAGCTCCTACTTGCTTGGCATTTATTACTCCCTCTGCCTGGATTATCTTCCCCAGGGCTTTCTCATGACTTGCTCCTTCACATCATTCAGTTCTCTGTTCAAATATCATCGTTTCACAAATGCTTTCCTTAACTATCCTATGAAATCAACCTCCTCTAGTTACTCCCAGAATCTTAAATCCTTTTTTTGCTGTCTCACTTATATCCAGTTGTCTGCCAATTCTACTATGAATATAATGTACATGAATGCTAAAGCCCATCCCATTAGTTTTCCACTGTATCCTCTTTACCTGGAGTACATGCCAGTAAATATTACTATTAACTACAACAACACTAATAGCTAATATTTGCTGATGACTACAAATGAACAAAGGGCTATTCGAAGTGCTTTACCTGCATGAAATAATTTAATCTTTCCAATAATCTCATGAAGTGCTTATTATTATTAATTCCTCCATTAAAAACACAAGGAAACTGAGGCTCAGAGGTTAAGTACCTTCATTTAAGACTTAGGAAGTATCAGAGACCAGATTTGAACCTGAGCAGTTTGATTCAGAACCTGGGTTCATTGAGAACTGAGTGATATAATGGTGATATCCTTAGTGGACTGATTAGATGAATAGTGAAGCAACAGGCAAGCCAATATACAAAATTTTCTCCAAATTAGATGCTTTGTTGCTTGTAATGCAATGAATATGTGAGTCAGGTAAAGCTAAGTCATCCTCTACAGGCAGAAACTCTTAAACTGTGACACAGCTTTGAATGAAAGACTAATATCATGTGGGGATGTACACAAATAGCAGTAATATCATAAACCTAATAGTCTTGGAACCATTCTGAATGTGGGCTACTGGCTCTTTACTTTAAAATGGAAGGGCTATAATAGAAGATAGTAGGAAGGATTAATGGACAAGAAACTATCTTCTGAGAAGATGATTAGAAGATGTCAATCTCTACTTAGTAGACTATGCTACAGACAGAATGTTTGTGTTTCTCCCAAAATTCCTTTTACATATCGACTCCCAGTATGATAGCATTTGCAGCTGAAGGTTTGGGGGCACTATTTGGTCATGATAGCAGGGTTTCCACAAATGGGATCAGTGCCCTTAGGACAGAGACCCCAGAGATTGTCCTTGACCCTTCTGCCATATGAGGACACTGTGAGAAGATGTGTCCCTATGACCAGGAAGCAGGACCTCAACAGACATTTAATGTGCTTATGTTAGGATCTTGGACTTCCCAGCCTCTAGAACTGTGAGAAATAAATGTCTGTATGTAAAGTCACATAGTTTATACCTTTTGTTAAGTCGGCCTGAATGGACCAAGACATACTATATAATGGCTATGGAACAGCACTGTGGCATAAGTTAAACCTCTACCTGCAGCGCCAGCATCCCATATGGGTGCCAGTTCATGTCCCAGCTGCTCCACTTCTGATCCAGCTCCGTGTTGATGGCCTGGGAAAGCAGTGGAAGATGGCCCAATTGCTTGGGTCCCTGCATCCATGTGTGAGAACCAGAAGAAGCTCCTGGGTCCTGGCTTTGGATCGGTCCAGCTCTGGTTATTGGGGGCCTTTTGGGGAGTGAACCAGCAGCTGGAAGTCCTTTCTCTCTGTCCTCTCTCTCTCAAATAAATAAATAAATAAATATTAAAAAAAAACCTTAAATAATGGCTGTGGTATGAGGATTACTGGTGGGCTGATAGTAACTCACAAGATGGGAGAGAAATTTAACTATTTATTTAGTGTGAGGACATCTAACCAGGGTGAGGAAACATACTATGAAAGGGTAACTGTGCTATTTTCTATAAAAACAATAACAACTTACTTTTTTTTTTTTTTTAATTATAGCTTAGTGATACAAAGAGAGTTTTTCCATTCATGGGTTCACTCCCCAAATGTTTGCCATGTTCGCCAAAGTCAGGAACTCAATGCACACCAGGGAGCCAACTACTTGAGCCACTGCCACTGCTCCCAATGTCCACATTAGCAAGAAGCTGGAATCAGGAGCTAGAGGAGATATAAAACCCAAACACCACAACATGGGATGTTTGTGTCCTAGCCAGGGTGCTAACCACTAGGCCAACTGTCTTCCCGTTTTCACTTCTAAAAAACTTCCAAAAGCAGTACTATACATAAGACAAGATTCAAAACAGCAAAGAAATAGCTACCCATAATGGCTTATTTTTAAATGATACATTTCACAATAAAGAATTCAACAAACTGTCTTATTACAGCTATTTGGTACATAGGAATTCTATTATATTTCTTTACAGTGCTACATAAAGAAAAGGCCTGGAATGTTAGTTAACCAGAAAGATTTTCTGTCTCAGCACCAGGGATATTTCCACAATTATGATTTTCTTTTTACAATTTTATCTCGACTGTTGAGGAACATTTTTTTTTTCACACTATTTGTTGAACTCTTTACTTAGTATGGAGTTAATCTTATGTGTATAAAGTTAATTGAAAATAGGTCTTAGTGAAAAAGAAGAATGGGAATAGGAGAGGGAGGAAGAAGAAGGATGGGAGGGTGGGTATGGTAGGGAGAATCACAATGTTTCTAAAGTTGAATTTATGAAACTCATGGAATTTGTATGCCTTAAATAAAATGCTTCTGGAAAAAAACAATTTCATGTTTTTAAAATTATGCAATATTGTGGAAATATATTTTTACAAACGAGGGGTTGGAAAGGGTGGTAGAATGTTAATATTTCCTTTTGTGCTGTTTCACAAAAATGATATGGAAACACAGTCAGTTGGTCTCAGGAAACAAGGAATGATCATACCTGTTTTTTTAGTTGGCAGTTTTCTGAAGATAAAAGGTGGTACATGTTTTCAACAACATTTTGTTATTATTTATATTGGGAAAATATTTAGGACATGAATCATGAATCTTCTGAAATAGTTCTAATAGCCCTTATTAATGGAGTAAGGAGCTAACATTGATTTCTTAACTGCTCCACCTGCTGGACTAAAGAGACCCTAACAATTTTAGAATACTAACAGTTTAACTGGAATGAAATTAGAAGCATTTCAAGTAGAAAATAATTTCTAGCATATGGAAATTAGACTTTAAAATGTTTTATTCAGTTTAAAAATTTCTACTTATTTCACACATATTTTAAACATTACTTAATTTATTTGAAAAGTAGAGAGACTCACACCCAGAGACTGATGGAGACACAGAAAGAGAGGTCTTCTACTCATTGTTTCACTGCATAAATGCAAACAACAGTCATGGCTGGGCCAGGCTGAAGCTAGGAGCCTGGAACTTCATGCAGATTTCTCATATGGGTGACAGGGATGCAACTACTTAGGCTACTACAGCTGCCTCCAAGAATATGCATTAGCAAGAAGCTGGAATCAGAAGCAGAGCTGGGACTGGAATCCAGGTGCTCTGATATGGGATGGAGGTTTTCCAAGTAATGTCTAAACTGCTGTGTCAAATATCGCCCCCCTCCCCACTGTCTTTTTCTCTCTCTTAAATATAAACAATATTCTGCTAAACCAAAGTAGATTGGGAAATGGTAAAAATTGAGGAAGATATTTCATTTTATTTATTTTTCTTTTTTAAAGATTTATTTGAAAGTCAGAGTCACACAGAGAGAAAAGGAGAGGCAGAGGGGGAGGGGTTTCCATCTGCTGGCTCACTCCCCAATTGGCTGCAACAGCCAGACCTGCAGCGATCCAAAGCCAGGAACCAGGAGTTTCTGGGTCTCCCATGTAGGTGCAAGGGTCCAAGGACTTGGCCATCTTTTACTGCTTTCCCAGGCCATAGCACCGGGACTCGAACTGGTGCCCATATGGGATACTGGCACTGCAGGCGGCAGCTTTACCCTCTACGCCACAGCACCGGCCACAGAAGGTATTTCATTTTCAAGAAGATGATACTCTTTAGAGGTGATGTTGTAGCTCAGAGAGTTAAGCAGGAATCTGTGAAGCCAGCATCTCATATGTATGAGCACTGGTTTGAGTCCTGGCTGCTCTGCTTCTGATCCAGATCCCTGCTAATTCTCCTAAGAAATCAGCAGAAGACTATCTAAGTACTTGGACCCCTGCCATCCTTGTGGGAGATCTGGATGGAATTCCAGGATACTGGTTTCAGTCTGGCCTGAATCATTGTAGAGTGAATCATTTTAGGGGAGATCTCTCTCTCTCTCTCTCTTTCTCAGTGTATCTCTCTTTCAAATGAAATGAAAATTAAATGCTGTAAAAGAATACTCTTTAATGTTACTTTAATTAAAAAGTTTTTATTTTCTCAATATGATTGTATGTGCACTGACAAATCTAAACGGTTATTATACCATTAAGCAGAGAGTTAGCACCAAAGATAAATAAAAAATATTTTCAGAAAAAGGATGTACAGTTTCATCACTTCTATTCAACATAGTACTGGAAGTCCTACCCAGAGCAATGAGGCATGAGAAGGCAATACAAGGTTACATATGGGAGAGGAGGACGTTAAATTGTCCTTGGTGGCAAATGACATTATATGTAGAAAAAAGTGAAGACTCCACCAAAAACTGCTAGATCTAATAAATGAATCTACTGAAGTTATAGGATATAAAATCAACATAGGGAAAGTCAGTACTGTTTCTATACACTGATAGTAAGCTATCTGAAAAAGAAACAAAAAACAATTCTATTCACAATAGTTGCTAACAAATGAAATAATAAATACTTAGGAAAAAGCTTAACCAGAAAATGAAAAAAATAAAAAATATTACTAAAAGAAACTGAAGACACAACTAAGTTGAGGGAAATTCTGTGTTCATGAATTTACAGAATAAGTATTTTCCAAATATCCATACTCCCCAATTGTTACACAGATTCAATTTAACCTCCTTTAAATAAATACTAATAACATTCTTCACATAAATGGAAACGAAAGTCCTAAATTTGCTTGGAACCCAAAAAGACCTCAAATAGCCAAACCTCAGAGGTAGAGGCATCATACTACCTGATCTTAACATGCACTACAAAGCTATAGCAATAAAATAGCATAGTATTGGCATACAAATATTCACATACACAACTGAAACAGAACAGAGATCCAGGAATAAATCCATGCATTTGCAGACAGTTGATTTTCAACAATAGTGTCAAAAGCACACAATCAGAAAAGGACAGTATCTAGAGAAAATTGAATATCTACATGCCAAAGGATGAAATTTGACCCTTATCTCACATTATATACAAAAATCAACTCATAGAAGACTGGTTTAAATAGAAACTATGGGTCTACTAGAAGAAAAGTTCTATGACATTGGTCTGTGCAATGATTTTTTAAGATATGATCTCAAAAGCACAGGCAACAAAAGCAAGAATACACAAATGGGATGACATCAAGCTAAAAAGCTTCTGTAAAGCAAAAAAAAAAAAAAAAAACCAAAAAACAACAACAACAAAAAAAAAAAACAAAAAAAACCACAACGAAATGAAGAGACAGCCTAGTGGCGAAAATACCTGCAAAGTATCATCTGAAAAGGGGTTAATATCCAAAATATACAAGGAACTGAAGTAGCTCAATAGCATGACGACAAACAACTCTACTAAATAATGAGCAAAAATAATCAATTAGACATTTTTCAAAAGAAGACATACAAACGGCCAACAAGTATAGGAAAAATACTCAACATCACTTAACATCAGGGAAAGATGAATTAAAACCACAATGAGATACCACCTCATTCTTATTCAAATTATTATCTCCAAAAAAAGCAAAAGATAACAGTGTCAGAGAAAAAAGTATTGTTATACACTGTTGGTGTATACACTGTTGGTGGGAATGTAAATTAGGACAACCATTATGGACAACAGTATGGAAGTTCTTCAAAATATTAAAAATAAACTATATTATATGATATAGCAATCTTCATATACTGATATAGAAATCAGTATATGAAGAGGTATCTGTAATTTTCATGCTTATTACAGTACTATTCCTAATAGCCAAGACAACTTTGGTGTCCATTAATGGATGAATGGATAAAGAAAATGTATATACACACAGCAGAATACTATTCAGCCATAAAAAGAATGAAATTTTGTCATTTGCAACAACATGAATGAACACAGAGGACATTATATTAAGTGAAATAAACCAGGCACAGAAAGAAAAATACTGCATATTTGGAATGTAAGAAGGACTGAGTAGTAAAATGTTGATTACCAAAATTCTGGGTTTTCTGGGGAAAACAGAAAGATGTTGATCAAAGTATACACTGGTATATTTAATTAGGTGAAGAAAAAAGTTAATAATAGGCAATATACATATACAGACAAAGTATGTAAGTGATTATCTGGGTCAAAAGGGATACGAGGAGGAGAGGGGAGGGAGAAGGAACTTGGAAATGGTCACCAATCATTCTAAAATTTACTATGGTAACAGCTGTACGATTTTGTGAACATATTAAAAACCACTGGATTGTACACTCTAAAATAGGTGAACTGTATGATACATGATTGATGTCTCAATAAAATCGCTTTTAAAAAATCCAAATTATTTTTTTAAAAATTTATTTAAGATATATAAATGTCATGTATTTTATGTATACAGATTTAGGAACACAGTGATACTTTCCACCATATCCTCCCTACTACCCAAGCTCTCACTCTTCCTCCTCCTCCCTTTATTAATTTTTACAATGATCTACTTTCAGTTTACTTTATTCTCATAAGATTAACCCTATACTAAGTAAAGAATTCAACAAATTATTAATGACTTACTTTACCAAATGATTCATGATAGGGTTTGTTGGAAAGAAAACTATTACAGATATTTATAAATATGACAATTCACATGAAACCAGTACAGATTACATTTGTAAATTAAAAAATGTCCGAATGGAGTTTCTCTTTGAATACATTTTTATATGACTCCCAAAAACCTGATGATCCAATTCTGTCCATGAGCTGGGTTGATAACTTTTGGGGAGGGCAATATTAATAACTCTTCTGCCTTAATGCTGTAGGTAGGACTAAATACTTCCCATGTATAGCTGAAACTACGCCACAGCGCCAGTGGGGCCGGCGCTGTGGCGTAGCAGGTAATGGCACTGCCTGCAGTGTTGGCATCCCATATGGGCGCTAGTTAGAGACCTGGCTGCTCCACTTCTGATCCAGCTCTCTGCTATGGTCTGGGAAAGCAGTAGAAGATGGTCCAAGTCCTTGGGCCCCTGCACTCGTTGGGAGACCCAAAGGAAGCTCCTGGCCCCTGGCTTTGGATTGGGGCAGCTCCTGGCATTGCGGCCATCTGGGGAGTGAACCAGCGGATGGAAGACCTCTCTCTCTCTCTTTCTCTCTCTCTCTGCCTTTCCTTCTCTCTCTGTGTAACTCTGACTTTAAAATAAATAAATGTTAAAAAAAAAAAAAAGCAGAAGTGGCAAGTAGTAACACACATACAAGCCTATTCCTTTGTGCTCACTGGGCTCTGGGGTTAAAGGAGAAATCTCCTTAACAGACTTGGATCTGTATTCTATTTCTTTGGTATTACTCAAGTGCACTGAGTATTGGATAGAATATTTAGCAAACTGTAATATATGCTGACAAGCTAAAATTATTTACAGATAGCTCAGACTTTGAAGGTTACTGATGTACCCTTTTTATGTAACTTGCTTCGCAAATTTAAGTAAGAGGGCAAAATAAGCGGCAAAAGGAGTTAAAAAATAAAAGTATAAAATAGTAAAGGAAAAATAAATTTAAAAGGTTGCTGGGAGATGCAAATTCTAATTGCAACTGTGCCATTTGTAGGAGCTCAGTTTTATGAATAAATTTTTACTAATTGTGCCATTTGGGGCTGAGCTAGTTTTTTTTTTTTTTTCTAAATGGGAATGTTATAATGTGATAATGGAAGAAATAGTAGAGCTATTCATTCTTTGGTATCTAAACCCACTTCTTAATTAAGAATCCTGTTTTAGCCAACCTTTAGAATTCTACTTATCAGCAGTTTTGATTCTACGGGATAGTTTAAGAAACAAAAAGTAATGAAATACAGAGATACACACACACACAAATACACATACATTCACGGCACAATAACTTTAAATAGGGCAAATTCTAAGTAGTATCACAAATATATTTTAAACTCATCAGAACATAACAGCTTAAAAGTCTTTAGAGTAACTTACTAAACAGCAACAGACATATTTGTGATGGAGGCCTTTTGCCAAGAAAATATTTCACTTTTCTCTGTGCTGAAGAAAGGTTACAAGTGGAGAAAGCTAGGAACAGCTAAGGAATAATGGAGAACAAGGAAGGTCTCAAGGGAAAGAGACCAAGAGAAGTAGGACACTTTATCAAGATGTTTGCCATCTGTGCCTCTCCAGAAGATGCCAAGCAGGCCCCCAGACTGAGGTTAGGGAAGCTCTTCTCACACACCCTAGATGTCCCAATAGGTTTTCCCCCTAGCAAGAGAAAGAACAGCAGATGGGATCCCAAGACAGTCAGAAGGTTCTTTGGAAATGGAAGGCCACGAGGTTGGTGGTGTTCACTGTTACTCAGTTAACCTTTCCTTTCTTTCAGTCCTCCTTTAATGAACTCTAATTTTACATGCTGGGTACCCTATCAACATTACTCTTAACTGCTTTGTTCTTATTTATTGAGCTTCAAAATTCTCACTTTAAAAAAAATTCATGCTTAGTTTTCCAATATTTGAGCAATACATTTCTGCAATTTTCTACCAAAAGATTTGTTCTTCCCAACACATGACAAAATTCAGCATTAAAAATGCTGTATTATTGAAAATGTTCTATATATGTACAGAGGAGAGAATCAGTATGCCTTTAAGGAAAGCAATACAGAAAACTACTGTATTTGCAAATTCATAGATATATTACATAAGAAATTACATTGCTTTTGTACATTTTAAAATTTGGAATGGTTCTATTTTAAATTAACTCATGAAGCACATTCTTTTAGTTAACATCCTAGGTTCTGTGAGTAAATAGGGATTTTACAACTTTTCAAATCAGATATTTCATAAGTAAATATAATATGATGTTTTCATGTAGTCACAAGAACTACAAAAAATGAGTAAATCCTATGAAAATTTTATGGAAAATTCCAGAGGCACAATACATTTGACATATTTTTTCAAACTGATTAACATTACAGAAGCATATTTTAAATAATCTGGTCAAATAAATTTTCCCTAACCCTAAAAGCTTTCATTCTCTTACTGTTTTAAAATAGGCAACCCTCTATAAGTTTAGTCAACAAAACACAAAATGATCATGGTTTGCCATGAGGATAGGCATTTTCTACAGACTTGGGCTTTCAATGCCAACATCATTAAGAGTGTCTTCAAATTACTTTTAAAATGTCGTTTTCCCTCAGGATTTTCACTTACATCTAATTAGACTCCTAACTCCATGCCATGTAATCCCTGTTGCCAAAACTGCTAAATGCTTCAATAAGTGGGAGGAGGGCATCAATAGAGCAAGACAGATGTAATGTCACTAGTTAACAATAGAAGTGTGAAGCAGCTGCCTTAATTACGAAGCTTATTAATTCATGGTGTTAAAAAAAACTTGGCAAGTGTTCCTAAAAATATACAGTTTATTTAATAGCATCATATTGCTTAGAAGTTAAAATCTACATCTTCAATAAAGGAATAATGAAATAATTGTTTTGTCAGGAATTATTATCTGCATTTAATACTTATATTTATAGGTTAAAAGGTTGTATTTAATTTTCAAAGTAACTCTGGTTCTTTATTTTTTCAAAGTATAAGGCCTACATTTCAGTGCTTCAAAAATTTTTTAGAACTGTAATTAAATTATAAAATAAATACAGAATATGTCTTAGGAGAGGGAATAAGACAGAGGAAAGAGTTTTAAGGAGCTACTTTCCAGAGCACCTAAAACAATAATCTTACTTAAGTTCATTTTCTTTCTTTCTTTCTTTCTTTTTTTTTTTTTTTTTTAAAGATTTATTTATTTGAAGGGCAGAGAAGCAGAGGCAGAGAGAGAAAAAAAGGAAAGTGTTCATCCACTGGTTCACTCTCCAGATGGCTGCAATGCCAGGAGCTGCACCGCTGCGCTGATTCGAAGCCAGGGGCCAGGAGCCCTTTCTGGGCCTCCCACACAGGCGCAGGGACCCAAGGACTTGGGCCATCTTCCACTGCTTTCCCAGGCTACAGCAGAGAGCTAGATCAGAAGTGGAGCAGCCGGGACTCGAACTGGCACCCATATGATACTGGCATTGTAGGTGGTGGCTTTACCCGCTACGCCACAGTGCCAGCCTCTAAAGTTCATTTTCAATATCTGTGTATTAACACTAACTATAAAGGCTATTGTTTGAGGCTTATAAATAAGTGCCTTGCAGGTAGTTAATGCTAAACAAAAGTAGTTATCTTATTTTAAAAATGGATATGTTAAAAAGACAAAATTTAAATAAATGAGTTAGTACCTCAAAATAAAATTACGCTTAATACGAGATACTCAGCAGACTCATAGAATGGCAGATGTCCTAAATAGCACTCTGGCCTCAGAATCAGCCCTAAAGCCATTTGGATCTGGCTGAAAAGCCCATGAGAGTATTTCAGGCATGGAAAGCCAAGACACTCTGGCAAAAAGATCTCTGTGAGTGAGATCCCAGTGGAAAGAACAGGTCTTCAAAGAAGGAGGTACCTTTCTCTGAAGGGAGGAGAGAACCTCCACTTTGACTATGACCTTGTCTAAACAAGATAAGAGTCGGAGAACTCAGAGGGCTTCCATAACCTTGGAAACTCATGACTGGAGCATAGGGAGATTACTGATGCCATAGACAGGAGTGTCAATTGGTAAAGTCAACAACAGGAGTCACAGTGCACTTACTCCTCATGTAGGATCTCTGTCCTTAATGTGCTGTACATTGAGATTTAATGCTATAACGAGTACTCAAACAATATATTTCACTTTGTGTTTCTGTGTGGGTGCAAACTGTTGAAATCTTTACTTAATGCATACTAAACTGATCTTCTGTAAAAAAAAAAAAAAGAAAGAAATTATCAATTCCCAACTTGACTCTCACTGGGATTAAACATGACAATAGGTCTGATCTGATTTCATCATCATTTAAAAAAATCATCTATTATTTTTCACTTTATGTTTCTGTGTGGGAGCAAACTGTTGAAATCCTTACTTAATGTATACTAAGCTGATCTTCTGTATATTAAGATAATCGAAAATGAATCTTGATGTGAATGGAAGGGGAGAGGGAGTGGGAAAGGGGAGGGATGTGGGTGGGAGGGACGGTATGGGGGGGAAGCCATTGTAATCCATAAGTCGTACTTTGGAAATTTATATTCATTAAATAAAAGTTAAAAAAAATTACGCTTAATAGATTCTTGGTTTTCTATCTAGAATATTTTATTATTATTTCAAGACAATGATAACTATATATGTATGCTAGAAACAGTTCAACTTATAAGAAAGAAGAGTAAATGAACAGAAGTCTTAAGAGATGTTATAAAAGAAATCATTAATGGAAGTTTATTTTCTTTCTCAGTGTTGACTCCAATAAAGACTTTCATATAATAGTGAAATAATCAACCATAATTAATACCTGAAAGTATAACAGATTACCAAAAAAGAGCACAATATTTTTCAGGATAAAAACATTCCTAAAGTACACAGAGGGCCAAGAGAAATAAAAACACATGCAAATAGTGGGCACATCCAATGCTGATCTCTCCCTCCCCTTGTCTGTAAAGGAATGAACATTATCTATTACACCAAACATGGAGGTACCATTCTACGTTCTCTTTGAGTTCTTTAGCAGCTTTTTTTTAAAAGACATTTTTAAAAAATTATTATATTTTTTTATTTGAAAGCCAGATGAGGAGAAGGAGAGGGAAAAACTGAGAGGGAAAGGAGGGAGGGGGACTGTGAGGGGGAGGGAGAAAGGGCAAGGGGGGAGGGAGAGGAAATCTTCCATTTGCTGCTTCACTACTCAAATGCTCACAACAGTATGGTTGGACTAGGCCAAAGCCTGGAATGCCATCCAGGTCTCCCATGTGGGTGACATGGAAACAAGCCACCAAGGGAGTAGTGCAATATCAGGAAGCTGGATCAAAGCAGAGCAGCAGGGACTGGAACCAGGCATTTCCATAGGAGATACAGGAGTTCCAAACGACAACTTAAACCACTGTACTGCATGCCTACCTCTTTAGTTGCTTTTGAAAAATTTATTCCAGGCCTATTTGCATTTGTAAACTTTGGCCCATGTTATATCCATCAATTGAGGCAATACATCCCGTGTTTTATTATTTGCAGGGTGAGCTGGATTTCTTATTAATTGCTATAAAGCTATTGTGTTCAACACACAAAGAGAGCTTTTATTCACATGGTTTACAGCTCTAATTTTGCTTACACTGATTCAAAGTCTTTGTGTTTTCTACACTAACATGGCCCAGGGACATGTCTTATATCATTTGAGTACTGCATTTTGAGCCCAAACTTTCTCCCTCATGTCCTTTTGATGTGAGGCTACATGACGAATCTCTCCAGTAAGGAAGATGAACATGAAGGACAGAATGTCATGTTCTGCTGTTTTTAGATAGTTTTTTTTGATTGATGCGCAACATTATGGTGACATTCTTAGAGCATACACTAAGCTGATGACTGCAGTCATCTTTCGTGGTTTATTGTCACGGCCCATAGTTTCTCTAAGTATCAACGCTCACACTATACATCCACCTGCCCGCCCACATATCCATATAGAAAGTTTGTCAGTAATGTTCACTTTTCTATATTCTGTCCTTTAGCAAGTATCTCACAAAGTGCAGGCACACAAATTTTTTTTGATAGTCTATAAGTAGAAAGATGATATAGCTATGATAAAATCATGTTTATAATTACATATAGCAAAAGGTGAACAATAACATTAAAATAGAACAATTATAACAAAATAATTTAATAGAACTTATATGAATGTGATTTGTCTTGAAAGAGTCAAGACAAATACTAATTTTTCATATTGAAGTTGACTACAGGTAACTGAAACTACAGAAATCAAAACCATGAACAAGCTGGACTACTATATATATTTTCTGCTTTTTTTAGTGCAGTGAATGGGAATGTGGAATGTAGCAGCACAAGATTTTCACCTTACACATTCTATAAATAGCCTTAAGTTATGCTGTACCTCCCATCCAATGTGTAAAATGGGAGGTATGATGGGAATTGAGTGGTTGCTGTGAGGATTGAATGAGTTTATCAGTGTAAAGTTATTTTTTAATATTTATTTATTTATTTGAAAGTTTGAGTTAGAGAGAGAGAGAGGAGAGACAGAGGAATCTTCCCGTCGGCTGGTTCATTCCCCAAATGGTGCCAATGGCGGGGGCTGGGCCAGGCTGAGGCCAGGAGCCAGGAGCCAGGAGCTTCCTCCAGGTCTCCTATGTGGGTGCAGGGGCACAAGGACCTGGGCCATCCTCTGCTGCCTTCTCAGGTGCATTAGCAGGGAGCTGGATTGGAAGCGGAGCAGCTAGGACTTGAACCTGCGTCCATATGGGATGCTGGTGCTGCAGACGGCCACAGCACCAGTCCTGAATGTAAAGTTTTTAGATTACTGCCTGGCACATGAAAATTTCTCAAAAGTACTAGCAACTATGAAAATGGTTCTCAGGGTGGTAGGGTACTTTTCTGGGGCCAATGTTGCAGCACAGTGGGTAAAGCAGGCACCTGTGACACCAGCATCCCATTTGGGTGCTGTTGTGTCCCTGTGGCTCTACTTCTGATCCAGTTCCCTGCTATTATTTTGACTTAAATGATCTGGGGAAAAAAGCAGCAGAGGATGTCCCAAGTGCTTGGGCCCCTGCTACCCATGTCAGAGACCCAAAGATGAACCTCTGTCTCCTGGCTTCGGCCTGGCTCAGCACTGACAATTGTGACCATCTGTGGAGAGAACCAGCAGATGAAGATTTCTCTCTTTCTCTCTTCCAAAATAAATAAATCAATCTATTTTTTAAATGGTACTTTATTATCATATTAAGTATATCAAGTTAGTAAATTTGAAAAAAAAAAGGATTTTTAATCTAGGCTACTAGTTTAACATACATGCCACAATTTTTTAATTTTCATTTATAAATTATTTTATTTCCTGTACAAACAAATCAGTCCATCCTCCAGAGAAATCCTAGGATTCTTTATCTAGGAGATGATATGAATCTCATTCTTAGGGGTGTGAGAAAAAATTCTTTAGGGGCATGTCTAGAGCAGCAAGTTAAGCTGCTACGCTGGACAGTCGCATACCCTATCGGTCTGGGTTAGAATCCTGAATGTGCTATGCGTTCCAGTTCCCTGTTAAT
Organism: Oryctolagus cuniculus; assembly: GCF_051225735.1. Taxonomy (NCBI): domain Eukaryota; kingdom Metazoa; phylum Chordata; class Mammalia; order Lagomorpha; family Leporidae; genus Oryctolagus; species Oryctolagus cuniculus. The sequence goes on along the minus strand of NC_142871.1, from coordinate 70,825,896 downwards.
GTATACCTTGGGAGGCCACATGAAAGCTCAAGTAGTTGAATCCCTGCCACCCACATGGGAGACTTTTGTCTGGCCCAGCCCTGTATGCTGTGAGCATCTGGGGAGTGAAAGAACAGATGGAAGATTCTCTCTCTCTTTCTCTCCTGCCTTTCAAATAATGTTTTAAAAGCTTCATTTAAAAACTGTATTTCTTTAAATTTTTAAAGATTTATTTGGTAGGGACAGAGAGAGAGAGAGAGAGAGAGAGACATACAGAAAGAGAAAAAGACACATAGAGAAAGCTCTCATCTGCTGGTTTTCTCCCCAAATGCCTACAACAATCCAGGCTGAGCCAGGCCAAAACAGGGGGATAGGAACCCAATACAGGCCTTCCACATGGGTGGCAGTGGTCCAAGTACTTGAGCCATCATTTGCTGCCTCCCAGGGTGCACATTAGCAGCAAACAGAATCAGAAGTGGAGTTGGGCTTCCAAAACCCAGGCACTTTGAAATGTGGTGCAAAGATCCCAACTGCCATCTTAACACCAGGCCAAATAATAGCTATCTTCTTATTTTTTATACTCTTGCCTCAGAAATTAATTTTTAGTTTCTCTATGAATTTAAAATGCAAAGAAATATGAGGAGCTTTGCATACTTTAATTCCATATTCTACAAACAATACATAACTGATTAATATAGACCTAACCATCCATCCCTCCATCCATTAATTCATTAACAAACATTTTCTGATTTGCTGCAACGTACATGGCTGTATGCTGAGCTCAGAATTTATACATTAGCTTTTTGAAGGAAAAAATGAGAAACTGAAATTCAGAAACTATGACTGTGATAAGGAACCTTGCTGAGAATGATAAACCAATAGGAGCAGAAGGATAAAAGCTGGCAAATAAACTACAACAAATCAGGGAATTTATAAGAGAATGACCTTTTAAAGACAACATAATCCTATGGTTCTTAACCTTTTATCAAAGCATCAACACATAATCAGGATATTACAGTCAAGTTATATGGATATAATAACTAATATATCATGGAAGTTTCAAACTCAATTATTACAACTAACCTTGACAAAATAAGCAAAAAGCCCGAAGTATATAGTATACAGAAAGGAAGGTAGAGAAGATATTCCTAATAGTAATTTCAATTTCAATTTCAATTTCAATACAAAGTCTAGCTCCTGGCAAAAAAGGAAAAATGAACTTAATAAGGTAGTTCCCTATGCCTCCCGAAGGGGTATGCATAGGGGAGAGGGTGTTAAACAGCTTTCCAGGCATTCATTAATTCCAAGAGAATTTAATCCTAAGGATCTTTATGTAAAGAAACTTGTCACATGGATAAGTATTCAGCAAGAACCATCCAACAGAAGGAATAAAAAAAGCTTTTCACTCATAATCCAAATAGGTTACCGCAGCTATGACAGGGTGGTCATCTGGTTCGCTCAGGACAGTCCAGTTTCTACCTATTATTTTGACTAAATATCAAAAGTGCCTCATTCCACTCTTAGAAGAATCTAAGTTCCAGGAGGAACTTAGTCCAGATGTTACTTTGTGGTGATCCTGACAGATGGAAGGACTTTACAAACTGTCTCCAATTTCAAGAAGAATGGAATGGCAACAATTTAAGACATAAATTAAAAGAGAAGATATGAAATATATATATATAAGATAATCTCTTTATGTTCAAAATCAATGCAATAACATTGTGAAACTTACACTCAGAATTGAAAGCAATTCTTCAGTACTGCATTCAGGTTTCAAACGATCCTTGAACATTTTAACTGTTTGATGCTTCAGATAGTAATAGGAGGCAATTCTGCCATATGTCAGAGGTTCAATACTCCGATTATCCTATTTGAAAATAAAAAAAAGTAACATATATAGAAAGCACAACTGAAGTATATAGCTTCATAAAATTAATAATTCAAAGTATAGGTTGCTATAGGAACAATTTTGTTAAGAATCTCAGTATCACTAGAAGCAAAAGCCTAACAATGCTAAGAAGCTGGGCAATCATTTCAATTGGAATGCACAAGACTCAGTCATACCTCTCCAATTTCAATGCAGTAGGAGAGTTCCAACTCAATCAGGGACTTCTCAATAAGATGGGACAGAAACTTGTTCACAGAATCATGGCTCACATCACCCAAATTGTAGTAGCTAGAAAACAAGAAAGGGAATTATTTGTTTCAAGATATTTTTTTACTAACACTGTCACCTCAGTTTTACATAGTTCTTTTCAGGATCTCAAAAACACTGAAATATATTTACAGCAGTTCAAAAAAATAAAGCAGTAGCAACTACCACTACCTCTACAGATGAAAAGCCCCATCTAAAGCTTTCAGGTACCAATGAAAAATGATAAACACTGAAATATATAAGACAGCAAATAAAATTATGCATATAAAAATAAGTTTTCCGATACTTCAGTTTATATACCTAATCCAAACTAAAATTATGAGTTTAGAAACTGAGTATTTTAGAAGTACATGTGTGTGCAAATATATTCATATATACATAAATATATAAAAATAAACCCCTTTTATTTATAAAACCTATCCTCACTAATTTCACAAAACTCACAGAACTGTCAGAGTAACATATGAGTTCTTTTAGGAAATTTAGTCAATTGTTATTTTCCTAGTTCTTAAGGAATAAATGTTATTTTAATGACAAGAAGGTACATCAGGATGAAAATAAATCAATTGAACTAAACTGCATTTTATTGGTAAAATGCCTATGGACATGCGATTCATGTGACTGCTGATTGCTCCTCTCTGCAACTGTGAGAGGTTCTTGGCAAATCCCTATAATCATTAGGAAATCTGTGCTTGGGAACAGATATAAGTGTGAAGAGTTACACTACAGGCCTTGGCAGTTTTCTCACAATTTCTTCACTTATACAAAGGGAACTAATCTCATGTATTTCATATATACAGTTTTAAGAGCATAATGATACTTCCCATCCTAACCCTCTCTCCTTCCTTCTTTCTTCCTTTAATTTTTACAATGACATACTTTCAATTTACTTTATCATCACAAGCTTAATCCTCAAATAAAGAATTCACCAAGTAGTAAGTACAAAAACCACTGTACCTCAAGAGTACAGTAAGGGCTATAAACAAGAATCAAACTTCAAAATTTCACTTTCACTCATATACTTTTTTTGTACTCTGTACATTAGTTACCAGAAATGAGGGATAACATATGATATTAATGTTTTTTGGAACTGGCTCATTTCACTAAGCATAATGGTTTACAACTGCATCCATTCTGTTGTGAAAGATAGCATTTCATTATTTTTTATGGCTGAGTAGTTCACGCATATATACCAAAATTTCTTTATCCAGTCATTAGCCGCTAGACATTTGGGTTGATTCCATATCTTAGCTATTGTGAGTGGAGCTGCTAGAAACATAGGGGTTCAGATAAATCTTTCATATGCTATTTTCATGTCCTTTGGGTAAATTCCCAGGAGTGAAATGGCCAGGTTATATGGTAGATCTATTTTCAGATTTCTGAGAAATCTCCAGACTGTCTTCCATAATGGTTGTTCTATGTTATATTCCTACCAACAGTGTATTAGGGTACCTTTTCCTCCACATCCTTAGAAGCATTTTTTATTTATTTATTTTTTTTGGAAGATAGCCATTCTAACAGAGGTAAGCTGAAATCTCATTTATGGTTTTATTTGTATTTCCCTGGTGGCTAGTGATGCTGAATATCTTTTCATGTGTCTGTTAGCTTGTTAGCTATTTGTATTTTATCCTTTGAAAAATGCCTGTTAATATCCTTAACCCATTTTTTTTTTAAAGATTTATTTATTTTTGTGAAAGGCACAGTTAGAGAGAGAGAGAGAGAGAGAGAGAGAGAGATCTTCCATCTTTTGGTTCACTACCCAAACGTCTGCTATGGCCAAAGATGGGTGGGTCTGAAGCCAGAAGCTAGGAGCTAGCAGCTTCTTGTGGGTCTCCCAAGTGAGTGCATGGGCCCAAGCACTTAGGTCATCCTTTGCTGATTTCCCAGGCACATTAGCAGGGAGTTGGATTGGAAGTGGAGCAGCCAGCACCATAGATGATGGCTTTACCTGATACACCAAAAGCACCGGCCCAATTAGCCCATTTCTTAACTGGATTGTTTGTTCTGTGATTTTGAGTTTCTTGAGTTCTTCACATATTCTGGATATTAATCCTTTACCACTTTGCAAATATTTTCTCCCATTCTGTAGTTGCCTCTTCACTTTGTTGAGTGTTTCCTTTGCTTATCTTGATGTAATCCCATTCATCTATTTTGCCTTTACACTGTGCTTCTGGAGTCTTACCCAAGAAGTATCTGTCTATGCCAATGTATTGTGGTATTTCCCCTATGACTTCCATCCTACTGTGTGATTCCTCTACTGAAGAGTCAGTGAGGAGAACCTGTATACTCTACTTCTGCCTTTCCCAGCCAAATAAAGGAACAGGAATGAAAGTGGTTGTAGAGAACAGGTTCTCAACACTAAAACTACGAGGACAGTTTCACATCTGTACTGGACTAGGAAGGGGATATCAACAGCTTGGGAAAAGGGTGTTAGCAATCTGAAATGGGTGAGAATAAAAGGAAACCATCACCTGTGAGCAATGAACTACTGTCAGGACAACTACTTTGTGGTTATTTCTTTTTTCGTAAAGAAAGAGTTAGGGTCAGTTATATAAAAACATTTGAAAATATATAAAGCTGGACTGAAATCATGTCAGCATAATATATATCTATATATATATATATAGATATATATTTAAGATTTATTTATTTCTTTGAAAGGCAGAGTTAGAGAGGCAGAGGCAGAGGCAGGGGGAAAGAGAGACAGAAGTGTTCCATCCACTGGTTCACTTCCCAGATGGCCACAACGGCCAGAGCTGGGCAGATCTGAAGCCAGGAGCCAGGAGCTTCTTCTGGGTCTCCCATGTGGGTGCAGGGGCCCAAGGACTTGGGCTATCTTCTATTGCTTTCCCAGGCCATAGCAGAGAACTAGATTGGAAGTGGAGCAGTTGGGACTTGAACTGGCACCCATATGGGATGCTGGCATTGCAGGTGACAGCTTTACTTGCTATGTCATGGCACCAGCCCCCAGGATATATTTTTATTAGCAAGATCAATTAGTGCAATGGGTAACTACACCCAAATAAGACAGATTCTACTGAATAAGGATTGTTAAGAGGGAACTTCGATTTATTTAGGAATAAAAGTTTACATTAAAAAGGAATAGTTGCTTTTATTTCATAGAAAATCATTTCTTTAAAAAGCTACTGTCATAAACCAAAATACCAACATTAATCATGCAGAGATAATTACTGAACACAGCTGTTATTAATTTAGGCAAAGTAGCCATGACCAGATATTAAGCTGCCTCTTGCAATGCCCTATCGAATACCTGAGTATCATTTTGAGTTCCCATTATGCTACTTCTGATCCAGAAGTAGATTCTACTTCTGATCCTGGGATGTAGCAGATGATGGCTCAAGTACCATCCACTTGGGAGACCCTGATGGAGTCTTAGGCTCCTGGCTTTGGCCTGGCCCAGCCCTAGCTATTTCAGGAAGAGAGGAATAAATTAGCAGATAAATCTTTCTAGCTATGCTGTTGTTTCAGGTGGATGGAAATACAGAAAGTTTTTTTTTAAAGTTTAAATTTGTATCTTACCAGGCATATATGGAAGTGAAAAACCCACTTTATCTATTTTTTTTTTTTTTTTGGTGACAGGTAGAGTCATAGACAGAAAGAGAGAGAGAGAGAGACAGAGAAAAAGGTCTTCCTTCCATTGATTCACTCTCCAAATGGCAGCTAAGGCCATTGCTGCACTGATCCAAAGCCAGGAGCCAGGTGCTTCTTCCTGGTCTCCCATGTGGGTGCAAGAGCCCAAACACTTGGGCCATCCTCCACTGCCCTCCCAGGCCACAGCAGAGAGCTGGACTGGAAGAGAAGCAACTGGGACTAAAACCCGGTGCCCATATGAGATGCCAGTGCCGTAGGTGGAGGATTAACCAAGTGAGCCATGGCACTGGCCCCAAAAAACCTACTTTAGAATTCATTGAAATATTTTCTTTATTCTGGAAAATGGCTAAGCAGGAGTATTTAATAAGAATAATGTCTTGTTTTAGAGATGCAAATATAAATTCTTGACATTCAGAGATCATGAATGAGACAGATGCCTGGAAGAAATGCAAGACACAGATTTCAAAAAATTTATGATAAGAACATTTAGAAGTTATCAAAAACAAATTCATGAACTACAGAAATCCATACTGGACAGGATAGAAAATCTCTCTCGTGAACATGAAATCTTAAGGAGGAATCAAAATGAAATGAGGAATTTAGTACAGCATGAAATTGAGACATTGAAGAGAAATCAAAGTGAAATGAAGAATTCAATGGAACAAATGACAAACACATTTGAGAACCTTAAAAACAGAATCAGTTAGATAGAAGAGAGAATATTGGACTTAAAGACAGAGTACAGGAAAGTATACAGTCAAGCCAAAGAAAAGAAGAGGAAATCAGAAATCTAAAAAATATTGTTGGGAATCTACAGGATACTATTAAAAAAAACTCAACATTCGGGTTCTAGGAGTTCCTAAAGGCATGGAGAGGGAGAAAGGATTAGAAGGCCTTTTTAGTGAGATACCAGCAGAAAACTTCCCAGGTTTGGAGAAGGACAGAGACATCCAAGTGCAGGAAGTACATAGGACCCCCAATAAATATGACCAAAAGAGATCTTCACCAAGACACATTGTAATCAAACTCATTACAGTGAAACATAAAGAAAAGATCCTAAAATGTGCAAGAGAGAAACGTCAGTTTACTCTCAGAGGATCTCCAATTAGACTCACAGTTGACTTCTCATCAGAAACCCTACAGGCTAGGAGGGAATGGCGAGATATAGCCCACGTACTAAGAGAGAAAAACTGCCAGCCCAGAATATTATATCCTGCAAAGCTCTCATTTGTGAATGAAGGTGAAACAAAGACCTTTCATAGCAAACAGAAATTGAAAGAATTTGTCACCACTCGACTAGCCCTGCAAAAGATGCTTAAAGATGTGTTACACACAGAAACACAGAAACACGGCAATCTATACAGAAAGAAGGTAAAGGAAGAAAACCTCACAGCAAAAGATCATAGGAAGTTCAAAGCATATATTAGAAATATCTTTGGGAAATGGCAGGGCAAAGTTACTACTTATCAATAGTCACATTGAATGTTAATGGCCTCAACTCTCCAGTTAAAACACACAGACTGGCTGAGTGGATTAAGGAACAAAACTCATCTATTTTCTGCTTACAAGAAACACATCTTTCCAACAAAGATGCATGCAGACTAAAAGTGAAAGGTTGGAAAAAGATATTCCCTGCTAACAGAAACCAATAAAGAGTGGGCGTAGCCATCTTAATATCAGACAAAATAAACTTTAACACAAAAATTGTTAAGAGAGACAAAGAGGGGCAGTATATAATGATTAAGGGATCAATTCAACAGGAAGATGTAACTATTATCAATGTATATGCACATAATTACAGGGCACCAGTTTATTTAAACGATATGTTAAAGAACTTAAAGGGAGACTTAGACTCCAATACAACAGTATTGGGGGACTTCAATACTCCACTTTCAGAAATAGACAGATCAACCAGACAGAAGATCAACAAGGATACAGTAGATTTAAACGACACTATAGCCCAAATGGCTCTATCAGATATCTACAGAACTTTTCATCCTACACTTATAGAATTTACATTCTTCTCAGCGGTACTGGAACCTACTCTAGGATTGACCACATACGAGGCCATAAAGCAAGTCTCAGCAAATTCAAAAGAATTGGAATCATGCCATGCAGCTTCTCAGACCACAGCGGAATGAAACTGGAAATTAGCAACTCAGGAATCCCTAGAGCATATGCAAACACATGGAGATTGAACAACATGCTCCTGAATGAACACTGGGTCACAGAAGAAATCAAAGAGAAATCAAAACTTTCTGGAAGTAAATGAGGATAACAACACAATATATCAAAACTTATGGGATACGGCAAAGGCAGTGTTAAGAGGAAAGTTCATATCAATAGGTGCCTATATCAAGAAATTGGAAAGGTACCAAATAAATGAGCTTTCAGCGCATCTCAAGGACCTAGAAAAACTGCAGCAAACCAGACCCAAAACTATCAGGAGAAGAGAAATAATTAAAATAAGAGAGGAAATCAACAGGATTGAATCCAAAAAAAAAAAAATTACAAAAGATCAGCCAAATGAAGAGCTGCTTTTTGAAAAAATAAACAAAATTGACACACCATTGGCCCAACTAACTAAAAAAAGAAAAGACCCAAACCAATAAAATCAGAGATGAAAAAGGGTATGTAACAACAGACATCACAGAAATAAAAAAGAGTCATCAGGAATTACTACAAAGAGTTGTATGCCAGCAAACAGGGAAATCTATCAGAAGTGATTTTCAAATGAATAAAAATATTTTCTCTTTCAGATTTTTCCCCCAAGAAATAAAATTCATCAATCGAACTTTCTGCAACATAAGTGGTTATTTACTTTCAATTTCACAATATTTTGGCTTACTAGGTCTAAATTTTCCAATACTATTTTCAGTTATCTTTATTAATATACAGTTCGTAAAGTTATTTCTAAATTGAAAACACTAGTAAAAATGTACCAGGATACTGTGTAAGTAGTACCATTTGTATAGTAAGAATCAAACTATACTTTATGTAACTAACATCACAGAAAGACTATATTTTGAAAATAGTATTACCATGAAACACAAAAAATTAAATTTCTACTTCTATCTATAAATGTATAAGGTCATTCGAAAAAATTCTCATCAGTGTGGCCCCTGATTACCATGTCATTATGCTATAAATATAATCACAATGTCAACTTTATGCTTTAGTGAGTAATTCTGGTATTCTTATAAATAATATTTATGTACACAAATAAAAAAAATTTCCATAACAAATCTGAAGTCCTTCAGAAAATCTACTTATTGTTTTGGTTACTATATTCACTGTATTTGCAAGAAGTATCTTTAGAGCCTAATATCCATTCTAAAATTGGCTTACGTCTACTGGTATATTTTTAAAATTAATTTGTGGCTTTCATTCAGATACAATATATTCAGGTAAATGTTTCTTAAACATGTAAAATAACTTGGCAAAAATAAAAAGTCAATTAAAATCATATCTCTAAGACTACAACAAATTATCTGATGACCCCATTAAAATAGTATTCATAAGATAACTTCTGAAAAACTCATTTCTGAGAAGAAAACCAAAACAAAAAAAAAACCCTTTCAATGTTATTTACTTTTAATATAGTTTTTGCTTCTTAAATGTGCACACCAATATTCTTATTGACATGTATAACAGGATACAAAATCTACATAAATGAACTTCATTGGCCTTTACCAAGTACTATTCTTTGTCAATATTGGGACTTAGGTTCAAATGTCACTGTAAACACTTTCAAAATCCTTAGAAAAGTGCCTCATCTTAATGAGGTGTATAATTTGCAAGGCACTATAAAATAATGAAATTAAATTTAAATGAATTTTTTTAAGATCATAAAATTTTGAGAGATAATTCTGACATTCTTCTGTGAATAAACCATGGAGTTGAGATTTATATAATCTGTCTTGGTAGGAATATGGCCTTTATTCCTGTCAAATGAGTTTTCATTTATTATACAATTTCTAGTGTGTGCAAAATCTAAACATTTAGCTTAAAACAACACATCATTTATGTAAATAGTCACTTTGCTAACTTGAAAAAGCATGCAACAGCTAACTAAAAAGGTCTGTTTTCATGCTGCACTCTCCACAGTACAAAATTTATAATTTACTGGTTATTTAAATAGAAAACTTAAACAACTGTTTAATTATGGATAACGGATACAATGTAGTTTCATGCTCACTGCATTGAATCATCAAGTCATTATCTTCTCTTTGCCATAAACAGACAGCCTACCTTTTTGTCAGCATGCTATTTCATTTATTTCACAGAGAAACCCAGTTTCACAATAATTGACTTGTCAGAACCTCTAATTTATGAGACTGAGCTTCGTAAGATTTCTCTATATTGGACTCAACCTGCACACAAGCAGGGTTGAATATTTACAATGCTGTTAACAGGTGCTGAGTTGTTTAATGATTCTAATAGCCAGAAGCGTACTGAGAAAGCCAGCGGGATTACAATTACAGGCTGTTTGAACACAACAATTACTAGTCCCCTGAGAGGAGTGAAAGTCAAAGGCAGTTTAATACTGACAGCATCTAGCACATGGGCTAGACAAGCTAACTTCTATTAGCAGTCCATTGGGAAAAAGTCATAACAAACCTCTTCCTATCATAAAAATTTACAAAGTTCATAAAATACAAACAATCATAAACTAAAATGACTTTTCAAAAAATTATCTTTAAGAGATCTTATCAAATGAGAAACCAGATTACAACACATAAAACCTCAAGTTCTCATTTTCCAACCTTAACACAGATGAAATTTCACCAGTTGAGAATGAAAGAGATTTTATAGTAACGTAAAGTACTGATAAAGTTATATCAAACAGTTTGGATTTAATGTAATAGTGGCAGCCATTTCCTGTTTGGTTTATGTAAACCTAGCCAGATATCATGCTGGGAAATTTTTCATCAGTATTGAAATGCTGCTGCTATAACTGTCAGTACTAGGAAGTCATTTGTTATAGCACCATGTTTTTTTATGTTCAGATTATGCAGCAGTAATAATGACACAAATAATGAAAGTGGCTGCAGGGACAGCTGAAACTACCAAAACATTTTTGCCCCAGAAATATTTAAAAGCTTTCTCAGGGGGGAAACAAAGAGTAAAACTGAACATACAAATTGAATCCAGAATTCAATTTGGAATATATTATATTTTATGAAAGCACCAGCACATGTGTTTATATACATTTGAATAAGCTAATGCATATGAGTTTACATATATTTGAGTATTTAAATGCATATATGTAGTTGCTTAAAGTCATACATGCTACACCTACACACAGGACTACAAACAGATATAAAGTGAGCAACTCAGGAACAGTGGTTGAAATCTTTGTTAATCTAAGTTGCACTTTAGCTGTGGTATGGTGCAGGTTTTACACTAGTATGATGAACTGAAGTGGCTAATCAGGCTTTATTTATTTATGACTGTATCCTAAAAATATTTTAAAGCTTTAATTATAGGCATTCGGAAACCAGTTCAGAACACCTTCTTCTAGAGACCTTTCACTGAGGACAGCATGCTTTTATCACCTAGCCCAAGGTTGATACTGAAGAGATTAGACATCATTTACTCATCCAGTCATTCATTTAGTCAGTCAGTCATCACTTCTTAAATGTTTACCACAGGTCAGATCCTGTCCTGTGCTGGAGCTTTAGCTCAGAACATCACAGACATGATTACTGCCTCTGTGGTATTGGGGGTGGGGAGGGAGACAAAAGCGTTAAACAATTGCAAAATTATAAACATATACACCTTGGGAAATGTTAGATGAGCACAGATGTGATCCAGTATGACTGTATTTTGAAAGTGGTCTTCCTTTTCTATTGTTAAATTAAACTCAGTCTCAAGCAGAGAAGCATACACATGCACACTTAAAACCCAAGAAAAGTTAAATCTTAATTGATGGCACTGAATGATAGCGAGTATTTAAAAATTATAACAATAAATAATAGAATAGGCCTTTCGTTTGAACCAAGAATTTAGAGCCTTTTTTTTTTTCCGCCAGGCAGAGTTAGTGAGAGAGAGAGAAAGAGAGAGAGAAAGGTCTTCCTTCCGTTGGTTCACTAAGACTTTAACCAACTCTGAATCTAAGGAGGAATAACTTTCTGTTAACTGTTGTGACCTTGTTTTTTTTTTTTTAGCTTTGGGGAAATGTGATTTTAATATAGATAATCATAAAAATTTATACTCAAGAGCCAATCTGAGGATGCAGAGAAATGGGAACTCTTGTGCATGGTTTGTGGGAATGTAAATAAGTGCTAATACAGTGTGGAGGTTCCTTAACTAAAAATAGAACGACATCTGAATGATTCAACCTCGATCCTGGGTATGCATTCAAAGGTACTTAAATCAGTATGTCAAACAGACACTTGCATTCCTGTTTACTGTAGTATGATCCACAATAGCCCAGATAAGGAAACAACTCAAGTGTCCACCAACAGATGAACAGATTAAAAAATGTGGTTTTTCAATGGTTATGAATGATATACTACTATGGTTTTAATGATCTGTGACTGTTTTCGAATTTACTGTACATGAGTGAAATGGACATCTTTTCGCTTGATTATTGTTCACAGCCCTTGCCTATATTCCCACTGAACTACAGTCTTTTTACTTTTTGAATTCTTTAATGGAGTATTAAACCTTTGATGGTAATGTAAATTAAAAATGTTATCTCAAAAATTAAGAAAGAAAGAAAAACAGAAGAAAACAGAAAAGAAGGAAGAGGGAGAGAATGAAGGAGGGAGGGAAGTATCATTATATTCTTAGAATTGTATCGAGGAATTTGTTCTGTTTGTATTAATATCATTGTAACATGAAAATTCATGTGAACTGTGTTGCAGTAATTATCATGCTTATGCTGTGACTCTGAGAATCTAGTATATTAATAAATTGCCTTTTAAAAACAAAAAATGTAGTACACAATGGAATACTATACAGTCTCAAAAAAGAATGAAATTTTACATTTGCAACCAGATGGGAGAATCTAGAAAAATTATTATGAGATAAGTCAGACATACAGAGACAAATATTGCATGATTTCACTTAGCTGTGGCCTTTAGAAATGTTGAATTCATGGAGAGCAGGATGTTGGTGACCAGAGGTTAAAGGGTTGCCAGTGGTGGATGGGAGGTGAGCAAAGACAGGGAGAATGTCCAGCACATAGCATGGAGATTCAATTAGAAGGAATGAGTTCTGATGATGCATTGCAACCACGCAGTTAATAATACTGTATCATATATCTCAAAAGTACTAAGAAAATGGGCTTTTAAATGCTCTCACCACAAAGAACTATGTGAGGCAATGGATATGCTAATTAGCTTGATTTGTTCATTCCATAATGTGTACATGTACAAAAACATCTAATTGTACTCTAAAACTTATTTGTCAGTTATGCCACAAAAATCTCACAATTGTTTACAGTCACATTATTGAAACAAGAGTCAATCAGTGGCCGGTGCCCTGGCACAGTGGGTTAATCCTCCGCCTGTGGCGCTGGCATGCCATGTGGGCATGGGTTCTAGTCCTGGCTGTCCCTCTTCCCCTCAGGCTCTCTGCTGTGGCCTGGGAGGGCGGTGGAGGATGGCCCAAGTGCTTGGGCCCCTGCACCCACCTGGGAGACCGGGAGGAGACGCTTGGCTCCTGCCTTTGGATAGGCGCAGCGTGCAGGCCAGTGGTGGCCATATGGGGAGTGAGTCAACGGAGGGAAGACCTTTCTCTCTGTCTCCCCCTCTTACTGTCTGTAAGTCTATCTCTCAAATAAATAAACAAAATCTTTCAAAAAAAAAAAAAAGTCAACCAGAAAGTAGGTTAGAGCTTCACCATAGCTAAAGAAAACATATAAACTGTTACAATTTATGCAGATTTTGTCTATTTTTACCCAGATGTAAAGGTACAGTTATTAAAGCTTACAATGTGGGGGCCAGTATTGTGGTGTAGTGGGTCAAGTCACTATCTACAACACCAGCATCCCATAAGGGTGCCAGTTCAAATCCTGGCCGTTTCACTTTCAATCCACCTCCCTGCTAATGGACTGGGAAAAGCAGCAGAAGACAGCACAAGTGTCTGGGACTCTGCCAACCATGCGGGAGACTTGGAAAAAGCTCTTGGTTCTTGGTTTTGGCTTGAGCTTGCTCTGGATGTTGTGGTCATTTGGAGAGTGAACCAAAGGATGGAAGATTCTCTCTCTTTGTCTCTTCCCCTTTGTGTAACTCTACCTTTTAAATCAATCAATCAATCTTATATGAAGAAGACAATTTGAGTTTTTGGGGCATCAAAAGAACAAAAGTGTCGTATGTTCAGAATTAGTAGAGCATGGTTTCCATAAACAGTGCATTTTTCAGCACAACACTAAAGAGAAGTAGGTGGGGAGTGTGAAATACTTGAGTTCTGGACCTGATAACGAGCTCAGTGATGGAAAATGAGATGGAATTCCAGTGGTGCCTCTGGCACTTGCGAGCTGTGCTATTGTGGGCAAGTGGCTTAATCCCCTTGGGCTTTGGTCCCTTCGTCTACTAAATGTGCTACAGTTTTGAAATAGCATTCCAAGTAAAACAGATATTCAATAAATATTATTAACGTAATTTCTGCTTTACTGACTTAAATTTTCATTTTTTAAAGATTCCTTTCCTGTATTTGTGTTTCACCATTTGAATAGTTTCTTGAGATGCTTATTTTATTTTCATGCACCCATGTTTTCTTTTAGTCCTGTAAAAGTTTAAATATATCTTGGAATTGTGCTTTAGTTTATATTCATTGGTCTTATTAGTCACATGATACTTTTATTTTAGTGCAGTTCTAGTTTATACATAAATATACATATGCGTATATGTTCATTTATTTATTTGAAAGGCAGAGTGACATATCTATCTTCCATCTGCTAGTTCACTCTGCAAAAGCCTGCAAGTCAGGGTTGGGCCAGCCAGAAGCCAGGAGCCAGTTTTTTTTTTTTTATTTTAACAACTTTTTCTTGTTTATTTTTCTTGATTATTTCTATTTTCTTTGTTTATTTCTATTTTACATGTTGAATAGCCCTAATCCCAAAGTCTGAAATGCTTCAAAATCTGAAACTTTCTGAATGCTGACATGGTGTCATAAGTGGAAAATGCATTTCACCTCATGTTACGGGTCACAATAAAAACTCAGACACACAAAAACAGTGAATCAAGTTAATTTCAAGCCATGTGTATATGGTATATAAGAAATATAAATGAATGTTGTATGTAGATTTGTGCCATTCCAAAGATATCATATTATGTATATGAAATATCCCCTAATCTGAAAAAATGTGAAACTATTATTGACCTAAGCATTTTGGATAAAGCATGCTCAACCTGTATCAAGTTAAACACGGAGAATGCAGCCCGATGAACTCCGCACTTTGAACTATGACGAGATGCTTTTTGTGGTCTAGTTCATGGGAAATTTTTGTAATTAAATTTCTATGAGTGTTTGCAGGTACTGAACATTCTGTTCTAGAGGCATACAAAGATACACACACATAATTCAATGATGTTGTTAGACAAAAATTTCTATGTTATGAAATATTTATGTCCTTGACATGCTGATTTTTGACAGACATGTTGAAGTTCCTTAACAGGACTATAATCTGGTTGGACTGTTTTAGCTGGATTTCCATTAGCTTCTGTTTTTATATATTTTGACGCCATTTTTAGTCACTCCCAAATTTGTTAACTTACTCTAACTTCTTAATGGTTGTGCTTTTACCAGCATGAACTGTTGTTCTACATCCCTTGAAAAAAATTTCTTTTGCCTAAATTTGGTGTTTGAATTTAATTCTGAGGCTATTGCTTTCTGTTACTCTTTATTACACTTTCTTCCAATCTTTTTCTCAAGCATTTTGATTTGATGTGTTGCTTGTACATTATGCTTAGATGTACTTTAAAAAGTAATTGAGAATTTCTATTTTTCACAGAGCAATTTAAATAATTTGTAACATTTATCATTACAGTTGAACTGACTCATGACACAAATAGATCCGTGCATTCCCCTCCTCCAAACTGGCAATGGTTTTAATTTCACTTGGCATGAAAGTCAAAATCCCTTCCCAGTTTATAGGGTCCCAGGTGACCTGTACCATCACTAGTCCTCAACATCCCTAACTTCATCTCTTGCTGCTTCCCCTTGCTGATGCAATAGTTTACTTCACTCACACCTTTTCCTTATTGTTCCTCCAGAAGGCGTGCTTGCCTTAAAACGTCTTCTGCTCCCCTTGAGATTCTGTTCCTTGGATAATTCATGCAGTTAACTTCCTTAATCTTTTTCAAATCTTTTCCCAAATATCAGCATCTTTACTAAGGTTGACACTGACTGACTTCTTATTTAATACTGGAAACCCTATATTGCTCCTATTCATCTCCTGGATATCTCTATTTTCCTTACTCTGTTTTTTTTTCCCCCTTAGGGTACTTATTTACTACTAATATATTTTTAAATCTCCTATTTCTCTTAAAAATGTATGTGTCATGGGGAGCAAAGTTTTTTGTTGTTCTCTAGTTTACTGATACAGCATTAAAATGGCTAGAATAGTGGATAGAAAATAGTAGGCACTCAATAAACGTTTATAGAATTAAGGAATATGCATTTAACTTTTAAATGTTTAAATCTTAGTGTTATACGGAGATTAGAGTTGATTAGTTATGCTAGTGCTACTCCCAAGAGAACACAACGCATTTGTTACAGCTTTTTTAAAAAAGAACTTATTGCTGAATCTATTCCAGAATGATGAACTCAAATGGCAAGAGCCTGGGCATAGGTTTCTGTCTCAGAATAATAATGATAGTCTTAGTTTTAACCCAGCCAGGTTCAAAGTATATATAGGAGGCTTTTAATGGAATTAGAACCATGAGATAGATGACTGACAGTGGATAAACTAATACCTCCTGAAAATTAACTGATGCTGCATTGATCAATATGCATCTACGTGCCTTGGCTCTGAAAACTATTAAGAGTCTACCTGTCTACAGGGCAGGTACTGCTGGCTGGAAGAAGAATGCTAGCAAACGTAGAAAGTGAGGGGAGGCTCTTACTTATTGGTGGAGTGGATTAACATCTCCTTCAACTACTCTGGCTTAGCTGATGGTAGCAGTTTTTGGGGAGGGAGATGTCCAACTCCACTTTGGGGCAGCAAGCAAACTTGCCAGCATCTCATACGGGTGCCAATTAGAGTACCTGCTGCTCCACTTCTGATACAACTCCCTGCTAATGTGCCTGGGAAAACAGCAGAGGATGGCCCAAGTCTTTGGGCCCCCAAACCCATGTGGGAGACCCAGAAGAAGCTCCTGGCTTTGACCTTCACAGCTCTAGCCATTGTGGCCATTTGAGGAGTGAAACAGTAGGTGGAATATCTCTCTTTCTCTCCCTCTCTCTCTTGCTCTGCATCTCTCCCTCCTTTGTAACTAAGCTTTCCAAATTAATAAATACAGCTTAAAAAATCACACACATAGGGCCGGCGCCGCGGCTCACTAGGCTAATCCTCCGCCTAGCGGCGCCGGCACACCGGGTTCTAGTCCCGGTCGGGGCGCCGGATTCTGTCCCGGTTGCCCCTCTTCCAGGCCAGCCCTCTGCTGTGGCCAGGGAGTGCAGTGGAGGATGGCCCAGGTGCTTGGGCCCTGCACCCCATGGGAGACCAGGAAAAGCACCTGGCTCCTGGCTCCTGCCATCGGATCAGCGCGGTGCGCCGGCCGCGGCGGCCATTGGAGGGTGAACCAACGGCAAAGGAAGACCTTTCTCTCTGTCTCTCTCTCTCACTGTCCACTCTGCCTGTCAAAAAAAAAAAAAAAAAAAAAAAAAAATCACACACATACAAGACATCCTTTTGAGTCCCATTCACAAAGATTCCTCCTTGACTCCCCATGAGGGCACTGGAGGCACCTAAGTGTCCAAATACTTAAGAAGTTATCTGTTCAGAGGCTGAGGATAATTTTCTTAATTTATAACTCAAATACACCTCCCGAATTTTATCCTTTGTCCGCTATGCTAAGCCTCCCCAAACTTCTTTTCTGCCCCTAATTACTACTGTTTATATTACAGTTGCATGTGGATTTTCTCACCATAATATTATTAAATAGCAGGCAGTCTGTATCCAGAGCAATGGGGAAGGATGCCTACTCCAGTTCCCTTTCCATGGGACCTTCCAACTGTGCTCTTGGCTAAACTCACTCTCCTAGCTGGAAACTAAACACTGTAGAGTTTCCTGCTCATTCTCTGAATTTAAAGACTTACTGTTCTGTGTCTACTAACTAAATCTTATCTAGTTCCCACCTGCTATGTAGTACATTTAGCTTCTGATCAATACTCCCTGACAGTTTACAAATTAGGTTAGATTTGGGATAGATTAAAGCAGGTTAAGCAGCTGGAGCATTATGGAAGCCAGGGAGAGGAAAATTAAAAAACAAGTTTGGAGTTTGAAGTCAAGGTAGTGGATGCCGAATGATAATACTAATAAAAGTAAGAAGACAAACATTTATTTTTAGAGGGAGCCAATTACTCTTCTATTTTATTTATTTGAAAGAACTATAGAGAGTGGCAGACAGACAGACACACACACACAGAGAGACAGAGAGAGAGAGAGAGAGAGAGAGAGAGAGTCTTCCATCTGCTGGTTTACTCCCCAAATGGCTGCAACAGTGCTAGCTGAGCCGATACAAAGCCAAGAGCCAGTATCTTCTTCCAGGTCTCCCACGTGGGTGCAGGGTCTTGGCTCTAGGACTTGGGTCATCTTCTGCTTTCCCAGATATATTAGCGGAATCTGGATCAGAAGTGGAGCAGCCAGGACACAAACTGGTGCCCATATGGGATGCTGGTGATGCAGGCCAGGGCTTTAACCTGCTGCGCCACAGCACTGGACCCAAAGATTTTGATGGTCATAAGATTAATTCAATTTTAGATATGCTAAGTTTGAAATGATAGTGGCATGTTCATGTGGCAACATTCGGGAGGCTAGTGGAGAAATAAAACTTGATGAGAGTAGGTAAGATTAACACATTAATAAATCTTTCATATATAGGTAATATTTTAAATATAGAAGGGACATTTAAAGAAGAATTTCTTAGTATTATGCACTAAGAAGAGCAAAAAATTACTTCTGTGATGTTCTTGCCCAAAAGATGTAACTTGAATTTAGTGATAAGGAAACTTCAGGCAAACTCAGATTGAAGGACATGCTAGAAAATAACTCGCCAATGCTCTTCAAAAGTGTCAAGGTTATGACAAAGAGAGACTAAGGAAATGTTACGAACCAGAGAGATGGCAGAACTAAATGCAATTCAGGATACTAAACTAGATCTTGGGAGGAAAAGGGACATTAGTATGATAACTGGTGAAGTCTAAATAAGGCCTCTAGATTAATTAATGGTTTGTATAAATGTCAATTTCCTGATTTTGATAATCATACTGTGGTCAGAAAAGATGTCAAAATGAGGAAGCTTAGAGGATGGTATATAGTGCCTATTTGTACCAATTTTTTGCAGTTTATTTGTTCTGAAACTCCTTCAAAATAAAAAAAATTTAAAATAAAACAATTTCTTTAGCTCCTTATATATTCTGTATGTTACACAAGGAGTTCAAGAAATTCAACAATATAACAATCCAATTAAGAAATGGGCATAGACATCTTTCAAAAGAAGAAATAAAAACAGCCAACAGACACATGAAAAAAAGCTCAGGCTCACTAGCCATTAAGGAAGCATAAAAAAAAAACCATAGTGAGGTTTCATCTCGCTCCAGTTAGAAGGGCTATCATCCCAGGCCAGTGCTGTGGTGTAGCAGGCTAAGCCTCTACCTGTGGCACTGGCATCTCATGTGGGCACCAGTTCTTGTCCTGTCTGCTACTCTTTCCATCCAGCTGTCTTCTATGGCCTGGGAAAGCAATAGAAGATGGCCCGAGTCCTTGGGCTCCTGCACCCACATGGGATGGAATCAACCTAGATGTCCATTACTGACTGAAAAGAAAATTTTAGTACATATGTACAATGGAATATTACTTAGCCATGAAAAAAATGAAACCCTGAGGCCAGCGCTGTGGTGTAGTGGGTAAAGCCACTGCCTGCAATGCCGGCATTCCATATGGCTGCCAGTTTGAGTCCTGGCTGCTCTACTTCCGATCCAGTTCTCTGCTATGTCCTGGGAAAGGAAGAAGATGGCCCAAATCCTTGGGCCCCTTGCACCCAAGTGGGAGTCCCAGAAGAAGCTCCTGGTTCCTGGCTTCGGACTGACACAGCTCCAGGCATTGTGGCCAACTGGGGAGTGAATCAGCGGCTGGAAGATCTCTCTCTCTCTCTCTCTCTCTCTGTGCCTCTCCTTCTCTCTGTGTAGCTCTTTCAAATAAATAAATAAATCTTAAAAAAAAAAAATGAAACCATGACATTTGCAACAAAATGAATAGAGGTAGATCATTATGCTAAGTGAAATCAACCAAACACAAAAACACAAATTCCATTTGTTTTATCTCATATGTGGAAGTATCATATACATATTAAAGATGCCATATTATTTGGCATTCACATAAAAGTTTTCTTCATTGAATTATACTACTTACATAATAACATACTGTTCATTCCTCACTTTATGATCCTTGTTATGAATCCTACATTATGTGATATCAATATCCCCATTTTCAAGAAAAATATGTAGATTAATGTTAATAATATTTATATATTAAGTGAATATTGCAACATGTTTAAAATTATTAAATATAAACAAATAAATATTAGTAAGAACTTAAAACATTTTTCAAAGGAGATTTACACAACAGGAAAGTGTATGTATGGATTGTATAAGAAACTAAAGTGAATTATTCCTTTGTGTGCTAATAAGACAAGCTGACTGAAATGCTTAGGCTCTGAGTCTCTAAACTAGACTCTTTTTTTTTTTTTTTTTGACAGGTAGAGTGGACAGGGAGAGAGAGAGACAGAGAGAAAGGTCTTCCTTTGCCGTTGGTTCACCCTCCAATGGCTGACACGGCCGGTGCGCTGCGACCGGTGCACCGCGCTGATCCGAAGGCAGGAGCCAGGTACTTCTCCTGGTCTCCCATGGGGTGCAGGGCCCAAGGACTTGGGCCATCCTCCACTGCATTCCCTGGCCACAGTAGAGAGCTGGCCTGGAAGAGGGGCAACCGGGACAGAATCCGGTGCCCCGACCGGGACTAGAACCCGATGTGCCGGCGCCGCAAGGCGGAGGATCAGCCTATTGAGCCACAGCACCGGCCTTAAACTAGACTCTTTAGGAAGGTGGAGACCAGTAAAACAACTGGCAGGGAGTTCAGGATAACAGCTCATTCACTGCCATTGGTTATGACCTTCATAACTAATACAGAGCCAGAAGGTTTTAAATAATTTATTTGATTTCCTTTTTTTTTAAATTTTTTATTTATTTATTTATTTTTTTTGGCAGGCAGAGTGGACAGTGAGAAAGAGAGACAGAGAGCAAGGTCTTCCTTTGCCGTTGGTTCACCCTCCAATTCAACATGACCTAGTTGTGGAAGGTAGGCCATTACTCACTTTTGAGATGAAGAAAGTGAGCTCAGAGAGGTGAACTGACTTGAGGTCTCATGGCTAGCAAAGGCTATTAGTGCTGAAACAAGAGTCAGTGTTTGAACTCCAAGCCCAAAGTTCTTTCTATCACATTATGAATCAAGCCCCTGTATGCCCCATTCCCAAGAAACCGTTCTGGGTTGTGAATCAGAAAACTCTGTTTTAGAAAGTTGTTTTAAGTGTCCAGCTCTATAACTTGAAATGAGATTAGAGTACATGAGAAGTCTGCTTCGGAGTTCCATTCTGGAATCTATTTACTACGGTAAATGTGCAATACTGGATGGCTGTATCACTCATTTTTCAGACATATTCCCAAATTATATTTTATAGGTAATCTAGATGCTCTAATAGTTGAGGAAGCTCTGGGGAAAATGTCACTATATTGTCAACTCCTATCCATGTAAGTAGAAATGTTGACTGAAAAATGTTTTAAGGTACCAATAGGCAAGGTTTAATAACATTTATAAACAACTTTTTCATCATGATTTCTCTATTTTAAGACCTAACAAGGGTTTAATATTTCTCTTACATCAGGAATGTCCCTCGTTCTTGAATCTGCTTCTATTTCATCTTGTTATCTCTCAAAGTCCTCAACAAAACAGCTCTCTAGCAAGCCTTCCGGCTGTGCAGTTTGTCCTCTTCATCTGTGGGTTTCCCGTGTGTGAACTCAACCAGTAACAGAAGGAAAGTACTTGAAAAAAAACTGTCTGTACTGAACATGTACAGAAATTGTCCCCTTGTCATCCTTTCCTTGACAATAGAACATAACTTCTAATTTAAATAGTGTTTAGATTGTGTTGAGTATTACAAGTAACCAACAGAGGGTTTAAAGCATATGGGAAGATATGCACAGGTAATATGCAAATACCATAGCATTTTATATGAGCGAGTTGGGCTTCTGCAAGTATCTGTGGTGGTCCTGGAACCAGGCCTACAGACAGGCCCTACAGATAGAGAGGGATGACTGTCATTGTCTCCCCATCTAACTTACTCCTTACTGTAGTGTTCTAATCATTGAAACAAAACTTAATTTAGTGATGTTAATCCACGCTTAAAAACTTTCAATGGCTCATCAGTCAGTAAGATCACCGTAAACTCCTCAGCACGGTACAGAGGCCTTTTGTCTTGTCTGGCACTTGGCCTACTTTCTGGCCAAGACAGTCTTCTTGTCTGCACATTCTTTAAGCTCTAGCTACATCAATCTTTTTCACATTCTCTGAACACACATTTCTTTCAAGCCCTGAGGAACTTTTTCCATTGAATACTTTGTGCTGCTTGAAGTTATCTTCCATCTTTTCTATTCCTGTTCCTGAGTTGAGATTTGGATGAGGTGTCATCTCTTTGGTAAGGTTGTCACACCCACAGGTTTAGATATGATTCTGTTAGATGACATGATTTACACTGTAATGTCATACATGTTTTTCCCATACCAAAAGATCAGCCCTTGAGACGCAGGATGATTTACATCTTTATGCCTAAGAGTTTACTATGACATCTGACAAACATGTGGTACTGAATGAAGATCCAACCTACTGACAGGAGTAAAAGATACTCCACCATATCCCAACTTGATTTTCTCTGTAGGGCTCTGATTAACCTGTACAAATGCTTCACAATTTTTCCCCCTAAAACTTCACAAGTGTCTAAATTCCAACTACACCTAGCGCAGATGCTAACATGTAGTTTTGTATTTCTTAATGACTGCAGGGGTTATGTTTTACAAATATAGAGCAAACTCCTGAGGATATTCTAAGGTAAGTAAATTAAGTAGTAAATACACATAACTATTACTCTTCCAATATAATATGATATAATATAATATAATATAATATAATATAATATAATATAATATAATATAATCATAGCAAAGAAATCATCTGATTTTCTGGGGAAATTCATATACTTAGAATGTCCGAAGTTCTGACTTTTATGAAAGGACCTGGATTTGGAGTTTATTACTTTCAAATTATCTCTTTTCAGTGTAAAACAGAAAGGTAAATAACTGCTCTTCAAAGAAGCTTGGTACCTACCTGGGGTTCATGATAAGACGTCGGAAAAAATAAGTCCAGGTGATGTAATCCAGTGCATCCTGCTTAGAAGTTATTGTACCTCCAGCAATCTCTGCATTTAAATGGTCAGAAAGCACTCCTAATAAGCTATGCAGTGAACAAAGCACAGGAAACACAGAAGAACATTAAAAAAAGCACATTTAAATGGATATCACATAGTCAAGATTCAGATTTAATGTTCCAGGATATAAAACAAATGTTTTGCATAATTTATATATTTTGTGTACAATTTTATATAATTTGTAAATAATTCATTCCAAATTATTTGATGGGAATTTGGTTTCAATTTCTCTTCTCCATGAAGAGAAATTAAATTATATTAAAACAATTTATATAATCTGTAAATTATTTAGTATTAGGAACTCAAAAATATGTATTATTAACAAATACTATATATTGATTTTCTTATCTTCCTTTAAAAAGTGTGTTTACTCTTTCATTTGAACATAAATATAAAGTGGACTAGTCAGAGAGAGAACATCAGAAAAATACTGTAATTACATAATACTTCAAGTTAATAAATAGTAATAATTTGCTGAAAGCAATCACTAGTATCTATCATATGGAAGTATCCAACAGATGGTACTTATTACTATTAATCACTTTGGGGAAATAAACTGTGAATGGAAAATATGCCTGACAGGGAGGCAGCTAGCATTTTCAGGAGGTGATGATGACATCACAAAAGTGGGTGGCAACAGAAGAGATACCTCAGAAAGTACAGAAAATACTACTCATGGAGAACTGGGGGAAGTATGAATAAATACTGAGATAGAATACAGGAAATACAGAAAGAAAGGGATAATAGGATGGATTAATGAGTCAAGATATTTCATTCATTCACTCCATGAACATTAAGTGCTTAGTCACAGAAGACACTATTACATTAGGGTTGTGGGGTATGCAGAGATGATTGTATGTGTTGAAAGGCTGGCATAATAAAATATTCATTTTAGCTACTCATGTAAACTACAAAAAAAAAAAAGAAGCAATGTGTAACAGAAGAAAAGGTTAATGCATAATGATATGTGGAACAATATGCAGGTATTAGAAACAGTTTTTGCAAAGGACATGAAAAAATGGTCCTAGTAAGTTGGGTGAAAATGAATTTGATATGTTGCACTGAATTCACCAGTAGCAGAGAGAGCAATCTGGCAAGATTTGTTGGAATAAATCACTATGACCCAATAATTTTACTTTTTCATTATGACTTGCCAAAGAAATTTTTACCTGTGAGGATAGGAAATCAAAATAGTTAAGTGCAACATTACATGTAAACAGGGGAAACTGGAAATGCTCTAAATGCACATTAACAGAGATGTGAATAAATTATGGAATATTCTGTAATAGATGAAATATTTATAATTATCATATCAAGGTACAAAATTTAATATTTTAGTTAATTTTACTGATAAATCAACTACGTTAATTCTCACAATGTAAACAGAGTTGTATAATCCACACTATGATTAGGCATTACCAATGTCCCAAAAACTCCCCAATTGTGCTGTTTTAGTCATATCTTGCTTAAAAGGATATCTTGAGCTTTCTTTATTTTACTGGCTTAACTACAGTGGCTTCAGTCTCTAGCACAATGTTTAAGTTGTAAGAGCACCATTCTTATATCATTCTCTATCTCAAATGGAAAGCTTTCAATACTTCAAAATTAATTTAATGTTTACAATTTTTTTTGCTTATATTCTTTATCAGAGTAAGGACATTGTCTTATACTTCTCCTTGGTAAGAGTTTTTTTTTTTTTTTAATGTATGTGTGCAAGATTTTATCAAATGATTTTTTTACATTTATGAAATGATCATATGATTTCTCATTTTTTCTGTTAATTCAGTGCATTGCATTCATTATTTTCAAATAATAAATCACTGTATTTATGGAGACAACTGCACTTGGTCGTAATTTCTCATTTTGTACATCACTAGATTTCATTGTTTTGTTTTGTTTAGGATCTCTACATCTTTATTCATGAGACAGAGGTTTGTTACATTCCTATCTTCTACTTTTTTCAGTTGGGTTTTGATATCCATGTTATTCTGCTCTCACAAAAGTTGGCAAATATTTCTCCTTCTCTACTATTAGAAGGAGCTCATGTAAAATGTTACTCTTTAAAAATTATGAAGGAGTCACTGGTGAAGCATCTTTCTTCGTGGAAAAATTTAAAATTTTATATTCAGTTCTTTTGACAGATAAGAGACTATTCAGATTTTCTATTTCTTTTGGACTAACTTTAGCTGTTTTTTATTTTTTCTTTTTTTTAAAGATGTATTTATTTATTTGAAAGTTAGAGTTATACAGAGAGGAGAGGCAGAGAGAGAGAGAAAGAGAGAGATCTTCTATCCGCTGGTTTACTTCCCAATTGCCCGCAATGGTCGGAGCTGCACTGATCTGAAGCCAGGAGCCAGGAGCTTCTTCTGGGTCTCCCACGTAGGTGCAGGGGCCCAAGGAATTGGGCCATCTTCTACTGCTTTCCCAGGCCATAGCAGAGAGCTGGATCAGAAGAGGAGCAGCTGGGACTAGAACTGGCACCGATGTGGGATGCCGGCACTTCAGGCCAGGGTGTTAACCTGCTGTGCCACAGCGCTGGCCCCAGTTGTTTTTTAGTAAGAAATTTTATCATTTGATCTAAATTTTAATAATTATTTGCATAAATTCTTTCATAATATCTTGTTATCATTTTAAGGTCTGTATTATCCTATCTTTTCATTCTTGATATTCAAACTTAAACATTTATCAATTTGATTCACGTTTTTGAAAGAACAAAATTTTGGCATTAATTTTTTTCTAATGTATGTTTATTCTCAGTTCACTAATTCTTGCTATTAACTCTTCTATCTTCTTCATTTGAGTTCAATTCGTTACTTTTTTCCAAATTCTTGACATGGATACCTAGATCACTCACTTTACATCTCTATTCTTTAAAATATATATTTAAGGTTATAAAAGTTCTCTTAGCATAGTATTAGCCATATCCAATAACATTTAATTCTTTTACATTTTCCAGGTGAAAATCAGTTTTAGCAGTTATAAGAGAACAAAGAATCCAATTAATATTTGCAGTACAGTCCACAAACACCTTCTGTCTTCAATGCAATTAGACTGTAGTAAAGGAGATAGAGCATACAGAAAAGACTATGATACAAATCTGAGAGGAAAAGGGTAATTTTCAGCTCAGAAAATGAGGGAAGGGGCTGGCGCTGTGGCTCAGCAGGTTAAAGCTGTGGCCTGCAGTGCAGGCATCCCACATAGGCGCTGGTTTGAGTCCCAGCTGCTCCACTTCTGGCTCCCTGTTAACATACCTGGGAGGGCAGTAGAGGATTGCCCAAATGCTTGGGCCCCTGCACCTACATGGGAGACACGGATGGAGCTCCTGGCTCCTAGCGTCAGACTAACTCAGCCCTGGCTGTTGCAGTCATTTGGGGAGTGAACCAGCATATTGGAGATCTCTCTCTAGGACTCTACTTTTCCAATAAATAAATAAATCTTTAAAAACATGCAAATAAGGGAAAACTTTATAGAAGGAATAGTGGTTACTAATCCACAAAGAAATATGGGGTAATTCTGAATTAATCTCATGCCCCTTTATTTTAGATACATATTTATTAACTATACAAAAAAAATCTCTCACCAAATTAACACTTTGTTAAATACTTAGTTTACCACATACACTACTGCCAGCAGTAGGCATTTGATACTTGTAAATACTCCATATAAGAGCTGGTATTGTTACAATCTCCATTTTACAGACAGGTACACTAAGTAACTGAGGAATTTAATAACTTGCTCAACATAAAGTAAGTAAATGACAAACTCCGTAGTTTAACCCAGGTCATCTGGCTTCAAATTCAATATGAATGAATAGTGTTCTACAAGGCTGCTTTTAAAAACTTCCCTGTAAAAATTGGAATTATTATTGAATGCTGTCTTAAAGTAATAATTACATTCAGTTACAGATCAAATTATCCTTTTACATTACAAGCACTACCGACTTTTTTATCTGATAAAATGTATTAAAGAAAAACATTAACTTGTTATGTAATCAATCTATTTAAATTAATTAAGTAAAATTTACCTTGATTCTACTGGGAAAGGTTCATAAAGAAATTTTTTGTAAAAATCTTTCTTTATGTCATGAACCAGAATTACAGCTTTGCCTTGGTCATCAAACTGAGGCCTCCCAGCACGTCCCATCATCTGGAGTACATCTACAAAAGACAGAACAAGATCGACGCTGCAATGTGGTAGCACAAGGCCTATTTACCAATTAGGTATACTTCTACAATATGATGAAATAACGCAGGAAACAGAATACTGTAAGAATATACATTCTATCTCTGATGCTACTATTAAGTTCCCTAAAGTAATATAATTTATTCAGAAAATTGGTAATTAAATAAGCAAGAAATTATGATGCAAATTGAGTTCCCAAAAGGGAATTCTTTGGTTAAATGCTTAAAAATACTGTTTAAGAGATATTAGTATTTTAATTAAACAAGAAAAAGTAAAAACACATAGAAAAATATCTTCATCAGTCACATGCTTATTTTTCCCATGAATAAAGAGTCTATTTGGCTTCCCCTTCCTCCCATTTATGGTATAAAAATTATTTCTGTTTTATATGGTAGGAATCTCTGAGGTAACTAAAGATTTAGGAGTGAGAGGCTGGCATGTGGCGTAGCAGACTACGCCTTTGCCTGCAGCGCCAGCATCCCATATGGGCGCCGGTTTGTATTCCATCTGCTCCTCTTCTGATCCAGCTCTCTGCTTATGATCTGGGAAAGCAGTGGAAGATGGTCCAAGTGTTTGGGCACCTGCACCAATGTGGGAGACCCAAAAGAAGCTCCTAGCTCCTGGCTTCAGATAGGCTCAGCTCTGAGCATTGCGGCCATTTGGGTAGTGAATCACCAGAGAGAAGACCTTGTGCTGTCTCTTCCCTCTCTGTCCATAATTCTACCTCTCCAATAAAATAAATAAATCTTAAGAAAAAAAAAAGATTTAGGAGTGATATAGCTTTTACATGAATTCACTGAGTGGAAACTTATATTGTTTATGTCCTCCTTCAAGAACCTACTGAAAATGATTTTATCAAGTTTTAAAGTATGTTAACAGAGTATTCATGCATAAACTCAAGTGCCAGTGACTCTGGTTTTGGAAGTCCTTGAAGAGCATCATTTCTAGAGAAATATTTTTAAAGCTAATCACAGTAATGCTAAATAATAATTTATTAATAAGTACCTCATAGCTACTAATCTGTACTTTGATCTATTTAGGAATTTGGAACCATCAAGTTATCTTTTTTATTTACATTTTTAATTTATATAAATTGAACAAATTTCATGTATGTCATATATACAATTTTTTTTTGACAGGCAGAGTTAGACAGTGAGAGAGACAGACAGAGAGAAAGGTCTTCCTTCTGTTGGTTCACCCCCCAAAATGGCTGCTACGGCTGGCGCGCTACGCCGATCTGAAGCCAGGAGCCAGGTGCTTCCTCCTGGTCTCCCATGCGGGTGCAGGACCCAAGGACTGGGGCCATCCTCCACTGCACTCCAGGGCCACAGCATAGAGCTGGACTGGAAAAGGAGCAACCGGGACAGAATCCGGCGTCCCAACCAGGACTAGAACCCAGGGTGCTGGGACCACAAGCGGAGGATTAGTCAAGTGAGCCATGGCATCAGCCCATATATATAATTTTTAGTACATTTCCTTCCCTATCCTCCTTCCCTCATTTACTCCCTCCATTACTCCTGCTTCCTTTCTTATTTTTCTTCTAATTTTTGCAATAATATACTTTTTTTTCTTTGGGAACAAGTTTTATTATTAATCCAAGAAGCATCTAAGGAAATAGGCAATGGAGTTGGGCACTTAGGCTTATCTAAAACTTATGAGACATAAGAATATCCTCCACTGAATACACTAAATGATGTAAATCTTTGAGTTTGGTTTTACTTTAACTCTCATGATACAACTCTTTGAAGACAGGGCTCTTGCCTGGAAAGTTAGCGCAAAGTAACTCCTGTTGTTAATTTAACAATTAACACTCTTATGCATGATGTCAGTGATCACCCGAGGCTCTTGACATGAGCTGCCTAGGCTATGGAAGCTTTTTGAATCCTCAAACTCCTTCAATATTTAGGGAAGACCATATGCAAAGTGGAAGTTCTCTTCTCCCTTCAGAGAAAAGTACATCCTTCTTCAATGACCACTTCTTTCCACTGGGGTCTCATTCACAGAGGTCCTTCATGTAGGATACCTTTTGCCACAGTGGTTTGTCTTTCCATGCCTGAAATGCTTCATCAAGTCATCTTTTTAAAGATTTTAATTATTTATTTAGAGGTAGAGTTACAGAGAGAGAGAGAGGGAGAGACAGAGCATCAGTATTTTTATATTTATTGAACTGCCTTGGTAAAAGTAAACAAAACCAGTTCAATATTTTGTTTAATATTTGCACCAGAGACCAAAATTTTATAATTTGCTTATCAAATGTTTAAATACAAACAATTCTCAAAAATCTACTCCATGTAAATTCAAATTATTAAGATAAAAATAGGAGTTTAATACATCTCTAAAAAATTTAAGAACTACCTGTAATGGGAAAATCCACATAGCGTCTTGTTTTTCCATCATAATATTCTGTTCCCTTAATAATGACTAAATGAGCTGGAAAGTTTACACCCCAGGCTAATGTGCTTGTAGCAATAAGCACCTAAAAACAAGAGATAATATCTTTATATCAGAGTAAAATTCAACTTTTAGGTTACATTTTAATTTGTGTTCATGGGAGGAGAAAAAGATTACCTGAATTTTACAGTTTACAAATAGCTCCTCTACTGTTTTCCGGTCCCTTTCATGCAGTCCAGCATGATGCATTCCTATTCCAAAAGCAAGCGTCAGCTTCAGGTTGGAATCTTTTACTGTTCCAATGATGTTCTCCATCTGCAAATAAAAACACAATTATAGCATACAGACGCAACAGCTTTAAATTTTATATTTATGTAAATTTACAAATTTGATTAATTTTGATTTCTAATATAAAAATAGAGGTCCCATGTACACTTAGGATTAAAGTTAAATTAATTGGAACTGGCTTGTGGCGATGGATGCCAGTTTGAGTCCCGGCTGCTCCACTTGTAATTCAGCTCCTTGCTAATGTGCCTGGAAAAGCAGTGGAAGATGGCCCTTGGGTCATGCATGTAGGATACTGGCTAAAGCTCCTGGCTCCTGGCTTCAGCCTTGGTCCACCCTTGGCCATTATAGCCATTTAGGGAGTGAATTAGTAGATGGCAGATTGATTTCTCTTTGTCACTTCTCTCTTTCAGTAACTCTGCCTTTCAATTAAATAAATTATTTATTTAATAGGAAGAAAAGAAGGAAGGAAGGGAGGAAGGGAAGAAGAGGGAGGAAGGCAAGAATCACTATATTCTTACAATTCTATCAAATACATGTAATCAGTCTCTTTGTATTAATATCACATTAACATGAGAATTGATGAGAACTGTGTTGTAGTTATCATGAAGAATTTGCTATGAACCTGACAATCTAATGGATTAATAAGTTTCTTTAAAAAAGAAAGAAAATAGCATGATTCAAATTTGCAATCACAAACTCATTTTGGACTTCTAAAGAATGTTTCAGAGCCCATTTTGCTTTAACAA
This sequence comes from Oryctolagus cuniculus, assembly GCF_051225735.1. NCBI lineage: Eukaryota > Metazoa > Chordata > Mammalia > Lagomorpha > Leporidae > Oryctolagus > Oryctolagus cuniculus. The sequence continues at coordinate 70,794,832 of NC_142871.1, read as the reverse complement.
TCCAAAAATACATTAATAAGAACACAAGAAAATAAAAAAAATAAAACTGGTGTACCTTTGTGTATTTCGCATTTCTTTGATCAGTAATTCAGCTAATTACTTTTCATATTTATTGACTCTTCCTCATACATCACCAGTTTATATTTTACGTTATGTAGTAGCCTTTTTTTCTATACTGGCTTGTGATAGCTCTATATAGTTCAAAGCTATCAATCCCTTGTCCATCTTATGCTATAGATATTTTTACCCAGTTATTAGTACTTTAATTTTATTTGTAATTTTTAAAAACTTAATGGATCTAAATTTTTAAATTGATCTCTTCTGTTCTATTGCTTAGAAAACTTTTCCCCAAATACATGTAATACACATTCACTTAATGTTTTCCCAAATTTTTATAGCTTTTATATTTAAATAATTATTCATAATTTATTTTTATATAGAAAATATGGCAGGAACAAAAGTTTATTTTATCTATATAATTAATCAATTATTCCAGTGACATTGGTTAAAACCAAGGGTAATTCTAAAAGTTCATGGAAATTAGGTGCTTTGAAAAAACTATTCATGAGTTTCATTTTGGTGCCAAAATAAGCTTGTCCTTTAATATAATTTTCTATGAGCTTTTAAATGTACTCTCATAATTCTGTTATTTTAAGTATTAAATTTATTTTATTTAGAATTTTTATATATCCTAGTTTTTGCATCTTAAGCAGATTTTATTTCTAGCCCTAGATTAGTTTACTACCCCGTCATATGTCTCAATGGTTTTTGAAACTCATATGAGTGATTACAAAAACAGTCCCACTGCAAGAGAAACTTATGGGCAACAAGCAGCAAATCTTTTCTTCCAGAATATACTCCCTGTAAAAATCTAAGTAGAAAGTTCAGCCTCATTCTGTTTCAGGACAGATTTCTACTTTAAAGCGGAGTTTCTGGGCAACTCTTCGAGGGTAATAATGTAGATATTAAATGACTTGAAAAAACATGAGCCTTTAAAACAAGGGTATATTTTACTTTCATCTATAGCTTTACAACAATATCCCAACAGTAAGCACTAGTGGAGAAGGAATTTAGCAAAAGGTACATATGTGATTTTTATATGCCTGAGATAGAAGAATAAAAAACTGACAATGTCTTCAAATCTTTTTTATTCCCTACTATTAACCACCCATACTATAAACAAGTATACTTGTAATACATTTATTTTCTGACTGTGCATAAACCATTAAGTAGTGTACAAAATCCCCAGGTAGAAAAATTATAGCTGGCTGCTGCAGTTTAGTAAAAATGCATAAGACCAAAATATTCATATAATAAAACACTCCATCGGCTTTCATTCTTACTCATTTTATTTTTCAATAGCCAGGAAAACTTTGAGTTTTCTTATTGACAGCAAACTGTTTTACACCAATAATCCATAAAATAAGAATATGAAATATGGCTTTATGGTAATTAATGCATAAAGTAACAAAACATCACATGGTGCATCATACATATGTACAATTTTATGTCCATTAAAATGTTTAATTAAAATATTTTTAAAAATGAAAAAAATTTTAAGAAGTACCATAAGCACTTTTTAATGACATAGACATCAGAAATGTTGCTTATTGACTTTCCCTGAAGTAAATGCAATGTAGAAACAGCTCATTCTGATTCATATTCACAGTATGGCCACCTGATATTCCTGTATTATTTGCCTTATGAAATGTTAGCTGGAATATGGAAATGTATTAATGTAAACCTACTTTAAATTAGTACAGAATATGTAAGTTGACTAAAAATATATATTATTATTTATTTATTTTCAATATTTGTTTATTTGAAAGGCAGAGTTAGAGAGACAGAGAGAGAGAGAGAGAGAGAAAAAGAGAGAGGGATTCTTCCATTCATTAGTTCACTTCCTAAATGGTGGCATGGGCCTGGGTTAGGCCAGGCTGAAGCCAGGAGCCAGGAGCTTCTTCTGGGTCTCTTATGTGGGTGCAGGTGCCCAACTACTTGAGCCATCTTGGCGCTGCTTTTGTCAGGCCACTAGCAAGGAGCTGGATTGGAAGTGGAGTAGCTAGCGCCCTTATGGATCGCCTGCATTGCATTGCAGGTGGTAGCTTAACCCACTATGCCTAAACGCTAGCCTCCAAATGTATGCTATAAAGAAAGGTGCTTGTCTCATAAATTATATTTTAGCCATTCACAAATGACAGTCTGTTATCTATTTCTTTTTTTTAATTTTTAAAGCTCTTATTTAATGAATGCATTTTTCATAGGTACAACTTTAGGAATACAGTGGTTCTTTCCCCCATACCCTCCCTCCCTCCCACCCTGACTCCCATCCCACCTCCTATTCCCTCTCCCATCCCCTTCTTCATTATGGTTCATTTTTAGTTTAATTTTATATACAGAGGATTAACTAGTTACACTATGAGAATTAACTATTAGCTATTTCTTGTTAAATAGTTCACTATGAGTCTCTGAGGTTCTTTTTCGGACAATTAGTTTCAGAAATTATTTTTTATTTTCAATTTTGTAACTCAAATATATATTTGTATAATTTATAGTGACCATAGCAATGCCACTCATACCCCCCAAATAATGTACCATTTACCAGAGAAAAGCTATGAATGAATCCTATGGCCGGATGTCTGGTAAGGCATTAATGTCCTGCCTTTCACATCAGGGATGACTAGCAGTTTCTCACTCTTCCCAGCCCCGTTTTCACATAAATCAATGCATTAAAAAGAACTATTTGCCAATTCGAAATGGCAGACTTAAAATCCTCATGAGAACAATCACACACACACAGACAAAAACAACTTCATTTACTACATAGTTTCTGTGGATGAATTCCAAATTATTCGAACATAAAAAAAGCGAAATTTATAGTTGTTCATCATTCAGCACAAGATACTACTAAGACAGCCTATATAATAAATTTGAAGATATAATTTTGTAGATTAAATTATTTACATCTTTGTTGCTAGCTTAAAAATAAGTTTCACTTGAACAAATCACCATACTAAAGGATTTTTTTTTTCAGGATCTTAGGATACTAAAAGGTTAAAACATGAAAACAGATATTTGCTGAACATTTATTATATATCACCCATATCATTTTACAAATTTTATCATATTTAATCTTTCATATAAGGTAATGCAATTTTAATATAACTGCTCATTTAAGCAACTTGTTATGTTTTAAATTCAAAACATAAATTCAGTGATTTTTAATATTATTGAGTAGCCTTTCTCAATCCTAGTTTCACAGAAGAATTAAGCCCAATAACAAATATTTGGGTTACTATTTTTTAATTTCTCTAAGGATAATTTCAAAATATGATTAAATTTATAAATTAAGTATAATTTTAGACAGAGAGAAGAAAAGTTTCTTTATTAAATAAAATGCTGTATTAGGACATTAGGATTGCTTCTTGTTATGAAAGGCTGCTATAGAACTAAAAAACCCCCTCCATAATAAATAAACACTTTGCTAGAGCAAGTTTTATTTCCATAGTTTCACTTCTGTTTAACAAATACTTGTGATGTATAGGTATCTTTCCAATAAAGAGCCTCAGAAATACATTTGACTATCTGATAGTTAAACTCACAAATTATTCAATATGGTTCCTAAAAGAAATATAGATCTATGTTCTTCTAAGTAGTGGTCTTTCTTTTTTTTTTTTCTTTTTTGGGTGGTGGGGGAGGAGGCACATATGTAAACTGTTGAACCATTTACTTTAACTTAATAGAATTTTCTTATATTTTAAATTTATTATACTCAAAAAGCTTTTGTAGAAAGATAGGATTCCATTTAAGTAGATACATTACTCTGTGCCTGAAATACATTCCAGTCAGAATATAATTCAGTGAGTTGATGACAATGCTGGCTCCAAAAGAAAGGAGGAGACCAGATTGGACAAGAATGAGCTAACAGATTGTGCAGCCCAATTCTGTCCCTTTGAGTGTGATATATTGTTTCAAGATGCTAAAAACCCATACTTTCTCAAAGCATATCTGTTGTGCTGGTTTTCCCATTTTCACAGAATCCTCATTATCAAAACTCTGTACTCTTTTCAAAGCATGTCAGACTCAGACCATATGCCACTGAATATTGCTTATCAATTGTCTAAAATGCACAATAAAAGATGCACCATACAGAAGGTTCATGAAAGTTACGAAGACTTTTTTTTTTAAAGAAAAGTGATTAAATGTAACACATCTGGTACAGATGTTAAATGAAGTTAAAACATTTCCTTACAATTACCAAATGTTAATTTCTTATGATACACTTCTGTATGATAAAATCCCTAGATTAAGGGGAAAGAACTAATGATGGAAAAAAGAAATGCTTTAGAACATTCTGTTACAAAATAATTCAAGAAATAAAATAAGAATGAAGGTTTTTAAACTTTACAAGTACTCCCAAAACTTAAAATTCTCTGACTGCTTTCTCTGAAGCACAGAAAATAACACCTCTAAGTGACTCACCATATTTTTACTATATACTTACATGTGATTATATGTAAAGTACACATAAAATAAATATATAGTGAATTAAATATATAAATGAGTTATAAATAATGACAGGAAAATCTTTGTTGTATCAGCCACATACATACAATATTACTTTCAAAATTTGGCCTAATTTTTAATGGTAATAATATCAAAATTGGTTATGAAAATAAAGATTTTTAATTCATGCTTCTTATTTAATCCACTACACCACTGGCACGAAACTTCAGTGTAATCACTTTATATTTATTTTTGAATACAACTTTTAGACTATTTCCAACTTTGTAGAATTTAGATTTTAACACACATTTGGGGAGCATTTTCACATATTGAAAAGCTTTTAAAATTGAGATAATGAAAGGGTTAATTAAATAATTTTCTAAAGGAGAAGTTTACATGAATAAAGACAATATCAACAAGAATTAAATTTGGGGGAAAGAACACATTTTGTATCAAGAAATCTCTCTTTTCCCAAGATGCTGGTTTCTTCTGACCGATATTCGAATATCTCTGGTGAATTGGCCATCCAAGCAGTGAGCAACAAAGACCTATTTGTCCATGAACAAAACTGATGACCACGAATTAACTTTGGGGTATATTCTTCAAGTGGCCTAATCCTCTCATATTAGCAGGGAAGGGCAATGGCCACTTGTATCCCACCCTGGAGCTGCTTGTGTGGAGAGCTGAACTCACCACTGGGACTCCAGGGACATCCCAGCAGCTGCTGAGAACATCTCCTCTCAGTAATTCTCCCTTCTGTTCCTGCTAGGCCATCAGCTACTTATAAACGTTTTGTTGATACGAGGAAATGGTTTGTTGGGGGAGTTGATGGGCTCTAAGACTGAGTAAGCTGAACATGGCTTTATGCCACTTGGACCCAGCTTAGGTCGTTTCAGCATGTTCTGGTATCAGTTGGTAGGAGACGAGAGTCTAAGTTTTTTTTTTTTTTTTTTTTAATTTTCTGTTGGTTTGACAACTGATAATTATTTTCTTTTAAAGATTTATTTATTTGAAAGGCAGTGTTACAGAGGCAGATGCAGAGAGACCAAAGATCTTCCATCCCTTGGTTCACTCCCTAAATGGCCACAACAGCTGGAGCTGGGCCGATTGGAAGCCAAGAGCCTGTAGCTTCTTCCAGGTATCCCAGGTGAGCGCAGGGGTCCAAGGACTTGGGCCATCCTCTACTGCTTTCCCAGGCCATAGCAGAGAGCTGGATCTGAAGTGGAGGCATTTACCTCAGTTCCTCTGTGAGGAGGATTTGGATTTGGTTTAGGGGAGTACTCATTTGATTGGTTGTTTGTAGGAGAATTTCTCTCTCTTCCGTGAAATAAGAGCAGTTCAATTTCAGCTCCATGCAAAAGCCCCCTGGGGTTGCATATTGGCTGACTGGGCAGCTCACAGTTAAGACCCTATGACTAAGAAGGAAATGGTGTTTTACTGTAATACTGTGTGGCTTATGTATGTATTAGATTTGAAAGAAAGATTGCTGTTAAATGGGTCCCTAACTGTAAGGCTATTCTGTAGCTAGAAAGGTTTTGTAAGAGATCAGGTAAATTCCTTAAACTTTCCACTGGCTGTGTCTGGGGCAATTAATGTCCAAGGAGACATGTTAGGAGTCCCTCCTAATTTAGAAAATGCTGGAGCTACAACTCTACCTCACCTGGATGGTAGAGCAGAGGCCAAGGGACTCCTCTGATTTCTTAGTTAGAAATGTGCCAGGGGATTCCAATTCAATCCCATCAAGGTGGCATATACCAATGCCATCTCACTAGTCCAAGTGATCAATTTCAGTTCACAATTCATCACACTGATAGGTCTAAGAGTCAAAGGGATCACACAAACAAGACTAGTGTCTGCTAATACTAACTGATAGAATCAAAAAGGGAGAGAACGATCCATCATGGGAAGCGGGATACACAGCAGACTCATAGAATGACAGATGTCCTAAATAGCACTCTGGCCTCAGAATCAGCTCTTATGGCATTCAGATCTGGCTGAAGAGCCCATGAGAGTATTTTAGGCATGGAAAGCCAAGAAACTCTGGCAAAACAAACAAACAAACAAAAAACCAACCAACCTAAATGAAAGATCTCCGCGAGTGAGATCCCAGTGGAAAGAATGGGGCCATCAAAGAAGGAGGTACCTTTCTCTGAAGGGAGGAGAGAACTTCCACTTTGACTATGACCCTGTCGGAATAAGATCAAAGTCGGCGAACTCAAAAGGCTTCCATAGCCTTGGCAACTCATGACTAGAGCCTAGGGAGGTTACTGACGCCATAAACAAGAGTGTCAAATTGTTAAGTCAACAACAGGAGTCACTGTGCACTTACTCCTCATGTGGGATCTGTCCTTAATGTGTTGTCCAATGTGAGGTAATGCTATAACTAGTACTGAAACAGTATTTTACACTTTGTGTTTCTATGTGGGTGCAAACTGATGAAATCTTTACTTAATATATACTAAATCGATCTTCTGTATATAAAGGTAATTGAAAATGAATCTTGATGTGAATGGCATGGGAGAGGGAGCGTGAGATGGGAGGGGTGCGAGTGGGAGGGAAATTATGGGGGGGAAGCCATTGTACTCTATAAACTGTACTTTGGAAATTTATATTTACTAAATAAAAAAAAAAGAACCTGTAGTAAATTGTGATCAATATCCCTAAGGCAACTGACAGAGGGGAACAAGAAATCATAAGCATAATGCAACAAAAAGTATTTCTCTATCAGAGTGCCAATCTAATAGGAAATGAAGATATAATTTCCTTTACATGTGAAAATGTCCAACTCCTTTACTGGAACTAGAGTTATTTTCCAAACTAAATGCTTAAGTTAAGTTCTTTTTTCCTTCAGGTTCCAACTGAGAAAATGTGTGTTTAATTCAGGTTACTAAGAGAAAGAAGTAATTCTAATGGATTGATGGTAATTTTAAAAAGCAGTTAAAAATGTTTAAAAAGCTATCAGAGAAACTGCTTTCTTGTTGTGTATTGTGATACACATTATGCATGTTTATATGTGTGTTCATGTTGTATGTCATGTCTATGTGGAAAATTTTGTTAAGAGCTCTGTATCAATTGACTTATAGATGAAAGAGTATTCATATAAATTACAACTATTAAATTGACCCCAAATATCTTTTGGTTCATGTGATAGGTTCTCTGATAGAGAACTTGTTGGTAAAAAAAACTAAAGATGTTTTCAGTGATTGACATGTTTGTGCCCAGGTTTGCTGGTGAAGCATATTATACTTACTTGTGTTACATATTTGCAATCATAAAGGTATAATATTAACCTAAAAACTAATCATATAGGTAAAGGTATAACGTGATGTTCACTGATTCCTGTAAAGTTGATATTTGACAGCTCAAAATCGCTTGCTAAATGTTCACTTGCTATTAAGTTACTGAGGCTAAGAAATAGCTCTAAATCACTGTATGGAAGTAAACATTTAAAGGTAGAGATGGTGTTGTAGTATAGCTGTTGGAGTTGCTGATTGCCATGCCTGCATCCCATGAATGCCTGTGTAAGTCACAGCTGCTTTGGTTCTGACCCAGCTTCCAAATCCCTGCTAATGTAGCTGGGAAAGCAGCAGAAGATGGTCCAAGTGCTGGGACCCCTGCTACCCACCCTGGAGACCTGGATGGAGATCCAGATTCCTGGCTGTAGTCTGGCCCACTCCTGGCTGTTGGGCCATTGGACAGAAAACCAGTGTGTGGATGATCTTTCTCTCTCTGTCTCTCTGTAACTATGCCTTTCAAATAAATAAAATTATGATTTGGTCCCCTATGCTAAAGAAATAAAGTTGTTTTAAAATACAAATATTGATAGTGATTATTTGTCAGAGGTTTTGACCTTTTAAAAATTTTAAAATCCAATTATTAATATTTTCAACCATATTCTAAATTGCAACTTCTCCTTTTAGTTTCTACTTAATTGACTCCTTCCTTTAAAAGTCTCGGTATCGTTTGTAATCTATTTTCTCCTCATCGGTTCTGATTGTTATGACCTGATACTAAAAATGTTTATCTTAGGAGCCTTGGCTGATATTACTTGATTCTTTACACCTGACTTTTCTTGATGTATTTAAATTGTTTCATGTAATCAGACAACGTCTTCTGTTTTTGTTTCTTAGAGATTTTCTAGTCAAAGTTTTCTTGTTCTTTTATAATGATGTATACTTGTAACTTTGGACACATACTACTTCAATGTCTCATTAAGTCTGGGTACTTTTCCATCAGGTTTAACTTCTAAGTTATCTGGATGAGCATCCTATCAGAAGAGACACAGAACAACAGAGTTTTCTTTACCTTTTAGTAATTAAATGAGGGAAAGAAATTTAATGTTCTGTCAAATAATCTCATGCATTCTCTGCTATCTTTGTTGGGTTTTGAATGCTTGAAAAATCGTATCTTAAGAGTTTAAGATTTTGAATATCAAGTATAAATATTTAAGTGACTGCTTTATAGCTGTAATGAAATGTGGTCTTTTAGCTGGTTAAACACCCTGATTAAGTTAATGATTATTTCCTAATGATCAAGCATCCTATTTTTTTTTTTTTGGTTAAGCTTTATTTATTTATTTGAAATTCAGTTACAGACAAAGAGAGGAGAGACAGAGAGATCTTCCATCCACTGGTTCACTACCCAAATGCCTGAAACTGGTAGCTGGGTAAGGTCAAAGCCAGGACCAAGCAGTTGGGCCACCTTCCACTGCTTTCCCAGGTGTAATAGCAGAGAGTTGGATTGGAAGTGGAGAAGCTAGGACTTGAACTGGCACCCACATGGGATGCTAGTACTGCAGATGAATGCCTAATCTGCAGTACCACAGCGCTGACCCTTGGACATCTTATTTTAAACAATTTTTTTTTTAAATTTGATATCTTTGACTGTGGTTTTTTTTTTTTTTTCTTCACAAAGTTCCGAGTTAAATCCCTGGACCTTGATTTCTAGGTGGGTCCCTGGAAATCCTCAAATGGATACAGAATCCATCTTGCAGAGATTATAGCTAATTAGGATCATTTTGTGTGGAAAGTATTGTCAAGCTCTAAGATCATAAACTTTAAGTTACATTTCTATGGGTGTGTTATTGATGTAAATATTCTAGAAATTATGTCACACTGATAGAGGTCTATGTGGGATAAGTCACACTTGTTAAAATGGAGGAAGGATGAGGCCTTCTTTAAAGCTGCTCCTATACCATCACTGCCTGAGAAGATGTACCAGGTTGTAAAGCACTACGATGCTTTTTGAAATACTCTGTACATTAGAAATAACTATGTCTCCTCTTCCACTGCTAATTTATTTTACAATAATGTAAAATAAAGCAGAACAGTCTCTTTTCTTGTAGATCAAGGATACTAAGTATTAAACAGTCTGAGATTCAACTGAGTTGTACCATCTAGTGCTCTGCAAATTTGTAGATAATGCCTATTTGGTATTTACTGTTAGCCTCATAATTTCTTTACCAGTCCAGCCATCAACAGTCTGAGCTTTGACCAAAAGAGAAGAGTCCTTCCAAAAGTGTGTGAAAACAGAATTGAAAGATGTTTATTTTGGTGCACAAAATTTTTGAAATCATACACATGAGGGGTCTTCAAAAAGTTATAGAAATGTGTGTCTTATGAAAATGAAGCATGGATTTTATACATTTTTTGCACCAAAATATACAAGCTTCAATTCAATTTCCTAAGAATCTTGAAGTATGCATATAGATGGATATTGACTTCTAACATCAGGTTTTAAAGAATTTGAAACAGAAGGCATCATTATAAAGTGGGGAGTCATTCTTAATTCCTTTTTCTCAAACTCTGTTCCTCATCAGTCTTCTTGTTTCTAGTCCTAAATTCATCTATCCATTCCTCCTGCCTCCAAGTGATGTGGCTCAGAGGCCACTGCCATCATTTACTGCAAATTTATGTCCACTATAATTCACGTTCCACTAAGAAGCAAAACTGATCTTGAAATGTAAATCGGGATGTGTAATTTGCCAACTCTCCAAGTTTTAATGCCCTGCAACACACTTCCCCCAGATGTCTGGCTTGCATCCTTCAGTTCTCTGTTCAGTGGTTATCTTACCTCTCTACTTCTACCAATGTACAACCATGCACTACTGCCCTTGGCACTCCTGATACCTTTCACCCTGTTTACTTGTTTTTCATAGGATCAACACAACTTGACTTATTTACTTGTTATCTGTCAATGGTATCAAGATGTTAATTCCATAAGGGCAAAAACATTAATACACAGAAAGGAACTCAATAAAAGTCTCTGAATAAAGGAATAAATGACTATTTTCCCATAGTACTTAGAAGAAAATTAAAAATCCTTAACCATGGTTACAGGGCCTTGTACAAGGCGGCTTCTGTTTACCTCTCAATTGTGCCACTCTCCTCTACTCCTTGCTTATTCCATTAGAGTGAAGTTCAACTTTCAGTTCCTTTAACATACTGTTTCCTGTGGCTGAAATGCTATTATCTCCTTTCTTGGTATAGCTAGTTCAATCTCCTTCTTTGGTTCTCACTTTTAATGTCATCTCCTTAGAGAAGTCTTCCCTCATGATGAGATTTGAAGTACTTTTCCATTTTCTTTCTTTTTTTATTTTTATTTATTTGACAGGTAGAATTATAGACAGTGAGAGAGACGGAGAGAAATGTCTTCCTTCTGTTGGTTCACTCCCTAAATGGCCACTATGGCCGGGGCTATGCCGATCTGAAGCCAGAAGCCAGGTGCTTCCTTCTGGTCTTCCATGCGGGTGCAGGGGCTCAAGCACTTGGGCCATCCTCCACTGCACTCCCGGGCCACAGCAGAGAGCTGGACTGGAAGAGGAGCAACCGGGACTAGAACCCAGCGCCATATGGGATGCTGACGCCACAGGCGGAGGATTAACCAAGTGACCCACGGCGCTGGCCCCTCTTTTCCATTTTCTTACTCTATTTCATCACTTACTGATTTCTTGCATCTTAATTATCACAATTTGCTATTATTTGGTTAACTATATTTACACAAAACATGTACCTACATTTTAAAATTTCTGTCTTCACATAGGTTCTTGGAGAACTGTAATGTTAGCTAATACATTGCTTGGTAAGTTTAGATGAGTTAAATCTATGTTAAATGAACAGACACAAGACCTGGTAAAGGCTGTGTTTAGATCTGAGGTCAAAGATAGCTATTTTTGTGGATATTTGGGGAAGGGGAAAGAAAGACTGAATGTGTGACTATGTGATACCAAGTGAACTTGGAATAAAGCTGTTGATCAAACTCTTTAACTTTAACGGTGAAGTAGAGATGATACAATTTGGTGACCCATATTTTGCCCCACAGTTACTGAATTAGCCAGATGCTAAGGAGCTTGGCAAGAGTACCATTGAAGCACAGATGGGAATAAAAGAAGAAATTTCATGTGGATGAACTCTTAGAATAGTCCAGAATAAGACTAGCTGTATCCCATGAGGATGCCTACCAAAAGGTAAACAGCACTGTGAAAAATGCTGTTAATGGTCAAGTGGGCAAAGGGAGCAGCTGTAAGGAACCAGACAGCTTCCTTCTCAGTGTTTTACACAGTGGATTCATGTACTAAGTGACTGTGGTGAAAGATATGAAAATTATGCATGAGCCAAACATAAGCTGCCTTTTCCTCCGACAGATCCAGTTAGAAGCATTGCTCAGTGCCTAATATGCCACCAGCATAAACCTTGGGCCTATTACAAAGTATTTTATTTGTGGAACCAGAGTGTTATTTGGTGGTGAAAAGATAAAATTGGATGTTTTCTATCACTGAAGGGACATCTATTCATCTCCACAAGAAAAGACACTTAATTTGAACTAGGGACATCTATTCATCTCCACAAGAAAAGACACTTAATTTGAATTTTGATTCTTTTTCCCTCACCATCATGGTTCTTCCACTGACTGCTTTATATACCAACATGACTGAGGAACTCACTTTACAGAGGACAATGCAAGACAATGGAGTGATATCTGGGGTGCACTGGTCTTCTTATGTTCCTCATCACCAGGAAAAGCTGGCTTCATACACTAATGACACAACTGTGCCAACTGAGAGACAACACCTGGGAAAGTTTGAGGTGCTGTCCCATAGGATGAGGGGCATGCTTTCAACTAGCAATTACCAACGATACTATTTCTTCCAGTGTCAGAACTAGGCAGTCAGGTTGGTTGATACCTTTTGAAATCAGAGCTAATAAAATCACCTGTGGAGTTTCTGCTTCTCTTTCCTCTAACTCTAGCTTCCCTAGTTTAGGGGTACAACACTCAAAAGATGAACAATTTCTTTGGAAGCTGAAATAGTTACATAACCATGTGAGACTCTCATGCTACTGGGAGAACAAAATGTGTCTATACTACAGGCTGGTTCACCTTTCCTGATGAAGAAACTGGACTGCTCCTATACAACAGGTAAGAGAAAAATCACTGATAGGTCCTAGAAAAATTCTCATGCTACTGTATCCATTTGAAAAAGTAAAGATTTTTACAACCTTACATATTCATCACATGTAAAAATCCAAGTTCCAATTTCTCAGGAATCTGGGTTTTGGTAACCCCATTGAATAAAGCATTTTGAATAGCTTCGTGGTTGGCTGAAGAGAAAGTATCCAGGTGATAGAAGATAGAGTAAATAAATATAAATATCTTTCAGACTCCCTGATTAACTGTAGAAATAAGTACTATGGGCCTCTACCCTTGCTTCTCCACTATGTCATACACACTAATGTATTTAAAAAATTTTTTAATTCGAAAGAGAGGGAGTTGGTGAGGGTTGGGGGTAGGGGGGACAGACAAGAGAGCAAAAGCTAGCTCCCATTTGGCTCGTTCCCACATGTTTACAACAGCCGGGACTAAAGCCAAGAGTCAGGAACTCAATACAGCTGTCAGTGTCAAGAACCCAAATACTTGAGCTATCACTGCTGCCTCTTTGGCGTTGCATTAGCAGGAAGCTGGAGTTAGGAGCCAGAGCTAGAAATCAAAGTGAGGTCCACTGATGTGGGACATGAGTTCCTGAACCTCTAGGGTTAAATGTTCACCACAACATATTTCAACTTATTTTATTTCTCTTTCCTCTCCCTATCTTCACCTTTTGAATACAGCTTGTACTGGCTGTAGATAATGATAAAATTAGTCCGCTGATTAGAGGAAACTGAGACAGGACTGGGAAAGAACAAGACGGTGAACAGATGTAAGCAAGAGATCTAGGAGTCTGTTGAATGCAGTCTGTGATGAAATTTTTAATTGTCTCCTCTTGGAGACAAATGAGTAGATTTTGATTATTTGTAGAGAGCTGCACTGTTAGGAGGAAACATTTATTTTAAGTGTATGTGTGCATGGGGGGAACCACACATGCATGAGCTTAGGGGTAAAATAACAACAGTGGACCTTTAGTGTTTATGGACAGCCAGTATCTGAGAATCACCATTATCTGAGTAATTGAGTATGGCAGCCAAAGAGGGGAATGCAGTGCTTTTTCTGCTGCATGCCAGTGACACAAACTTGCACTTGTACCTTTCAATCTTAACTTGAAGCTTGAGAAACTTATACAAAGACCCAACATAGGCTTGAGGTTAATGGGGGAAATAGTAGCTATCAAATTGATAATTTAAAAAACACATCAGCATATACTCACAACTTGTAAAATTACTACAGATTACTAGAGGAGAACATTAGGGAAACTCTCCAAGACACTGCCATAGGCAAAGACTTGTTGGAGAAGACCCCAGAAGCACAGGCAAAGCCAAACAGACAAATGGGTTACAACAAGCTGAAAAGCTTCTGTACTGCAAAGCAAACATTCAGCAAAGAGAAGAGGCAACTGACAAAATGGGAGAAAATATTTGCAAACTATGTAACCAATAAGGGATTAATATCCAAAACCTATAAAGAGCTCAAGAAACTCAACAACAACAAAACAAACGATCCAGTTAAGAAATGGGCAAAGGACTTGAACAGGCATTTTTCAAGAGAGGAAATCCAAATGGCCAACAGGCACTAGAAAAAATGCTCTGGATCACTATCCATCAGGTAAATGCAAATCAAAACCACATTGAGGTCTCACTTCACCCCAGTTAGAATGGTTCTCATACAGAAATCAACAAATAATAAATGCTGAAGAGAACGTGGGGGAAAAGGGTCCCCTAATCTGCAGTTGGTGGTAATGTAAACTGGTACAGCCATGTGGAAGTATGGAGATACTTCAGAAAGCTGAAAATAGATCTACCATATGACCCACCCATTGCACTCCTGGGAGTTTACCCAAAGGAAAGTGAAATCAGCATATTAAAGAGTTATTTGTACCCCCATTTTATTGCAGGTCAATTCACAGTAGCTAAGATAGAGAATCAACCCAGATGTCTATCAACTGATGAATGGATAAAGAAATTATGGTATACATGCATTATGGAATACTATTCAGCCATAAAAAGAAAGAAATTCTGTCTTCTGCAACAAAATAGATGTGACTAGAAACAATTATACTTAGTGAAATAAGGCAATCCAAAAAGACAAATACCTTATGTTTTCCCTGATCTGTGGTTAACTATTAATAGAGTAACAAAAATGTAATGATTAGGAATGAAATTGACATTTTGAGATTAGATCACTGTTTACAGCCCTTGTCTCTATTGTTGAGGAACAGTGTTTTTTTCTTCTTACTATTTGAACTGTTTAATTAGTGTAGAGCTAATCTTATCATTATAAAGTAAACTGAAAGTAGATCTTTGTAAAAATTAAGAGAGGAAATAAGAGAGTAAGGAGGAGGAAGTATGGGAGCATGGGCAGGAGGGAGAGTAGGAGGGGAGGTATGCTGCTAAACCTGTATAAATGAAATACATGAAATTTGTTTACCTTAAATAAAAATAAAATTCTTTCTAAAGTAGCTTTGAGGTTAAATGATACAGTTTGATTTTATATCACTGATACATTTGAAAGTGACCTTCTGTTTTATAATACTTTACTTGGTGATTATACTGGATTGATTAGATGGATAACTCTTTTTAGCATTGCTAAGAAATAAAATAGAGCACTATTGCATCTTAGCTATAGTTTCTCTTCATCCTCTTCTGATTTCCCCTAGTTTTCTTCCTTTCTGCCCTCAACTTGTTCCAATACCAAAAGCAGTTTCAACTGTTTAAGGTCAATAAACTGAAGAATGATTTGGATGCTGCCCTATGCCAGAGACAACTGCTCCACAGCTGCCAGGGTAATGGCTGCGGTGCTTCCCTGGCCTCCTTCAAATACAGTATGTTGTCTACAAGAGGCAACCAGTAACCTGTGTTCTTTCACAGAATATACATCGAATGGTGTGCAAGCATGGGCAACAGGAATAGCCACTAAGTTTTCAGCCAAGAATATTACAGAAAATAAACCATACAAAGATTAAAATGTCCAAAAGTCTTCCTATTTTAAGTTAATTATCTAGAGGTTAACAACTGAAATTCTACTTTTAAGCAGGTTTAGGTATAATCAGTCTGAATTGATGAAGTAGTAAGTTGCATACCCTCTGAAAGTTTGACTTTGAAGGTGATTACTAAGGAACAGTCATAAAACAAAGCCTGGGTTGCTTTATTCTTGAGATGAGGTTAGTGAAACAAAATATCTTAAAATAACATAACTTCTGTCTTTTTTTAGCAGCAAAAATCTACAATGATTGCAGAAACCATGGAAGTGAATTTAATGGTTTCCACTTAGGTGTGCTGACAAATTTCTCTGCTAATTTAATAAATACAAAACAGAAATAATTTCACACAATGGTTGAACTATATAACCAGTTCCTTTAGTATCACACATTAAAAAATTTTAAAGTAATAGAAGTATATTATAGCTGGGAAGAGCACATGAGGTTCATATTTGAAGTTAATGTGAGTCACATATGTGCTAAATGCACAGTGCCTATATACTTTGAGCAAACATCCAAAATGTGCTCAGTAGGTATGCACTTTGTACCCTGACTTCAAAGAAAGTTTCCATTTGGGTTACTGTTAGGTATAAAATCCAAGAGAAATAAAATTAAGCCTGGATAGGCACTGCTCATAAACCAAATCATCAATATTCTGCATATCTGTTTTTCAGCATTTGCCTTTTAAGTTATGATACTGTTTTAGATGCAACAGGATGACTCATTTAGGTATTATCTATTAAACTACATAGGACAAAAAAAATCTTTTGAGGTAAGCACTGTGGCACAGTGGGTTAAATGGGCTGCAGTGCTGGCATCCCATATATGCACAGGTTTGTGACCTGGCTGATCCACTTACACTTCAGCTCCCTGCTGATGTGCCTGGGAAAGCACTGGAAGATGGACCAAGTGTCTGGGCCCCTGCCACCTACATGGGAGACCAGAAAAAGCTCCTGGTTTCTGACTTTGGCCTTGCCCAGCCCTGGCTGTTGCAGCCATGTGGGCAGTGAACCAGCAAATGAAACATTTCTCTCCCTCTCTCTCTCTCCGTAACTGTGCCTTGCAAATAAATAAATATTTAAAAACAAATCCTTTGACAAGATTATTTTGACCTTTAATTATTATCTTGAATAAGTATTTGGTATCTGCATATAAATAAGAAGTAATGATGACATTTTAAATATAAAGTGTTAGCTTTCACTATATTCAGGTCCTCATTTGGTATCCTGTATGTTTGTTTTGGGATCTGCAGGATAACAAATTCATCTGGGAAACTAAGTAAGAAGATTCTGAAGGCTGGCGCCGAGGCTCACTAGGCTAATCCTCCGCCTTGCGGCGCCAGCAAACCGGGTTCTAGTCCCATTTGGGGCGCCGGATTCTGTCCCGGTTGCCCCTCTTCAGGGCCAGCTCTCTGCTGTGGCCAGGGAGTGCAGTGGAGGATGGCCCAAGTACTTGGGCCCTGCACCCCATGGGAGACCAGGAGAAGCACCTGGCTCCTGCCATCGGATCAGCGTGGTGCGCCGGTTGCGGCGGCCATTGGAGGGTGAACCAATGGCAAAGGAAGACCTTTCTCTCTGTATCTCTCTCAGTGTCCACTCTGCCTGTCAAAAAATAAAAAAAAATAAAAATAAAAATAAAAAAAGGAAGATTCTGAAGTATCTGTTAAAGATAACATACTGAGGCAAATATGTAGTAGTACCAACCCTAAGTGAGCTATCAGAAATGGAGGGGGAGGTGGCTGGCGCTGTGGCTTACTTGGTTAATCCTCCGTCTGTGGCACCAGCATCCCATATGGGCGCTGGGTTCTAGTCTTGGTTGCTCCTCTTCCTGTCCAGCTCTCTTCTGTGGCCCAGGAAGACAGTGGAGGATGGCCTAAGTGCTTGGGCACCTGCACCCGCATGGGAGACCAGGAGGAAGCACCTGGCTTCCAGCTTCGGATCGGCGCGGTGTGCCGGCCGTAGTGGCCATTTGGGGGTGAACCAACGGAAAGAAGACCTTTCTCTCTGTCTTTCTCTCTCTCTCTGTCTAACTCTGCCTGTCAAATAAAAAAAATTAAAAAAAAAAAATGGAGGGGGAGAAGTGAGCCAACTGTTAAGGCTGGATACTAGTTCATTTGGTGCATTGTGTTTTTTACTGATGCCAAACAGCAGTGCTCCAGGCTGTGTAAGCTCATCAATGATAGACATGGAGGAAGCCAAGGACAGACATGACAATACATCAATTATGTTACTGATTCAATTACTGCACCATCTAGGAAAATATTAAAAACTAGAAAAGTATAAGAAGGAAAACTGGAAACATATTAAAAAAAGGAAAATACTTATTAAATCCATAGAGACAAGTAAGAATATTTACATTTAGAAGCAGTAGAAAGAAACAGAAAGGATCATTTTAACAGACTGTTACTTAACATGTAAAACCTTCTATTTATAAAAACATATTATGATAAAAAGGCAAGTAGTGAACTAGCCAAATTAGCTAATATAGCAGGTGAATGACTAATATGTATATAAGCATGGTAATGCACATGGAGAAAAAGTGGTAACATTTAATTTTATATATGTGTTTTTTTTTTAATTTGGTAAGTTGCTTACACAATATATAAGATAAATGCTATACTAAATAGATAACAGATCAAAGGAAATTCCGAACAACAAAGAATAAAAAGGACAACGTGCTACCAAATGCATGAAAAGAATGTTCAACCATAAACAAATTAAGGCATATATTAAAACAATAAGGTAACATCTATAATATATTACTAAATTATAACAAATGAGAATGTAGAAAAGCTGTTACTTTCATATGCTGGTAATTTGCACATCAACAGAGATTAAAAATTAGCAGGATGCTTTTGGAAAGTAATTAGCACTGTGTATGAAAGCAGTAAAGTGTTGGCATTATTTGATCCATTAACGTCACTCATTGAACTCTATACTGAGGAAGTAATTGTGAATAAAGAAAAACCTATAATAATAAAGATGTGTGAGTACTTAGTTATGTGAACAACTTTTACGGAAAAGCTTTATAACTGCCTAGTCATAACTAGAAAAATTTAAAAAAAATTTTAAAAGGTATTTATTTATTTGAGAAATAGAGATAAACAGGGACAGAAAGAGCTCCCATTTGATGGTTCACTCCAAACTCCCAAAATGGTTGGGCTGGGCTAGGCTGATGCAGGAAACTGAGAACTCAAACCAAGTTTTCCACATGGGTGGCAGGAACCAATCACTTAAACTATCATTACTGATTCCCAGGGCTCATATTTAGTAGATAGAGGGAGTCAAGTGCCAGAGATGATATCAAATCCAGGAACTTATTATTTAGAATTTTAATGGTAGTTACTATTTTATGAAATCATAACAATAGATTTGTAATTTGTATATACTTAGTGTTTTCTAAATTAAAAATATTATTCTATTGTATAGGGCTTTTTTCGAGATTTATTTATTTGTTTGAACAGAGTTCAATAAAATAAAGAGAGAGGGAGAGACAGAAAGATCTTCCATCGTTGTTTTGACTCACCAAATGGCTGCAATGGTTGGGGAGGGGCCAGGCCAAAGCAAGGAGCCAGGAACTTCCTCCAGGTCTCCCCATTGGGTGCAGGGACCCAAGTTGGGTGGTCTTCTGCTGCTTTCCCAGGTACATTAGCAGGGAGCTGGATTGGAAGCGGAGCAGTTGTGACTTGAACTGGCACCCATATGGGATGCCAGCATAGCAGGTTGTGGCTTAACCCAATATGCTGCAATGCTGGCCCATATTGCATAGTTTTATAAAAGCTGCTTTTGCAAATTTGACTGTAAGTTCCAAGAGGACAGGGGACACTCAAAGATTATGAAAATTTAGTACATGCTCAATTATATATAGGTAATTTTGTAAAAAAAAAAAAAAATCAGGCCAGCGCTGTGGTATAAAGCCCTATCCTGCAGTGCTGGCATCCCATATGGGCACTGGTTCAAGTCCCAGCTGCTCCGCTTCTGATCCAGCTCTCTGCTACGGCCTGGGAAAGCAGTGGAGGACAGCCCAAGTCCTTGTGCCCCTGCTGCACCTGTGTGAGAGACCTGGAGGAAGCTCCTGGCTCCTGGCTTTGGACCAGCTCAGCTCTGGCCATTGTAGACATCTGGGGAGTGAACTAGCGGATGGAAGACCCCTCTCTCTACCTCTCTTTGTAACTCTTTCAAATAAATAAATAAATCTTTTGAAAAAAGGAAATAAAAATAGATCTGTAATTGATGCACAGTTATTCTTAAGTGTTGAAAATTAACTGAAATGTGATCCCTGTTGAACATGGTGGTGGGAATGGGAGAGGGAAGAGATGTATAATTTGGGACATGCTCAGGCTGACTTGCCCCAAGTGGTGGAGTTGGAAGCATACCAGGGGATTCCAATTCAATCCCATCGAGGTGGCATGTACCAATGCCATCTCACTGTTCCAGGTGATCAGTTTCAGTTCACAGTTGGTCATGGTGAAGGGACTGGGAGTCAAAGGGAGCACATAGACAAGTCTAGTACCTGCTAACGCTAACTGATGGAGTAAATAAAGGGGAGAGTGATCCAACATGGGAAGTGAGATACTCAGCAGACTCATAGAATGGCAGATGTCCTAAATAGCACTCTGGCCTCAGAATCAGCCCTAAAGGCATTCGGAGCTGGCTGAAAAGCTCATGAGAGTATTTCAGGCATGGAAAGCCAAGACACTCTGGCAAAAGATCTCTGCGAGTGAGATCCCAGTGGAAAGAACAGGTCTTCAAAGAAGGAGGTACCTTTCTCTGAAGGGAGGAGAGAACCTCCACTTTGACTATGACCTTGTCTAAACAAGATAAGAGTCGGAGAACTCAGAGGGCTTCCATAGCCTTGGAAACTCATGACTGGAGCATAGGGAGATTACTGATGCCATAGACAGGAGTGTCAATTGGTAAAGTCAACAACAGGAGTCACTGTGCACTTACTCCTCATGTAGGATCTCTATCCTTAATGTGCTGTACATTGAGATTTAATGCTATAACGAGTACTCAAACAATATATTTCACTTTGTGTTTCTATGGGGGTGCAAACTGTTGAAATCCTTACTTAATGCATACTAAACTGATCCTCTGTAAAAAAAAAAAAAAAAAAAAAAAGAAAGAAAAGAAATTATCAATTCCCAACTTGACTCTCACTGGGATGAAACATGACAATAGGTCTGCTCTGATTTCATCATCATTTAAAAAAAATCATCTATCATTTTTCACTTTATGTTTCTGTGTGGGAGCAAACTGTTGAAATCCATACTTAATGTATACTAAGCTGATCTTCTGTATATTAAGATAATCGAAAATGAATCTTGATGTGAATGGAAGGGGAGAGGGAGTGGGAAAGGGGAGGGTTGTGGGTGGGAGGGACGGTATGGGGGGGAAGCCATTGTAATCCATAAGTCGTACTTTGGAAAATTATATGCATTAAATAAAAGTTTAAAAAATAAAAAAATAAAAAAAAAGAAAAAAGGAAATAAAAATATAGACATATAAATAAATACTTACTGAAAAAATATTGCAAGAAATATATCAGTTGTGTGAAAATAGCAGTATTATACAACTCTTCTTTCCTTTACTACTTTTTCTAAATTTCTATGCTATTTCATACTTTCATTATAGAATAAAATTAAGAATAATTAAATATTTAATTTGTTACAATACAATACAAACTTATCTGATGTGTATAAGAAATAGAAGGTAAAATGTATTGCTTACCTCTCTTTCATCCATATTCAACCACTGCTTTGGATCCTCTTCAGTAGCCAGAAAGGCTATCAATTCCAAGGCAGTAAGACGAGTTTGACGTCTTGATGAGACAAATATCAAAACTGGTTTGGCTGGAGAATGGCTTCGAATTGCTGTTGAAAAGTTATGGAAAATGAAATGTTAAGTCACTTAACATTAGAATATGAGTTTAAATGTATAAATTAAAAGTAAATGTTATATCTGATTCAGAAGATTCTTAATTTGGTGATGAAATGTAGAATTATTCCAGGTATGTCACAGATCTGACAATGAACTGGACAGATGACAGGAAAGGAGAGGTTGCTGGCCCTACTAAGGTTCTACCTAGATTTAATTGCTCTGGCTCCAAGTTCTTTGTTGAACTGTCAAGGAAGGAGAAACTTAAAGGTTGAGACACTCCCTTAAGAGGCCCCCACAGACACTAAATTGTAGGTTTACTTTTGTATTACTTTTTTAATTCTAATTTTAATTAGTTTTTAACAGATTCAATGTGATTTGTAGATATAATTCCATTTTTAAAAAAGATTTATTTATTTGAAAGGCAGAGTTACACAGAGGGAGAGGCAGAGGCACAGAGGGCAAGAAGAGAAAGAGAAGAGAGATATCTTCCATCCGCTGGTTCGCTCCCCAAATAGACACAGTGACTGAAGCCAGGCCGATCCAAAGCCAGGAGCCAAGAGCTGCTTCCATTCTCCCACGCAGGTGCAGTGGCTCAAGGACCAGACCATCTTCCACTGCTTTCCCAGGCCATAGTAGAGAGCTGGATCAGAAATGGAGCATCTGGATCTTGAAATGGTGGCCATCTGGGATGCCGGCAGTGCAGGCAATGGCTTCACCCACTATGCCACAGTGCCAGCCCATTTTTTGTGTTACTAAATTGTGTTTCTGAGACACTTCTGCTTGCCTAAGGAGAGATATTACTGAGTTCACTGGTCCTGGGTACTGGAGAGAGAGTCAAGTCCTATAGGGTGATGAAAAATGCCAAAGGTAGTAAAAAAAAAAAATCATTGAATTTTCCTCTCTGTTGCCAGTAGATGGAAAAATTAGGATAGTCTGTCCCCCAAAACAGGTAAGAGATAAATTAGAATATTATTCTTCTATTTTTCTCAAATATACATGTAAGGTTTTAAGTTGGAAGATTAGACAAGGAAGTTAGCTGAAGAGGGTACTATGCTCAGGTGTAGTCAAGAAACAAGAGGTGAGATGTGTAGTTCAAAACCTGAGTAACAAGACTTAAGGACTTTCATAGATCAAAGCATTAAACAAAAATTACTTAAAACAACCAAATAAATCACTTGACCTAACTGGAAATTAGGTTTCTTTGCTATCCATAGGCTCTAAAATGCTAAAAATATGGCACAACTAGAATTTACATCTACATAACTCTTAAAAACAGTCAGAGATATTTAAAAATTTTATATAAAAGTCCAACCTCCTTGTAATTTCTTGTTTGATCTGTGAGCTACAGAATTTATTTTTATGGGCTAAGAAACAAGGTTTATAATAGAAATGTTGACATGACCTTGACTATATTTATATCCTAACAGTGAAAAATAAAGCTATCACAAAATCATATTTCTAAGCCCAAAGAAATATAGTAATCACTCTAGGTATAATAAATGCTTTAAAAGGATAGCTTATACCATATCTAAAGAAGTGCAAGTATTTCAGTTATTTACCATTGATTTACATAACACAAAATGCTTCACTGCCATCAATAGTATGTAATCAGTCATTCTTTAAATAGATAAGCAATTTCAAAAAAAATATAAAAATACATTTCTTAACTTTCATCATTTATCAAAACACACAGTATAAATGATAAAGTTTTGATAAATCATATTAGAGATAAAATGTGTAAAATACACATATTAGTACAATATTGCTATCATCTGTACACATAATCATGAATGGATTTCTCTCTCTTTTTAAAACTCAACGCTTAATGGATTTTTGCTGCTGCAAGAACAGGTGTGGCTGAACAGCCTGGGAGAGATTTATTGTTCATTAGTGATTTTGTACAATGCTTCTGTGGAGGTGTAAATAATCTGAACTGCCAAGATTGGTCTCTGGTTCACAATCAATACTTTGCTTCTGTCATATGGCTAATTACAGCAGCTAAAAAGTCACCTCACAACTGTCACCTCACAATCAACAGCAGTTCACTTTAGAAGATTTATTTTGGAGGTGATTTTTAATTGATATAATAAATATTCCTTATGTAGCCTAAATAAAACACATTTCAATAAAATAGGAGTGTTATTCTCAAATCTTTCTTGTTTGCCAAATGTATTAGAAAAGGAAAAGCAAACAATACACAAAAGCAGAAACACTGTGCAATTTGTTTACTGAAATTTCTACATTTTATGGTTTCTGCTAAAATTAAGATTATGTGACTTTTTTTAAACTTGGAGAGACAATTTATCATTTGATCAAACTACAACTACCATAAGAAAACACCTTAATACTTAGGTTAATACTAAGAAGGAGTCAATTATTTTTCTTTCATTAAAAAGACATTATCATCCATGAAATCTTTAATTTCCAATAGGTAATTTAATATTTATGTTTCTTAACAGTTGAGGTAAAGAGCTTTAGATATTTGTCAAATGTACCTAGATCAATCTTTCAAAGAAACTGCGATCATTTAGAATGAATTTGATTTCTACCATAAAAGACAGATACTATTTCATTCCAAGTCTGAAGCTTACCTTGAAATGCAGGCTTATTCATACTAGCCATGCGAGGACAGTAATGCTGCCCAGGGAAGCCTTGGATGTGGACCTCCAGAGGAACAGGGCGTACTGATGGTCGGAAGTTGAACAAGCCCATCTAGAGTAAGCATAAGAGAAACCACTTTCAATTTCTACATTTAAGTTTATGATGTTATGAGGCCTTCTTAATGTGGTCACCTAAGCCTCACTACATGTTTCTAGCAAATAAAAATTCTACATACCTGCTTGATATTGAGCCAATCAGCAAGGTCTCTGGCATTAGCTAATGCAGTAGATAGTCCAACTATTCTAACAGGTTTTTCTGTATGAGATGAGATGAAATTTGTTCGTGATACAATGACCTCTAGG
The DNA here is from genome assembly GCF_051225735.1 of Oryctolagus cuniculus. Lineage (NCBI taxonomy): Eukaryota > Metazoa > Chordata > Mammalia > Lagomorpha > Leporidae > Oryctolagus > Oryctolagus cuniculus. The sequence continues at coordinate 70,770,080 of NC_142871.1, read as the reverse complement.
ACAGGACCTCTTTCCTCCCCTAGAAAATATTAATAATGAAAGTTAATCATTTAACCAATCCATAGTAGCTGCTGCAAATACATAAGTCAAAGTTTGTAGGTTTTTCAGAGAACTAAAAATAGAATACTATGTGATCTAGCAATCTCACTTCTGGATATATATCCGAAGGAACTGAAATCAATATGCTGAAGAGGTATCTGTACTCTGTGTTCATTACAGCATTATTTATAATAGCCAAGATATTGATCTACCTAAGTGTCCACTACTAAATGAATGGAAAAAGAAATGTGGAATACACATGCGCACACACACACACACGCACGCACGCACAAACACACACACAGAATGGAGTATTATTCAGCCTTAATAAAGAAGGAAATCGTGTCATTTGTGACAACATGAATCAACCTGGGAGGTGCTATACTAAAGAAATCAATGAGGCAAAGGAAGACAAATACTGCTTGAACTCACTTAAATGTGGAACCAAAGTAAAAAGCCAAACTCATGGAAGGAAAGAGAATAGTGGTCACCAGAGACTGAGGGGGTGGGAAGAAGTAACATAGGGCTGCCAGTCAAAGGGTGGAGTTTCAGTTGCACAGGAGAAATAAATCTGTGAGGTCTACTGTAGAGTGGTGTGACTACAGTTACTAGATTGCACATTTCAAAATTGTTAAGAGTTAATCTAATGTTTCACCATAAAAACTGTGAGGTAACAGATATTTTAATCAGCTTGATTTAAGCATCCCACATTGCATATATTTATCAAATAACAAACACAATGTACATCTATATACACACAAAATTATCATTTGTCCATTAAGTTAATAAGACTCTTTTATACCAGAAAGTGGAAGTCTGTAAATTAGCCTTACATAGAGTGGTACCCACCAAGCAAATGGATCTCATCTATGATGAGAATAGTGACTTGCTGAACATAGCTTCTATTTTGCCAGCTTCTGCTGACTCCATCCCACTTCTCTGGTGTAGTGACAATAAGGTCAGCCTTGGCAATTGATTTCATATCAGGAGTCACATCCCCTGTTAGTTCAATAACTCTGGAGGGAAAATCAAAATGATTCCTTTAACCTCTCAGGCAAAACATGAGCTTGGAAAGGCAAGGACATATCTCTTTCGAAATAAGCTTTTATATTGCTTCAAACTGTTTTATCTCCACCTTTAATTTTTTAAATTTCATGAACTTAAAACATATTTCTTCAGAATTTTAAGATGATTCCTTGCCATAAAGTGACAGTCATATAAAGTCAAATTCCTAACACATTTAACTTTTGTAGAGAGGCAAAGGTATCAAACTTCGCTTTGATTATGTTTACAGAATCTTTGTCGGGGCAGGTGCGTGGTGCAATAGGTTAATCCTCCGCCTAAGGTGCCGGCATCCCATATGGGCACCGGTTCTAGTCCTAGCTGCTCCTCTTCCAATCCAGCTCTCTGCTATGGCCTGGGAAAGCAGTAGAAGATGGCCCAAATGCTTGGGCCCCTGCACCTGGGTGGGAGACCCAGAGGAAGCTCCTGGCTCTTGGCTTCAGATTGGCACAGCTCTGGCCGTTGCAGCCATTTGGGGAGTGAACCAACAGAAGGAAGACCTTTCTTTCTCTTCCTCTCACTGTCTGGAACTCTACCTCTCAAATAAATAAATAAAATCTTAAAAAAAAAAAAGAATCTTTGTCCTATTTGATTTTATAAAGCAGAAGTCAGACATCTTCCATATGTTGGAAATAACATCTTTGTGAGACAGTTTTAAATATTGAGACATATGAGGCATTCATTAAGAATGCTAATATGGGGCCAGCATTGTGGTGTAGCAGGTAAAGCTGCCGCCTGTGATGCCAGCATCCCATATGGGTGCCGATTTATGTCCTGGCTGTTCCACCTCTGATCCAGCTCCTTGCTAATTACTTGAGAAAATCAGTGGAAGATGGTCCAAGTGTTTGGGTCCCTGCTACCTGACATGGGAGATGCAGATGAAGCTGCTGGTTTCTGCCTTTGGCCTGGCTTAGCCCTGGCCACTGCATGCATCTGGGGAGTGAATGAGTGGATGGAAGATTCTCTCTCTTACTGTTAACTCTCATTTCAAATAAATAAATAATTTTTTTTCAAACAAGAATGCTCTTTTTGTTTTATTTCTTAGATAGGAATTTTGTACAGATATCACTGGCAAATTCAAATGTATTAGGACACATGGAAAGTAAGAGCTATCTCATGCTGAGCTGATCTCAGTCTTACAAACAGTGAACAGAAAAGCCTTTGTGAGTCTGAGGAATTAAATAATACATAGGAAAGTCTGAAGGATAACTAAATTTAAAATATTACTCAATATTTCTACATCTGTGTTAGCAATTGGAAAACAGAAAAATGATTGGTTCCAAGGCCTATGTTGTGGCACAGTGGGCTATGTTGCTGTTGACAATGCTGGCATCCCATATTGGACTTTTGGTCCCAGTCACAGCTACTCTGTTTCCCATCCAGCTTCCTAATGCACCTGAGAAAGTGTTCAAGTTCTGGGAGTCCCAGATGGAGTTCTGGGCGCCTGGCTTCTGCCTGGACAAGTCCTGACTGTTGTGGCCAAAATGGGAGTGAAAAATCAGATGGAAGATGTCTATGTCTCCCTCTTTCTGTCATTTTGCCTTTCAAATAAAAACATAAATTGTTTTTTTTTTTTTTAAATACTGGTTCCTCCAAATATAATGATTTCAAAGCATTTAGTAACTTTTATTCATTTCAAAGATTTTTATATTTCATATATTATGTTGAATATGTAACATAGTTAGCCTTAGATATCTGTGGTTCTGTATCTGTGGATTCAACCATCTATGAATTGAAAATATTTGTAAAAAAAAAGTCATGTCTGTTCTGAACACTCACAGAATTTTTTTCATGTGATAATCTCCTAAACAATGCAGTATAAAATCTATTTACAAGGGTCAGTATTGTGGTGCAGCAACTAAAACTGCTGTTTTCAATGCAGGTATCTTCTATCAGAACACTGGGTTGAGCCTTGGCTGCTATGCTTCTGGTCCAGTTCCCCGAGAAGGCAATGGAGCAGCTGGGACTTGATCCAGTGCCCATATGAGATGCAGGCTCTGTGAACAGTGGCTTAACTTGCTGCACCACAGTGCCAGCCCCGATCTTTTAATTTGTTAGTCCTTTTGACTATTGAAGAATATTTTTTGAGTAGAAGTAAGAACTTACTTTTTTCCAAGTTTTTCTTCTATTCTAACTTTCCAATCATCCATTCTTTCACGTACCAGGGCTTTTAGGGGTGCAATATATACTGCCTAAAAGGGGAAGATAGGCAAAAAGAGACTTATGAAAATAGTGACAATATTTTCAAATAAAGTAAACTCCAGAGAATGTCAAAATAGGACAGTATGATTTTTAAAGTATATCTTTAAATGCTGAGTACTAAATTTTTTAAATTAATAAGAGAATGCTATTAACTGGAATTACATTTAACCAACTAGCTTGACTATAGTCATCATTTCACAATATGTATGTATAATAAAGCATCACATTGTATACCCTAAGCATATATATAAATGCAATACACAAAAATAAGAACATTATATTCAAGAAAGCTTAAAGTCAATATTTATCTGACTTATAGTGTCATTTAATACTAATAAACAATATCATGACCATTTGGAGAAATGTTTAAATAAAAGCTACCCATCTAGCTCCTGTGTATAATCAAGGTATTTTTTAGAGTATTAGCATTTCCTTCATATCAAAAGTATTTGGTTATACTTCTTACATAGAAATATGGCTATGAATTAGGTATCTTATCGTGAAATTTTCTCTGAATTATAAGCATCATATACTGAGGAAAGGATGTGTGGGTGCCACTGGATACATTAAAAATTCAACTAAATATATACATTCTTTAATAGATCATGTTTATAAATTCAAAAAAATTTAACTAGAGGACTACAAAGCTTAAGCTAAAATTTCTTATAGCAAATTATTCCAATACTGATCTGTCCTTGAGAAACTCATTAAGCAAGTGATAAATGTACTCATTATGCTCTACCAGCATATTTAGAACTGGCTATTCAGAAATTATGAACTTCCTTTTATAAATAAACGTAAGCACACAACTCTTTCAACAAACCTTTGAGGTAGGGTACTTGTTGAACACTCTGAAAATGGCTAATTCAGCAGCAACAGTCTTTCCTGATCCAGTGGGTGCTCCAAGTAGGACATTACAGTCTGTGTGATACAGTGTATGAAATATCTGTGTCTGTACAGGGTTAAAGTGGCTGAAATTGTACAGTGCTTCATAGGCTTTACATCCCAAGGCTGTAATTGGTAGAGGCTGAAGATCCAGTAATTCTGAAAAGATCCAACAGGTCCTGTTATATAGTAACTGAAAAACATGCACAACACTGGATACTGTTTTTTAAAGAATATATTACAATAATCCTTGGTTCTTTTGAGAAGAAAGAAAAGCTTAACATAAATATTTGCATAAACCAATTACAGACTTTTCTCCCGTCCCTACGGTTATTATACTGGCATTCTGTAACTTATAGGGGAATTTTCTGTAAGTCAACTACAATACCCTTTCTCTGCCAATCAGGAAAATAACTTGAATAACAACTGTATGAAGCCTGTACATTATAGAAGAAAATTAAGTCCACCCTAATTTGCAAAGAAATAAAAAGAAAAGAAAACCATCTACAAGCTTTCTAGAGTAGTTACTAACAACATAATACTTTTGATCAGTTGGATACTGACCAAATCATAATGGTTGAATGAGCTGCTGTTGTAACCAAAGGAAATTGAAACGAATATAAGATAATTTCAGTGGGATGGGAGAGGGAGCAGGAAATGGGATGGTTTGCGGATGGGAGGGTGGTTATGGGGGGGGGGACCGCTATAATCCTTACCGTTGTACTTTCAAAATTTATATTTATTAAATAAAAGTTTCTAAAAAAAAAGATAATTTCAGGAGATGCACTGGGAATGGTGGAGTTCTGAGGCAGAGCATGACTGACTAAACAAAAACTGACTAAACAAAAACTAAACCCCATGACGGGGCTGCACTATGGCATAGTGGGTAAAGCTGCTGCCTGCAACACTGGCATCCCACAGGGCACTGGTTCGTGTCCTGGCTGTTCATCTTCTGATCCTGCTCCCTGCTAATGGCCTGGGAAAAGCAACGGAAAATGGCCCATGTGCTTGGGCCTCTGCCAGCCACAGGGGAGACCTGGATAAAGTTCCTGGTTTTGGCCTGGCCCAACCTTGGCCATTGCAGCCATCTGGGAAGTGAAAGAGCAGATGGAAAATTGACCGATCTCTCTCTCTGTCTCTATCTCTTCCACGGTCTCTTTCAAAGAAGTAAATAAACCTTAAAAAAAAAAAAAAAGCTATGAGGAAACTTTAAAAAATTATATCTGATTGTTTCTGGGGATTAGAAAATCAAAATGATTTACAGGGATTGTTACATACTCTTCAGTATCTAACCAACCTTGTCATTTTCCATAATCCAGAAAAGTATTGGTTAGAAAACCAGAAAGCAGCTTTACTCTCACAATTATTTATGGAAGATGGAGCTACTCATCTGAAGTTTGAATGAGAAGGAAAAAAAAAAGAACCATGAGGGGCATATAGTAGCCTATAACCTGCAACAGACCTTCCGAGGTACAGTTTCTTTGTTTTTTTAAAGTTTTTATTTTATTTATTTATTTGAAAGGCAGAGTTATAGAGAGGTAGAGGCAGAGAGAGAGAGAGAGAGGTCTTCTTTCTGTTGGTTCACTCCCCAGATGGCCACAACGGCCAGAGCTGTGCCAAACCAAAGCCAGGAGACAGGAGCTTCTTCTAGGTCTCCCATGTGGGTGCAAGGGCCCAAGTGTCAGGGCCATCTTCTACTGCTTTCCCAGGCCATAGCAGAGAGCTGGGTTGGAATTGGAGCAGCTGGGACTAGAAACAGCACCCTTATGGGATGCCAGCATTGCAGGCAGAGGCCATACCTGCTACGCCATAGTACTGAACCCCCCAAGGTACATTTTCAAAACTGACAGTATGGTAAATTTTCTTCTAAAACATGCAATTAAAACCAAACAGCTAATTTTTGGAGAATTTTCCTTGCTACATTACTCTATTACACAGATCACTGAGAAATAATCGCATGCTTTCTGTGTCAGATTTTTTCCTGAATTTTCTGTAACACTGAATACCAAAGAGGGAGGAGGAAAGGCACTGCAAGTTAAAACTCATATTTCCAGTAAGACTGAAAAAAAAAAAAACACTGTACAATATCAAATTCACTTTTATTGGTAGTATTAAATTAATACATTTTAGTTTAGTGAAAAGTGAATATTTTTCTTAGATTTGGGTTTAATAGTATGCCTTCATACACTTTGAGCCAGATAGACTCTGGAATAATTGAAATTATTTTGTGCATTTCTATTATCAACTGACATGCCATTTTGTTGGATTTACTGCTTTTAAAAATATAACCAGATGTGGGTGCTTGGCCTCATGGTTAAGATACTGATTAAGATGATCACACCCCACATTGCAGTGTTTAGGTTCAACGTCTAGTTCTGGCTCCCGGCTGACTCAAACTTCCTGCTAATGCAGACCTTGGGAGGCATCAGTGATGGCTCAAGAAATGGAGTCCCAGTCTTGCACATGGGAGATCTGAATTGCATTCCAGGCTCACAGCTTAAGCTTCCATAGCCATTGTGGGCATCTGGGGAATCAACTTGATGATGAAAGCTCTCACTGTCTTTGTCTCTATCTTATTCTCTCCCTGTCTCTCTCTGTCTTTGAAATTAAAAAGTTGTAATCAGAAATCAGCTAATTCAAAGAAAAATGATTAAATACACATTAAAATGTCATAGAAATGCACGTTAAAATCAAGTACTGTAGTCACATAAAGCTAGTGGTAATGTTGAAAGTATATACTTTAAACATTAAATATTTTTACATATTTTATTATGATATTCTAGATATCACAGAAGCAGTTAATGAAAAAAGATCATCTTCAATGAGTCAATCAATAGATACTACAATCTCATTATTTTTCTAGGTTGATAAAATTTTTTTTCTACTCTGCAAGATATCAGTGCAAAATTAAGCAGTAATATGAAGTATCTCTCTAAAATAAACCAAGACAATGAACAAGGTACACTCTTGACAAAAATGCCAAAGTTTAAAGGACTCCAAATAATGTATTCATTAACAGTAGTCAGAACTAACATTTCTATTTTGAAAAGACAGAGTTTTATCTTTGGAAGAATTATATGGAACAGAAATATTTGATTTTATTTGTCTATAAAGTAGACTAAGGGGCTTTTGACATTAATACTCATCAACTGTGGACTCTCAAAGAAAAATAAATTTAATTCACTAATTAATTATTTAAAAGATTAGTCTGAGGATAGCTTTGAAAGATTTCATGGGGCACTTCAGAAAGGTACTCCTTCATGTCATGAAAATAAAAAATAAAATTTTCCAAGTAATGTCAATGAAAAACATTGCAGAGCACTACTTACGTCTTTATAATGCAAGTGTGGAAGAACAGAACTAATGTGAAGTGTACATGTTATTTACAAGACTCAAGACCATTTAAAGCAAACATAAATCCGTTTTTTGTGCTACTATAACACAACTCCTTAGTGTTAGAATTTTTTTATTACAGAAGTACATCAGATGAGGGAAAAAAACTTCACAACTCACTAGTATGTTAATTAATTTAGCATATAGTTTGAGCATCCCTACAACAAAAAAATCTAAAATACAGAAATGCTCTAGGTGCCGTGGCTCACTTGGTTCATCTTCTGCCTGAGGCGCCAGCATCCCATATGGGTGCCGGGTTCTAGTCCCGGCTGCTCCTCTTCCAGTCCAGCTCTTTGCTGTGGCCTGGGAAGGCAGTGGAGGATGGCCCAAGTGCTGGGGCCCCTGCACCCGCATGGGAGACCAGGAGGAAGCACCTGGCTCCTGGCTTCAGATCAGCACAGCACCAGCTGTAGCGGCCATTTGGGGGGTGAACCAACAGAAGGAAGACCTTTCTCTCTGTCTCTCTGTCTCATTGTCTATCTCTATCTGTCAAATTAAAAAAAAATGCCCTAAAATCTGAAATTGTTGAGTGTTAACATGTTGAGAAAGGCAGAAAGTTAAACACCTTATCTCAGTAGAATGTGGGGACAGTCAAAACACAGGTGTATTATAAACACTCTGTAACATATACAATTACAGATGCAGACTCTATGAAGTGTAGTATGCAGGATGAACGGATTTTGTGTTTAGACTTTGGTTCTACTACCAAGATATCTCCTTATATATGAAAGAATTCCTTAATCCAAAAAACTGGAAATCTTCTGGTTACAATACTTTTGGATAAGGGGTACTCTCCAGCTGTACTAGAAATAAGTTTAATTGAAAAAAATCCTAGTAAAAGAGGATATCTCAAAGGTTTCAGGGGTTATAAATTCAATCATAAAAGACATTTTCATGAAAAAGCAGAGATGGACAAATTATAATGATTATACATAAAAATAAAGATGAAAGCATAGTAATATAGAAATAGTCTCATGCTTGTAGAAATATCAGAATTGGTCTAAACTCAGTTTAATGCTTTAGGAATGCAAATGAACAAAAGTTAAGGTCCACCATTAGCTGTGTGCACAAAATGTATACACATATAGATTTGATTTTGAAAAGTCTAATTTCAAACTATACTAACCAGTTAGATTTTGATTGAGATAGAAACTCCTTAAAGCACACTTTTCAACATTAATTAAACAACAAGTTTTAGACGTCAGTGATTCAATACAATTTTTTTTCAGAGATTCAAAGTAACATTAACATGTTACCTGTATGAGGAGGATGTCTCTCTGGTAGAATCAAATGTTGAAAGTTGATAATACAAACAGCCTCAGCTCCTAACCATCTATCAGACACTGCTCTGATATAGTACTGAGAAGGCAATGGTTCAAAAATAGGGATTGTAAACACAAGCAGTTGAGCTTCTTTACTAATGACCTGTGAAATAAAATCTAAAGTAAGTATGTGCATTCTAATATAAAGATCTTACTAGTCTTTTATTAAAAATAAAGAAGTTCTCTAGGATTTCCAAATAGCTGAGATAGTCAGTAGTTTAGAAATTATGGATGGTTCCCTTGTTGGATTACCTGATATAAGAAAAGGTAAAATTTGAACTTAGTTTATATTATTTACATTTGCATATCATCATTTACTAACAGTTTAACAGTTTGACTCATTATCAGAATTTCTCAGACATCATTCATTATTTAACTTCATATTTTCACCATATCAGCTGTCATATTATTTACCTACCTTAAAAAACAATCCCATCAATACCTAAAGTACAATAACAAAATCACTTATAATAAATAGAAGGTAACGATGCACTCAACAAAGTGAAGAAGCAACTGGCAGAATGGGAGAAAATATTTGTAAACTATGCAACTGATTAAGGGTTAATAATCAGGATCTGTAAAGAACTCAAAAACTCAACAATAAAACAAACATCCCGCTACAAAATGGACAAAGGACATGAACAGGCATTTTTCAAAAGATGGAATAAAAACGGCCAAGACACATGAAAAATGCTCAGGAGCCATCAAGGAAATGCAAATCAAAATCAAAATGAGGTTGTATCTCACCCCAGTTAGAATGGCTATCATCCAAAATTCAAAAACAGTAAATGCTGTTGGTAGGAATTTAAACTAGCCAACCATTACGGAAGACAGAATGGAGATTCCTCAGAAATCTGAAAATAGACCTATCATATTACACAGCCATTCCACTCCTAGAAATTTATCCAAATGAAATGAAATCAGCACATGAAAAAGTTATTTGTACCCTCCCTGTTTATTGAAGCTCAAGTCACAATAGCTATAATATGGAATCAACCCAGATGCCCATCAGTTGATGACTGGATAAAGAAAATGTGGTATATATACATTATGGAATACCACTCAGCCATAAAAAAAGAATGACATCCTGTCTTTTTCAATAAAATAAAATGCAACTGGAAACATGCTTAGTGAGACAAGTCTGTCTCAAAAATACAATATCATATGTTTTCTCTGATATGTGGCAGTTAATACAGAATACAAAAAAAATGTATAGGAATGAACTGGACATCTTCTGATTTGATTGTTGATTTTATCCTTTTTTTTTTTTTTTTGGTCCTGTGGAACTGTGGTCTTTCTGCTTTCTACTTATTGAATACTTTTTTTATTTGACAGGCAGAGTTAGACAGTGAGAGAGAGAGACAGAGAGAAAGGTCTTCCTTCATGTCGGTTCATCCCCCAAATGGCTGCTACGGCCGGCGTGCTGCGCTAATCCGAAGCCAGGAGCCAGGTGCTTTCTCCTGGTCTCCCACGCGGAGGCAGGGGCCCAAGCACTTGGGCCACAGCAGAGAGCTGGACTGGAAGAGGAGCAACTGGGACTAGAACCCGGTGCCCAAATGGGATGCTGGCCACAGGCGGAGGATTAACCAAGTGAGCCACAGCGCCAGCCCCTCTACTTATTGAATATTAAGGTTAGTGGTGCATTAAGTCTGTGAATATAGAGTGGGCTGAAATTACGTTTTTGCAAAAATCAAAGAAAAAAAGGGAAGAAGGAAGGAAGGAAGGGGACTGAGGGAGGAAAGCATGTTTATCTTCTTAGAATTATACCAATGAAATACATAAAATCTGTTCTTTTCATACTAATAAAAATTTTAAACAATGGTAATGATGAAGATAAACCCAATGAAAACAAAACACAGCTATGAAATTCTGCTGCTGTGTACCACAACTCTTAGCCTGAAGTTTACTTTCTCTTTGGAAAGAAATCACAATTGAGGTATTGGTTATATAACAAATTGAGTGTTTCTCTGTGACTTATAGAGAATTTTAAAAGGAATATTCTTTTCAATATTTGATTCCATACTCTTTAGTATTATGTGCATGTAACACCTAAAATTATTATTTTACATACTCTACAGTTCTGGAAGCCAAATTTTATGTAACCATGGCAAAGGTTATAACTGAGTTTCACAAATTATGGCCACATTTAATAGATCAACATTGTAACATTTAATCACTATGTTTCTAAACAGAAACATAAAATGATATACAAAGGTTTAATGGTGCTATGAAATCACAGATAAATCAGGTAAAAATGGAATTAGTTTATATTTTCTTTTCATAAGAGCAAAATAATAAGGATATATCCACACATACATATTTACCTGCTTTTTTAGAGTGAGAAAATATTCTGAATGATAAATATGATCATTTGTAGGATCTTCTACCCAAATCCACCAGGGTTCTCCCACTGTCCCATGGACCTAGAAGAAAGGTAGTATTCTAATACCATGTATATCATAACTTAAGTAAGGGATAGTGTTATGCATATATTCAGTATCTATTCCACTCTCTAATAGCTTTATTGATATACAGTTTACATGAAGTTCACTCATTTAAACTATACAGTTCAATGGTCTTAATTTATTTAGAATGTTGGGTAAGCATAACCTAATTTTAGAATCTCTTCAAGACCATAAGAAACCTTATAGCCATTAACAATCACTACCTATTCTCTATAGATTTGTCTTTTCTGGACATTTCATGAATATCAATGGAATCATACAATATATGGTCTTTTGCAACTGGCTTCTTTCCCTTGCCATCATGTTTTCACATTCATTTATTTTTTGAAGACTTATTTATTCTTTTTTTGAAAGAGTTAGAGAGAAGGAGAGACAAAAAGAGAGAGAGGGGGAGAGACAGAGATCTTTTATCCTCTGGTTCATTCCCCAAATGGCTGCAAAGGCCGGAGCTGGGCCAGACCAAAGCCTGGAGCCAGGAGCTTCCTCTGGGTCCCCAGTATGAGTGCAAGGGCCCAGTCACTCGGACCATCTTCCACTGCTTTCCCCAGTACATTAGCAGGCAGCTGGATTGGAAGTGAAGCAGGTAGGAATTGAACTGGTACCCATATGAGATGCTGGTGCTGCAGTTGGCAGTATAACCTGCTACACCACAGTGCTGGCTCCAACGTTCATCTTTGTTTAAGCATGCATTAGTACTTAATTTCTTTTCATTGCCAAATAGCAGTCCACTGAGTAGATAAAGCATATTTTGTTTATCTATTTCAATCCATCATTCTCTGCATCCCTTCTCATCCTTACAAATCCCAGTGTTGTTCAGTTTTCTTCTTGTGATTCAAGAGAATGAGACCACACCCCTCAGGATAATTTTGGTTTGCATAAGTCAATCAGTTCATGATACTCCCCTGATAACAGTTAGTGGTAAGGGAGAGGCAAAATGACAAATTTCAGCTCAATTCAACTGGGGAAAAAAAAAATAGTCTTAGGGCCCATACCCTAGGCTAGGCTGGTGAGGGTGTGTATCTTTTGCCCTATTAAATGTAAAAGGGAAAGCATGAAATTATTTTGGAAGCACCCAGCAGTGTCAGCAGAGCAAAGACATGGAAACATTCTGGGCCCTGAATAAGATCTTCATTAAACAGAAGATTCCACGTGCAAGGCATATTTTACTGATGACTCTTTTATTGTACAAGATAAAAATATTCTTGTTAATTCAATTTGAGGCAAGTCATATTTACCATCCTTGAAGCAACAGCATTCTGCTCGACAATATTAACTATAAAACAATTAAGTATTCTGTCTTTATTAATAAATTAAACCAAACTATGCCTGATTTATTACGAAGAAATGCTTGATTTATTAGAAGAAAACACTGTGAAAAAAATACGTTCTTCCATTCATTTCAAAAACAGTCCTTTAAACAGAAAATTTTTTTTAAAGATTTATTTTTACTTGAAAGTCAGAGTTACACAAAGAGAGAAGAAGAGGCAGAGAGAGAGAGAGAGAGAGAGAGAGAGACAGATAGACAGAGAGGTCTTCCATCCATTGGTTAACTCCCCAAATGGCCACAAAGGTCGGAGCTGCGCTGATCCAAAGCCAGGAGCCAGGAGCTTCCTCTGGGTCTCCCATGCAGGTGCAGGGGCCCAAGGACATGGGCCATCTTCCACTGCTTTCCCAGGCCATAGCAGAAAGCTGGTTCAGAAGTGGAGCAGCTGGGTCTTGAACCGGTACCCATATGGGATGCCGGCACTGCAGGCAGCGGCTGTAGCTGGGTCCCTGTCACCAATGTGGATGATCTGGACTGAGTTCTTGGCTTCTGGCTTTGGTCCCAAAGCCAACCCCAGCTGTTGCAGTTCTCTGGGATATGAACCAGCAGAAGGGAGATCTCTATCTCTCTGCCTTTCAAATGAATTTCTTAAATTTTATTGAATTAAAAAAGGATCCAGATTTGTCTTTATACAAATATAGTAACATGTGAACTATTGAAGGAAAAGAAGAAATAAAAACGAAAACAGAAAAATCATGGGAACCAAGGAAGGGCTTTTTGAATAAGGACCAGGTATAGTTGCTAAATATTCAGAGAAATAAAGAAAATAACTCAGAAAACAGCATGTATCATAGCAACCACTCAGTGTTTCAAGACTACCACTGAGGAATCAGTCTCGGCAGGAAAGAAATGTGTGATCAGGGGGAAAATGTAAAATATTTTTTCTACATGTCTGATATTGAAGAAAATGAGAGGAATGGTAGTTTGAGAAACATCAAGATTTTAAAAAATGACTATTTTAATGCTAAGAATAATTTCTAGTAGACTATAATGACAGATGTAGAGATGGCAAAAGTAAAGCTAACACGCGTAAAATGAAAGAAGATAGAACTCATGTGGCAAAGTCCTTGTGAGGTTGGATCCACCAAACTTGTTATTCAATGTTAAAACTTCCAGATTCCTAGATGGCTGACTATATTATTACCATACCACATGTTCTTATTGAGGATGAGAGTAAATATTACCATCGTGCTTTTAATGAACCTTCAATATATATTGGTTTTAGAAGATTTTCTATCTTACCTTGAGACAAATTTACTTGAACTTGCAATTCAAACATTTTTGTTTAGCATAGACAGAGCTATTTTACAATTCTACCTGATCATTCCAAGTAAAATCAGGAAAGATGTTAAGTGTCACTCGAAGGACAGTCCGGGTGATGGGCTGAATGGATGCTTCCATCATAACAGAAGGAATCTGATGAACACATTGCTTGACCTTCAGTCCAATATTCACATGATGCAAAATGTGACCTGTAAGAAAAACATCCCATAGAAGAAACGCGTCCAGATAGGAAAAAGCAATATAATCTGACTTGTAAATGATTTCCGAGTAGGTGATTTTATTGCTCGTTTTATAATTTGCTATGTAGAATAGCTGACATTCTTGACCTGACATGTTTGAATATTTTGTAATAGTTAACTTGAATTAGCAATTCATAGTTCTGAAAACCAGTATCAAGCTTTCTTCAGCTATTACTTGGGTTCTTATAATTACTGATATTTGACAATGTTTAAATTATTATAAATAGACTACCTCTCTCAAGTTAGTTTATAATACAAAACAGAAATAGTATTTTGCAAAATAGCCATTTATTCAGTATATATTTCAGAATTTTACAATCATGATAAGAAATGCTTTAATAATCAGATGCAGCTCACTCATTCAGACCCATTTCCAGAAAGCATAAAGATAAAATACAAAATACAAAATAAGATCAATCTGGCACGGAATGAGTTATTTATACATATTTTCATAATCATTTTAGAATACAGATATATCTAAAAGTGAGTATGGGGGAAGGAGTGGACAGGGCTGTCATAAACAAGTGGGTACTGAGTATAAGCATTTTTCTACTTTAGTTTGAACAACCAAGAGGAAATATATTCTATTTTTTGCCATCAAGGTTTTCTGTATGTCTTGGTTCCTGAACCCAGAATTTTTTAAAAAGTATACTTACTGGGGCCAAGGCTATGGCTTAGTGGGTAAAGTCGCTGCCTGCAGTGTCAACATCCCATATGGGCATGGGTTTGAGTCCTGGCTGCTCCATTTCCAATCCAGCTCTCTGCTATGGCCTGGGAAAGCAGTAGTAGATGGCCCAAGTCTTTGGGACTCTGCACCCGTGTGGCAGAGTTTTAAAGACACTCCTGGCTTCTGGCTTCAGATCGGCTCAGCTCTAGTCATTGTGGCCATCTGGAGAGTGAACCAGAGGATGGAAGACCTCTCTCTCCCTGCCTCTGCCTCTCTGCCTTTCAAATAAATAAATGTATTAAACCAATCAAAATGTTTGAAACTAAAGTTGGCCCTGGTTTTGATTAGATACTTGAACATTGCTCTAATATTAGTACCCTCAACTTCCCTTCTTAGTAATTCCAGATTCTCTTTGATGTTTCTGTTCTTCCATTCTATTATAGGAGAAATCTTCTACAAGAGGCGTAACCGTCTCAGCCTCTCAACACTTTCATATCTCTCGCCAACAGTACTCCTTCTTATTCCTCTTCTTCCTGACACCCTTCATGCACTATGTCTTTCCTATTCAGAAGTAATATATTGCCTAATTGATGCATTTTATATTTTTCCAATAAAATGTTAGATTATAGGGAAATATACATAGAATAACTTTTAAATACTATATGAAAAAAGGAGAACATCCAATGCCATGTACACACAGATACCAACTGGGTTTAAAAATCTGTATCTGGGTCATGAAGCTTATTTAGAAACTCCAGAGAAACACAGAGCATAAAGGCCTCTTATTTATAGCAATAATGCTGATATTTATCATAAGAGAATTTGAAATAAAGTAGAATTAAAAACTGAGAATAAATATCATTGAATGATTCTCACCATTTAGAGCTAAAATTTTATGTGTTTGAATAAAAAGCTTAAGTATAAATATATAAACTTCATTCTTTTTTTTTTTTGTAGAATGCTTGGGTTTTGAAAAAAGTTTAATTTTTTCTGTTGAGAGAGAGCGAGAAAGAGATGAACAGATGAGTTTCTTATGCTGATTCACTCACCAAATGCCTGAGCCAGACTGAAGCCAGCAGCTGGAACTCAATCCAAGTCTCCCACATGAGTGGCAGAAACCCAGGTATTATTACTTGCCACTTCCCAACACGTGCATTAGCAGCTGGAGACAGGACTAGAACTCATGGCCCCAATTCTGAGCATGCCAGTTGTGGGCTTAACTGCTAAATGTACCATCTCACTCTGTAAGTTTAATTTTTATAGCTAATTTGTGTTAAGTAACTTCATAATATTTGGAGTGATTTTTCCTTGACTTTAGATAAAAAGAGATTCTCATAAATATTGTAAAAGCTCATAATATTTTTACAGCTACTATAATATTTTATTTGCACAGAGCAATATAATCAAACATGTTTACTTCCTTCTTACCTATTTCATCTTTCCTCATG